>NC_067433.1:3567496-4235113 GCF_009764475.1 Pristis pectinata
GGAGCGTTGATGATGACATTTGTATCCTCCCTGGCCACAGGAGTGGTACCAGAGGAGGATTGGAGGTTAATAGCAGGATTCTTAGCAGTGTGGAGGAACAGAGGAATCTTAGGGTCCAAGTCCCTAGATCCCTCAAAGTTGCTGCGCAAGTTGATAGCGTGGTTAAGAAGGCGTATGGTATGCTGGCCTTCATTAGTCAGGGGATTGAGTTCAAGAGCCGCGAGATAATTTTGCAGCTCTATAAAACTCTGGTTAGACCACACTTGGAGTATTGTGTTCAGTTCTGGTCACCTCACTATAGGAAGGATGTGGAAGCTTTAGAGGGTGCAGAGGAGATTTACCAAGATGCTGACTGGATTAGAGAACATGTCTTATGAGGAAAGATTGAGCGAGCTAGGGCTTTTCTCTTTGGAGCGACACAGGATGAGAGGTGACTTGATAGAGGTGTACAAGATTATGAGAGGCATAGATGGAGTGGATAGCCAGCAGCTTTTCCCCAGAGCGGCAATAGCCAATACCAGAGAACATCCATTTAAGGTCAGAGGAGGAATGCTTAGGGGAGATGTAGGTTCTTTACACAGAGAGTGGTGGGTGCCTGGAACGCACTGCCGGGGATGGTCGTAAAGGCTGATACAATAGGGACATTTAAAAGGCTCTTAGATAGACACATGGAAGTAAGAAAAATGGAGGAATATGGGCTGTGCAGGAGGGAAGGGTTAGATTGATCATGGAGGAGGTGTTCATATGGGTCGGCACAACATTGTGGGCCAAAGGGCCCATACTGTGCTGTACTGTTCTATGTTCTAGTTGCAGATTGCAATCTTTTGATTCTAGGCAAAAACGTGAAATAATCTAAAGAGACTATTCCCAACTGCCAGTGGAATCGCATTCCACATTTATAGATTTATGCTCATGGACCTTGGCTTAAAGGAAACAATGGTCCTCTCTGGACCCCAACTACCATGGTGTTTAGCCTCCTGCAGCTTCTATTGTGTTGGTAGTTGAGCTAGCTAGCTTTGTGTCTGCAGAATCACAGAATGGTTACAGTACTGAGGAAGGCCATTTGGTCTGTCAAATCCATATCAGGTTTATCCAGGAACAATCCAGTTAGTCCATTCTCAATAAAAAAGAAATTTCTTGTGGCACTTTTGGTTCTTTTGCCAGTCACCTTCATTTTATGTGCCCCAGTTCATGATCCTTCCCTGAAAAAGACAGATTTTATCCATCCACAATGTCTGTACCCTTCATAATTTCAAATAGCTTCATTAGTTTGAGTAGTTGAGGAATTTAATTCAGATCAGTGCAATGTGTTACATTTTGGTAAGTCAAATGAGGGTAGGGCTTTCACAGTGAACGGTAAGGCCCTGGGGAGTATTGTAGAACAGAGGGACCTAGGAGTACAAATACATGGTTCCCTGAATGTGGCATCGCAGGTAGACAGGGTAGTGAAGGAGGCTTTTGGCACATTGTCCTTCATTAGTCAAGGCACTGAGTATAGAAGTTGGCATGTTATGTTGCAGTTGTACAAGATGTTGGTGAGGCCACATTTGGAATATTGTGTTCCATTTTGATCACCCTGCAATGGGAAAGATGCCATAAAGCTGGAAAGAGTGCTGAGGAGAATGTTGCCGGGCCTCAGGGGTCTGTGTTATAGAAAGAGGTTGAGCAGGTTGGGACTTTTATTCACATGCACACAATCTTTTTCCCAGGGTTGGGAAATCAAGAACTACAGGGCACAGGTTTAAGGTGAAAGGGGAGAGGTTTATTAGGAACCTGAGGGGCAACTTTTTCACCTAGAGGGTGGTCAGTATATGGGATGAGTTGCCAGAGGAAGTGGTTGAGGCAGGTACATTAACTACATGTAAAAGGTACTTGGAGAGGTACATGGACAGGAAAGGTTTAGAGGGATATGGGCCAAATACGAGCAAATGGGACTAGCTTAGATGAAAATATTGGTTGGCATGGACCAGTTGGACTGAAGGGAATGATTTCATCCTGTATGACTCTATGATAAATACCCCAGTTGCTCCATTTCATCCAAATAACTAAAGTCCCTCATCCCCGGAATCATTTTAGCAAAGCCCTTCTACACTGTCTCCAATGCCTTCGCTTCCTTCCTAGAGTATCGCAGCTAGAACTAGACACAATAGTCCAGTTCTAGTTGAAGCAGTGTTTTATAAAGGTACATTATGACTTCCTTACACTGTATTTTATGCCTTTATTCATAAAGCCATGATCCTGTTTGCTTTTTTAACTAGTTTCTCAATCTGCCCTGCCTCTTTCAACAAATTACGCATTCATACCTCAGATTTCTCTGTTCTTATCTTGCCTTAGACATAACGACACAGAAGGAAGCCATATGCGCTATCAAGTCTAGGGGAGCAATCCCACGAGTCCCATTCCCTCCTGCTTACTTCCTTGCCCCCCCCCCCCCCACAATTTATTCTCTCCCAGATAAGCCCGTCACACCTCCTTTGATTTTTACCATTAACTTACTCTAAGGAGTTATTTACAGTAACTAATTAACCCATCAGACATCTTTGGGATGTGGGAGGAAATCAGAACACTGATGGAAACCCACGCAATCATAGAAAAAACATGCAAAGCATGCACAGGCAGCACCCAAGGTCAGGATTGAACCAGGATCTCCGGAATTGTAATTGTGGTATCACACAGTGCCACCCTTTCAGAACTGCACGCTGTGGTTTATATTAGTTTTTCTCATTCTTCCTACCAAAACAAAACATTTCACACTTCTCAACACCAAGTTTCATCTTCCACTTTATGTTGGTCCTGTTTTGATTCTCGTGACTCATCCCTTGAATTTCTCTGCTGAGTGAATGCCAAGCGTGCCGGCCACAGTAGACGCAAGGTCAATGGTTAACAGAGGCCAAAACAGGTCCTCATTCTTATTTATAAATCATTCAGTTTTACTCTAAAATTTCACAATGCCTTTCAGCTCTGTATCTCACATCAAACTCTCTGCTGAGTTTTAGCTACTACAAGAGTCCCTTTTCCACTCTCCATCACCAGTTGTGACAATCTCATGGTTTGGAATTCTCCCCCAGATTTAAACGCTTCCTCAAACCTCGACTTCTCGTAACACCCACCCCCTGCATAAACTGGACTGACTTCCAGTTGTGAAGATGGGGCCTGTGTTTTGTAGGTTAGGGGTGTTTTGCAAATGGAAATTTTGTTGAAAAGCAGAGCTCAATCTGGAAGCAATAATAGGTTTGGGATTTAACAGCATGTAGGTTACTGGAGAAAGGAAAGACAAGGCAGTTTTGCGGAAAAGTCAGAGGGATGAGCTTAGAATCAACACGCTGAGTAAGCAAAGTAGCTAAAGGATAAAATAAGCAGAAGAAATAAGAGAAAGAAGAATATTAAAAGGTTTTTTCTATTCAATTCTACAATTAACCCTCTTCTGCATCAAGGTCTTTTCCTGAGACAAACTTGTGAAATGCAGGTTAGTCAGTGTGATGCAAGGGATCTGAAGCAAGGTCAGGAAAATAATAGTTGTGCAGCAATCAGCCATGATCTAATGAGATAGCAGAAGAGACTCAAGGGGCTGAATGGCCACTTCCTGGCTCTAAAGCTCATACAAGAGCTAGTGACTGGAATGCTGCCTCCCAAAGCAGGACCTCACTACACAATGCTGGCAAATGTTTAAGCTTTTATTGCCCCAACCACTAACATTTTACAGATGGTAAAGAGTTTGACATCTAGTTTCTCTAATTTGATTTGGCTGATCCCTTTAGACTGCCAATTATTTCAGAGACAACATTTCTCAGCCACATTCAACAATTCTGATTAAGAGTAAATGCTAGTGTGCTGATGCCGTATTGAACTTTGCGCACTCCAGGATAAAGGGCACAAGCCCTTCTCTAAAGGTGTCACTGAAAAAAAAACGAATACTGAATTCTTGACATGAAATAGTCCAATAGAACAGACAGGCAGCAGGGAGAGATACACTTCCATGATGGATGGTGAGAAACAGGCAAGATGTTTCAAAAAAAAACAACAGGAGTTTCACAGCCACTCAAAAGAAAAGTTATACAAGAATAAGTATTGCGATTAATAGACCAGATAGAATGAAACTGCTGAACAAAAGTCTGTGGTGTGAAATTAATTTGAGTCAGCCTAAACTTAACTCCTGAAGTGCAAGATCAACTATTCTAATTCAAGAGTAATTTAACAATCTCACTAAAAGAATGGGAGTTTGTGGGATATGGAAAGTTGTCACAGAAACAGAGTTCTCCTGGGTTTGGGATTAAGGTGAACTTTTGAAATAAGATAAACAGAGCTCTACTTTGTTTCAAAGGGTGGCAAACCTGTGGGTGTTTGTCACTGGAAGTACATTTCCTCCATTCTCAAAAGAGCATCCTACATTTGGATGGACACAGGAGTCACAGAAAAAAAAAATTCTGTTACGTGGTCCTATTTTCCAGTCAAAATAGAAACAATTTACAGGAGGAACCTGAGAGTAATCTGGAGCCCCATGATGTGATATGCAAGCATGACCACACATACACACACATTCAAAGTCCAGTTTATTGTCATATGCACAAGTATGATTTTTATAAGCGAGAACACAAACAGAACAAAAAAAAAGTCCATTTTAGTGCCATAGTGTTGCTAAACTCTAGTGATTAGGGTTGTGCAGGTTGGTTCAAGAACCGAACGGTATTTTTCAAACAGACACAAACATGCATATATGAATGCACACAGAAACAGACAAATACATTCACAACTGCAGAGGCAGACACACATACACAGAATCAGAATTACATACACACCATCACGTGTGCATGCGCGCGCGCGCGCGCACACACACACACACACACACACACACCAGATGATAAAAACAGGGACAAAGACATATACCAAATGCAGACACAACATCCACAGAAGACAGCCTCACACAAGGACAATAAATGTCTAAATATCTAACAGACACACCCACTGGAGTGTGCAGAATAGAGTGGATGAAGCCTTCAGCTTTCACACGTTTGAACGAGTTGAAGTTTTTAAAGCTTCATGTACTCATAAACGTAACTTAAAGAAAAAAGAAAGAAAATGAAGCACATTAAAGCTGAACATATAATCACTTGGCTGAGGAACAGAGACTGAATTGTAGATTCCTGCAGGCAATAACTAAAATGGAATACTTTTCAAATCTTTGTACTGCAGACTGTTAAATTGTTCCTCTGTAATTCAGTGAATACAAAAGGAACACAAGGTCCTTATCAAAAGGGGGTGTAGATCCAAACATGCTGTGGTCTCCAACACAAAACCATGTAGTGGATTAAACAGAATGTACTGACCATTAAAAACTAAATGGAACTTTTCATGTGTTTTTACTGAGGATTCTGTATTTTGTCACAAAAAGGGTAGGGAGAGAGAGGACTTTCTGTGTGAAGTATGTCCCCATCTGCACTCTTTTATTAACACAACTTACAAAGGTCTCTTGATGGCTCAATGGTAGGTCTTCAGCCAAATGCAATGGAGATTCCAGCCTTGGTTCCTGACATATGTTGATTTACTTTCTCCCTGCAGGAATGTCCGGAGGCATTCTTCATCTCCTCTGGGTTAGGGATTGGGCAATCTCACACCATCCGTACTCTTGCTTGGCATTCAAAAGTAGTATAAAAACAAGGGCAGGGTAGTCAACCCACTAAGTCTTCCCCACCATTCAGTCATTACAGCTCTATTTCCAACTCACCTGCCTTACTTTCTTACAATTTTGTACCCTTCACTGGCATAAATCTATGAATCTCTAATTTAAAAGTATCAGTTAATGGTTGTTTGTAATTTAATGTTCTTGATTACAGTATTTACTATGCCACCCATTTTGTCTCATTGACAAATATGTACATAGCTTTTCAATGTGTGTCATTCATGTCTTTAATACATTTAATTGGTAATTGATTTATTATTGTCACATGTACCGAGGTACAGTGAAAAACTTTTTTCCCACGCCATCCATACAGATCATTTCAAAGCATAAACACATCGAGGTGGTACAAAGGGCAACGCAATAACAGAATGCAGAATATAGTGTTACAGTTACAGAGAAAGTGCAGTGCAGGCAGACAACAAGGTGCAAGGGCTACGACGAGGTAGATTGGGAGATCAAGGGTTCATCCTTATTGTCCGAGAGGTCCGTTCAAGAGTCTTATAACAAAGTCAAAGTCGAGTTTATTGTCATATGCACAAGTACTTGTATGTACAGGTAAAATGAAAAACTTACTTGCAGCAGCATTATAGGCATATAGCTGGTGCATCTTAGTCAACAGACGAGAACCCAGCTCAAATGTTGTGGGACACTTTTATTTGCTTTTAATTCAGATATAAAGCCAATATCCCTACTCTGTGTCTCCAAACAATCTCCCAATCATCATTAATTTGCTTTCAATTCCATCAGCTTTAACCTTAGCTGGAATACTTTGCAGAATGTTTCCTGGAAGTCCACATGAACTCCATCTGTTGATACTCCTCTCTCTACCATTCCAGGCAGTTTCTCTAAAAATTCAATGAGGTTTGTTACATGTGAATTAGGTGTCACAAACCCACGTTGTCTTCTTACTTAGTTCAATTTCTCCCAAAGTTCACTTACAGATTCTAACTACTACCTTCCCAGAGGTGTTAAACTAACAGACTTACAATTTTCTGGTTTCTCACTCACACACACATTTCTTAAACAGAGGTACATTTGCAAATTTCCAAATAAATTAAATAATGTCAGAATCAAGATAATTTTGCAAATTTCTGGTTGTAATTTCCTCAATAACACAGCAGCAAAATACTACTGCGAATCTTAAGTAAAAAACAGAAGAAGCTGAAAGTGCTCTGGTCTGACAGCAAATAGGGACAGAAAAACAAAATTAACAATTCGCCTCAGTGTGGGTGTAGTGCAATACAGCAGGGATACAGGCCCTTCAGCCCAACGAGTCTATGCTGACCATGGTGCCCACCCAACTAGTCCCAATTTCCTGCATTCGGCCCATATCCCTCCAAGCCCCACCCCTCCCATGTACCTATCCAAGTGCTTCTTAAATGATACTGTTGTACCTGCCTCACCCACTTCCTCTGGCAGTTCGTTCCATATACTCACCACCCTCTGCGTGGAAAAAGTTGCCCCTCAGGTCCCTTCTAAATCTTTCCCCTCTCACCCTAAATCCCTGCCCCCTAGTTTTGGACTTCCCCACCCTAGGGAAAAGACTGTTACTATCCACCTTATCTATGCCTCTCATAAATTTAAACACTCAAGATATCTTTATTAGTCACATGTACATTGAAACACACAGTGAAATGCACCTTTCGCGTAGTGTGTTCTGGGGGCAGTCCGCAAGTGTCGCCAAGCTTCCGGCGCCAACGTAGCATGCCCACAACTTCCTAACCTGTATGTCTTTGGAACGTGGGAGGAAACCGGAGCAGCCGGAGGAAACTCACACAGACACGGGGAGAACGTACAAACTCCTTACGGATAGCGGCTGGAATTGAACCCAGGTGGCTGGCTCTGTAATAGCTTTACACTAACCACTACACCATCATGCCTGCCCCTACACTAAGGTTGTCCCCCATTCTCCTACGCTCCAAGGAATAAAGTCCTAACCTGGCCAATCTCTCCCTATAACTCAGGCCTTCTTGTCATGGCAACATCCTCATAAATCTTTTCTGCACTCTTTCCAGTTTAACCACGTCTTTCCTATAACAGGGTGACCAACCAAAACCGAACACAGTACTCCAAGTGTGGCCTCACCAACGACTTATACAACTGCAACATAATTTTTCACCTCAAAGAGGTAAAGAGATTGTAAAATGCAGAGAAAACAGAAACTAGAACTCAACAGAGGGAAAAATATGGGAGGAGGGCAGAAGACATTACATGAAAAAGAAGTGATACAACAAGGTGAAGGAAAGCAGAAATGGGATAAATAGGAGAACAAAAGTCAGTCAGGGGAAAGTAGAAATAGAAGCAATTAGAATCTGGAAATTATAGTGTGATACAGCACAGAATCAGGCCCTCCAGCCACTGAGTTTGCATCGACCATCAATCACCCATTAACACTAATCCTACATTAATTCCATTGTTTTGTTATTCTCCTCACATTCTCATCAGCTCCCCCAAGATCCTACCACTCACCTACACACGAGGTGCATTCTACAGTGGTCAATTCCCCTACCAACCAGCAGGTCTTTGGGATGTGGGAGGAAACTGGAGGCCCCAGAGGAAACCCACATGGTCATAGTCAGAACATACAAACTCTGCACAGACAGCACCCGAGGTCGGGATTGAACCCGTGTCTCTGCTGCTGTGAGACAGCAGCTTTATTAGCTGTGCCACTGTGCTGCCCATAAATTGCTTGCAAAGTATTGCAGCTACGTTGCTTGGAAACTTTAAGCCTGTTGTTTAACCTAAGGATTCTGTCAGGCTCAAAGTGCAGAGAAGAAGTGTCCAGAGAGAGTATTAGGGAAGTCTAAAGGAGGTAAGACAATGGTTAAATTACAAGTAATCCAGTGACACAGGTCTGTCACCATCAACAGGTCACCATTGACCAGAAGCACATGTAGATCAGCCACACAATGCCTACAAGTGTAGTAGGCTGGGTATCCTGAGGTGAGTGGCTCACCTCCTGACACCTCACAAACCATCTACAAGGCAGGAGTTAGATGGAACACTTTCCCTTTTCTTGGATGTGCAGCTCCAACAGCAGTTAAAGTCTCAATATCACCAAAGACATAGCAGCCCATGGACTGGCACCCCATCCACCACCCAGCTGGTTACAGCATGTACCTTCTACAAAAAATAAGACAAGGTTTTCTCTAAAACATCGTACAAATCTGCAGCCTCAACATGCAGAAAGCCAAGTGCAACAGACACATGTGAACACAACCACTTTCAAGATCCCTTCCAAGGCACACAGAATCCTAACTTGGAAATGTATGACTGCTCCTTCACCACTAATGGAATCCTAAATAACACTATGGGAGTACCTTGCCCTCATGGACTGCAGAGGTACATCATAGTGGCTTAACATCACCTTCTCAAGAGCAATTAGAGACATGCAGTGAAGACTAGTCACACCATTGAAAACCACATCCCACAAATTTAAAACAAGTATCATGATATTTTGCCTGATGCATAACCTTTTTTAAAGTAGCACTGAAAACATCACATCTCCAGACCATCTTCGGGCACGGACAGATATGCGGCAAGTAACGTTCACACTGTGCAAGAGTCAGGCAATGGCACTATCAATGCCAAGTCCCCACTATAAACATTCCTGGTGTCACCATTGACCAGAAACTCAACCGGACCAGCCACATAAATATTGTGACTTCAAGAACAGAGCAGAGGCTGGGAATTCGGTGGTAAATGACTCACCACCTGACACCCAAGGCTCTTCCACCATCTGCAAGGCATAAACCAGGAGCTTGATAAAATACTCTTCACTTTCCAGGATAAGTGAATTCCAACAATAAGGTTGACAATACCCAGAATGAAGCTGCCCACTTGACTGATATTCTAAACGTCAGCCTAAACATTCACTCCTCAATACCAATACACCATTGCTGCAGTTCATTCCACCTTCAAAATGCAGTGCAATTACTTGCAGGACAACACCAATGGCACCTCAAAAACCTGCAGCCTCTATCACCGAGAAAGAGGAGGGCAGGCATGTGCAAACAATGTTGCCTGTAGACTCATAAGAACGTAAGAACATAAGAAATAGGAGCAGGAGTAGGCTAACTGGCCCGTTGAGCCTGCTTCGCCATTCAATAAGATCATGGCTGATCTGGCCGTGGACTCAGCTCCACCTACCTGCCTTTTCCCCATAACCCTTATTCCCCTCTCCACCATCCTGGCTTGGAAATATATCACCAATCCTTTATCATCACAGGGTTTAAATTCTGGAACTCCCTACTCAAGGACACTGTGGGAGCACAATCCCATAAATTAATAAATAAAATATGTTGGAAGCTTAAGGCTTACCATTGCTGTGCTCTAATTTATATTTTTCAGAAGAGTAAAGGCTTGGCACACAAATCACGACATTCAGTACTGAGACAATATGAAGAAACGTAAAAACAGAGTGATAGGGTCACGGAACTGTACAACATGGAAACAAGCCATTCAGTCCAAATCATCCACACTGATCGGTGGGCACCTTTCTGATTAACCCCCATCTCCCTGCACTTGGTCCATATCCTTCTATGCCTGAGTGATTCAAATACTCATCCAAGTGCTTCTAAAATGCTCTCAGCAACCCAGCTTCAACCACTCTCTCAGGCAATGCATTCCAGATACTCACCACCACCACAGAGACTCAGAAGGGGAGCAAGTGAGGCTAAGGGAGAAGATGGTTATGTGGAACAGTACAATATGACGGTTTAATGGGATTAAGACAAGTCAGAGGAAATGAGAAATATGGAGACAAAGGGAGTAAGTGGGAGAAAGATGTGGTGAGAAGATACACGATAATAATAACTGCCATAAAAAGGTGAGTATGTGTAAGGAATTATTGAAAGAAACGGTAAGGTTGGTAACCAGGTTTGCGGGTTTAACGGTGGATACATGGAGTTAATTCATTATAAAGAAATGGTTTTATTGGGAAGAGTAATTTTGCTTTTTCTATTTTCTTAAAAACACTTGGCAATCCTATGTTGTTTAATTACAGTGGAGCCTGCTGTGGAAGGGAGTGCAGGGCCTCTGCTTTAAGGATTGCTGCTACCAATCTGTTCTTTATTTTTCCTTGTACACTTTCCAAAGGATTATGGCTCAAAAGAGATAGAAGGCAGTTCACAAGCCAAAACTTTTTTGGAATGCTCACAATGACAGAAGCCAGGAGCTAAAAAACCGTCACCATTCTCAAACATCTGAAGCAAAGAACCTGTGGTGGTGTCCTGGTTAGGTGACTGGACTTCCAGCCAGAGTTTCAGACACAAGTTCAAATCCACCAGCTGAGGAATTTAAATTCAAGTAATTAAATAAATCTGGAACAAAACAGCTACTATCAGAACTGTGACCACAAAACAACTGGATTGTCATATAAACCCATCTGGTTTACTAATGTCCATCTGGGGAGGAAATCTGATGTCTTTACCTGGACTGGTTTAGCCTAAATGTTACTCCAGGCCCATCAATGGTTGAACTTTAATTGACTTCTCAGTTCAGAGGACAACTAGGGATGAACAATAAACTGCCATATCTCATGAATACTGGCAAACAAATGAAAATAGTCTGGTTGTCTCTACAACACAAGCTATTTGATGGTGAGGTGGGTGAAAGTAAGGATTTTTCTGATTACTACATTGTTACATGTCACTGATGTTACACTAATCACTGTCACTGGTCCTGCTACAAAGTCAAAGTCGAGTTTATTGTCAGATACACAAGTACATTTGTGCACGGGTGCAATGAAAAACTTCCTTGCAGCAGCATCACAGGCACATAGCATCAGATAAGCAGCATTCAAAAGAGAAACATAAATTAAACATAAATTACACACAATTTTTTTTTACAAGAACACAATTAGAACAAAAAACGTCCACTTTAGTGCAAAGTGATCAAAGTGGCCATAGTGTTGCTAAACTGTAGGGTTTTGCTGGTTGGTTCAAGAACCAAATGGTTGAAAAGAAGTAGCTGTTCTTGAACCTAAGCATTGCAATTTTTAATAGCTCAAGGTGAAGCAGCAACTTAGGGCAAGTTGCAAGAGGACAATGGGTGTCTTTGGGATAGGAAATATGAGAGGAGGAGAGAAGTACAAAACTATCTGCCTATCCTGTCATGCTCCACATGGCTGATTATTAGTAGAGCTTTATATTAAAGAAATAGAACACAAATACTAAACATCTGGAATAAAAGCTAGAAATGCTGAAGATTCATAAACTGACAACATGTGGAAAAGCTAGGGAATGGATTAGAACTGATGACTGAGAAATAAATTAGCTTTCTAGTAATATTGGAAAAGTATAGAAAGGGATATAGAGACGAGAATCAACAGACACTCAACACAAAGGAGGTAAAACGAGATGGAAACTGTTTAGTGGAAAACTGTTGGATGATACAAGGGATCAGTAAGGTGGAGATCAACGTAAAATATTACTCAATATATTCTACACAGGAGAGTGAAAATACGTCAGAGGAGCTTAATAGCTCATTCCAAAGTGGTGAAGTTTCTGAATAGCTATGTGAGAGGGATAAATCTGAGAGAAAGTGGGAGGAAGCCTAAGAAAATATAAACATAAGCATGGGCTTCCTGGGCCGGATAGTGAGTTATTCTGTTCATATACAGGCACGGGAGAGGGTGGAAAGAAGAGTTAAAAGGATAACATCAGAAATATAAGAGCATACATATCAGGAAAAGATGAATAGGCTGGGTTCACTTTTCTCTTAAGAAGCATGAAGGCAGTGTGTTTCTACTTGAGTGGGAAGAGCATAACTAGAGACATGAATATGAGCTAAGCCCCCAGTAAAAAAATTAATTAATAAAAAAAGTAATTGAACTATTCTGTTAAATAGCACAGTCCACAATCCCTGGAGTCAACCAAAAGCAGATTAATACAGTGGTGTCCAGCATTGGTGCCAACTTTTAGTGTCATCTGTGACTACATATAGATCTGTCTACCACATATGTTGCACCAGATGCACTCCATCTCCTTAAATAGTGACTCAATGCAACATGTTGAACTCAAAGAACCGGCAAGCTGGAAAAGGTCATGGTTTGTATTCACTTCACCATCTGTTGAAATCGCACTCTGCACCAGCACAGTACCAACAATGCCTCTTCCCTCTTTCCCATCTCACTCCACTCTAATCTGTGCAACTTCAGGTGGTGCCTGGAAAGGGAAAACCTCTTCCCTGCCGACCAGCAATGCTGCCCTCAGATAAAATGATTAGGATCCTGAATGTATCTCCAAGTACTTGAATGGTTCTACAGACAAGGGATTTCACGAACAAGGTGGTGAAGTTTCTGAATAACTATATGGGAGGAATAGATTTAGACCCTGGACTGAAGGGTCTCGACCCAAAATGTCGACCGTCCATTTCCCTCCGCAGATGCTGCCTGACCCGCTGAGTTCCTCCAGTGCTTTGTTTTTTTGTGTGGGAGTAGATTGAAAGGAGATTTGGTGGAGATGCACAGCATCATGAGGAGTATGGATTTAATAAACAGAGAGAAACTGTTCTTAAAATACAAAGGGGAATGAAGACATTTTTTAAAAAAATTACAGAGTATTAAACCTGGAATTCACTGGCTGTATGAGAGTTTGAAATAAGATCAAATGGCTTTTGTCAGGAACTGGATAGGTAGAAGAAGAAAGAGTGGGGAAATTGTCCATGACTGGTTGTTCTGATAGGAGCTAAAACCAAACTTTTTGGGGAGGTAACAGATGTAATTCAGCTAGTCTTTCAAAAGGCCTTTGATAAGCTTGTTCATAATAGACAAATGAATAAGGTCAGGGATTGCAGAGTCAGCGGAGAAGAAGCAGAAAGGATTGTCAGCTGGCTTTAAGACAAAAAGCAGAGAGTGGGGGTGAAGGGTCACTAATTTGCAGCAGTGGAGGGTGGGTTGTGCTGTTCCACAGGATCAGTGCTGGGATCATAAATTATGTTAACAATATAGATTTGGAAATCAAAATCCTGATTTCTAAATTTGTGAATGATACCACACTGTGGGAAGTGAGTGAGTGAGGGTTTCAGATCATTTCAAAATAATTTGAAAGTAAAATTCAACACAGAAAAAAGCAAGATTGTACATTTTGGTTGGAAGAATCCAGAAATCATTTTTGGAAGATGTGAGTTTAGGTGTCTTAGAGGAACAAAGGCATCTCAAAGTGCAAATACACCACAAGGATGTGCCTCAACTTAGCAAGGCTATAAAAATGGAAGCCAAGCCCGAGGGTTTAGCAATGCTTTATTTGTACTAACATTGGTTATACCACACTTAAGTGTACTGCGTACAGTCTGTTTGCCATATTTTAAAAATATAGAGGCACAGGAGAGGGTGGAGCGAAGAGTTTGAAGGATAACACCAGAAATATAAGAGCATACATATCAGGAAAGGATGAATAGACTGGGTCACTTTTCTTTTAAGAAGCACGAAGGCAGCATGTTTCTATTTAGGGAGAAGAGCATAACTAAAGATATCAATATGAGCTAAACCCCTCAAAAAATACATAAGAAATTTCTTTATGCAAAGAGTGGTGCAAACGTGGGACTCGCTACCATAGGGAAGAGTCAAAGCGAATAGCAGAGATTCGTTCAAGGTAAGTCTGGATGAGCATCCGACGATTACACAGATGGATTTAGGCAAAAAAAGATGTGAAGAGTTTCGAGCAGAGCATAAACATCAGCATGGACTAGATGGGTCAAATATCCTGCTCCTGTGCTACATTCCTATGTAATCCTATGACACAGACTCAATGGTCTAGATGACCTTCTTCCGTGCCATAAAGATTCCATGATTCACTATACTCTGCACACAGTCATCTTTGAATTAGCTACAGTGCCACGAAGTGCGAAAAGGCTTGTGAGACAATCACAAAACAAAAGTCTCTGGAATATAGCCAAAGCTTGGAGCAGTTACTCCCAGATCTAAATCTGCACCATCCAACAAACTCTAGCATCTTGACAATCACTATCAATAATTTCCACTACAAACATTTCAAAGGAGTCATGTTCATAATTTAGTAACAATCCAGCAGAAGGAATGTTGGAATCTCAACTGAACAACTCACCAAGATTGGTCCTCTGGGCCTGAAACTTCATTGTTGCTGGGATCATTGTGAAAAGCGCTTCCATATCTGTTCTGAATCGTTAGGCATCAAGATCAACAACTTACACTTCCAGATAGAATGAAGTTTGAGGGCGGGTAGTACCTGGGATAAATTTGCACTTAAACCTCTCCTCAATGTGGCGTTGAGAGGATCTCATCACCAAACCTTAAAGAAATGTCAATCTGAGTTACAAAGTGACGGGGTTCCTGCAGTGCAGTACCGAGACAGTGCTACACAGTTGGATGTGCCATCATGTGAATGAGAAGTTAAACTGAGGCCTCAGTTTTATCTCTCAAATGGATGTAAAAGATCCCATGACTTCATTCAAGTCAGTCCAGTGTCCCACAACAGAGGAATAAAGGGACTAACTTGAATAACCAACTATAGCAGTAAAAGGAACTTTACCTTTACTTCAATAAAAGCTAGATACTTATCTTTTCAATTTCACTTTTCCTGAAAGCATGACTCATGATGGACTGGTGGCAGTCTGTGAGAAAGTTCTCTGACCAGCAGGTCAGGCAGTATCTCATACAGCCATACAGCACAGCAACAGGCCTATGGAAAGTAACTCTGCTTCTCTCTCCACAGATGCTGCCTGACCTGCATTTTCTGTTTATTTTGGCTCTCCAGCATCTGCAGTCTTTCGATTTTTGAGAATCTTCCTCACTTGGCTATGCTTCAAGCACAGGCCCAAGTAGACAAGTGCCAGATGACCTTTCAACTTTGGAATACTTCGGAATTTAATGCTACCCTAATTGAAAGTTCATGGGTAGCAGGTAATAGAACTGCATGACTTTCTGCTCACTAATCAGAGTCCACATGCAGTTACTCTGGCTGACAGCAGCTAATCCAGAACATGAACCTCCACTCCTCTTGTATTCCATACTCATTTACCCACTGAAACATCCACAAGGCACACCAGCCTCCCCTCCTCGGACTCTGTCTTTACCTCTCGCTGCCGTGGTGAAGCAGCCAGCATAATCAAAGACCCCACCCACCCGGGTCATTCTCTCTTCTCACCTCTTCCGTCGGGTAGAAGATACAGGAGCCTGAGGGCACGTACCACCAGACTTAAGGACAGCTTCTACCCCACTGTGATAAGACTATTGAACGGTTCCCTTATACAATGAGATGGACTATGACCTCACGATCTACCTTGTTGTGACCTTACACATTATTGCACTGCAGTTTCTCTGTAGCTGTGACATTTTACTCTGTACTGTTATTGTTTTTACCTGTACTACATCAATGCACTCTGTACTAACTCAATGTAACTGCACTGTGTAATGAATTGATCTGTACGATCGGTGTGCAAGACAAGTTTTTCACTGTACCTCAGTACAAGTGACAATAATAAACCAATACCAATTTAAGGAGTAAAGTTAATTTTAAAAAAAAACTGCCCTTGAGCAGACATGCCAGGTGAAATATAATGTTGGGACAGTTTCTCAGCCATGCCATATGGTGTATGTAGTAGATTTGGATGGAACAATTGACTTTAAAGCTTCCATCACCAAGATTTTCCTCACCTCTGTTCATATTTTTATTTGTTGTTATTGCTTCATTATTGTCACATGTACTGAGATACAGTGAAAAACATAATTTTGCAAACTATCCATACAGATCATTTCAAAACTTAACTATTTTGAGGTTGTACAAGGGAAGAGCAATAACAGAATGCAGAATATATTGTTACAGTTACAGAGAAAGTGCAGTGCAGGTAGACAATAAGGTGCAAGGACACCTTATTGTTGGAAACTAATTATTAAAAGATTGACATGATTAGTCAAAAGCTCAATTCCTGCTATTTCAGGCTATAATCAGACTGGTCAAAGGCAAACTAAATGGGTCTTGATTTTTTTTTACATATCTTTCCCATCTGGTAGTTTCCCTGACATAACACCACGATGAAAAGTGTTGCAGAGTAAGGGATTGTCCCTTTGTGCCTCTGGTCCCATATTTTAGTCACGTTACTTTGACTGTTGAGCATCTGTTTGCTTTATTTCTAAACAAGTGCCGTCACCTCAAAGGAATTAAAAAATGCAAAAACACAAAAATCTTCGGACAACCATAAAATTGATGAATCCTTTAACTGGGTGACCGTCACAAGCCACGTGCAAATTACTGATGCTCTGCTGCTTCCTTTAAGAGCTCTTCTGTGAATCCATCCGAGTTTTTAACTGCCATCACCACAGGGGTCTGAGAGCAAGCACAACGTGGAGATGGTGCAGCGCAAAGCCAGTGCTCTCCGCTGCCTCGATAGCTCATTCTTTAGGAGACACAGCTGAATACACATCTTATGTCAACCAGCATCCACGGTTGCCTGGCAATGCGAGTGGATCCCAGGACACAGAATGGGGATTGTCTGCCAATTTAAACGTCAGCTGCTCAGCAGAGAGGGAAAACACATAACCCAGCTCTGGATGGGGGGCAGAGGTTTTGTGCCAATGTTAGCACACGGGGAGAAGAAAAGGGAGAACTAGTTCAGCAGCATTTACACTGACATGATTGATCTGGGACTCAGCCAATACTGAACCCTCTGTCGTATGAACTTGGCACTGCCATCTATCTAAGTCCTTCGCAAGGCTCTGTAGCTCACTATCCAAAGGCATAAATCAAAGGGAAAGATATACATCAGGGGCACTTACTGGTTCACTGACCACAGCAGAAACCCACATGAGCTCAGGCCTTGAAATGAATAATGTGGATCATTAACCCATTCCTGACCAGCATCCTCCTGGGCAGAATATGTTCTGCAAACAACTGGCGAGGACGGTATCAAACTCAGCAATGAAGCCACCAATTCCTCCATCATCTCCCTCTTGTTATCAAATGGCCAATGGATAAACACCCTGGGCTACAACTGCAAGTTCACACAAATGGAACAGCAGCAGACTGTATCTGCTATGGGTCCACTACTGCATTTCAGTAGTGCCCGAGAACAGATGATGATTGGATGGAGAGGGTTACGTTGGCCAGAGGCATAGTCCAAGGATTGGGATGGATTGTGGAGATCGAGGACTCCATCAGGGTCCTGGCCTTGGGAAGTCAGGAGCAAGTTTGATGAGGAAAAGATGGGTGCCAGAGCCGGGGCCTTGGGGTAGAATGGAATATTGGGAACGAAATCAGGGGCTGACAATCTGATTTAGAGTTACAAAGATAAAATATGAGGTGAAAAAAAACTTGGCAAAATAACTTTAGAGACACAATGGACTGCAGATGCTGAAAATCTGGAGCAACACACAAAGGAGCTAGAGAACTTAGAGGGTCAGGCAGCACCAATGAAGGGAAATGAACAGTCAATGTTTTGAGTCGAGAACCTTCATCAGGACTGGAAAGAGGGGAGATGGCTAGTATAAAAAGATGGAGGGAAGGGGTGAAGCAAGAGCTGGCAGGCGATAGGAGGATCCAATTGAGGGGAGGTTGATGGGTAGGTGGGGGAGGGAGGAAAGTGGGAATGATGCAAGAAGCTAGGAAAGGGCTGAAGAAGGTGGAATTGGATTAGAAGGGCAGTGGACCATAGAATAAAGGGAAGAAGGTGAGGAGGGGAACCAGTGGGAGGAATGTGTGGGTGATGGGCAGATTGAGAGGGTAGGGGAGGAGAAAGAGATGGGGTAAAGGGGCCAGCGAGATACTATTTTATTACCATTGTTTAAATGGGGTCATGAAAAGGTAAAGGTTGAGAAACGCTGGCACAGAGAGAGATTTACTCTGTATTCACCCTGTGTAGTACCAGTTCTGGGAGAGCCTTTGAAGAGGCAATGTAAAGCATCACAGGATCACAAGACAAGGGAGCAGAAGCAGCCCATTCGGCCCATCGAGTCTGCTCCAAGGAAAAGGGAAAAAGAAATGGGGAATGGTGAGAAAAAAAAACAAAAAAAAACCTATTCTAATCCCAATTTCCGGCCTTATCCCCATATCCCTTGATACCCCGACTATTTAGATATCCATCTATCTCCTCCTTGAACGCCCCCACTGATCTGGCCTCCACTGCTGTACGTGGCAAGGAGTTCCACAAGTTCACCACCCTCTGGCTAAAGAAATTTCTCCTCATCTCTGTTTTGAAACTGTACCCTCTAATTCTAAGATTGTGCCCTCTGGTCCTGGACTCATGCACCAAGGGAAACAGCCTAGCCACATCTACTCTGTCCTTTCCTATCAACATTTTAAATGTTGCTATGAGGTCCCCTCTCATTCTTCTGTACTCCAGTGAGTACAGTCCAAGAGCCGACAAACGATCATCATACGTAAGCCCTTTCATTCCTGGAATCATCCTCGTAACTCTCCTCTGAACCCTCTCCAACGTCAGCACATCCTTCCCAAGATGTGGGGCCCAAAACTGCGCACAATATTCCAAATGAGGCCTCACTAGTGCCCCATAGAGCCTCATCAACACTTCCTTACTTTTATACACTATACCTTTCGAAATGAATGCCAGCATAGCATTCGCCTTCTTTACCACCAATCGACCTGGTGGCTAACCTTTAAGGTATCCTGCACGAGTACCCCCAAGTCCCTTTGTACTTCCGTACTTTGAATTTTCTCTCTTTCTAGATAATAATCTGCCTGCTTATTTCTGCTTCCAAAGTGTACAACTGCACATTTCTCAACATTGAATCTCATCTGCCATTTCCTTGCCCATTCTCCTAAACTGTCTAGGTCCCTCTGCAACCTTCCTATCTCCTCAATACTCCCTACTCCTCCACCTATCTTGGTGTCATCCGCAAACTTAGCCACGAAACCATTTATTCCATTATCCAAATCGTTGATGTACAAGGTAAAAAGGAGCGGTCCCAACACCGACCCCTGCGGCACACCACTAGTAACCGGTAACCAACCTGAATGAGATCCTTTTATTTCCACTCTTTGCTTCCTGCCAACCAGCCAATGCTCCACCCATTCTGCTATCCTACCCGTAATTCCATGATGTCCCATCTTATTAATCAGTCTCTTGTGAGGCACCTTATCGAAGGCCTTTTGAAAGTCTAAATACACAACATCTACCGCCTCTTCCTTATCCACCCTACCTGTGATTTCTTCAAAAAACTCCAATAGGTTGGTCAGGCAGGATCTTCCCTTCACAAAACCATGTTGGCTAGGACCTACCTTGACTTGCGCCTCTAGGTATTCCGTAACCCCATCCTTGAGGATAGATTCCAATAATTTTCCCACCACTGACGTCAGACTAATAAGTCTGTAATTTCCTTTATGCTGCCTCCCACCTTTCTTATACAACAGAACTACATTTGCGACCCTCCAGTCCTCCGGAACCATGCCGGAATCTATCGATTCCTGGAAAATTATCGCCAATGCCTCTGCTATCTCTAAAGCCACCTCCTTCAGAACCCGGGGATGCACCTCATCCGGTCCGGGAGACTTATCAGTCTTTAGCCCATTTAGTTTTCCTAGCACCTTCTCCCTAGTAATCTTAACTGAACTCAGTTCCATTTCGTGAGACTCCTGACTAACCGGCACATTGCTGAAGTCCTCCACGGTGAAGACCGATGCAAAATATTCATTCAATTCCTCTGCTATCTCTCTATCGTCCACTACAATACCTCCTGCACCGTTATCAATTGGTCCTATATCAACCCGTGTCTCTCTTTTACTCCTAATGTATTTAAAAAAAACTCTTAGTATCCTTTGGAATGTTATCCGCCAACTTCCTTTCATAATTCATCTTTTCTTTCCTAATGACCTTCTTAGTTTCTCTCTGCAGGTTTTTAAAAGTCTTCTGTTTTCCCACTTATTTTTGCTTCTTTGTACGCTGCCCCTTTTGCTTTTATTTTAGCCTTCACCTCTCTCGTTATCCACATTTGTGCCTTTTTTCCATTCAAAACCTTCTTTTTTCTTGGAATATATCTATCCTGCATTTTCCTTATTTCCTGTAGAAATTCCTTCCATTTCTCCTCTGCCGTCCCTCCAGCTAGCTTACTCTTCCAATCAATTTGGGCCAACTCTTCTCTCATACCATTGTAATTTCCTTTGTTCTACTGAAATATCGATACACCAGTTATCAGCTTCTCCTTCTCAAACTTGAAACTGAACTCAATCATATTGTGATCACTGGTTCCCAGTGGTTCCTTTACCTTTAGTTCCCTAATCACCTCTGGTTCATTACACAGCACCCAATCCAAAACAGCCGATCCCCTGGTGGGCTCTTCAACAAGTTGCTCCAGAAAAACGTCCCTTAGACATTCTACAATCTCACTCTCCTGAGTTCTATGGCCTTGCTGGATTTCCCAGTCCACCTTCATGTTAAAATCCCCATAATTATCTTCACATTGTCACCCTGGCATGCTTTTTTTTATCTCAAACTGCAACATCGTCCACTTCCTGACTGCTATTAGGGCGCCTATATATGACTGCTACTATTGTCCTTTCACCCTTGCTATTTCTTAGCTCCACCCATAAGGATTCCACCTCCTCTGACCTAATGTCCTTCCTTTCTATTGATTTTATATCACTACTAACCATCATGGCCACACCTCCCCCTCTGCCTACCCGCCTATCCTTCCTATACACTGTGTACCCCTGGACATTCAGTTCCCAATCACATCCATCATAAAGCCATGACTCGGTGACTGCCACAATGTCGTATTTATTAACCTGTAGTTGTGCCACTAGGTCTAATTTACTCTAGGTCTAAACCTTGATATTCAACCTTTGGGAGCCTTTGATGGGGCACTGTAGGAGAAACTTTGTTCTGTTTCTAAACTTTGGTATACCTGCTCTGGCAGATTTTGATGAGACAGTGTTAGGGAAATTTACTCTGTATCCAACCCACTGCTGGGAAGGAACTTATTTCGAATAAACAAACCATAGTAGGTTTGGTCTGGCCAACAATGGCACCTGTAATGGAAAGTGTTTCAATTCCAGCAACAGCATCTGATATTTAACATAAGGTCTGAGAGAAAGAGGATTGAACTCTTCAACCATACTCAGGTGGGCAATTTGCTTTAATCGATGGCTTTGCAGAATGTTCCACTTTAGTTGCCATTCGTGAGGAATGTTTGGACATGTAGCACAATGCTGTAAAAGGTTTCTGCTGTTCAGCTATTTGTTCTATCTAAATGCATCAACAGGGTCAGCACAGACTCACCTTGCCAAGTAACCCAACATTCACAGCAAAGACCCTCAAGAGCAGCTGTTTTCAATTATTGTTCTGAATTCAATAGTAGAAATGAGAGGCCACAGAACTTGTTCAATTCCTGTCACATCAAGCTCGGAGAAGGCCTTATGCTGCTATCAAACCTTCAAGCACAGTTATTTATTGAGGACTGAAAGATTACTTGATACAGAGGGTTGCTGCACACTTGGTTACACAACTTGATGGAACAAAGCCTTAAAAAAGCACCAAGATAATGACCTGATCCTTTTTATTGAGGTTTAATAATTGTGATAATGGGATGCTTTGTGTCCACCTAACAGGTCAAGTGATTTAATATTGCAATAAAAAGATAGCACTTCAAACTCCTTAGCACTTTCTTGGTGTTGCACTTAAATGTCAGCACCAATCCAATGCACAAGACCTTGGAGACACAAGTGACTGCAACTTATAGAATCTGGAAGAAAAAATAAACTGCTGGAGGGGCTCAGCAGGTTGAGCAGCATCTGTGGGGGGAAAGGAATTGTCGTTTTGGGTCGAGACCCTGCATCAGGACCCTGCTTCCACCCTGCCTCTGTCTCCCAAATCCACCCCTGTCCCTTCCCCACCTGGTTCCTTCTGCCCATCATCCCTCACCCTTCCTTGATAACGTACTGGCTCCTGTCTCACGCCTCCCCCTCTCTGCGTTTAATACCATCTATCTCCCCTCTCCACATTCAGTCCTGATGCAGGATTTCAGGCCAAAATGTTGACAATTCCTTTCCCCCCCACAGATGCTGTTCGACCCACTCAGTTATATGGTCATAGAGTTATACAGCAAAGAAACAACTCTACTCTACTCCAGCAGTTTGTTTTCTGCATAGGACCTTGTGCAAAGTTTGAAACCATGACCTTCTAAATTGGAGGGTGAAGTGCTAAATACCGAGCTGGGCGTCCACCTTGCCTCGTTTTACCCTGTGCCCCATCTGGTTTTAGACTTAGATTTGGTAAAACAGTAGTGTCCTGTCACTCTGGTGTTGTTTGGATCAGCTGAAAGCTAGCTTTTCCCTTCTACTTCCATCCCCGCCCCCTCCCCAACACCTTCTCTCTGCAAAAGCAATCGAACTTTATAGTTCTGAGTTGGCAGCATCGTATAAAGCCCCTTCTGATGAGCTGCTGGGCTTATTCAGCTTCTTGCAAACATCAGCCAGAATAATTGGCATCCGAAGACAGCTGAGGCTCTACTGTTCCTGGCCTCCCTATCCAGCCCATTATCTGTGACTCTGGCCTTGATGAGAACATGGTAAGGCAATCAATAAGTGATACAGCATAGAAGGAAGCCAGTTGCCATCTTGGCCTGTGCTAGCTCTTTGAAAGGGTTATCAGTCAACTTTTTCCCCTATACCCTTCAAACTTTTCCTTTCCAACTATGTTTCCTTTCTACATTCAAAGTTACTTTCAATGCTGCTTCCAACATCCGCTCAGGTACTTCAATAACGTTTGGGTTTACCTTGAATCTCAAAACATTTGTGTGCAGAGATTAAAAACAAAATTTATTTCTAATTTAATGTGAGAGGTGGCAACAGAGTTAAGGTGGAGAAATGGTAAAAACAGGAAAGGGGGAAGGAACAGTTAAGAGGGCTATGAGTAACTAGGGAAACTGAAGTAAACAAACATGCATCTCTGTACAGAGAATTTACAGTCTAAAACCTCCAGAGGTTTATGATGGTATTTATGCTTTTCACAAGCCTCCTTCCACTCCTCTTCCAGTTATAGCACCCTCTCTCTATTGTCTCTTCATTGGAAAATCCTATTCTTTGCTTCCGCCTATGTTTTGTATTAATTTCCCTTAAATAACGCTACCACCCCTTCACACACTACAACTTGTGACAGTGAATTCCACAACTTAACCATTCTGGCTGAAGACACATTTTCTGAATTCTTCATAGGTGATTGTCCTCTGTTTATGGCAGCTAGTCTTGGACTTCCCCATTGGTGGAATCAGCCATACTAATAAACCCTTTCAGAAAAATATTTATCTGGTCACTCCTCTTTTTTTTAAGAAAGCCCCAGCCTGACGATTAGCAGCTCTCAGTTCTGGGATCATAAGAACATAAGAGCAGGAGTAGGCCATTGAGCCCCTCAAGCTTGCTCTGCTATTCATCTTGTACATTCTCCAGATTATAATGGAGACCAAAACCTTGCTCAGAGTTCCAGTCACATCCACAGGATGCCTTGAAGTTCTCCACATCCAACTGAGCCCAGTCACTGCTGGGGGCAAATTGGGAGCACAATATTTTGTGCTCCATAGGATGAGTAAATGCAAACTGGACCATCAGCCAAAACCATTCATAGCCACCACGTCTTGAAATGCTCTGACGGGGTTAATTTAAGAAGCAGGATGAAGCAGTCAAAGGTAAATCACAGGATGGGTAGTGGGGAGGGAGGCTCTCCAAGTCACTTACTTATTCCTTAAAAACATCTGTGAAAGCCATTAAGAAGCAGCCGAATGTGCAAAGGAGTGTGATGACGGAAAAGATACAACTAGCATCAAGCTACAACGTCAAATTACCCATGAACACAGCGGACCACGTCCCCTCCACAGGAACCAGGTGGTTTAGTCTTGGTTTTAATTCTCAATACTCTGAGAGCCACAAAGCAAACAGTAACACAGATTCCCCTGTCTAAGGGAAAATTTTTAGCTGACCCAAGATCTGCCCAGACTCTCATGTTTGGAGTGAGATGCTGCTATTTCTGTTTAAATATAATCTGATTTTTTTTTAAACTGAAAACTAAACTCAACTTTCTGTGCTTCAGTAAGTTTGGGATCACTGTACATAAATCAAACTCTTCCCCAGTACTGGTGAGCCTACATTTGCAACAGTAACTTCCACCCAGGAAAATCTCCTCACACTCTGGAGCTATCCTCTAACCAGCAACAGGAAAATGGAAACTTGGCAGATCTGATGGTTGACAGTGATTCCATAAGACAAATTCTTATTTTATTTTTAAAGTTATGGATTCTCGGAATCTTCCTTGCTGAATTTGGGCCACGGTCTAAGAAGTTATCCATCTTCCTGTGAAAACTGAAAACCCAATGACCTTGGACTACAAGGCTTCTATTTTTTTCCAGTTAGGATTGCACAGACTTGTGCTAAGAAAAATTTATTTTGTTTCATAAGATTCAGTAATCTTTTTATTAGTATTTTGGGATATTATTTTTCTGTAAAGATCACAAACCTAGAACTAAGGAGTCTCAAGGCAAGGGTCAGGTACTTAGGACTCAAAGAAGAGGTTATAAGTCTTTGGAATCTTCTACCTCAGGAGTATTGATTAATTAAAGCTTGGATTGAAAAATGGTTGGGTACCATGAGACTGAAGGCATATGGGGATCAGGCAGGAGCGTGGATGATGTACAGAATCAGCCACGATCTTATTGAATAGAAGAGCCAGTTTGAGAGGCTCTATTATCTAATCTCATTTCTATTTCTTATGTTCCTATACTCCTGACACTTGGCATTGTTACAAAGCTAATATCAGACACAAATTTTTTTTTCAGCGATTGCAATGTTACTGGAAGATTGACTACAATTCAAGTTTAATTCCATGGCAATAAAGCATTTTGGAGCATCCTGTAACTATAGAGTCGTACAGGAACAGGTTCTTTGGCTCAGCTAGCCCATGCCACCCATCCCCACTAATCCTTCATTAATCCCATTTTATTCTCCCCACATTGCCATCAACTCCTCACAGGTTCTACCACTCACCTATATACTAGGGGCAAGTTAATAATGTCCAATTAACCTAGCAACCTGCCTGACATAGGGAATGTGGGAGCAAATGGGAGCACCGGGGGAAACCCACACAGTCACAGGTACAACATGCAAATTCCACACAGGCTACACTGGAGGTCAGGATTGAACCAGAGTCATTGGACCTGTGAGGCAGCAGCTCTTCTAGCTCTACCACTGTGCCTCCATGAAAGGCATTATACAAACACCCACTTCTTTGTTCCTTTTAATAGTCAAGGATCTCACATAATGTCCTGAGCTAAATCTCAAACTGGGAGCTGAATTTCTTTTCAGTTGTTAATGTTTCTGGATGTGGACATTGTTGGTAAGACCAATAGTTATTGCCCACTTCCAACTCCCCTTGAAAAAGGTGATGAGCTGCTTCTTGAACCATACAATTTTACTGGGGAAGGTACTCCCATACTGTAATTGGGTTGGGAGTACAAGGATTTAGACGCAGTGACAATGAAGGACCAGCTATATATTTCCAAGTCAGTATGTGTGTGCAACTTGAGGGGAATATGTAAAGGGTCCTGTCCCCCATGCCTACTGCCTTGTCCTTCTTGTTGGTTGAGGTGGCAGGTTTGAGCATTACTGTCAGAACCCTGGGCAAGTAACTGCTGTGTACTTAGTAGATGGTATACGCTGCAGCCACTGTGTGCTAATGGTAGAGAGAATGAGAGAATGAGTGATGGTTTGTCCTGGATGGTATCCAGCTTCGAGTGTTGTTGTTGCAACTGGAGAGTATTCTACACACCTCATCTGTGCTTGTAGGTGGTGGAAAAGCTTTGGTGTCATAAGGCAAGTTAGATTTCCAGACCCTGACCTGCCCTTGTTTCCACAACAGTTATATGGCTAGTTTAGTTGAGTTTCTGATCACTGGTGATCCC
The DNA here is from genome assembly GCF_009764475.1 of Pristis pectinata. Taxonomy (NCBI): domain Eukaryota; kingdom Metazoa; phylum Chordata; class Chondrichthyes; order Rhinopristiformes; family Pristidae; genus Pristis; species Pristis pectinata. The sequence goes on from NC_067433.1 coordinate 3,594,046, forward strand.
AGGATGTTGGTGGCAAAGTCCTGGCAATAGTAATGCCTTTCAATATCAAGGGTAGATGGATAGACTTTCTCTTGTTAGAAGTAGCCATTGCCTGGCGCTTTTGTCGCAGAAATGTTACTTGCCACTTGTCAACCTATGCCTGAGTATTGTCCAGATCTTGCTGCATCGGGCATGGGATGCTTCACACTCTGAGCAGTTATGATTGAAATTGAACTCTGTGCTTTAATCATCAAACATCCCCACTTCAGACTGTGACGAGGGGACAGTCATTGGCAAAGCAGCTGAAGATGGTGCCACTGGAGTATTTTCCCCTTGATCCCCATTGACTTGAGTTTTAGCAGGGTTCCTAGATGCCACACGCAGTCAAATGCTGCCTTGACATCAAGGATAGAAGCTTTGACCTCTGCAATTTAGCTTAATGTCATAACAATTTTGCAAACACAGAGATATTCTCCAACAACCTCTTTTATGTTTTACCTCCTCCTGGGTATTCAACATCTCCCGGTGAAGTGTCTTACATATTACATCTCCATTGGTAACTTCCAATACAACGCTGCGCTGATGACATACTGCACTGCGGTAACATTTTTATTAATTCATTTTTCAGGAAACTAGCAAGCAATTACCCATGAACTGAGTGGCTTGCCAGACCATTTCAAAGAGTATTTAAGAGTTAACCACATTGGGTATGCACTCACATACAGCCCAGACCAGGTACGGACACAAGTTAACCAAATGGGTTTTTAAAACCACAATTCGATGGTTTCACAGTCATCATTGCCATTGACTATTTTTAAATTCAAGACTATCAATTGAATTTAAATCTATAGTTGTGGCCTCTAGATTATTACTAAGCCATTACTTAATTACTGTGCCATTACAGAGTTTATCTAAGACCACAAGACAGAGGAGCAGAATTAGGCCATTCGGCCCATTGAGTCTGCTCTGCCATTTGATCATGGATGATTTACTTTTCCCTCTCAACCCCATTCTCCTGCCTTCTCCCCGTAACCTTTGACGCCCTTACTAATCAAGAATCTATCAACCTCTGCTTTAAATATACTGAGTGACTTGGCCTCTACAGCCGTCTGTGGCAATGAATTCCACAGATTCACCACCTTCTGGCTAAAGAAGTTCTAAAGTTAAAAAGCTGCTGATACCATATACCCAGACACAAAGTATCTGGATGGTAGACTTGGCATGAAAGGTTTCCTGTGGAAAATAGTTCAACAATAGTCATAAACTTCAATTGAGACAAGAAAGTCAACAAAAAAAGGGGTGCATTCCAGAAAAGCAATGTGTTAATAAATAGCATAAGAGTCAGCAAGATAACACCTCTGAATATCATTTCAAGACATAGACTTGGTCCACTATTCGCAGGATTTCAGTGATGCTGGTTAAGGTACAACTAGTGCCCATCACTGGCAATCCTATGAAACTTCCACAGGATGTATGGTTATCATTTTCCCATAATACTGTAAGATAGGCGCTGACAGGTTCAAGTCCAGGATAGATGACCAGAAGTGTTTCTCTACACAGAAGCCAATCAACAGGTGGAGTCATTTGGATCACAACCCTTCTGAGACCAACATATTTGACATATCTAAGAAGCTGAATGCTGTAATGTGAAGATAGCACAATTGTGATTCAGAGGGACTGGGCCAAAGAGGTGTCTTCGCTATTTGTTGTTACACGACTATAGAGAATGTTGTGTTTCAGGAAGAGATGATGACAATGAATAAAGTGCAGATGTGTAGTTGGAATGCAGATAAGTAACTGGATACACTGGCCTTTCCGAGATATAGTGGATAACCAGATCAAACCAAATTTAGTCAATCCGTATCACAGCATAAATGTTGAAAAGACCTGCTCCAGAAGGTCTGGTTTGACTCACTCACTGGAACAGTTAATGCAAATCTTCCTCCAACCATTCCCTTCCATAAACCTGCCCTCTGTTTTTTTTAAACAGGCTACACATGTTAGGTTTATTTGCTTGACTACATCTCCAAAATTTTTCAATGCTCTCACTAAAGTTATGCAAACAAATTCTGCTAAAACCGTGTCCACTCTTGACTTAAAAACCTGAAATTAAAAGTGACAGAATTAACGTCATCAAAATAAAAACATAAAATGCAGCAAACACTCAGCAGTTCTGGCAGCATCTGTGGAAAAATAATGTTTCAAGCCCAGGACCTAAATGAAGAGTCCTGGACCTAAAGTGTTAATGGTTTATCTATCCTCAAAAGCTGTCTGATCTGCAGAGTGTTTCCAGCATTTTCTGTTTTTATTTCAGATTTCCAATCTCTTGTTTTTTTTAACTTTACTCTTGAAGTAACTGAAGGTGCTTAAATAAAAATCATGTACATGTCAAAAAGCAACTTGACAACACCTCCCCAATTGCCACATCCAAACTCTTTCCCACTGTCAAGAATTGATGGTTAAACTCCCCACACATCTGATACTTTGGCTTATGTACTCACTTTTACACAGGGGAGGCAGCAGGAGTGACAGAATCTTGCTTAACTGTTGGAAAGGTGCAAAGAAATACCTGTTGTTATGTCAACAGCAAGAATACAATCTTGTTCAGAGTCCAACTGCTCATTAATACCAGGTTCATTAAAGAATCATATCCAGCAAGGACAGAAGACAATGAGATCTCTGGAGAGTGTGTGAAGTTTTAGCAGTAACAAAAACGGAAGCAGGGAAAGCAAAGGATTAGGAAGGAAAGGAAGAATTAGCTGTCACAGATATATTGTACCAGAATTATTATAGCAGGGGCATCTAACAATGTCTACTGTGAATTGGACTTCCCCTCAGAGTTTAAAATATTTTTGCCTCCATAGTTGCTGCAAATGTGAGCTGGTAATGGCAGCGATGGAAACAGGGCAGTGGGATCCAAGGGCACAGGACAAATATTACATCTACTTAACCAATGAGATTTGAGGGATGGGTAATTAATGCAGGAAGGACTGAGCAGGCAGATGAATTAAAATTGGAGAATTCAATTTCAAAGTGATACCATCTAGGTTATAACTCAAGAAAAAGAGATAAAGAAAAAGGTCAGAAAATTTATAAACTTAGCATCTATAAAAACTGACCCTCCTAAAAAGAATTTAAAAATCTTAGGGAATAAGATTCCATGCTTATAATAGTTAATTTTGAACAGCAGAGAAGTTTATTGCAGTCATTAGCAATAATCACTTTATAAAAGGGTACTTGCACTTACAAGAACAATTGCCTTTTTGTGGCAACTTTGATGAGCAATTACTGAATAAATTATAGCAAGTTCCTGGAGAGACTCAGGGTAACATGATGTTTTCATGAAGCTGGTGGCAGAGTAGAGTCAGGGGATTGTGGACATTCATGTTATCACAATGCTGTTTGTGGGAGCTGGCAACATATACACTAGTTGCCATGTTTCAACATTAGAATGGTACTACTTTCTAAGAAGTGAATTGGCTGTACATGATGCTGCTTTGGAATATCCCCCAGTTATGAAAGGTATTGCAGAATCTCAAATCTTTTAGGAATCACGCATGAAATAATTGAAATTCAAAGAACTGCAGATGCTGGAAACCTGAAACAACAACAGAAAAAGCTGAAACCACTTGGTAGGTCAGTGCAACAGGAGACAGAGAAATTGTTTCAGGTCAAAGACCCTTCATCAAAACTGGTGAACTGGTTCTGATGATGGGTTTTCAAACTGAAACATTAATAATATCTTTCCACAGATGCTACCCAACCTGCTGATTTTTTCCAGCATTTTCTGTCTTTACCACCCGCGAGATAGGCTAATACCATTGACCGAGATGACACTTTAGCAGCAAGATTCCCATCCATTAGTTACCAAAATAAGTTAGCTTGTTTGAACATCACATCACATACAATAGGAAGGATGTGATTGCGCTGAAGAGAGTGCAGAGGAGATTCACCAAGATGTTGCATTGATTAGACAGCTTTAGTTTTGGGGAGAGATTGGATAGGCTGGGCTTGTTTCCCCTGGTTTGGAGGAGGCTGAAGGGTGATCTGATAGAGTTACCTAAAATTATGAGAGCCATATAGGGTAGATAATCAGAATCATTTTCCTATGGAAGGGTGTCAAAAACAAGAGGACGTTGGTTTAAGGTGAGAGGAAGGAGTTTTAAAGGGGATCTGAGGGGAAAGTTTTCTTTCACACAGAGACTGATTGACATCTGGAACACACTACCAGAGGAGGTGGTGCAATCAGATACAATCACTACATCCAAGAGGCATTTAGACAGGCGTTTCAGTAGGCAAGGCATAGAAGGATATGGTCTTAATGCAGGCAAGTGGGATTAGCGTAGAGGGCAAAAAAGGTCAGCATGGACGTGGTGGGCCGAAGGGCCTGTTTCTGTGCTGTATGTCTCTTATTTCATACAGCAGAATGATACCACATTTGTTTCTTGTCAAGGACTGTTCATCTGAGTTTCTATTCCTTCCACTGTCTGCGAATAATCCCAGGAATGATGCTTCCTCAAGATGAGTGACAGATGACATTGGCACAAATCTCAAAGCTATATTTGATGCCTGTTCAAACTTGAACGCAACAAGCTCTTTTTTTGGCTCAAAAGCAAAAACCATTTCTTTCCTGAACAGATCTCAACACAAGTCTGTTCCTTCACCAGGGCAAGCCTCAGCCATTTGTCTGTTCCAATGTGACAACACCTACTTCCAGTCAAACATGACAAGTAACAGCACCTCAACCACAACGTGTTAATTCAGCCAACAACATGCTGGCAATTAAGGTGGAAAACGTACAGATTAAACAAATGTCGTTCACAGTACAACACTGTGCTCAATTGAATGAGGTGGCCTTTACTCTCCACTCTGCTTTCAAGACTTGTCACAGGCAAAAATAACACGCAATTATGGCACAACTCAAGTCGTGCAAAAATAGACAAATCCAAATAGAAGGATCCATCCAATGTACTGCACAGAGCGGTGAATGACACCAAAGTGTTACACCCCAAGCTCCTTCTGGACTAAAGATTCCAGGGAGGTTTACTCAGCTGTTCAAAAAAAGTCTTGAAGACGTAAACACAACACCATAAACCTCAACCTTTAAAAAAGCAGAGCCTGTTTAATCATCTCTGTTCCATTGTTGTGCTCCCAAACATTGTACTATTATTGGGATCCTAATTTATTGCCCTTGAACTGTGAAATAGGGAGGTTGTGATGTAAGCAGGGCACCAGCTGAGGTGCTCAAAACTATGCAGTGCAGCAAATCATACAATGGGTCTGACTTTTTTGCAGCAGTGTTTTATTGCAACACAGAACGATGGCAATGGAAGTCTCACCTTGTTGCTGGCTCCAGGAGCCTCACGTTAAAAAGCAAGACACGACCACTCCACCTGAACTGTCTGAGATTATGTTCCTTTGTTTCAGGCTTTGGGGGAACCCTGTGAGACAGTCAGACAGTTCAGTTGCAATGGTTTTGCATCAGTTTTTAAACAGAAGGCTCCTGCAGCCAGCCAGGAGATGAGACTTTCATGCCAGTATTCTGAGATGCAATAAAACACTGGGTGAACAAGTGAGCACTTAAGTGTCCAACTCACTGCACTTCATAGATTTTTCATTTACTCGTATTGGAAACTCAGTTTTATATCACAATGGATATGACCCTTCCCTTCATAAGCATCCTGGAAAACTCATCTCAACCAATCTGAACCTACCTGACCTTTAGTTGCAGATTGGTTGTTCAAAGCTGACCAGAAGTTGCAACCCAAGATATAGATCAAGGCTGGAATAATTTGCGTAGCAATGATCCAAACCAAAAGTTGCATCTAAACAGCTGAAAGATACAATCTAACTTGCGTTGTCTCTAATTGCAGATAATGGTAGACACACGACACATGGAGCAGGGAAATAAATGGGCCTCAACAGCGTCTTTTTAAAATGACATTCTGAATCAGAAGGAACATGATGATCCATTCTGTACTCTTCCATCCATTGTGTGTAAAGTGCAAGTGGTTTACATTGTATAAATGGATTTCTTTCTTTCAAACTCGTGTCTGAATAGGCTCCCTAAATTTAAAACTTTGCAATAGACAAGATTGATCTTGAAAACTTAAAAGACCTAGGAATTCTAAAATGTTGTGCAATGTTTTCCTGTGGCAGTGTGGACCATTTGCAGCAGTAGAGTTGTACACCAAAGCAATCTGTAACCTATGGCCCAGCACTTCCCTCAATTTGCCATTCAAGCCAGGGGATTAACCCTGCTTCAAAGAGGAGTTTGGAAGGGTTTACTGGGAGCAGCACCAGACATACCTGAAAATGAGATGACAACCCGACACACCTTCAACAGAGGACTGCATGCAAGCTAAATAGAGCCAAGCAATCTCTGCACTCCTACCTTGTCAAACAACAAACAGTGGGTTAACAGCAAATGGAAGAAGCAGGTTCCAGCAACATCCCCATCCGCAACAAGGTCAGGGCAAAGCAGGTGAGTGCTAAAGACAAGGCTGAAGCATAAGCAACCATGTTCAACTAGAAGTGCTGAGATCAATCTCAGCTTCATGAGATCCCCAGAATCATATCTTCAGCTAATTCCATTCAGTCTACATGGGGTAGGGGAGTCTAAAACAAGAGGACATAGATTCAAGGTGAGAGGGAAAAGATTTAAAGGGGACCTGAGGGACAATATATTCACGCAGAGGGTGGGGGGGGGGGGGGTGGTATGTGGAACAAGCTGCCAGAGGAAATGCTAGATGCAGGTACAATAACAATGTTTAAAAAATATTTGGACAGATACATGGTTAGGAAAGGTTTAGAGGTATATGGGCTAAATGCAGGCAAATGGGACCAGCTCAGAGAGATAACTTGCTTGGCATGGACAAGTTGAGCCAAAGGGCCTGCTCCGCGCTGTATGACTCTAAATATTGGCTGAGATCACTGGATACAGCAAAGATTATGGGACCAGACACGAACCTGGCTGCACAGGTTTGCTCTCAGAATTACCTATGCCGACAGCTAAGCTTTTTCAATACATGGACATCTACTCAGCCATGTGAAAAATTGTTCAGTTTAGCCCTGTTCACAAAAAGCAGAACAAATCCACCCAACTAATCACCACTAATCAGCCCTCTCATAATCAGCTGTCTGATTAATAGTGCTCACAAGCAGCACTTACTCACCAATAATCTCTTCACTGATGCCCGGTTTAGATTGCTCCAGCACTACCTGGCTAGATCTCATCACAGTTTTGATCCAAAATGGACCAAGGAGCTAAATTCCTTAGGTAAGAGGAGCACGAGTACCCTTGACATTGAAGTTTGAAGGAGTGAGGCAGCTAGGAGTTATAGAGAAATACACCACAGATACAGGCCCTTCAGCCCAACGAGTCCATGCCAACCATGTTGTCCACCTGGCTGGTCCCAATTTCCTGTGTTTGGCCCGTATCCCCCAGGTCCCTCCCCTCCATGTACTTATCCAAGTGCTTCTTAAATGATACTATTGTACCTGCCTCACCCACTTCCTCTGGCAGTTCATTCCATATACTCACCACCCTCTGTGTGAAGAAGTTGTCCCTCACATTCCTTTTAAATCTTTCCCCTCTCACCCTAAATCTATGCCCCCTAGTTTTGGATTTTCCATCCCGGGGAAAGGACTGTTACCATCTACCTTATCTCTGCCTCTCATAATTTTAAACACTTCTATAAGGTCGCCCCCTCATTCTCCACCATTCCAGGGAATAAAGACCCAGCCTGGCCAACTTCTCCCAATAACTCAGGCCCTCTAGTCCTGGCAACATCCTCGTAAATCCTTTCTGCACTCTTTCCAGTTTAACCACATCTTTCCTGTAACAGGGTGACTAAAACTGTACCCAGGACTCTAAGTGTGGCCTCACCAATGACTTATATAACTGCAATGTAATCTCCCAACTCCTATACTCAATGCCATGACTGATGAAGACCAGCATGCTAAATGCCTTTTTCACCACCCTGTCTACCTATGACAACGCTTTCAACAAACTATGCATTTGTACTCCTAGGTTCCTCTGTTCCAGTACACTCCCTAGTACCCTACCATTCATCGGATGTCATATTCTGGGTTGACTTTCCAAAATGTATCGCCTCACACTTACCTGTTTTGAAATCCATTTGTCACACCTCAGCCCACTTCCCTAACTGATCAAGAACCCCCTGTAATCTACAATAACCTTCTTCACTATCAGCACCACTTCCTAATTTTGTGTCATCTGCAAACTTACTGATCAAGCCTTGTGCATTTGCATCCAAATCATTTATATAAATAATGAATAACAAAGGTCCCAACACCGACCCCTGTGGCACACCACTAGTTACCGGCCTCCATTCCATAAACAACCTTCAACCACCACCCTCTGCTTCCTACCTCCGAGCCAATTTTGAATCCACCCAACTAGCTCTCCCTGGATTCCATGGGACCTAACCTTCCAGACCAGCCTACCATGCGGGACCATGCCAAAGGCCTTTCTAAAGTCCAAATAGAAAGCATCCACTGCCTACACTCATCTGCCTTTTTGGTTACCTCTTCAAAAAAAACTCTAAAAGGTTTGTCAAGCACGACTTTTCATGCACAAAGTCATGCTTAATCAGAATGCTGGTTGAAAAGAGTCAGAGTAAAGCTTGATTCATTGAGTACCAAGGGAAACATGTTCCAATAGTTGAAGTAATGCCTCATACTTCTGTGAACATGATTACGAATCTTCAGACATATCTTTATCACTCATATGATGGACATTTCTATGCACCATACAGCCACCAAAAGAACTAGCTCATGTTAGAATATCCTTTGCCCCATGTTCTTGCAGTTTCCCCATCAATGCCTTGGAGAAGTCACTTTGGCCAGTGTCTTGATCTCTGAATTTCAAAACAAACTGTGAAAATTAAACTCACCAGACAAAGAGCATTGATTTTATGTAGAGCAGCAATGAGTGGAAGGAAGAGGAGATGATAAATTACTCCCTAGCAGAAAACCCTGGAAGTTGACTGTCAACTGTGGGGAGAAAAGATCTTTCCAATGCAGGTAATCAGAACCACACTGAGGTTAAGATACAGTGAGGACTCCTTGATAGAGGTCATTAGATGGTGCACGTGAAAGGAAGTTGTGGGACTGTAAAAACTACAGAGTTCATAACTCATACATTTTAGGCATATAAAATTATGAGAGGCATATTTAGGCTAGATGGCAAAAAAAACTTTTCCTCGTGGCAGAGGCATCCAAGACCAGAGGGCATAGGTTTAAGATGAGGAGCGAAAGGTTTAGAGGGGACCAGAGGAAGAATTTTATTTCACCCAGAGGGTAGTTGCTCTGGAACACACTGCCTAAGAAGATGGAGGAGGCAGGTACTCTAACAACACTTGAGAAGCGCCTAGACAAGTACTTGAATCACCGAGGCATCGTAGACTACAGACCAGTGGGATTAGTATAGGTAGGTACTTGGTCAGCATAGACAATGATGGGCTGAAGGGCCTGTTACTGTGCTGCATGACTCTGTGACTCTTCAACCAGCACAATGTGGTTAGTGTGGTGAAGGTGCAAGCTAGTGAGAATGAGAAGATTTCTAAGGCAGCTGAAAATGAACAGAGATCCAGCTGTCAATGTGAAAAGCAGAGAGCGTAACAGGGAAGGTGTATGGTAGCTTAACAACAAATTAGAAATATTTAAAGATTCAGCATGAAAAAGGACAACACAAGGGTTAAAGGAGATAGTGGGTTGCATTTTGTGTCCTCTGGTGATTGTGTGGTAGCACAGAAATTCCCAAAAACATCAGATCCCTTGTAATGGCATGGGGTGCAGAAGAAGAGAAGATGCCACCTTTTGTTGTTTTTTTAAGTTCAAATAAATGAAGCAGATGAAGGAGTTCCAAGTATCTTCAGAAACAGAGTGAATTAAAAGAGAGTTTCCCTCTAATTATGCCAATTCAATTGCCCCAGATTTTCCACAAAGCTGACAATCATTAACTGCTTCAGTAAGGTAAACATTGATCACTGAACTCACTGAAATCAAGTGCAGTCAATATTTACTAAACCTGTATCCCAGACAATTGGATTCCCCACTGGTGAAATCAAATCCTCTTCAATAGGCACATCAATGAGCTTCTTAACGTGGTAACAGCAAATCAGGGGGTGTAAACAACATTCAGTCTTCACCTCCCTCCATCAGTTTGCCAAAAGCATGCGACAATAGTCTTACTAATGCATGTCAACAGAGGAGGATACCCAACCAACACCAGTACAGTCACGGATGAACAGTTAAAAGAATGGGCAGCTCTGCAGGTCTATAATGCGACCAGCTACTGAGTCTTGTTTCAAAATAAAACTTACAAACAAACTAAAGGAGAAAATAAGATTTAAAACATGTTACCAAGCACTGAGACTGGGTGGCATGGAGGCCAGTAACCTCTAGGTTCAAATCCAGTTGGAGTGAAACTCTCACCTGGAATGAGTTTGGGATAGTGTCAGTACTGCTCTCCTGGGTGGGCACAAGAGGATTTTCATCTAAGCCTTAATTTAGATGCAAACTGATCTTCAAACTCAAGAAGCCATAGGACAAGCAATGTTAGCAAAGAATCCCACTGCTATAATGGGCAAAGGAGTCTGTCATTCCAGAGAAAGACCCATTATAAAACGTTGGAATACTTCATAGGAAAATAACAAAGTGACCCACCTTGTCCACAATGAGCACAAAAATCACCCCAGACTTACTTAATTTGGAGGTGATAGCACAGAACTATGTTTGATATGAAAGCAGTCTGATAATAAACCAGCAGGCAAGGCACTCGACATATCATAGAATCATACAGCATCAGAACAGGCCCTTTCCACCCCTGATGCCTCCCTCCACTAGTCCCATTTGCCCTCATCCCTCTATGCCCTTCCTGTCCCTCTATACCTTTCCTATTCAAGGGCCTGTTCAAACATCTTTTAAATGTTGTAACTGTATCTGCTCTGGCAGCTTGTCCCAGATACTCACCACCCTCTGTGCAAAAAACTTGCCTCTCAGGTATGCTTTAAATTTCTCCCCTCTCACCTTAAACCTGTGCCCTCCAGTTCTAGACTCCCCTACTCTGGAAAAAAAGATTCTGACTATCTACCCTATGTATGCCCCTCAATTTCATAAACATCTATAAGGTCACCCCTCAGCCTCCTACATTAACCCAACCTGTTCAATCTCTCCTTATAACTACACCCCTCCATTCCAGGCAACATCGTGGTGAACCTCTACATCTTATAAGTTCACCAGTCCACAGCAAAATTGCAATTTCAGTCAAACACTTAAGAGTTCATAAAGAACATGATCAAAACTATATGAAAAAATCTGTGCAGCAGTAACTTCCAGCTCAACCTTCTCTCCAGTCAGGCATTCACTGGAGACTCCCAATTATTATCCCTCAATTGACCTTCCTAATTTAAGGATGAGAGGTGGGAAATGGGATAGGGAGATGTGCTAAGTTCCTCGTGGAATGAGATAGTACATCCAACCAAGACATGCCAGTGGTTATTTTCTGAGGTTTAAGCCTCAATTGGTTGGCATCCACACGAGGCAGGCTTTAATGTAGGGCAATGGAAAGCAGGAGCATTTATTCTGAAGAGTTTTCTCCTGTCCAGTTAGGAGATCACTTCCTCAAAAAATAGTCAAAAGCAAAATCCAGTCCTTCTGAAGCCTCCAATTCACAGGATCGCAAGAGGCTGCAGAAGGTTGTAGACTCAGACAGCTCCATCATGGACACAACCCTCCCCACCACAGAGGACATCTTCATGAGGCAGTAGTCAAGAAGGCAGCACCCATCACTAAGGACCCTCACCATCTGCGACATGCCCTCTTCTTGTTACTACCATCAGGGAGGAGGTACGGGAGCCTGAAGACCAACACACAACAATTCAGGAGCAGCTTCTTCCCCTCCACCATCAGATCTATGAATGGTCCATGAACACTACTCTGGTTTTTTTTTTGCACTATTTATTTTGTAACATGGTAATTTTATGTCTTTGCACTGTACTGCTGCCACAAAACAACAAATTTCACAACATACATGTCTGTGATAATCCTGATTCTGAAAGAATTTCTCCTCATCTTTGGTCTAATCGGTTCAACTATTTTATCCACTTTTGTGGGTTTGCATATTCATCTTTTCTCCTCAAGGTGGGGACCACATAGGCTTGCATCCAATCTCTACAAATTTGCTTTTGAAGAATATCAATATTCAGTAGGTTGGGTTCTCAGTTTTCTTAGTACCAAGGTATTGAACGCACCCTTCCCCCCCCCCCCCCCCCAATATTTATTATTTCTTGAACTACAAGCTGACAAGGCTGAGGTGCAAATCATTCAGTGAACTGGAATTAATTTGTTGCAGGTGAAAATCACAGTGATAGTGATTTAATTCATTCTCTCAAACTGAAGCACAATGCCACAGGTACTTGAGCCCAGCGTTATTAGTCTTAGAATGACCCTCCAGTCACAAACCCAAATTAGTATAGGCGTCATCCAGAATTATTCTGCTGGCTAGTAAGTACAGAACAAGTTCCCGTAGTGTGTGAATTTCACACTTACTGAAGTCCCAGTCACAGCATGGAAAAGATAAAGCTCCCAAAAGATGGATTTGAGAGCAGATTCTCATCGGCCAGATTATACCAAAGCCTCTTCAGATGCAGAATAAATCTTAGGTAATTTTAAAAGAGAGATTCACTCCATGCAATGGAAAAAAAAATTCCTCACTGCTCCTAACACCTTTCTTCACTTGTACCCAGACACAGAAGATTGATGATTCAACCATTCCCACTCACACACAATTCAAGGTATTGCCTCCAGAATCAAGAAACAAGACAGAGCAAGAACAGACCAGGTGTCTTGCATGTAAAATGTATGATAACTCCCTAGGGAAATCAGGAAAGAACTTTACACTTTCCACAGACAAAGGATCTTCCAGGCATACCTGCATCAGGATCATACACTGAACTATTAGGCAGTGTGGATTTTCATAGACTTGCACAGATACAATACCCAAACAAATAACAAATTAGTACTCACTCACAGTCAACTCCTCTCTATGTTCTCCATTAAGCTTTGTTCATTATGATTGCACCAAATGAACTTTCATCTTCACACCTTCTGACCAACCCTTCATTTACAATTATGTGTGAACTTGTAATTCTATTGAGTTCTAAAATCTTTGAAATAACTCAAATGCAAGCACAAACAACAAAAGCAGGCAACGTTCCTCTGTAATATATACTGTGATATAGGGTTCACTGTATTATTATCACAGAAACTTTTACGAGGATGTTGCCAGGACTTAAGGACTGAGTCATAGGGAGCGGTTGGACAGGCTAGGACATTATTCCTTGGAGTGTAGAAGAATGAGAGGTGATCTTATAAAGGTGTATAAAATCATGAGGGGCATAGATAGGGTGAACGTGCCCAGTCTTTTTTCCAGGGTTGAGGAATCAAGAACTAGAGGGCATAGGTTTAGGTGAGAGGGGAAAGATTTAATACGAATTTGAGAGGCAACTTTTTTTTTATACAAAGGGAGGTACGTATGTGGAATGAGCTGCCAGAGGAAGTGGTTGAGGTAGGTACAATAACAACTTTTAAAAGGTAGTTGGACAGGTACATGGAGAGGAAAGGTTTAGAAGGTTATGGACCAAATAGGACTAGTTTGGATGGGGGATCTTGATCTGCATGGACCAGTTGGGCCAAAGGCCTGTTTCCATGCTGTATAACTCTATGAACTCAGTAACTTCCTGCTACATGACACGGCCCAAATTATGAGCACCAGTTGCACCACATGAGTTCTGTTTGAAGGCCAGTAACTCAACAAGGTAAATAGGCAAAACACAACCCCGTCAGGCTTGCTGGGTGTTTCACAGTATCATGCAATGATACATTACTGGAGGGAGCTACCCAGCCCATTGCGTTTGTATTGACTCTTTGAAAGACCTGTCCAATTACTTTCAAAGTTCTGCAAATTCCCCCTTCAAATACTTATCCAATTCCCCTTTGGAAGTCGAGAGTTGAATCAGCTTCCATTATTTTCTCAGGTTGTGCTTTCCAGATTCTAACGGCTCTGCACCCAATTGCCCCTTGTGTGGGCGAGTGGTAGAATCTGGGGAGAGTTGATGGGAGTGTAGGGAAAATAAAAATGGGATTAGTACAGGATTGGTATAAATGAATGCATGATGGTCAGAGCAGACTCAGTGAGCCAAAGGACCCATTTCTATGCTGTATGACTCTATGAAAACAAAATGCTCACCCCTACTCTGCTTCCTTTAATCAGAACATTTTCCAGCCTTCTGATACAGTGCAGGAAACACAAGTGACAGAATACCAAGCTGAAACTGAACAGAGTACGGGTTTGCCCCACCACACCCTTCTGCCCCTCATGCAGTGTATGCAGTTCTGACCGCCCTAGTCAGGAATATCGCACCCCTCTAAAAGGAGCAGCATAGACCTTGTAGTCTGATACCTGTCATCACACTGCTAAGCGACAGTAGAGTAAAGAATCACTCACAGTAGAGTAAACTTAAAGCTCATCTTACTGAGGCATCAACACACTGGCTTTTTTCCCTGGAGCCTAAGAGGCTGAGAGGTGATCTTACAGAGGTTTATAAAATCATGAGGGGCATAAATAAGGTGAATGGTCATAGTCTTTTTCCTCAGGGTAGGGGAGTCTAAAACTAGAGGGCACAGGTTTAAGGTGAGAGGGGAAAGATTTATAAGGGACTTGAGTGGCAACTTTTTCCACATTGAGGGTGGTGGGTATATGGAACAAACTGCCAGACGAAGCTGTAGAGGGGGTACAATTACAATGATTAAAAGACATTTGGGCAGGTAGATGGACAAAAAGATTTAGAGGGATATGGGCCAAATGCAGGCAAATGGGACCAGCTTGGATACCCAGTGTGGATGAGTTGGGCTGAAGGGCCTGTTTCTGTGCTGTATAATTCTACAACTCTTATGTAGTTTAGCGTGGCCCTAAGAACTGTCGCGGCAATGACATGTGTCCTACACACAGTGCTTCCTTCAAGAAAAGAACTATGAACATGCAACTTTCTATGTGGCATTTATTGCTCTACAAAAAAAACCTTCAACAAAGCAGGAATGACATCTACAAGTCCTTTGTGAAAACCGCCTCTCCACAGAAGTTTTTCTCCTTCTTCAAACAGAGAAGAGAGAGCAAGACAATTATTCAGTATGAGAATTAAACAGCACTGAAGTTCAGAACCAGTGCTGGTACCACCTACAGTTTTTTTTACACAGCTGTCTCTATTCTTTTCAGACATACCTATTGAAACATTAATTTTGATGTGCTAATTGAATTGAGGCTGGACGGCAACTTGTTCAATTTCAGTCAATTTAATAGCTAAAAACCAACCTATCCAGCCCCTATTTATGATCTGTTTCTTTGCAGATGCTGCTGCAGTTGTCTCACATCTCCTGAAGAACAGGAGATCATGATGAGCACCTTCTCTGATGCAAGCACCAAGTTCCAACGTTGCAATCAGAATCAAGAAAAAGTTGGTGTCATAGGATACCAACATCCTTTTTCAATCTTTTTATTAATGTTCAGATTAATACATTTAACATCGGTAATTATACATGTAATACAAAGAGATCGGGAGGACAATCATGACATATATAATCATAAAGAATTTTTAAAAATATTCTAGGCCCCGCGGTTTCTTGGTAAACGAATATATTACAGAAAGAAAGTCAAAAGGAGAAAGAAAAAGATTTATTATATAAAAAAAACAAATTGAAAAAAATTTGTAAGTAATAAAACGAAACAAACTAAAACAAAAATTTCAAAAGAAAAAAAAAACTGGACTGATATTTCGCGATGAACAAAGAGCATTATCCTGTCGTCAACTCCGCTCCACTAAATTCAAAGATTATTGGAAAGGGATCTATATCATATGAGAATATTGAATAAATGGACTCCAAACTTCCTCAAATTTAAGCGAAGAATCAACAGTGCCACTCCTAATTTTTTCTAAGTTTAAACATGATATAGTTTGAGAAAACCATTGAAAAGTGGTGGGGGGGGGGGGTATTGGATCCTTCCATTTAAACAAAATGGATCGCTTGGCCATTAATGTAACAAAGGCAATCATTCGACAAGCAGCAGCAGATATGTGGCACCAACATCCTTCCGAAAATCCACATCAATAACATCATTCTGGACTTTGGTATCTCAGCTCAGCTCTTATCTGCTCAAAAGTCAAACTTCTGGAGGAACTCCGGAGTCAGATGAAGGGTACTGACCTTAAATGTCAAATGTCCATTTCCCTCCACTGATGCTGCCTGACCTGCTGAGTTCCTCCAGCAGTTTGTCTTTTGCTCTGATTCCATCATCTGCAGTCTTTTGTGTCTATTGCCAGCTCACTTGGCCTTAATAAGCAACCTAATGAAAAAATAGGCAACGAGCAGATAAGAGACATGAGAGACTGCAGATGATGGTATCTGGAGCAAAAAGCTTTCTGTGGAGCTGCAGGAGATGGGCGAGGTTCTTAATGAATATTTCTCCTCATGGACAAGGACATGAAGACTTTGGAACTTGAAATGGTTAATGGAGATGCCTTGGGGATAGTCTGCAATACAGCAGAGGAGATACCAGACGTCTTAAAATGTATGAAGATAGATAAATTTCCATGATCGGGTATATCCAAGAACACTGTGGGAAGCTAGAGAAGAAATTGCAGGAGCCCTGGCTGAGATATATCCATCATCATGAGCGACGGGTGAAGTGGCGGAAGACTGGAGGATGGCTAATGTTGTGCCTTTATTTAAGAAGGGCTGCAAAGAAAACCCTGGGAACTATAGACCAGTAAGCCTAACATTTGTGGTAGATAAGTTACTAGAGGGGATTTTGAGGGATAAGATATACAAGGATTTGGAAAGACGGGGTTGGTCAGGAATAGTCAGCACAGTTTTGTGCATGGGAGATCATGTCTCAGGAACTTGATTGAGTTTTTTTTTGAAGAAGTAGCTAAGAAGGTTGATGAGGGCAGGGTAATAGACGTGGTTTATAATGCTTCCACATGGGAGGCTGCTAAGGAAAGTTAGATCGCATGGGATCCAGGGAGGGCTGGCTAATTGAATACACAATTGGCTTGATGGTGGGAAGGTTGTTTTTCAGACTGGAGGCCCGTGACTGTTGACGTTCCCCTGGGGTCCGTGCTAGGCCCATTGCTATTTGTAATCTATATCAATGATTTGGATGAGAATGTACAAGGCATGGTTAGTAAGTTTACAGATGACACTGAAATAGGCGGTGTCGTTGACAGTGAAGATGGCTATCAGGATTTACAAGGGGACCTTGATCAGCTGAGTAAGTGGGCCAAGGAATGGCAAATGGAGTTTAATTCAGATAAGTGCTAGGTGTTGCATCTTGGAAAGTCAAATTAAGGCAGGACTTTCATAGTGAACGGCAGACCTCTGGGGAGCACTGTAGAACAGAGAGGCCTTAGAGTTCATATACATGGTTCCCCGAAAGTGGAACAACAGGTAGACAGAGTAGTGAAGAATGTTTTTGGTATGCTGACCTTCATCAGTAAGGGCAATGAGTATAGAAGTTGGCAGGTTATGTTGCAGTTGCACAAGACGCTGGTGAGGCCATACTTGGATTATTGTGTTCGATTTTGGTCACCCTGCTATAGGAAAGATGCTATTAACCGGAAAGGTACAGAAAAGATGTACAAGGATGTTGCCAGGACTCTAGGGACTGAGTTATAGAGAGAGGCTGGACAGGCTAGGACTTTTTTCTTTGGAGCATAGGAGACTGAGACGTGATCTTATACAGGTATATAAAATCATGAGGGGCATAGATGGGCTGAACGCACTCAGTATTTCTCCCAGGGTTGGGGAATCAGAACTAGGGGCATAGGTTTAAGGTGAGAAGGGAGAAATTTAATAGGAACCCGAGGGGCAACTTTTTCCATGCAGAGGCTGGTCAGTATATGGAATGAGCTGCCAGAGGAAGTGGTCGATGCAGGTACATGAACAACATTTAAAAGGTACTTAGATAAGAAAGGTTAGAAAGGTTATGGGCCAAATGCAGGCAAATGGGACTAGCTTAGATGGGAATCTTGGTCGGCATGGACCAGTTGGGCCAAAGGGCCCGTTTCCATGCTGTATGACTCTGAGTGTGAAATCATCTGTAAACTCCCCTCATGTCTGGAACAACCCTGAACACAAACATATCTATCAGGGATGTTTCTAAGCAGAGGCAGGGATTGACTAACAGATCAACTATGGGAATTTTGAGAGAACAGGTCTACAATCCATGTAGACTTTGATGGACTCTTGCAAGCTTTGCCTACTGGAGCACTTGCCTCACAATCATCTACCAGACATTACACTGTATTTCTAACTCGAGCATTGCCTGTGATGTCGAGGTTGGCCAAAGGGCAATACTTCATAACACAGAGTGGCAGGTATTCCCTAAGAACAGACAGTCGTCAGATCTGTGAAGAAATCTGATGGAAGAGAGAGAGATTCTCAAGGAAAGACAGGGTCTGAACACAGCAAGAAAAATTAACAAAATGATTAAATGACAGTCAAGTTGACTCCTGTGGTTTGGAATGACAGCTCTTAAGACCAGGATTCAACCTCTGTCATGCAATGGAAGGAAAAGGAAGAAAAAAGATGTCTTTATATCTTTATATGCAAAGAACAAACTGCTGGAAGAACAGCATCTGTGGAGGCAAAGGAATGGTAGACGTTTCGGGTCAAGACCCTACTTCAGTGTCTGCAGTCCCTTGTGCCTCCTTTATATGAGGTGTCTGTTGCGGTAGGACATCCCTCAACACCCTCCAGCATAATGATTGTTCCAACACAGGAAATGCAATATAAAAAACAGGAAGTGCTGGAAACACACTGCAGGTCAGGCAGCACCTGGGGAAAGAGAAACAGATGAAGTCTCAGATCAAAGAGCTATTTTAATGATATTGGCAGGAATTAGTATTGGCCAGAAATATTACAGAGATCCCTTTTGGTCTTCCAAACAGCACCAGAGCATCTTCTGCATCTACCTGAGGGATCAAATGGTACCTTCCCTTAACATTTTAATCTGAATGAGGCACCTTTAATGGTGCGACACTGCCATATTATAACTTTGGAACATCAGCCTAAAATACATGATGAAGTTTCTGGACTGGAACTTGAATCAAAGTCAAGAGACACTAACCACCACCAAAGAGAAAGGATGGGTCAAGAATTCACGTGGCAAGAACATCAGAAGTTAATGATGTTAGTGGTGAACAGAAGGTTTTAATCAGTGAAAGTATTTGACAGCTTTGCAAATCAAGAATATGATTGACATGCCAAAAAAATTGTTCATTGCCAGTTACTTATGAACTAAAAGGAATTATCACTATTCTGAAGATAGAACAGTTGTGGGGCACAACCTTAGATCCAGAACTACTACTACACCCTTTTCTTTACATCTTAACACAGGGAAACAACAGTTCATGAATTGTTTGGTAACTTTTAACTACCAAATAATAGAACCTTAAACAAAGATCAGAACAGTGCAAGTAAAATACTTGGCTGAGGTGAGAAAGGGATCACAGAGACACATGCTGACTGGTGTCCTATTTCCCAGCAGCAGATGCAGTTAACACAGAGCAGGAAATTACTCTGTTGACAACATTCCATCTGACGCTCTTGGAGCCTGCTGACTCTTTCACCAGCAAACTGTTTTTCACACCCATTCTCTACCTACCCATTTTGCAACATCTCCACTTTTCTCCACTTCCATTTATTTCTCCAGGTCATTCCCCATAAGTTCTGTTACCCCATGGTACATTTACAATTGTTTTTATTTCTCCTGTCCTTCAACTGTCCTTTTTTCCCTCTGTCTCCCTACTTATCCTATCATTGTCTCCATTCCTTCAATATTCTCACTCATTCTCTTTCAAATCTCATTCTCATTCTCCTCCCTCTCTCCATTCCCATCTCTCCCATCACTCTCCCTCTCTCTATTCCCATCTCCCCGGCACCCTCCCTCTCTCTGTTCCTGTCTGTCCTGTCAATCTCCTTCTCTCTATTCCCATCTCTCAGATCACTCTCCCATCACTGTCCCTCTCTGTTCCTGTCTCTCCTGTAACAGGGTGATATTGAGAACACCCTTCATCATGTTGTGTGGCACTACCATAATGGCAAGCAGGACCTAGTAACACTGGTGCTACACAAGTCCCAGGCAAAAACATTTTTAACAGGAGAAATTCTGAACACTGACATTCAATAACATTACCTTTACCCAACAAAAACTCAACGAGTCTGGGACATAAATATGGTAGCTCCAACAGCAAGGCAGGGGTTAGGTAGCTTGCAATGAACAACTCAGCTCCTGATACCCAAGCCTTTCCATCATCTAGAGGGCACGTCAAGAGTGTGATGGAGTAAATGAATGTTTCTTTGGATAAGTGCAGCTGCAATGTTCAAAATGTGTGTCAACATGTCACTTCTTGAGTGACACCCCATCCACCACCCTAAACATTTGCTCTCTCCACCTGCATAGTGTAAACCATCTAAAAAACACACCACAGCTATACTCATCCAGGCTGCTCTGATGGCACCTTCAAAACCAAGGAGTACAAGGGCATTAGGCCATTAGAAACACAGTCACCCTCCATAAGTCACACCATCCTGATAAGGAAATCTACTGTTCCTTCATCATTGCTGGGTCAAATCCCTGGAACCGTACCTAACCACACTGTGGGAGTACCTTCACCAAAAGGGTTTAGTGGTTCGTAAAAATGTCAGACAGCCAACTTCTCAAGAGCAATTAGAAATAGACATTAAATCCCTTTCTTATGAGTTATGCTTACTTCCCATAAATTGAACTAGAAGTAATTCTCAGCTCCCTTCTCACCTGTCCTGCCCCCCCCCCGGCTCTGTCCCCCACCCCCCCCCCCCCCCGCCTTCCCAGGCACTCTCTTCTTTCTCATCTCCCATCATAATTTCTTTTCTGTGCCACTTCATCTCCTGACCCATTCTCTCAGCCTTTCCATTCCCACCTCTCACGTCCTTCACTTTCTGCATTCCCATCACGTCCGTTCTCTATTCCCATCTCACGTCCCTCTCTCCCTCCACACTTTTCTTGTGTTCATCGTGCATTATTCACATTACTCCTGTCACTCTGTCTTCCCACCTCCCATGTCCTCCCTTCATTCCCATCTTGTGTCCTTCCCTTCTCTATTCCCATCTCATGTTCTTCTCCCCCCATCGCCTGTAGCTCTCTCTCCATTCTCAACTCTCCCGTCACACCACTTCCATCTCTCTAGTTATTCCCATCACTTGTTATTCTATCCCTTCCATTTCTCACCCTCCCCTCTATTCCCATCTCTCATCCCTCCCCTCTATTCCCAACTCTCAAGTCCTTCTCCCTCTCATACCCATCCCTCGTCACGTCCTCTTTCTACTCCACCTCTCAGGTCCTCTGCTCTCTATGCCCAACACTATCCTCTATCCCTCTCTCTGTTTCATCTGACACTCTCTATTCTCCTGCTCTTCTCTCACTCTCTATTCCCTCCTCTCTCTATTCCACCTCTCACCATCTGCTCTCTTCCTCTCACTCTATCCCCACCTCTCATCCCATTGCTTATGTCCTCCCCCCACTCCCATTTCTCGTCCATCTTTCTATTTCCATTTCATGTGTCACCCCCGTTCCCTTCTCTTGTACCTTTCACACTCTATTCCACCACTCACGCCCTTCGCTCTTTATTCTTATTTCTCATGAACTCTCCCCCTCCCCTTAGCTCCCTCTGTTCCCATCTCTAGTGGCTTTCTCTCTCTTCCCATTGCTTGTGTCCATCTCATAGTTTATTGCCCCCTCTCACATCCTCTCTCTATTCCCACTCCTGTCTCTCTCTATTCCCCCCTCGCATCCTTCCCTTTCCTCAGTGTTTCCATCCCTGCCCCCCCTCTCTCTCCCATCCTTCACTCTCGCTCTGTTCCCATCCCTGTGTCTCTCTAATCCTGTCACTTTGTCACGCTTTCTTCCTCTCATTTCCATTTCACATCTCTCGACTCCCATCCCTCCTGCCACTCTCTATTCCCATCACTGCTGTTTTCCCTCTATCTCTCACGTACCCTCTTTCTCTCTCCAGTCAGCCCCCTTCACTCCTGTCATCCTCTCTATTCCCCCTTTCTTGCCACTCTCCCTCTATTCCCCCCCTCCTCTCCCTGTTCCGCTCTCCATTCCCATCTCTCCTCTCCCTCCCTCTATCCCCCTCTCTCTTTCCGTTATTCTCCCTGAAGCCCTTGTTTCCTGTCCTACCCTCTGTCTTCTCCCCCCCCCCCCATCTCTCCCCGCCCCTCATTACTCCCTCCCATTCTGATTTCCCGCTTCCCTCTAAAGGTTCAGCCTTCCAGCCCACGAACACCGCCAGTCCCAAGTGCTGCAAAGTTTTTACTCGACTCGGAAGAAAGTGACACTTCCGTCGGGACCCCCGAGCCCAGTGGGGTCGGTCTTTCACTCCGGTTACCTCTTACGCTTCAGGTCAGGTTTAAAACACCGACGTCCAGACAGATTTGCAACATTTCTCACTGCCGCCCTCGCCTTACACTTCCCCGCTCCCCTTCCAGTTTTAAAAAAAACTTTCCTTAAGTTATGTATAAGTTTGCATTCGGCTATAATCGCCCACCCCCCACTCTCCAGTGACCCGGAGTGGCAGCGAATTTCGCCTTCTAACCCGGGTCCCTCGGCTCTGCAATCTGTTTGCATCTCGCCTCTTCACTTCCAGCTCACCGGCTTTGCAGGGGTCTTTATAGTCCACTTCTGCCGGGTCTTCATGGTCCGGAAAATACTCGTAGAGGTTGTCTTCATAGTCGAAACCCAGGGCTGGGCGGTGGAGAGCCAGGAGGAGGAGAGCCAGGCGGGGGAGAGCCATCAGCACCGGAGCGAGCGAGCGAACCGGGAGAGAGAGAGAGAGAAGGGGGGGTGCTGGCGTCCAAAAAATAACGGGGCGAAGGAGGGAGGGGAGGAGATACCCTAAAGACTGAGGGAGGGGAGGAGAGTAAAGTCCAGGAGGTGGGTCAGTGGAAGCTCAGCCCCCTTTTTTCCGAGGCTGAGAGGCCGGCTGCCATCAATCAGCTGAGAGCGGCTCGGCTGCCGGCCAATTCACAACGAAAAGTCCAACTCGACAGCAGTAAACGTGTCGCCTTTCCGCTCCAGAGCTGCCGAGAAAGTGGCGATAAATTTTTACAAACGGGGCAACCCCTCCTCCTGTCGAGTTCGGGGGGTGGGGGGAATCTCTGTAACCCGTAAACTGCAGCCCATCTAACCCTGCCGTAGGGAACCTCACCTCTGATTAAATAATTTCTCAATTCCCCCAAAGAAGAATATACTTGCAGATGGCATCATTTCCTGCTCACCGTATAGGATTTCATTTATTCTTTTGGCAAGCTCGCCTCCTGGGCTCCAGATAGTTTAAACATTCCTTAGAGCAAAATGTTTTACAAATCCTGTTTATTTGGCAAATAAATAAGATGGCGCGACTCAAATTGTTTTGCTGCAGAGCCCGAGGTCAGTCTCGAAACCATTAAGCCTCGTCGCCAGAGGTTCAACCACTCCCGCGCTCTCCAGAGCCCTCGCCTGACACATCAGGTTCTGCTGCCCAGTTCCAACCGGGCTGCGGAGGGAGAAGGAGACAACAGGTAGGGGAAGGAGATAGAAACTGTGTGAGGGGCTGGTGGAAGAGGGGTCGCTGGTGGGAGAGAGACAGACAGGGGCTGGGAATGGAAATGGGGAGAGAGATGGAGACTGGGAATTGGAGGTAAAAACCCGGCTGGGATTGAGGGAAAAATGGGGCGAGGAATGGGAATGGGGTAGAGAGATGAGGAAGGGGGACGGGGCTGGGGGAGAGAGATGAGGAAGGGGGACGGGGCTGGGGGAGAGAGATGAGGAAGGGGGACGGGGCTGGGGGAGAGAGATGAGGAAGGGGGACGGGGCTGGGGGAGAGAGATGAGGAAGGGGGACGGGGCGGGGGGAGAGAGATGAGGAAGGGGGACGGGGCTGGGGGAGAGAGATGAGGAAGGGGGACGGGGCTGGGGGAGAGAGATGAGGAAGGGGGACGGGGCTGGGGGAGAGAGATGAGGAAGGGGGACGGGGCTGGGGGAGAGAGATGAGGAAGGGGGACGGGGCTGGGGGAGAGAGATGAGGAAGGGGGACGGGGCTGGGGGAGAGAGATGAGGAAGGGGGACGGGGCTGGGGGAGAGAGATGAGGAAGGGGGACGGGGCTGGGGGAGAGAGATGAGGAAGGGGGACGGGGCTGGGGGAGAGAGATGAGGAAGGGGGACGGGGCTGGGGGAGAGAGATGAGGAAGGGGGACGGGGCTGGGGGAGAGAGATGAGGAAGGGGGACGGGGCTGGGGGAGAGAGATGAGGAAGGGGGACGGGGCTGGGGGAGAGAGATGAGGAAGGGGGACGGGGCTGGGGGAGAGAGATGAGGAAGGGGGACGGGGCTGGGGGAGAGAGATGAGGAAGGGGGACGGGGCTGGGGGAGAGAGATGAGGAAGGGGGACGGGGCTGGGGGAGAGAGTATGAGGAAGGGGGACGGGGCTGGGGGAGAGAGATGAGGAAGGGGGACGGGGCTGGGGGGAGAGAGATGAGGAAGGGGGACGGGGCTGGGGAGAGAGATGAGGAAGGGGGACGGGGCTGGGGGAGAGAGATGAGGAAGGGGGACGGGGCTGGGGGAGAGAGATGAGGAAGGGGGACGGGGCTGGGGGAGAGAGATGAGGAAGGGGGACGGGGCTGGGGGAGAGAGATGAGGAAGGGGGACGGGGCTGGGGGAGAGAGATGAGGAAGGGGGACGGGGCTGGGGGGAGAGAGATGAGGAAGGGGGACGGGGCTGGGGGAGAGAGATGAGGAAGGGGGACGGGGCTGGGGGAGAGAGATGAGGAAGGGGGACGGGGCTGGGGGAGAGAGATGAGGAAGGGGGACGGGGCTGGGGGAGAGAGATGAGGAAGGGGGACGGGGCTGGGGGAGAGAGATGAGGAAGGGGGACGGGGCTGGGGGAGAGAGATGAGGAAGGGGGACGGGGCTGGGGGAGAGAGATGAGGAAGGGGGACGGGGCTGGGGGAGAGAGATGAGGAAGGGGGACGGGGCTGGGGGAGAGAGATGAGGAAGGGGGACGGGGCTGGGGGAGAGAGATGAGGAAGGGGGACGGGGCTGGGGGAGAGAGATGAGGAAGGGGGACGGGGCTGGGGGAGAGAGATGAGGAAGGGGGACGGGGCTGGGGGAGAGAGATGAGGAAGGGGGACGGGGCTGGGGGAGAGAGATGAGGAAGGGGGACGGGGCTGGGGGAGAGAGATGAGGAAGGGGGACGGGGCTGGGGGAGAGAGATGAGGAAGGGGGACGGGGCTGGGGGAGAGAGATGAGGAAGGGGGACGGGGCTGGGGGAGAGAGATGAGGAAGGGGGACGGGGCTGGGGGAGAGAGATGAGGAAGGGGACGGGGCTGGGGGAGAGAGATGAGGAAGGGGGACGGGGCTGGGGGAGAGAGATGAGGAAGGGGGACGGGGCTGGGGGAGAGAGATGAGGAAGGGGGACGGGGCGGGGGGAGAGAGATGAGGAAGGGGGACGGGGCTGGGGGAGAGAGATGAGGAAGGGGGACGGGGCTGGGGGAGAGAGATGAGGAAGGGGGACGGGGCTGGGGGAGAGAGATGAGGAAGGGGGACGGGGCTGGGGGAGAGAGATGAGGAAGGGGGACGGGGCTGGGGGAGAGAGATGAGGAAGGGGGACGGGGCTGGGGGAGAGAGATGAGGAAGGGGGACGGGGCTGGGGGAGAGAGATGAGGAAGGGGGACGGGGCTGGGGGAGAGAGATGAGGAAGGGGGACGGGGCTGGGGGAGAGAGATGAGGAAGGGGGACGGGGCTGGGGGAGAGAGATGAGGAAGGGGGACGGGGCTGGGGGAGAGAGATGAGGAAGGGGGACGGGGCTGGGGGAGAGAGATGAGGAAGGGGGACGGGGCTGGGGGAGAGAGATGAGGAAGGGGGACGGGGCTGGGGGAGAGAGATGAGGAAGGGGGACGGGGCTGGGGGAGAGAGATGAGGAAGGGGGACGGGGCTGGGGGAGAGAGATGAGGAAGGGGGACGGGGCTGGGGGAGAGAGATGAGGAAGGGGGACGGGGCTGGGGGAGAGAGATGAGGAAGGGGGACGGGGCTGGGGGAGAGAGATGAGGAAGGGGGACGGGGCTGGGGGAGAGAGATGAGGAAGGGGGACGGGGCTGGGGGAGAGAGATGAGGAAGGGGGACGGGGCTGGGGGAGAGAGATGAGGAAGGGGGACGGGGCTGGGGGAGAGAGATGAGGAAGGGGGACGGGGCTGGGGGAGAGAGATGAGGAAGGGGGACGGGGCTGGGGGAGAGAGATGAGGAAGGGGGACGGGGCTGGGGGAGAGAGATGAGGAAGGGGGACGGGGCTGGGGGAGAGAGATGAGGAAGGGGGACGGGGCTGGGGGAGAGAGATGAGGAAGGGGGACGGGGCTGGGGGAGAGAGATGAGGAAGGGGGACGGGGCTGGGGGAGAGAGATGAGGAAGGGGGACGGGGCTGGGGGAGAGAGATGAGGAAGGGGGACGGGGCTGGGGGAGAGAGATGAGGAAGGGGGACGGGGCTGGGGGAGAGAGATGAGGAAGGGGGACGGGGCTGGGGGAGAGAGATGAGGAAGGGGGACGGGGCTGGGGGAGAGAGATGAGGAAGGGGGACGGGGCTGGGGGAGAGAGATGAGGAAGGGGGACGGGGCTGGGGGAGAGAGATGAGGAAGGGGGACGGGGCTGGGGGAGAGAGATGAGGAGGGGGACGGGGCTGGGGTAGAGAGATGAGGAAGGGGGACGGGGCTGGGGGGAGAGATGAGGAAGGGGGCGGGAGAGGGATGGAGGCTGAGAAGCAAGTTTCAAGAGAGAAGAGAGATGGCAATGGGAATAGACACAGGGTAAGTGTTATACCTGTAGGAGAGTGTGGGTAGAATCGGACATTACATGATCATACGCCAGGCGTTCAAACATTGAGATATGTTGGCTCCAACCAGCCCTACTCCTAGTGACAGTCATGTTCCTCTCCAGGCCTTCACCACTGTACAACTCAGCTCAAAACGGTCTCACCACACAACTCAAATGTAGAAAGGCTGAGTTTACAACATGGAAACAGGCCCTTCGACCCAACTGGTCCATGCCTACCAAGATGCCCATCCAAGCTAGTCCCATTTGCCAGCGTTTAGCCCATATCCCTCTAAACCTTTCCTATCTGTGTACCTGTCCAGCTGTCCTTTAGTGGGGTGTTGGGTGCTTCACCAACACCCCACTGACAACCTCCAATTGAAGGTTTTATTTTGAATAAGAGTCAAAACATACAAGATGGTTCCTTTAACATCCACCAGTATCCAGCAAAAGTAATCACTATGTGCACAGCACTCATCTTTGGGAATGTGCCAAGGTGCAGGAGAAATACTGATTTGTTTCTCAGAAGAGTAACAAAGTGGGAGCCCAAGAAACAGACAATGTCGGAGAACTTACCTGGAGGACAGCCCATCACAAAGGCATGTTTCCTGAAATTAATAAATCAGATCAGATTTTGTGCTTAAAGAAGCTTTTAGTGCAATAAAATGATCTTTATTCTCAAGATGAGACAGATTTAGAAGGCTTATCCTTCAAATGGGAAAGATAAAATCTGATTTAGAAATCCATGCGATGCTATATTTCCCAGTTACAAGCCAGATTTTTTTTTCCTTGGTTGTACTCAGGAGGCCACTGATAGGAGATAAACCATGGCAGACATTTCAAACAGATGGGGGGGGGGGGGGGGGAGGAGAGAGTGAGAGTGAGAGTGAGAGAGAGAGAGAAAGAGAGAGAGAGAGAGAGAGAGAGAGAGAGAGAGAGAGAGAGAGGATTTCTCCTTCTCATCAGCAGTTGCTTCCACAAACCATCTGATGCACTTTGCAACATACAGATCTGCAGCTTTCCCAACTGTTAGTCCCAGAGGGAAAGTTTGGATCAAGCTGTTCTGCTGTTTACTAAATACATTCAATCACATCGAACCTTATGTAAAATGATAAACTCCCACGTCATTGCACACAGTTGCAGCATGGTCCTTACACACACCACTGCAATAGAGTCATGGGGAAGGACCATGTTGGGATCTGTTGTTTGGAGTGCGATCCAGCATTGGGAGCTTAATCAATTTTTGGAGACAGCAGTTCAAAGCTAAAGTTATAAAAATTACATTGTTATTATCCTAGATGGGTTACAGTCCAACTTTGTTTCTTGGCCAATATTTATCCTTCAAAATATCATTAAAACAGATAATTTGTTGTACTTGGCAGATTGCAGTGTGCAGTGGCATTTCAAAAGTGTTTTACCAACTGTAAAGTACTTTGGAACATCATAATGGTGGTAGAGCTGCTGCCTCAGAGCTCCAGGGACCCGGGTTACAATCCTAACCCCAGGTGCTGTCTGTGTGGGGTTTGCATGTTCTTCCCATGACAGCACAGGCTTTCTCCAGATGCTCTGGTTTCCTCCCACATTCAAAGAACAAGCAGATTGGCAGGTTAATCAGCCTCTGTAAATTGCCCCTTGTGTGTAGGTGAGTGCTAGAATCTGGGAGGAGTTGATGAGAATATGGCGAGAATAAAAAATAGGATTAATATAAATGGGTGGTTAATGGCCAAAGGATCTCTTTCCATGCTGCATGACTCTATTGTAGAAGTGCTGGTCTCTGGTTTTGGAAATTGAAACATCCAAGTCAATAACGAATTCCAACCCCAGGTTTCCACAGTCCCCGCCACAAAGGACACTGTTTCTTGCTGGGGATAGTCCCAGCGACACTTCTAGTCATCTGTCATATCACTGCGGACATCAGGCACTAGCAGACCATCAGTTGCAGGAAGTACCACCAACCTGCTGCACACTTCTGCAGCTCACTGAATACAGGTGACCCCCGCGTTACGGCCATTCCAGTTACAGAAATTCTCCCTCACAGAATTCAAAAATCACTATTCATAAATTTTAAATATGGAATAAAATTCACTCACGGAATTTGTATGAAAGTAAAATCAATCAACATAAAATGTACTTGGTGTATTCAGAGAGCATGCACAGATGTCGCGGCTTTGCGCTGTGGAAGATTATGATACGGCCCATTTTCTGGGAATGCAAACCTGCTCCCCCACCAATAAAGCAGGGGTCGCCCATAGTAACAGCAGCTGATTCTCTCCAAGTGAATCTCATATTCCCTGCATCTACTCTGATTGAGATATGGCATCTTTTGGAGGATGTAGTGACTTTCTGCTGTACTATGTAGTAGCTTCACATGGTTAACCAGAAGCAGGTTGTGTATAAAAGCAAAGAAAGTGTTCACTATGGTTTGGACGGCAACAAAACCCCTCCAAACCAACTCTTCACTTGCATGCATCCAACACATGCAGCATCTGCATTAGCCTCAGAGCAGGCTTACAACTTGGCTTCTGGCTGGAGTGTGATCATATTAGAAGGAGCAACTAATATCTGTTTTAGATCACAATAGATAAGCTTGATGGCCCAATGGGTCAGTGTACTTCCTATTGTGGCAATGAGACACAGATTACAAAGGCTCTTTAGTACCACACTTGGTCTGTGTGGCACCTTTCATATAATTTCAGGTGACAATGCAGGCATTACAATTAGCCTTACAGCAACAACTTGCATACACTTATCACCTGTAACACAGTGTAATGTCCGTCACAGAGCATTATCAAACACAATTTGGCAGTGGGCCATATGACAAAACACTTAGTGAAAGAGTATCTCAGAAGAGGAAGAGGTTTAGAAAGAGGATTTCAATGCTGGGGTATTAGACAACCAAAGATAGACAACCAAAGATAGAATCACCAAAGGTGGTCATCGAGTTATACAGCACAGAAACAGGCCCTTTGGCCCAATTGGTCCATGCTGACCAAGATGCCCTGTCCAACCTAGTCCCATTTGCTAGCATTTGGCCCATAATCTTCTAAACCTTTCCAACCTGTCCAACAGTCTTTTAAAAGGTGTTATTGTACCTGCCTCAACCACTTCCTCTGACAGCTCATTCCATTTACTGACCACCCTCTGGGTGATAAAGGTGTCCCTCAGGTTCCTATTAAATCTTTCCCCTCTCATCTTGTACCTATGCCCTCTAATTCTTGATTTCCCAACCCTGGGAAACAGACTGTGAGCATTCACTCTATCTATGTCCCTCATGATTTTATACACCTCTATAAGATCACCTCTCAGTCTCCTACGCTCCGAGGAATAAAGTCCTAGCCTGCCCAACCTCTCCCTATAACTTAGTTCCTCAAGTCCTGGCAACATCCTTGTAAATCTTTTCTGCGTTCTTTCCGGTTTAATAACATCCTTCCTATACTGAACACAATACTCCAAGTGCAGCCTCACCAACGTCCTGTACAACTGCACCATGACCTCCCAGCTTTTATACTCAATGTCCTGACTTATGAATGCCAGCATGCCAAAAATCTGAGGTGCCAAAAGGTGGTGATGGAAATTGAGGATGAACAACAGTCCAGAAATGGAAATCTTGAAGAGCCACAGGCCAGGAGGTTATTATAGCAGTGCTGTAAACAGATTTGAAAAATACATAATAATTTTAAGTTGAGAGGAAAAAATTAATCTAGATTTTCGCTTATGATTGCCACCCAACGACCCTTTATTGGAAAGTATGTACAATGTTGAAAATGGGATTGGGCAAGACTGCCCAATACTCATTGACATTTAATTAGGTTTTTAAGAGTTTCTGTTATTGTCTGAATGCCCTTATTCATCACATATGAAATTATTCTGTCCAACTGAGATTTTAATACAGATGATCTATCATTACTGAAGTGCCAAGACCCTTCAGGCATATTTGATTTAAGTAATAACAGAAACTGCCTGAACTACACAGGAGATGGAGGCTCAGACCCATGCGTAGCTGAATCTAATTGCCGTGTTTACTCTCCATTCCCTGCTAGAGCACACCTATGGATCTGTTATTGCTTAAATCAAATAAAGCTTTAAACTCAAAGCCTTTGGCACCTTTTCATAATAAAGCAGCAACATATTAATTCCTTGCTGTTAGATTATTAGCTTAGGGATAAACATATCGCCCTGTATCACAAAAATCTGAACTGTGAACGTCTCACGCATCCAATCAGTTCCTCTAGTTCACTATCTTCAGCTATTAAGGTCCAGGTGTATTTCAAAGGTTGTAGGAGAACTATTCAAAGTACACGAGAATTGTGTGGTGTCCTGGACAATTTTACTCTCTCAGCTATCACTTGAAAACCTTGTATGCACCCTTCTATTGTTGGTTGATTCCTGCAGTGCACAAATCAGCTGCTGTGTGTCTGTATCAAAGTGGCTGAAATTCAAAAGTGATTTATTGGAAGTGAAATATTTTCAGAGACAAATATGTCTCTGTGTTTTAATAGGCTCCTAGGTACAATTGGCTTCTTCTATGCTCTATCATTCTATGATTTGAGTTTCTCCAGAGCTGAGCTCTGACGAAGGGGCTTAGTTTGAAATATTAACCCGTCTTTTCTGTCATATGTTGACCGAGTTACGTCAAAGGGAGCCAACTCAGCAAAGTAACCCAGGAATGAATAAAAATAGTTTTACATTTATCATAGAATTGTACAACACAGAAACAGGCCCTTTCGGACCACCTTGTTCACGCAGGCCATGATGCCAATCTACGCTTATCCCATTTGCCTGTATTAGGCCCGTATTGCTCCACACCTTTCCTATCCATTACCCGTCCAAAAGCCTCAAGTGTTGTAATTGTATCTGACTCTACCACCTCCTCTGGCTGCTCATTCCAGATAGTCACCATCCTATGTGAAAAACTTACCCCTCAGATCTCCTTTAAATCTCTCCCATCTCACGTGCAACCAGTGCCCTCTGGTTCTAGACTCCCATGCCTTGGGAAAAAGATTCTATCTAACCGCCTCATAATTTTATCAACTTTGATAAGGTTACTCCTCAGCCTCCTATGTTCCAGTGAGACTAAACTCAGCCTATCCAATCTCTTTTTAATCACTCCAATTTATATAGCAGCCTCACCACTTTCAGGACATCCCAGTCTTTTATCAATTATGTACTTTTGCAATGGAGAAAAACCTGGCAATCAATTTGTGCATCATGACATCCCACAGACACCACTGGGAACACTGATCAGATGATCTTTTTTATGGTTGTTGGAGGATTAATGGTGACAAGAACACTGGGGGCAACCACCCTCTGCTTCTTCAAATAGTTCCGCAGGATCTTGCTTGCCCCTAGAAGGAGAGGCAGAGCCTTGGTTTGAAGTCTCATCTGAAAGAGGACACATCCAACAATGCTGCACTTCTTCAGTCAGAACTGCACTGAAGTGACAACCTTGTCTTCGTGCTTGAGATTTTGGAGTGAATTGACTCAGAAGGGGACATCAAACAGTTCTTTTCCCCTCCCCAAAATGTTCACCTAGCAGCTCTCAAAACTCCTGTTTGTACTGGAAATGTCCAATGGATGCACAGTATCAGGAACTCTGCACCACTGGTACTGAAGAGAGAATAGCACTCTATTGAGAGTGACCATGAAGGTGCCAACTGTACTCTGTAAAAAGGCTAGATAGACAGTTGTGAACTTCTCTGTACCAGAAGTACTTATAATTAGAGGGCATGGCTTTAAGGAGTAAGAGGTTTAGAGGGGATACAAGAAAGAATCTTTTCACTCAGGACAGTTGGAATTTGGAAGAGACTGCCAGTGAGGGTTATAGAGGCATTGTAGTATCTAGACAAGTACTTGAATCATTGAGAAATAGAAGACCATGGGCAAAATACTGACAAACAGGATTAGCTTGGGTGGTGCTGGACGGGTGACGTAGACAGGTAGGCCAAAAGGGTCCATTTCCCTGCTGTACTACTCCATTGCTGCATTCGTGAAATGGGTGATCTACAACCAGAGCTATTCAGGTGAAATTGGGACCCTTCTATGTTCACAACCAATTTGTAACACGAATTTTAGAAGATAGTTACAAATGAGGAAGAAAGCACTTGCATTTCTATGGATCTTAGGGCATCCTAAAGCACTTTTGAAATTAAGTCACTGTTGTAATACAGGAAAACTGTGGTTAATTTGCTGCTCCTAGAAACATCAATACAAAATACACTCAAAGATTGACATGGTACTCTTTATTTATGTAACTGGTGGAAGCTGCAGTAAAGAACAGTCTTTCTTTCATGTGAATTTTCATCTTTTTCCTCACCTTTTCTTCATCCCAGGATTTTATGGGCCAAATGGCCTTTGTTCTGTTTCCATTCTACAACTTGGTTCTATGAACTCAAGTAGCCTACCCTGCTGAAGAGCTTAGTCATAGTACAGGAAGTGGCAATATGGCCATTCTTGTTTTGTTTAGTAGAATCATTGAAGAACAAAGATGCTCTCCTTCACATTGTCCAAGATTGGCTTCTAGGTCCCACTGTGGCTTATGATCAACTTGAGGCACAAGGTTACTCAAGGTACGATTTAGCGATGTTTGTTGCAGTTTCTTTTTCTTTTGTTTTCTCTTTTCACTTTTTTCTGCGCTTCAGAGATGAAATTCCTCAAACTGTGAGGATTCTTCATACAGGCATTGTTGCTAGAGTGATAACTTCATTGCTTAAACTTTCCAGCTTTCAGTACGAATCCAAAATTTCTTTGGAGACACTTTGAGGGTGTTCCTGTAACATATCTTTTCATCTCCAAGTGCCCTTTGGCCTTGGCTGACCTGGGGATTGAGAACTTGTTTGGGTAGAAACTCATCCAACATGCAAGCACGGTGACTGGCCCAGATGAGCTGGCGTATGATAACCATGGCCTCGATACTGGTAGGGTTGGCTTCAGACTGGATGCTGGCTTCTGTTTAGTAGTCTTTCCATTTGATTCTGAAGATTCATCTCAAGCAGGGCTGACTGTATTCTTCCGAGATAATTGAGACAGAGCACAGAAACAGGCCCTTTGGCCTACCATGTCCATGCTAACCATAAAGCACCCAGGTCTTTGATACAAACCCAGCCACAGAAGGATTGGTAATGACCATAGCTTTTCACTCAGCCATTCATGCCTCTTGGAAAGAGCAATCTAGTTAGTTTCACCCCTGCTGCTATTTCCTCATAACCTTGTGAATGCTTTCTTTTCAAGTATTTCTTCAATTCCCCTTTGCAAGTTACAACCATCTCTGCTTCTGTTGACCAAGTGTCAGCTGATAAAGGACCTCAGTGAGATCAAACACTGGGTAGATCTCCCCTGAAGGACTGAGTCTTATTTTGGTAACATAGACAGAGAATTGTCTACATGACTTCAGGAATGAGAAAGTAAAATCTTCAAAGAGACTATAGAAATTGATTTTGTTCATCTAAGAGCAGACATGGTTAAGAAGGCGACTTAGCCAAGACCTTCAAAATTACAAAGGGTTTTGATACAGTAAGTAAGAGAAGTGATAGAGGAATAGTACAGGAAAATTGCACTGAGGTAAAAGATCAGCCACAATCGTATTGAATCACAGAGTGGGCACAAAGGCACATATTTTTCATATAGATAATGATTAAAGTCTGGAATACTTTTCCAGAAAGTATGGTAGAAGTAGATTCAATAGTAATGTTCATAAAGAGAATGAGATACATACCCATGAGGGGAAAAAAGTTGAAGGGGTGGAGGGCAGGAGGGATGTGATACCAAGTGGACAGCTAGTCTCATCTAGTGACACAGTATGTTCCAGATCATAAGAACGCACATTGAAAAAGGAAGGTTCACATTTCACCCATTCCTTGATTTACGAAAGGGATGTGTTCCTGGAAAATATTCCATGGAACTAAACTTCGTACATCAAAAAGACTGGGTAAAATGTATGTGTGGAGAGTGGCTTATAACGCGTTATAATGAAAAAGTCTTTGTTTGACAAAGATGAGTACCCGAAAGAACAGTGCTACAGCCAAACTTTTTCAAACAAACATTTGCAAATCAAGGAATTCTACTGATTCTTTTGCCAATTTTCTTAACAATAACCAGAAGGTATAGCTTAGTGACATGCACAGCTCGAAGAAACCTATGTAAATTAGAGGGCTGCAGAGTTAGGACTAATTGAGTTTTCCTGTGCCGTTGCTGGCAGAAATCACAGGAAAACAATCAGCCTGATTTATTTCCACTTCCCTAGCTCAGACTTGCTGAAGCCAATGGAAGCACCTCTACTGAGATCAGAATCAGATTTATTATCATTATTATTATGATGTGAAATTTGTTGTTCTGCAGTAGCAGTCCAGTGCAAAGACACAAAATTACTATAAATTACAAAAATAAATAAAGAGTGCAATAAGACGAAGAATAATGAAGTAGTGTTCATGGACTGCAGAAATCTGATGGCAGAGGGGAAAAAAGCTGTTTCTGAATTGTTGAGTGTGGATCTTCAGGCTCCTGTACCTCCTCCCCAATCGTAGTAATGAGAAGAGGCATGTCCCAGGTGGTGAGGGTCCTTAGTGATGGATGCCACATTCTTGAGGTACTGCCTCTTGAAGATGTCCTCGATGGTGGGGAGGGTTGTGCCTGTGATGGAGCTGGCTGAGTCTACAAGCCTCTGCAGCCTCTTGCGATCCTATACATTGGAGATTCCATACCAGGCTGTGATGCAACCAGTGAGAATGCTCTCCACCATGCATCTATAGAAATATGTAAGAGTCTTTGGTGGCATACAGAATCTCCTCAAACTCCTTATTAAATCGAGCCGCTGGCATGCCTTCTTTGATTGCAATGTGTTGGGTAGCTGAAGGCCAAGGACTATATATGGGACATGGCAATCTTCATGATCAGGCACTTTTTACGACCTGTTACCCTCTCACTGATTCTAACCCAGGTATTTAATTTCCAGGAGAAAAACTCTGTTTAAAATTCATAATTCCCAAAAGAAATCAAAGAAATGTTCTGCTAGTCCCACTAGTCTCTCATCTGTATGATTCCATTTTGGATCACTGCCCACTGAAGACACCTTTCTTTATGCCTGCAGAACAGGAACCGAAGTATCCCAGAGATTGTTTCATTCCAACAGCTTACACCTATGTCCCTTTGCTCATTAAGGGAAAAGGGAAGAATAGGGGGGGAAAGGAAGCTTTTTCTCACCCTGTCTCCTCTCTCTCATGCTTTCTGGTTTAGTAATTTTAGTTGGATCAAGTATTCTGCACATAACTTCTTAATACCATTTCATTTACAGATTTCAGAACAAAGCACAGCTCCCAAAGTACCTAACCAGGTCCCATCTTCAGCTGTAGTGGTTTAGTTTTAAATACCTTGGAGGTATGCCTTTATTTGAAGAGAAGGGACTCCTCCCAATGTTCAGAGTAAAACTGCCAGAAGCCCATTAAGCAGATATTATGCTCATTATTATTTGTGGGATCTTGCTGGACACAAAGTGGCTTACCAACAAGACAAAGAAATTCATTGTGTGAGGCAGTGCTTTCTGAGAGACGTGGCATGTATGAAATGCCAAACCAGACAGTGATCTTAACACAGGTTTACACAGCATTGAACCCAATACAAGATGTTAGTCTGGTGCAGGCAAGGTCAACCAATATTGTCTAATGACTAAACTAACTTCACTTTATTTGTAGGATATTAGTTCTATGGACGAGTTGCACTGCTGTGGAAAGTTACACACATTTCCGTACACAAGGCTCTTTGCCATTTCACGAAAGGGCATGAGAGATGTCCCCCTAGTGGCAAAAGTTGAATTTGTCTGTGCCTGGCTGTGTTAAAAGTAGGAAGGATGTTACATTAATGGCCAAGAGATCCATTCTATTTAAATGGAAGGACCCTATACCCCCTACTACATTTCAATGGTTTTCTCAAACGATAACATGTTTAAACTTAGAAAAAATTAGGAGTGGTACTGTTGATCCTTCGCTTAAATTTGAGGAAGTTTGGAATCCATTTATTCAATATTTCCATACGATATGAGTAGACCTTTTTCAAATCCCCTTCAATAACCTTTGAATATAGAGGAGTGGAGCTGACGACATAAGAATTTTTTTTTTAAAATCGAAGAACTATCGGTCCAGTTTTTTTTCTTGAAGTTTTTGCTTTGATTTTGTTTAATATTATACTTTTTTTGATTTGGGGGTTTTCTCTTCATATAATTAAATTTCTTTTCAATTTTTTTCCATCATGTACACTTAGCAAGAGTGCAGGAGGTCTAGATTACATACTTTACTCCTTGTGAGTATAAATATTAACTATTATTGTAATCCCGATCTCTTTGTATCATATGTACAATTATTAATGTTATCTACATCAATTTGAATTAATTTGAAATTCAATAAAAAGATTGAAAAAGAAAGAAAGAAAAGTAGGAAGGAAGAAGACCGACATTAAGAACCCTTCCCCAAGTCCAACCTCCTTCAATGACTGCTCTCAAAGGAACAGGGCAAGTAGAGGCTGTACTGAATTTAAGTTCATGGCTGACCCAATCTTAATTCCATTTACACACCTTGGTTCTGTTGCTCTTAACCAAAAAAATACTCATTTCAGTTTTGAAGCAACTTGGGAGAAGGGTAAAGAGAAAGAATTCCAGGTGAGTACGTGGTTGATGTTGTCAACTCAAAGCGAAAAAAAACTCTAGACATCTGAATCACCTTCCGCAATATCCTTGAAGGAGCTTCAAAACATGTAGTGTTCTATGGTACACCCCACTGAGTTTCTACCAAGTATGAGCATGCATCCATGCCCATTTTGGGACTACTTCCTTCTCCCAGCTTATGCATGTTGGAACCTTTCATTGTTCCATGCAAAAAGAGTGGCATATTCCCAGCCTCTCCCATGTTTGTCAAAACAGAAATGAGTTTCAGGGAACAAGTTTTCTTTGGAGTGTTTCCCACTGTGCTACTGAAATAAAAATGTTTACATCTTTCTAAACATCTGGCAACAAACCACCTGGAGTCCAGCACTAGGTCAGCTCCCAGGTTACTGCAATGTTACAAACTCTGGGACGTGGCATTCCTTTTGGACAGTGGTTTCATTAGTTGAATGCAAGCACATCTAACAAAAAAGAGGGCTTCACGTGTGTAAGATCTGTTTCCCACCTAAGCAATGGGAGAGTGTTTGAAACACTCCAGGTAAGAATAACCTTGATTAATTTTACCCCGCCACATTTTTCCTCTTTCTTCTTTACTCTAGATTTTAGGGAGAGTCTCCTCAATATTCAATGTTTGTTCCAATACTAAAATAGCTTTCACTCTGTTGATACATTCTCCTCTTTCTGGCAAGACTACATTTCAAAGCTAGTCAATGGGATTTTAACAGTAGAGCCTAATATGGTCATTGTGATCTCTTAACACCAAATGACCATCTCAGCTGACAGCACTGTAACCTCTAAGTCCAAAGCTGGAGATTTGAATACTGCCGAAGGGTTCAATTCTGGTCACAATCTGGTGCATTCAAAAATGTCATCCTTCTGATGCAAGCATAATACCCATCTATTCCACTAGTTCAGGTAGTGTTAAAAAACTAAATGCCAGGAATTGTCCTGATCAAGATTCGTTACTCAAACAACTAATAAAATCTGATGAAATTTTCATTATTCTTTAAAATATTTTGGCACATTCAGAACACCAGGTCATTGTGACATGTAACCATATCCACTGCAATTCAATGTTATTCACTGAGAGAGGTGATATAATGCCATATAGATTGAAATCATTTTGTTCTTTACTTTCAAATGACCTTTACATAAAAGCAAACAACTCACCACACTCCATCCATCTCCATTCATTTCCTAGTGCTTTTATTGCAATGCAAATGCTCTTGACGAATTCTTTTGATTCATTTACTCATAAAAGTTTGTCATTAGGTGGCTTCTTCTCCTCCTGCAAAAATAATTCACAAATATTCAAGACCAATGGGTCTAATGCCATTAATTGAAGCATCTTTCCCCAGCAGTTCTCTACCGCTAAACTTATTACAGCCGACTGTCACTTGCCCTTCGAGTGGCCTTGAAATGTAGTTCAGTCAGAAACAGAACAAGGTCTTAACAGGGTGAGAATTATTTTATGTATATGCATCCCAGGTAAATGTTGACTCTCCTACATGTCTAGGGTGAAAGACAGGGTGAACGCGAAGTCTTTTTCCCCCAGAGAAGGGGAACTAAAAACTACAGGGCATAGGTTTAAGGTGAGAAGTGAAAGATTTAAAAAGGGAATCAAGGGGCAACTTCCCGCAAAAGGGTGGTGTGTGTATGGAACAAGCTGCCAGAGAAAGTGGTTGAGGCAGGTACAATGACAACATTTAAAAGACATTTGTATGAGTACATGGATCGGAGGGGTGTTGATGGATATGGGCCAAATGGGGCTATCATGGTGGGTACCATGGTCAGCATGGACAAGTTGGGCCAAAGGGCCTGTTCCCATGCTGTATTACTCCATGACTATGACTAAGGGAAATGTCACAGGGTTTCATTAATCTTTATATCCCTCACACCCACAATGAAAGCCTGCATTGTAATACATTACTAAAGCTTTGGATGCAGAGGTCATTTCTGTAAATAATATACATCCTTCAATTATTCAGCTCCTCTATTTAAGCCTGTGTGTGTTTTATTGTAGTGTCTAGGGATGTGCTTTAAGTTTTTGTTGCATTCTCTTCGTGACACTGAAGAGTGTGGCAGAACTTTTGGCATTGATGAATCAAACCTATTAGTACAAATCAGTCAACAGTGCCATCGTATAAGCGAAGTAAACATGCCCCTTCTTATGAAGTAGGTGTCTAAAGAAAAAGTCCAACTGCATCAACAAATTAATCACACAACCTCAATGCTGTCACAAAATCACTGCACTCAAAGTTAAGCAAATTTAGAAAGGCTGCTGGATTGACCATGTTGTACAAAGTTCATTCTGGACTCCACCCAGTTCATTTCAAACTCAGAAAATGTTTCTGTAGAATTTCTTATTAATGCCAAAGATAAAAGGCATGAAAAACATTTTAATCTTAGACTGTTTATCCACGACTAGTTGCTTTTGCACACTGACACATCTTGACCCAAGGAATGCAGTGTATTCTATTGATCATTCACCATTTTAGATTTTAGCCAGTGGTAGCACTTGGGTTAGAGGATTAGGAGGAAGTCTCTCTGCAGGTATGGTTTTGACACTTGTCACTCCAGTGTAGTGCCAAGGAAGGTCTACAAGTTGTTTGAACAATATCCTAGGTGATGGTTATCTCCCCCGACCCCCCCCCCCCCCCAGCAACATCACAAAAAATATGGAATTTATCACATGGCTGATTATGGAAACTTGTAGTCATGGATGTGTTTCATCGGCTCCAAGGTATTTTGGGGTGTCCTGAACAATAAGCAATGCTATATAAATGGAAGTTATTTGTTCCTTTGTCTCTAGTTATTCTCTATGGATGCCCTATTCCAAACAAGTATTTTTGAATATGGTGCTTTATAATTCCACTTTAGCTACTTTTTCAGGTAATGCACACCACCAACCTGTTCTTCATGGAGGTTTAGTTTATACTTTTCTGCACCAATTGTGCATTTGCATCCAAATTAACTTGTTTGCAAGAGATTATCCATTCCTCCAGGCAGTTAAAAACCTGGACTTTATCTAATCTCTCTCCTTTTAATGGAACCAAATGTGAGAAATCTAATCACTCTGTTCTCTGCTGGAGAGTGGCAGAATTAGCAACGTGGAACAATGCCACATAAACAACATTATCTCTCGTTTATCCTGTCTCTCCACACACCTCCCCCACTCCCTTCAGCCCATTGACATGATGATGCAAGGAGTCGATAGTGCTCAACCAGTGTGAGTCATTAAGCCTGGATAATTTTGATGGGAATTATCCTTGGACAGGATGTGGAAATCTGTTTGTAGCCATGAATACAATCACATGCAAGCCTTTACATTCTTGGTCAGAACTCAATTGTTGAATCCTGAAATCTTCATCTTTCTTTTCTCTGTCAATTACCAATTAATCATTGATGCTATTCCAGCACCCCTTCCTAGCCCATTAAACCCCAAACAGGGAAATGCAAAACAGCAATCTAAATGGAAAAATCAGCATTCCATTCACAAATCGAGCCAAGTTGTAAATAGGACGTAAAGAGAGTTGCTTATAAATACAGCGAAAGTTTATCAATAAATTGTCTGAATGCTTTTCTACAAGACAATTAATGAGTTAGGCAATGAGTTTAGTTTACAGCATTGCCCTTTACAGTGATTATTTTTGCCCAAGGATGTTGATATCACTGACAATAAACAACAGGTTCTTGGAAATACTGTACCTCATTATTCTTACCGAATCTCACATCTTTGACTCAAATCAGCTAAATAGACACATGACGGATGGCTCTATCAATACATGTGTTATATGGCATTCTGTGATGATTCCCTAAAGTCCTGATGTTTCTCATTTCTTTCCTGGCAAATGACGTAACTGAAAGCAGCTTGCACACCAACTTTTGCAATTGTAGCATGTTTAGTAACAGCAAAAGTACGAACACTCCAAGTGCTGCCTGCTGGAAAAGAAGTTTGTTTTGTAACAGTGGGAAAACAGCACATCAGTCCTTGATGCAATAGTTCCACTCAATTAACATCACTGGCTCCAGGGCAAGTTAGTCACCCAGTTTCATAACACCAACGAGTCATCATGATGTTCACTCTATTTTTGTACAAGCTTCCTGTGCACAAATCGCTGCCATGGTTCTCTACAACAAGGTGACTGTACTTCATTGTACTGCAGTTCAGGATATGTAGAGATAAGCATCATAAAAATAGGTGTTTTTTTTTTCTTCTTTTTCACTGCAAAAGAAAAAGCACAAAATCAGACTTGTTTGTTGCGGTCTTACTTTGCAAAATAGAAGCCAAACTGATGTTCTTAAGAGACAAGGGCCATGAGAACCAAATTGTTCAGAAAAATAAGAATTGCCATTTCTAAATCATCATCCACAACCTCAGACAGGTGCAACAAAATGATCAGCTGTTGATACTGTATATTTCATTGCTGCACACTTAAATGGAGACATAGAAGACTGCAGATGCTGGAATCTGGAGCAAAAAAAACAAACAGATGGAGAACTCAGCAGGTCGAGCAATATCTTGGGGGGGGGGGGGGTAGGAATTGTCAATGTTTCAGGTTGAGACCCTGCATCAGGATTTAATGTCTGAAGCAAAAACCTCTCTTAAGCTTATAACCATCAGGTGATAGCAATAATCAATTCATGGACACATTGAAATGCTCATAGTTCTAAGGACAGCAAGAAGACTAGATGTTACTTGTGGTCTCCATCTCTTTTGCTGATTATGTTAAATCTGTGGCCACTGGTTTGCAACCCTCCCACCAGTGAAAAGATACTTCCTTTAAACCCTTCCACAATTTTGAATACATCCATTTTATCCCCCTTAACCTTTTCTGCTCAGTGGACACCAGCTACTCCAGTCTCCCCCACAAGTTCCTCATCTATGATAATATCCTACTATACCTCCTCTGCACCTCCAAGGCTTTGACATGCTTCCTAAGAGTGTGTTGGCCAAAAGTGAACACAATATTGCAGCTGAGGCCAAACTAATGATTTCTGAAAGTTAACAATTTCCTTATTTTTGTGCTCAATGGCTCCATTCACAAAACCCAAGTTCCTATGGGCTCTCTTAACAGCTACCACATTAAAAGATTTAAGAAATACAGGCATATGGCTCCTGAGCCAGACCTGTTTATTCAAT
The DNA here is from genome assembly GCF_009764475.1 of Pristis pectinata. NCBI lineage: Eukaryota > Metazoa > Chordata > Chondrichthyes > Rhinopristiformes > Pristidae > Pristis > Pristis pectinata. Next base: position 3,636,771 of record NC_067433.1, read on the forward strand.
AAGATCTTGTTTCTTGAGTCCCCTTTATTCCCTGATCCCCCATCGCTCAATTCCCATAAGGTCCAAAAATCCATCAACCTCGGTCTTACATATTCTCAATGAGAGACCTGTAAGAATTTACAGCCTTCCAAGTAAAAATATTTCTCATCACAGTACTATATGCTGACTCCTTATCTTCTATGCCCCTAGATTCTCCAAGCAGAGGTAAAAGCTTCACAATATGTACTCTACCCTACCAATCCCTCCAAGTATAAATGAGATCACCTCTTTCGTCTAATCTCTAGTGGGTATAGGTCAATCTAACTTAATTCTTTCTCAAAGGTCAGTCTCCTTAGACCAGATTTTACTAGTGTACATAGGTGTCTCTGTTCTTACATCCTACTACACCAGTTTAATTTACCTCTCCTCATTTTCCTTACTTAAGTGATATGAAATATATCACTTCATATTTCTCTGCATTAAATTTTACTTGGGATTTCCTTAGGAGTATAGTACTTGCATTTGGTGAGAATGAATACATCTCTGTGGAAGAACAGTTATTCCTGCAACTGTTGTCACTAGTCCTGAATATGTTGGCTCCCTAGTACCGGAGTAAAGGATATTTTCATCGACGAGGGAAGAGTTAGAAATCATGGTCTGATACAGCAATTCAAATGCACAGGAATGCAAGAAGCTGCAGAGTAGTGGATTCTGCCCAATACATCAAGAGCACATCACTCCCCACCATCGGTAGTATCTACAGGAGGCACTGCCTCAAGGAGGCAACATTTATCATCGAAGATCCCCACCATCCAGGCCGCGCCATCTTATCATAGCTACCAGCAGACAGGAGGTACAGAAGCCCTAAGTGCTACACCACCAGGTTCAAGAACAGCTACTTCTCTTCAACCATTTGGTTCTTGAACCAACCACCACAACCCTAATCACTACCTCAGTATAGCAACACTATGACCACTTTGCAGTAAAATGGACTTTGTGTTTTTGTTCTAATTGTGTTCTTTCCTGTTAAATTTGTGTATAATTTATGTCGATGTTTTTCTTGTGAATGCTGCTTATATGATGCTATGAGACTGTGATGCTGCTGCAAATAAGTTTTTCATTGCACCTTGTGCACACATGTACTTGTATATATGACAATAAACTCGACTTTGAATCAGTAATACAGGTAGGAAATGAGTTGCAGTTTTAGAGATACAGTTTCAGGAATAGAAAATAGATTAAAATGCAGAATATCAAAGGGGATAATGCTAATGGGTGCAGAAATAGGAAGATAGTCCAGGTGAATGCAAGGTTGGAGAAGTGGTGCAAAAGGAAGGACTTTGGGACCAGTCTGTAGGTCATCCTCCTGGAAGGAAGGTGTACAATGTAGACACACATACATGGACAGGGTTTGGGCCAATATCTCACTTTTTACTTACATATTTCCTTATTACATAGGAAGTGGAAATTTGGCCCATTAAGTCTATGCTGGCTCTTAGAGCAACCCTTCAATCCAAATTCATTTTACAGTACAATTTACAGTAGCCAACTAACCTAACAATACATCCTTGGGATGTGGGAAGAAACCAGTGCACTTGGGGAGGCAAACTCTCCAGACAGCATCAGAGGTCAGGATTGAACCCAGGTTACTGGTACTGTGAAGCAGCAGCACCCAATGATGCACCACTACAGTGAGTATTTAAATTAATTTAACTGGGAAATAGACTGTTAACAGGATGCAGAACAAGAGAGACAAGGTGTATAAAAGGTGAGGACAAGGAAACTGCCACATTACAAAAATAGTATGGAAAGGGACAGATAGCAAATGCAAACCTGACTGGTGTAGTGCCAATCCATTACAAATAGACTAACGTCACAAATGTAAATTGTTACATAGGTTATAATGACTTAAGCATGACCTGGCTAACCGATGGGCAGAAAATGTAACCACAACGTATTCACTCTGTGCAATGAATCACTGCTTTATTTACAGAATATTGTGGCCTGCACTTTGGGGAGGATGTCAAGCCTTTGAAGATAGAGGGTTCATTCACACAATTTATCAGAATGGTGCTGGGAATGTGGCACATCAATTGTTAAGAGACTGGAGAAGCTGAGCTACTTCTCCTATAGCAGATAAAGTCGAGGGGAGATCTATTAAAGCCTTACCAAAATTATGGATGGAGTAAATAAGGAGCAACTGATTCCACTAGCAGCAGACTCCCTCGATTGATACAAGATAAAGGAGATGAGAATGTTCTGGCAATGATCCAGAATTTAATACCTCAAAAGATGGAAGCAGATTCTGGCATCATTAGAGAACTGGATAAATAAATGCATTAATCAAATGAAACACCACAGTAGTGCAACTTGTTGGATAGCTCCAAGAAATAGCATAGGCTGGATAGGCCAAATGGCCTCTTTCTGTGCTACAATATTTCTACAACCATACAAGAGGTTGGGAAAGAAAATACAGAAAACATGATCAAGGATAATAGTTCCAGAGTGTTCAAAAGCTGAATCCATTTTGTTATTTAAGGGACAGAGAGCTGTTACACTGCCGGGTGTTTACTACAGAGTCGTAGAGAATGTGATAGAGGAAGAAATACAAAGGCAATTTACAAATGTAAAAATAGAGCAACAACAGTAGAGAAATTCAATTGCCCCCTAATATACACTAGGGATTAAATAAAAGGCAAGGATGAAGATTTCCTGAAAGGAAAATTTCCTTTACTAGCGTATTTTTAAGCCTTCTCACTTGAAGCAGAGTTAATAATAAACAGCCAGCCAAAGGTGAACCACATCTGATTAATTGAGTACTCCAACAAAGAGAGATATGATGAAGGTAATGTAGTTGATCTTGTTCTACTGCAGATTGGAGCGTAACAAATGTGACCCCATCATTGAACGTGATAGAAAACAGGGAATTGCAGCTTAACTTCAGCTGTCGGGAAAAATGCTGGTATCTCTGACAAAAAGTGTAACAACAGGAGACCAAAAAAATACAAAACAATTGAACAGAGAGTCAGCATGGATTTATGAAAGGGAAATCATGTCCAACTTATCTACTGGAGTTCTCCAAGTGTGTGACTCATAGGATAGATGAGGAACCAGTGGAATGCATTTTCATTTTCAGATGCTTTCTTTAAGGTGCAATACATGAAGTTGATCATCTGGGTTACAGCAAGTGCAATTGCAACAATCTACTGGCATGGACTTAGGAACTGGTTGATGGATAGAGAGAAGAGTAGGAAGGAACAGTTTTTCCTTCAGGTTGGCAGGCTGCGACTAGTAGGAATGGGGCTTGGGCTCCAGCTATTCATCATCTATATCAAGGATTTGACTGAAGGGACCAAATGCCATTATTTCCAAGTCTGCTGATGAGGTTGTGTGTGTTGGGGAGGATGTAAACAGTCTTTAAGAGAACATAGAAAGCCAAGCGAGAAGGCGAGAACAAGGTGAATGGAATGTGACATGGAAAAGTGAGGTCATTCATTTCGGTGCACAAAAGCAGCTTTTCTTTAATTAAAAAATGGTGACACATTGGGAAACGTTGACGTTCAAGGGGGCCTGGTTGTCCCTGCACAAGTCACTGAGAGCTGGTATGCAGGTGTAGCAGGCAGTTAAGAGAGCAAGTGACACATTGGTTCTTATTACGAGGAGTACAGAAGTGAGGATGTCTTACTGCAATTATAGAGAGCTTTGGCGAGATGCACTCAGAGCATTCTGTACGGTATTTGTTTCCTTACTCAAGGATACTCTCATCATATAAGTATAATCATGATTCACTAAATCAGTTCCTGAGGTGGTAGTTTGCTATAAAGAGAGACAAGATGGATTGGGTCTGTATTCTCTAGAGTTTAGAGGAACAAGAGGTGGTCTCATTGAAACTTCTTATACAACAACAGTCTGGATATTTCCCCTGGCTGAGGAGTTTAGAATCAGATTTCAGAGTCTCAAAATAAATGGTGAGCTATTTAAGACCGAAAGGAAGAGACATGCTCCCCCCAGGGGAATTCTCTACGTTAGAGGGCTGTAGAGGCTGTGTCAGTGAGCTCATTCAAAATAAAGGTCAAGAGATTTCTGGATGTTAAGAAAATCAAGAGATATAGGAGTTGTGCAGGAAACAGCCGTGGTCTCAATGAATGTGATGCAGTCTTAAAGGGCTAAATAACCTATTCCTGTCCCTAATTTGAGCCTGCTCCACCATTCAGTAGGGGCATGGTTGATCCTCTTTCTCAATACCATACTCCTGCTTACTCTCCACACCCCTTGATGGCTTTTTAATCTACAGAAATCTACCTTCTTAAATATATTCACCAACATGGCTTCCACAGTCCTCGGTGGTAGCAAATTCTTTGAGTTCAGCACTCAGTGGAAAAAAAATCTTCAGTCCTAAATATCTTACCGTGTAACCCAAGACTGACCCCCCCATTCTAGACCTTCATAGCCAGAAGCATCCTCTCAACATCCAGTGTCGAAACTGTCAGAATTTGAATGTTTCAATGTTCTTAAAGACTTTCAAACGATATTTAATAAATAATCACCTAACAGGCTTAGTAAAAAACAAAAGAACACAGCACTACATCTACGTTAGTAACTTAGATTCACGATTGGCTGAGGACGAGGAAGAAGAGAGGTGATTGGATATTTTTCTGACAGGCGAAAAATACGCTGTAGTACCCAAGGAGTGGTGTTGGAACCCATCCTGTCTTGTTATGGATGATCTGACCTTTGATTAATAAGAGCATAATTGCAATAGTGCAGGGGAAATACATAGAGAATGGTACGCAGGATGGTGACATGCTATAAGGAAGGGTGCTTATCTAGTTCGGTGAATTAAGTAGATTAACTGACGCCTATTGAAGTGGACGAACAGCTGGGTGCAGTTGAATATGACTAAGTTTTAAGCAATTATGGAACTTGGCAAAGAATAATCAAAGAGAGAAGTATCTAAATGGAAGAGCGCCAATTTCAGTGATTCAAGGAACCAGGAATTGGACGCTAAAGTTCCCGAAATGATAATAAAGTGTACATAAAAGATTTATGACACGTCATGAAACAGAAATGCAGCAGAAAACCAGGCCCAACACGGAGCGTGTTCAAACAAGACTGGAGGAGGATACAAGGGACAGGAGATAAGATGGGAAAAACAGCGGTAACAAAAGAAAATTGAAAAATATTTAAAGCAAAATGTATTGTGAGGCTTTCAGCAACAGAAAGTAAATTTTCCTCTTGGAAGCAGAGGACGTGACCAAGTACTGAAGACTGAAAAAGGGATCAATTACATCTCTTAAGATAAAAATCCTGATCCAAGCACAATTCTTTTATAGGAATTTGTTTTGCATTCTCTGAATCTACTCCCTGAAATGCCGTAATTCCTGCAAAAGTGTTACAATCTCAACTAATGAGTGCACGGTGAGGGACAAAGCTCAAACTGAAATCATATGGTTGGTATTAATCTTAGGCCTATCAATCACATTATGCATTAGGTTTTGATAACTCCTTTTGTCATTCATCCGTGGTTATTTTCAGTCAAGCCCTCTCCTCAAAACAAGATTTTCACTATTTCCATTCATTACCAAAGTCCATTCTCTTCAATGGCAAGTGACTTCTGTGAAGTAAACCTCAACTCTCCATAGACTTCATAAGTTCAAGAAAGGAATGCTCTCCAACATCTATTCTTCTACGCTGAAAACATTGCGGAAAAAACATGGCTAGAGTTAAGAACAGTCTTGGGAGTTTCTGATGGGACAGTACAGAACAAGCTTTAACCTGTATCTAACCCATGTAGTACCTGCTCTGGAAGCACTTGATTGGACAACAGAGGGAATTTGCAGCAACTTGGGAGTTGAGGATGACTCTATAGAGAGAAGTTTGGTTTGTGTCAACCTCCACATTCCCCACTCACTCTCCTATTGTACTGTCCAGGAAAAGTTTGATTTTAACACTGGTTGCTTAATGTGGAAAATCTATGCCCCAGCACCTTAATTAGCACAAAACCCACACCTTAATTAGCGCAAAACCCACAAAAAACATTTTCACGGGTATTAAGTACCATCCTGGTAGTTTGGAGTTGACATGACTTCTTAATCTTCTCTGTCCAACTAATGAAAGTGAAGGGCGATACCCAAAACTAATTCTATTTTAATATGTTAAAGATGAGAGGTTTAAATTACAAGCAAAGGATGCATAAAGGTGCTGTGCTCCCAAAAGTTACATTCCTGCCCTTACCATCTACACAGCCATCCTGAAAAACAACTTTCTGTGGGATTGTCAGCTCTGTAATCCCTCATAGATACATCCTTAGCCCCCTATTTCTCATAGACCCTATCCTTTTACATTGGATTCCTTATGCTCTCTGAAAGACCTGGCTCATTTTCTACCACCTGATTTGTCACTCTGCTCCTCTGCCCTCCAGTCTTGGAGCAGAAGAAATGTTGGGAACACCTTCCACCCCCAGCAAAGATTCTAGCCACAGAGACCTGGCTAGATCAATCTCAACCTTGAGCCATATTTAATCCACAGCTGACTAGCCAACCCATCATAAACACCAAGACCTTTCTCACTTCCACCTTGCTTTCATCCATCTGCCTCATCTTACTTCAGGCCAAAACCCCTCATCCATACTTTTATAACTTCTTAAAAGTTATTCCTAATGTTCTCTTGCATCAACCACGAACTTCTGTACCCTCTCATCATCCCATTAACCCACACTAATCAATCCAGAAAAACATGCTCATTTTTAAAAATGTATTTCTTTTTAAATCTCTTCCATCTCTGCAACCCTCTTAAATCTCTGCACTCCAATTCTGCCCTCTTGCATGTCTGAAGAGGGCATCTTACTCTTTCTCCTCCACCAACCCCTTCTTCCCTGCAGACCCTCCAGCCTCCTCTCCTTAAAACAAAGCACTTCAAACAAGCTATTGCTCACACATATCTCTGTTAATGCATTAAACTTTGTTTAATAATTATTCACATGAACAATACTGGGTAGGCTTCCTGTGCCAAATCATTTAAACAGTTGAAGATTAATCATGAATCATTAAAATGGTAAAGACATTTGATGGGTTAGATACAGGGAAACCACTGTGGGGAATCCAGGAAAAGTGAACTAACTTTAGAGCTAGGTCACTCATGTGTGAAACAGGAAGCAATTTTTTAATATAGTGGAAATCAAACTTTCTTCCATAAAGCTGTATCTGGGGTGTGTGGGGTGGGGGGCTGGAGGGAGCTGCAAGTGATAAAGATTAGGTTTGATGACATAGTTGTTAAGTAATTGCTTTGGGTGTTCAAAGGCCTTTCAAGTGATCCCACAACAGCAGGGGAATTTAAATCAGTTAAATCTGGAATAAAAGAACTACTAACAGTAATGATGAGCATGAAACGAATGCATAGTCATAAAAACCTGCCTGGTTCATGAATATTCTTTAGGGAAAAAGGATGTGCTGCCCTCATTTGGCAAGACCCATATGAAACCTTTGATCCACAAGTGTGGCCGACTCTCCAAAATGGTTTAGCAATCCACTCATTTCAGTGCGACAAACAATCTGCTAGAGGAAGCAGCTCAAACAACATCTCAGGGGGGGTGGGAGGGGTAAGGAATTGCCAACATTTCCTGTTGAAACCCTGCATCAGGACTGAGAGTGGAGAGGGGAGATAGACGGCATAAAGAGGAGAAGGGAAGTGGTGAGACAGGAGCCCAAGGTGATTGGTGGACAGAGGATGACAGACAGGTCACACCAGGTAGGGGAAGGGTAGATAGGTCGAGGGCCAGCTACATAATCCCCTCCTCTACCTGGCTCGACCTGCCCGTCATCCTTCACCCCTCCTCAGTCCACCAGTCACCTTGGGCTGATTGATTGTTGCTCCAGATTCCAGGATCTGAGGTCTAATGTGTCTCCAGTCAATTCAGGTGGCAATCTGAGAAGAGCAGTAAGCACTCGCCCAATCAGCAACACCTATTAGCCACTAAATAAAATAGATTTGACATATCAAGCCTGGATATCATAGCCTGGAGAGAACATGGATACAACAGGTGCAGCTAAGAGCAAAAGGCTGTTTGAAAAGAAAAAAGCTCTCAAAAATAACAACTAGTGCTTTGTGAAATCCTGAATACCAGATCACATTACAACCACTGTAAAGAAAAGGTAGTCAGGTTCAGGGTCTGAACTCTTAAGAATTTGAAATTCTGGACTGAAATCATTCAGTATTTAAAATATATGCTCTGATTTCACTGCAAGCAGTTAATTATAGTGACAATTCTTTAGAAGATGTGATCAGTACATGATATGATAGATAGGGTTAAGGGAACACAAACTTGCTTTTGTACATCACATTTTTAAACCCAATTAAGAGTATGGTTCACAGAAATTGAGAAAGCTGAAAAAAAAAAGAGGCTATTAATTAATATCAAACTTCGGGCATGCAAAACTTGTAGTAGTTGTTTGAAAATGCTCCATATAATAAATGAACTGCAGTCTTACTCGGTGAAAGGTGGGATGAGTTAGAGACACCAGCAACAATAATTCAGAGTCCCAACAAGTCAAGAGAAGAAAGCTCACTGTTTCTATAGTTACTATTTGAGCCATACCTATAGGATCCAATGCTTGGTCTGTACTAATGTAGTGAAGGGTACTGTAGCTTCCCACCACTTTATCTAAAGTAACCATTCCATGTTATCATGATTCTAACACTCTTCCCTCACCTGCAACTGGAAAACAGAGGACATAATTGGACTTAGTGGTAATAGAAATGCATGTCCATTGTGGTAAATTACCATCCCAACACACTGTTCTAATCTCATACGATTAATCAACAGCATTCATTCTAGAAGAGGAAAAATTGGGTAAAACAACGTAAGTATATGCACGTATTTGTGTACATGGCATTCCTACTTGTAGCTATCTAAAGAGAACAGGAGAAAATTTGACACTCCATTAGACAGGCAAGGCTTTTAGCACCTAGTTCTTTGAGATGCCAAACTCAAGGACTTGTATACTTTGAGGGAGAGGTTCAGACTCCAAGCTGATCACTCCACAGAATATATTGCAATTGTCACTTAAAGTAATTTTAAAGGAGCATTTGTGTTCCAATTTATTAAACTGACCTGCAATCTAATGCAACAGACTTCAACTCATCAGTACAATATAAGACAATACAGACCCATTTCTCTTTAAATAATATATCTCCAATGTCACAAATAAAAATGTACATACAAATAACATATTAATTGTAATGATTAAAAATATTTACCTGGAATGTGATTTAAAATATGTACCGGAAATTACATGATCTTAATACATTTGTTTGCATATAAAATGTAAAGGGCAAAATAACCCAGTAAATCAATAAATGAAACCTGACGATTACTTCTCAATTCAGAAGCTCCTAGAAATATTGGAATAATACAACAAAGTTTAAAATGACAACAAAATTTGACTTTGGCCTGAATTAGTGGCACTTACATTTTGTTCTAAACTCTTTGGTAAAACTACAGAATTATCAGTAATATTTTAAAATTATTTTTTGTTATGTTAAAAACAAAATCAGTCAACTGAATAGTTGTGCTTCTCGGTGTAAGCAAGTGAAACTGGGTGCAGGTACCTCCTCATTCAGAATTTGCTTTAAGCTGAGACAGCCATGAACCCTTTCTTCACCCTGCAATTTAATTAGCTGCACTGTGGCCTTTTGCACAATTTGATTACCATCAATTAAACTGATGCTTGCAGGAAGAAGCTTGTTGACCCTGTTCCAGGTTCTTATTCTTTGGCAAGGACATTACCAGAGTCAGATCCTATCCTCAGTCCATTTCCAGGCATTCATGCTTTCCAGTAGGATTCACTAGAAAGCAGTCAAGAGAAGCAAACCCTGGATGAATTCCCCACTCTCCATCTCAGAGAACCAAGGTCATTTGCATCAACCACTTTCCATCACCTCTTCCCCAAGATCAATCTGCCTTAGTATAAAGGGAGGATGAAAAGCTGGGACCTTCTTGTCACGTGGGTCAGTTGACCACAAAGAGCTACGCAAACCGTTCAAGGCAAGATCTATCAAAATTTCAATCATATTGTTTATGCCCTCCATAACCTGCAGGAAGTCTCAATAAAAGGCTACAAAGGTTAGTGATTACCACACAGTTTCAGTATTTACAAATACAATTGCCGTATTCAGTCACGTAGTTTTTCATAATCACCTGCAGCTAATAGATAAAATTTATTTTGCAGAAAATTATAGCTTTGCAAGAAAACATGCCCAAAAAACATAGAATACCAGCTGTGAAATATAAATAGTCATAAGCAGTAACCATTCTCATCATGTAAGAGGTAGCCTCAACTTTCTCTGAAGATATAGTGGTCTTATCAGCATTCTCAAGAGTGTGCAAAGAGGAAACACTCAGGCCTCTGAGAAAACCAGATAAGTGGGCAGGCTGTCTCATCATTCCTAAAGTGCTGCCTTTCCAGCAAAACTGGAGGTTTTAAGTTTTTTGTTTAATTTGGCAATTAAAAATAATACCTTTTATTCACTCTTTCTGAATGAACTCAGCAAGGGATGCAGGACAACTAAACATCTCGCTCTGGATAAATCTACAAGAGGGAAAACAGGGTGTGGACCTCACTGAACCACAGCCCAAATCAGAGGATCAGTGCCGAATCCCTCGTGCTGCTGCAGAAATGCCAAATGGCCCTATTCTCACTATCCTCCTCAGCTACCCGTTTCTTTCATCCAAACAGTGAGACCCAATCTATTTCAATCTAACCAGAACTTTCATTTTTGGAAAAAATTCCCAGGATTTGATTTTAAACTTGTCAACAGGAAAGTCAACAAAAGCTTATCAGAAAACTAAGATGCAATTATCCAAGTCAGCAATTTCTTTGTTACAATTTCCAATTAATCTCTCCATTGCTTTATTTTTGTTTGAAATATGGCCAATTCCAAGCAATTGCAGACATTTTCCACTTGGGCAGTTAGTGATAACCTAGTAGATTCCAAAGTCAACCTTGTTGGTACTGATGCAAACATAGGCAGATTTATTGAATTCAATTTCACAACTTGCCCTTAAGTGATCTAAGCACACAGCCTATTAAGATATTTTGCCTGTGCATACATCACTTCTAGTGCTGACCAGTTGTATGGCATTTCTTTAGCATCACACTGCAATGTAAAAACCCAGGTATGTCCTAATACTGTGAGCTGAATGGTTCTTTGACTTTCTCCACCATTAAAAGGCAAGTTACAGGATAGATAGGTCAATGAGAATACTTGTTGAAAAGCACCAAGTCCTTTCAAACGCTATCTATGTAAACTAAAAATAGTGTATGTGAGTAACAGGTTATGGATTCAAATCACAAACCAGATGAGCCCAATTATCTGGACTGTCAGTGCTCAAAGTGCTGCATGGTCACAGATGGTCTTTCGGATGAGCTGTTAAATCAGACCCTTGTTTTGTTATGGTGAACTGTACAAGATGGACTGGATACTAGGTTTCACAGGATAAGGGGAGAACAGTGCATCATATCCTTGATATTTCTATAATGTTTTTACACCTTAAGAGCTCAACAGCTACCATTTAGAACTTCACATCAAATTTCACGGGAATTACGCGAGGCCAAAGACTGTTAAATTACCAAATAAAACCACTGGAATGTGTGTTTTGCCTGGTTGATTGTGAATTTACTCTTCCGGGTGTCATAAATATGTAAACAGCTCAGTAGGTGAAAGTGTTTTAGTAAATTCTTCTTCTGGTTTCCTGCAGCCACTGGGCTCCTTCTGGATGGCATAGGTCCATGCCTTATCTCGCCCAAGTGACTATACTTGTGCGAGCCTAGATAGTGCACATCTTACTGCAAAAGGTTATCACAACCAAATGCTATTCTGTTCTCATTCAAAACAACAGCAGGAAACTTTTTGAAACTAGAAACCCTTACCAATTTATTCTTCCCTCTCAGCTCGGAGAGCAACATGGAATATGTGGATTAAGCAGCAAAGTAGGTTTTCAAGACAAATGATCAACAATCATCTTATTGGATGGTGGGGAAAGCTGAAGAGGACGACATAGCTTACTCCCACTTTTAATTCATGTATTCTTAAATCAATTATACATCATTATTGCCGAAGCTGATCCTTCTTGTATTATTTGGTTTCACACCAATGAAATTACATCAGCTACCACCCATTTTGCACACAATCTACGCTAGCACTCCCAGAACAGTGTCGCAGAATGAGCGGATCCCCTTTCAGATGAGGAGTTAACTCGAGGCTTTATCTTTTTAAAAAGATCCTATGGGACCAGAATAAGATCACAGTACTTCTTCCTAGCATCCATACCATTAGTTACCCCTCAATCTACAAGCTTCCTAAGCAAAGTCACAATGCTACTGCATTTTCCCCACTCTACACCAGTAATTTCACTTCAAAAGTACTTAACTGACTATGAAGCACTTTGGAACCAAGGCTGTTAATGGTGCTTCTCTCTTCTTAAGCAGACCCACTGTGGGAGTTGAAAGGCTTGCAAACTAATGACAAGGAACTCGAGTCATTTACAAATCTAGGTTTTACCATGATATGACCATTGTAACATTAAAAAAAAAAGTGATGTATTTAATTTTGTTATTGCTGGAACAGATCTTCATTCTGTAGTCTTCAAGTAACTGCATAAGAACCCGTAGACCATGGGTACAAAAGTCAAGACGAAACTTTTTATCCATTATATGCAATAGATTAATAACAATTATAATCTTGAAGTCTAAAAATCACAGATACCAGTTCTATTTGAGGAATAAGTCACTGTTAGTTTTTTTTTTTAAGCATAACACACTCCACTGTCTTTTCACTGTGCACAATATCTACAAAAATAAGTCCTCTTCTTTCTCCCCAACCCTGCATTGCAAGAGCAAATGCACACAGTCTTTCCAACAAAATGGATGGCACTAGCTCCAGCCAGCGCTAACACAGTACGTTCGCAGCTTACTGAAGTGGTGTGGCTTTGGGCACAGAGAACACAAGCACCCTCAGTTGCTTTCCTTCACTAGACGCCAGCATTCCTCTCTGGGCTGTCTTCCTCGCTAGTTTGCGATTTACTTCTGCTAGTGCCTGATGATGACATTGAAGAGGAAAAAAAGCGCATTAAAGTTAACCTTTTGTCATCGGAGAAACTCCAGGTGCAATACCAGGTAGAATGCAATACATCCACTCAAAACCAAAAGGTTTAAACTTGACAAAAGTAAGCAACAGCCTCCATTAGGTAGACTGACCAGAGAAAATGTTGAACAACACTGTTTTTCTCTCCTCTCACTTTCTTTTCGTTTCTTAGTCTTCAGAATCAATCTGGCAATGGAAATTTGAAAGGGTTTTTGTGAAGAAAAATTAGAAGACAATTATGGAAGCAGGGTTTTACCAGGAACACAAGTCTTTGAGGTGGTTGGTCAGCCTGTCTACCATTCAAGTTTGTATTGACTGCTCAAAAGCGCAGGATTAACAACAGTAAACAAAAAGAATCACATGAATCAAATAAAATGGCCAGACAGCCTACACTAATTCATTCAAAAGGAAGACCCAAAGCTTCTCAATTAAAGGAACAATTGTTTCTTGGATGTATCTCGCATATCTACTGGAAGTATACTCCACACATCCATCCAGAAGTTTCCTGGTATCAGTCCAAAATCTGCCACCACCTACCTTGTGCTCCTTTGTCTTGTTCTTGCAGTTAATTCAATATAAAATTTCCACATTACAACAGTGACTATATTGCAAAATGACTTCACTGGCTGTAAGTTTGGGCCATCCTGAAAGAACATGGAAGGACCCATATAAATGGAGATCTATTTTTACTTGGCATTTCCATTCTTGTCAAAATCTGTACATCACTATAAAATCACCTCTCAGACACTACAGCTCTTGTCTAAAGGCCTAGGTCTCCAATCTTTCCTCATAACTCGGATTCTCAAGAGCATTGTTCAACAATGCAATTCTTCTCTGCTGCACCTTCAGCCCCCAAGCGTCTTGGAGTTCCTACAAAATATCCTGACTTGTATTCTACTTTATTTTGTTTTCAACTCTCAACTAACAACTTTAAACCTTTACCAATTTCTGCTTGAAGCTGCAAAACAGTGAACAAGTTTGCTCACATCTCTACATCATTTTCAGTAGCATCTCGGCAGCTTCTGTGGCTTATGTATTATGTATACTTATTTTTGTTTGCTTCTTTATACTTGGCTGTACACTCATGGATTTTGTTCAACTTATTTCACATGTTTTTTTAAATGCCTCCACAGATTCCAATGCAGCTCATTTCCCATTATCTGCATCTTGACCAGTCTGCACTGGATTTAATTCTGTCACAGTTCCCAACCAAAAACATTTCTGCTCCCAATAGTGAGCTTGGGCAGTGTATTCCCTCAATTGGTCCCTTTAGCCCAATACAGTCACACTACTGATGACCAGTTTACTCCCTTCCAGTCACCCAGGTTTGACCGTGAATTTCTATAACTCTCGAGTCGAAGCAATGGGCTGTTGCATGGAACTTTATCAAGAAGACTTTAGGAAAACTGGATCCATGCCATTGATCCACAGCCCAGTTGGATTATTATTCCTTCAGTTGTCATGGAAACTGATGAGGCAGTACACCTCCTCTACTGAATCCAAGTCAACAGCTGTTTCCCAAGTTATTGCATGCATAAACTTCATAATTAATCAATATTTTTCATAAGATAATGGAAGACAAAAATATCTAAGTGGTGGTGACCATTTTGAATACGAGCATATTAGATGGTTCATTTGGTATCGCCTTCTTTTCCAAGGACTCCACCTTGATTGTCAAAGTCTAACAAATTTCCTCTCGTCACTCTCAATACACCTAGGTTGATCTTTAGCCAGTACACGATTTACAGCTCTGATCTCAGTCATGAATTTTACCTTGGAATTCTATGCTTGGGAAAATATTTCCAATTGTACCCTGCTTCAGGACTACCTGGAGGATGTAATACACCAAAACACCTTTGTGGCCATCTTCGGTTTCAATCCTGATTAGGTATTCTGACTTCATCTAGTTTTAATCCAGGCAGATCAGAATTATCAAAATATCACCATCAATTGCAATTAATTAATTCACAAAACCTGTGCATAAACAAAACAAAACTCACATGTGGAAGAATTCTGCTTATTGAGCAACTTCGCCTGGCTGGTGGGCATCACCTTCAATTCAAAGGTCTCCGGTGATGGCGAAGAATTCTGTATTTTTGAGGCCATAAGTGCATTTAAATACTGCAGTCGGGTAACCTAAGGAAAAAAGTACACACAATGAGTCTGAAGCAGCAATAGCTGCAATTCCCCTCTGAACAGCAGTGTGTGATAATAAAGTGGCACCAGCTGGAATATTAGCAAGGTATTAATGTTTATAAGAGATCATTGGAGACCTTGAGCATCCCAACCACTAGCCATCCCACAGCTCAATATCACCCCAAAAGTACTAAATCTCTCTGGCATACTGTTGTAAAGAAAACCTGTCCCATTTTGGATATTGCCCAAGTGGTCTTCCTTCAGAAGGATTGGAGACATTGAGGTTGAGCCAAACTTTTTGTCTTATCCCATCCCCATTCAACATTCAGGTACTTGCGGTAACAATCGTCAGGATCACAGTGGCTTAATACGCCATTCTCAATCCGGTGATCGACCTTATCCCCTCTACTATCATCCAAGTGTCCACAGAGTAAACACCAGAGGTGGCAACTGGACTTTCCTGATCTATTAGCACACTTCTCTGTACATTTCCTTGTTATGAATCACAGCGAGTGAGGCACTCCATAGTGTTAAAGGGATTAAAAAGGACGCACTTATTTCACTACATTCTTATTTTCAGGACCATTGTGCTTTATAGGTAATTAACTTTTATTTTGTAATGTAATCACTGATGTAGAAAAATAGGCAGCTAATTTACATGCAGCAAGATACCATCAACAGAATTGAGATAAGTTACCGGATAATCTAGTGGTGTTAGTTTAGTTTTAGGTATTAGCCTCCAAGTCACTGATGAGAACTCTGCTGTTCTCTATAGTAGAGTGGGAATTTTTACATCCATTTCAAAAGGGCTAGCAGACAAAGCCTTGGTTTAACATCAAAATTATAGCACCTCACACTGTGCAGCAATACTTCAGCAGTGCCCTGAAGTGTCAGCTGAGACAGTGTGCTCAAATCTCTAGAACAGGACTTGAACCTGCACTAATTCAGAAGGCCAGTGTTATAGTTGAGACGTGGCAGGGAATTGTCAGTGCCATTCACAGGAATATTGCACGATGATCTTAAACCTATTTACACAAATGGTGTAGTGGAGTTCACTTCCTCTCCTCTACACCAGAAAAGGGATAGACAGTCAGTGCAGGACACCCCTGTGACCATTCCCATCAATAACAAGTATAACACTTTAGATACTGTTGGGGGGTGGTAGAAAACACTGACCAACCAGAGGAAAGCCACAGTGGCCAGGTCTCTGGCACTGAGTCTGGTTCTGTGACTCAGAAGGGAAGAGGGGTGAAAAAGAGTGCAGTAGTGATAGGGGATTCATTGGTTAGGGGAACAGATAGGAGATTCTGTGGACAAGAACGAGACTTCCGGATGGTATGTTACCACCAAGGTGCCAAGGTCAGAAACGTCTCGGATTGAGTCCACGGCATTCTTAAGGGGGAGGGCGAGCATCCAGAAGTCATGGTCCACATCAGTACCAATGACATAGGCAGGAAGGCTGACAAGGTCCTGCAAAGCAAGCTCAGGGAGTTTGGTGCCAAGTTAAAAGACAGGAGCTCCAGAGTGTTGATCTCAGGATTGATACCTGTGCTACGTGCTAGTGAGGCAAGAAATAGGAAGATATTCCAGTTTAACATGTGGCTAAGGAGATGGTACAGCAGGGAGGGCTTCAGATTTTTGGATCATTGGGATCTCTTCCAGGGCAGTTGGGACCTGTACAAACAAGACGATTTGCACCCGAACTGGAGGGGGAGCAATACCCTTGGAGGAAGATTTGATAGTGCTGCTTGGAGGGGTTTAAACCAGAGTTGCAGGGGGGGCGGGAACCAGGGTGGCAGGTCAGCAAGTGGAATGGCTGTGGGAAAGTAGATGTTAAGCTTACAAGCAGAGACAGAAATCAACTGGTTGATGAGCATGGTGGGACTAATGTTCTGAGATGCGCCTATTTCAATGCGAGGAGTATTGTAGGCAAGGCAGATGAACTGAGAACATGGATCGGCACATGGAATTATGATGTTGCAACCATCAGTGAGATTAGGTTGCAAGTGGGGCAGGACTGGCAGTTCAATGTTCCGGGGTTCCGATGTTTTAGACATGATAGAGAGGTATTAAAGGAGGAAGGGTGGCATTACTCATCAGGGAAAATGTCACGGCAGTGCTCAGAGAGGACGTACTGGAGGGCTCGTCTACTGAGGCAATATGAATGGAACTGAGGAATAAGGGATGACCACATTAATGGGACTATATTATACACTTCCCAATAGTCAGCTGGATTTAGAGGAACAAACTTGTAGAGAGATAGCAAGCAGTTGCAAGAACAACAAGGTTGTGATAGTAGGTGATTTTAACTTTCCACATATTGACTGGGACTCCCATACTGTAAAGGGATTGGATGGGATAGAGTTTGTCAAAAGTGTTCAGGACAGTTTCCTCAATCAATATGCAGAGGTCCCAACTAGAGAGAGTGCGACACTGGATCTCCTCTTAGGGAATGAGACAGGGTAGGTGACAGAAGTGTGTGTAAGGGAACACTTTGGATCTAGTGATCATAATTCCATTAGTTTTTAGATAATTATGAAGGATAGGACTGGTCTTCACGTTGAGATTCTAAATTGAAGCAAGGCCAATTTTGATGGCATCAGAAGGTATCTGGCAGGCGTGGAATGAGATAGGCTGTTTTCTGGCAAAGAGATGCTTGGTAAGTGGGAGGCTTTCAAAACTGAAAGGCTTTCAGAATCTGTATGTTCCTGTTAGAATAAAAGGCAGGGCTAACAGGTTTAGGGAACCTTGGTTATCAGGGGATATTGAGGCCCCAGTAAAGAAAAAGGAGGCACATATCAAGTACAAGTAGTTAGGATCAAATGAGGCAGTTGAGGTGTACAAGAATGCAAAGGAACACCAGAGAGAAATAAGGAGGGCAAAAAGAGGACATGAGGCTGCTCTGGCAGACAAGGTGAAAGAGAATGCCAAGGGTTTCTATAACTATAGAAAGAACAAAAGGGTAGCAAGGGACAAAATTGGTCGTCTTGAAGATCAGCACAGTCATCTATGCATGGAGCCAAAAGAGATAGGGAAGATCTTACCAATTAATTTTTTGCATCCGTATTTACTCTGGAGACAGACAGAGTCCATAGAACTGAGGCAAAAAAGTAGTGAGGTCATGGACCATATCCAGATAACGGAAGAGGAGGTGCTAGCTGTCGTGAGGCGAATGTAGATGGATAAATCCCCAGCCCAGACAAGGTGTCCCCTTGGACCTTATGGGAGACTAGTGCAGAAATTGTAGGGGCCTTGGCAGAGATATTTAAAACGTCCTTAGCCACGGATGAGGTGCCTGAGGACTGGAGGATAGCTAATATTGTTTCGTCGTTCAAAAAAGTCTCTAAGAATAAGCTGGGAAATTGTAGGTCGGTGAGCCTGACGTCCATCATGGGTAAATTATTGGAAGGTATTCTAAGGGACAGGATATATAAAGTATTTGGATAGACAGGGCCTGATTAGGGATAGTCAACTCGGCTTTGTGCATGGTAGGTCATGTCTAACCAGTCCTAGAGAGATCTTCAAGGAGGTTACCAAGAAGGTCGATGAGGGAAAGGTGGTGGATGTCATCTACATGGACTTTAGCAAGGCCTTTGACAAAGTCCCACATGGGAGGCTGCTCCAGTAGGTTAAGTCACTTGGCATTCAGGATTCAACATTGGCTTAGCAGGAGAAGCCAGAAAGTGGTAGTAGATGGTTGTCTCCCTGACTGGAGGCCAGTGACTAGTGGTGTGCCACAGGGATTGGTGCTGGGTCCATTGTTGTTTATCATCTATATTAATGATTTAGATGATAATGTGGTAAAATGGATCAGTAAATTTGCAGATGACACCAAAATTGGGAGCATAGTGGACAGCGAGGAAGGCTATCAAAGCTTGCAGCGTGATCTTGACCAGCTAGGAAAATGGGCTGAAAAATGGCAGGTGGAATTTAATGCAGTCAAGTGTGAGGTGTTGCATTTTGAGAGGACAAACCAGGGCAAGGCTTACACAGTGAATGGTACGGTTCTGGAGGTGTGCAGTAGAACAAAGGGACCCAGGAATACAGATCCATAATTCCTTGAAAGTGACACCACAGGTAAATAGGGTCGTAAAGACAGCTTTTGGCAAATTGGCCTTCATAAATTAGGGCATTGAGTACACGAGTTGGGATGTTATATTGAAGTTGTACAAGACGCTGGTGAGGCCAAATTTGGAGTATTGTGTGCAGTTCTGGTCACCTATCTACAGGAAAGATATCAATAAGCTTGAAAGGGTGCAGAGAAAATTTACAAAGATGTTGCTGGGACTTGAGGACCTGAGTTATAGGAAAAGGTTGAATAGATTAGGACTTTATTTCATGGAGCGCAGGAGAATGAGGGAAGATCTTATAGAGGTATACAATATTATGAAGGGTATAGATAGGGTGAATGCATGCAGGCTTTTTCCGCTAAGGTTGGGTGAGACTAGAACTAGAGGACATAGGTTTAGGGTGAAAGGTGAAATATTAAAGGGGAATCTGAGGGGGAACTTCTTCACTCGGAGGGTGGTGCAAGTGTGGAACGAGCTGCCAGCGGGAGTGGTAGATGTGGGTTCAATTGTAACATTTAAGAGAGGTTTAGATAGGATAGGAGGGGTTTGAAGAGATATGGTCCGGGTGCAGGTAAATGGGACTAGGCAGATCAGGTCAGCATGGACTAAATGGACCAAAGGGCCTGTTTCCGTGCTGTAGTACTCTATGACTCTATCCCACAGAGCTTTATCAAATGTGCAAGGACAACAAACAATGCTGGAATTGGATAGTATATGAAGGAGGATAATGAAAGCTTCCTCAAAATCCAACTCTGCATTTCGCCTTTCATGTAATGACGGACCCCATTATGCAATTCCAACAGTTTTTGCCTCCTTTCATTTTGTTGTTATTCTTATCCTTACGATGTCTTACCTTTAGAACCTGTAGGTCATTAAGTGCTCTTACAGTGTAGTCAGGGCAGTACATGGATAGGCTTGCATTCTCCCCAGCTTCCAAAAGGTCCCTGGAGAATGGGTCTCGTTGACTCCACTTAACGTTAGTGGCTGGTGATTGGTGAACTAGGGAAATCAGAGCTAAATGACTCAAGTGCTATTAATTGTACAGCGCACAGAAATCCGAGAGACTGTTATAAATACATCAATTAACCACTTGTAATATTTTGCCTCATATGTGATGCCCTTAACTTAGCCCCTTAAATTATTTGACCACTTCCACAACGAAAGATAGCCCTGTCCCCATAGTATTTAATGTTAGCATTAGTCAGGTTGCAGTCCTTTCTCTTGCTTGGTCCAAGGACACTGTTTGGAACTGTACTTTTGGGATATTCTGTAGTATTAGATTAAGTGAAGAATGAGATTGTCTAGTGATGACATTTCCTCTTTATGAAAATGAATGCTTAGATGCCATGCAACTTGCAGAATAAAGCACAATTATAATTTGCAAGAAGAATGTGCTCTAAACACACAGGAACAGGAGATGATCATTCATATCACTGAGCATATTCAACATTCTAATCCCCTCTACAGTGCAATCAAATATTCATAGGGAAGCTACAGCATGGGTTAAATGCAGAGTAAAGCTCCCCCTACAGTCGCATCAAACACTCAGAGCTACATACAAAATCTTGCTCTTATAAAGTGCTCCAGGTCTAACCTCTAGTGCATGAATCTGCTCTTCCAAACATCAGAGTGATTTTGAAACTTTATTAATTTAGCATCAATGAAGAATTACAAGCTTCCTGTTTACTTACTGAGTGCCACATACTCATTTCACAGAGGAAGCTTTGCTACATCAAACTGGAATTTATGTCTACAGCTTGGCTTCAGAACATACTGCAGTGTGAAATCCTAATCGTAATACCAACCTTCAAGCGAGAGATGCTTTCGCATCAAAGCCATGTGGCATAGTGGCCTGTACCTTTTCAGTACTGAACCAAAGGCTACCTAACTTTAATGGAAAGATTTTAATGACATTACACAGAAGTTTTAATAAACATGCTTCTGTACTACAATCCATCCCCTTCCCTTGAAATTAAACTTCAAAAGATACGCAAAGGAGTGCGCAAGTCAGTAAAATAGCAACAGAAAACACTCCCTCTAAGTAATTGCTCAGATTCTTCTCTGGAACTTACTCCCAGTATCTGAACATTGTTACCTGCCATCTTTTCTTCAAAATAGAAGCACATATTGAAATCTTACCAGATGAAGGGACAGTTAGTGCAGAGACACCATAATAAGTGAAGGCTCCGTTTTCAAACTTCAGACCCTCCTTGCCAATTTCCACCTCCACTCGCCCCTGTTAATAAAGCAAGGTGATCCACTGTATTACTGCAATAAATACCAATGTAATTGGATGTAAAAATTAAGTTACACATATAGGACACACTTAAATGCCAAAAATATAATAAAACTCAGGCAAATGGTCAATTTTGCAGATTGCCAAGACCACTGCAAAATTAATGCTGCACTGGGCAGTCAGTCTGGAATTTAGTACTCAAGTCTCTGAAGAGGAATACAGTGGATGAATGCATCTTGCTGCAGAAAACAAGTGGCACATTACATGCACTGCACACATTCACCACAACCTGCCACATACAAGCATGTCACAGTTCATGATTTTAGGCCCTCTGGGCCACAGAACAATAACCCATGTCTTTCCAAGCTCCCCTTGTCTCTTGATTGAGGATGGCGATTTCATATTTAAAATTCATTTCATAAGCACAAACCAACATATCACATTGATCTTGCTTGCATTCTCAAGCACACTTTCTGCTCCTTTAACACCAGCCCTCCCTATATTCTTTACACCCTCAGTTCAAATCTTGCAAGTTTCATCGCTTTTTACAAGCTGTTCTTCGGTATAACAGCTTCGCCTAGCCCCCTCACTCTCTTTGTTCAATCAGATTTCCCTCTGAAAATCATTTCCAGTTATCTGAACATTAACTGAAGCTCTGCCTTCAATTCTTTCATCCCATGCCCACCTCCTGTCCATCCTCAACATTGCGAAGCACATGCCTAACACAATATAAATACAAGCTCTGTGACTATATAAACATTGGGAATGGAGGGTAGCTTCTTCTATACGGTACTGTACAAATTGAGCAGCCACGTGTATTTTCATTCAGAATCAGTGAAAAATTATCTAAAATGAAAACCTTTTCTTTTTTATTCTAATTCTGCCTTTTCTGTTTTGGGGACAGGGACACCTACAGTAAAAAATTCCAATTGCCTTCAAGTTAGATAACAGGTATAATTTATAGCCTAGAAAGGGAATAGGGAAGGATCCAGATCAGGGTTATCCACATGGAAGCAATTTGGTGAGGATCTTGATTCTGTGGCTTCAAGAACAGAAAGCAGGAACTAAACTCACCTGCAACACAAGAATGAAATAGTCAACTGGCTGATTTCGTTGGTACAGGTAGTGTTCTGGAGCCAGTTTATCATTTTCATCAAATTTCACCTCCTGGTTGACACTGGGATGCTTGAGTAGATGAAGAAGAACTCGCTCAGAGACCCTCGAGGGGCTGAACAGCTCCACCTCTGTAAAGACAACCTGCAGTCATTATAGCGGCAATTTCCAAATTAAGGGCTTTATTTGCAATATTCTAATTAGCACCACAAGTTGGAGTGGCTAATGAATTAATACATGAAGCAGCAGGGATTCTTGGAAAGGGGGAACTTTTTCCTGTGATTTTAATTGCACATAGACAACAGCAGACTTTGGACTACTTCTGACCAAGAGTTGCTTGCTGTGGCGTCAAGTGACTCTTCATTCATACTTGTAATATCAAACCTACATGGATGTTCATTGACCATCAGTAACTAAGCCAGAGTCAGTACACTTAGTGCACTTATACCAAGATCTGTCTTTTAATACAGTGTGGTTCACTTCTTGTGAGACAACTTTAATTTATCCCCTCCAACAGCTTCCACCCTCAAGCTTGTCCTCATTGGTACCCCACCTCAATTCATAGTGCCCTCTTCACACACAGCAAGTTTTGACAGTTCTTGCCCAAAAAATATTGCTGGGTTTCTATCAATGTTAAATATTGCAGCTCGTGTTAAATTCTGCTCAGGTATTCATTAGTGTCTAACCAATCCAAGCCAAACAGGATCCAACTATATCTCAGGGGCAAGTTGGGTTAGGTTTACATTCCAAGTTCAGGACAGGATGATTTGATTAATGTGTTCCTCTGTTCTTGTCAATATTTGGTATTTCATCCAACAGATCAATAGCACGTTTAAGATTGCTACATTTATGGCGATGATCAGTGTGGGCATGGAAATTACTACAAGTACTTAGACTTAGGTTAATCGTGATGAGGTCTTAATTTTACATCTGGGCAGTCCCCTCACCCTCTGCACAGAACTTTTTCCCAAACCAGAGCAGAGCAAAAGCCTGACTATCTGACAGCTTACTTGCTCCTCAGTATCCGCTCTTCACGCTCATGCAATTCATTTTGCAATAAATACTGTATATTATTGTTTAAATTTTTGGAAGCCCAAGAGATAACTGCCTCCCTACCTCTGGATAAGAAGCGTTGAGTTGCTAATAAAAGCTGAGGTGAAATCTTGACCTTTAGGTCGATATCAGGCACCTTAAAAAAAGAAAAGTCTTCTTTCTTGCGCTCAATAGGAAAGCCGGCTGGAGCAGGTTTTTTCTTCACTTTGATTTCTGCTGCAGAAGGAGAAAAAAGGTGATTTAACCAATTATGGTTCTCTTCAAACTCTTACAACTTTTCTGTCCTCCCACACGTACCAGAAGATCTGCACAAGCATCAAGCAATATTTCACTCACTCTTCTTCTGGAAGCTATTCTTCTACTTTATAGCAAAGACAACAGGAACGATAGCCAAGGCTGATTTCTGTCCCTCAGACAAAGAAACGGGGCCAGATGGGAGAAAGACCTCTGCACCACCACAGAATGGAAAGCAGCAAACGACTCAAATTGGGAACCAATCTGGAGCAGGTTTTTGTGACCATCAGTGCCACAAGCATTCATCAATATTTAACGAGCAGAATACCAGGGGTGCTTCCACAGCATTTACAAAATCAGTGATTTCCATTACGTAGACATTGGATGCATGGAATCGCCTTTTCTCTGCATCCCACTGATCCCAATTTGGAGATATATATATGTATTAACAGTAGAAGCATTATCCCCGAGTTAAAAATCTTTCAGATTCCAATCTATTAGCACTGCACCTTCACCACACAAACCACCATTGCATACCTCCACCTTCTCAAGTGCAATTAGGAATTATAGAGTCATACAGCACAGAAACAGGCCCTTCGGTCCAACCGGTCCATGCCAACCAAGATTCCCATCCAAGCTAGTCCCATTTGCCTACATATGGCCCACATTCCTCTAAACCTTCCCAACCCACGTATCTGTCCAAGTTGTTAATGCATCTGCCTCAACCATTTCCTCCACACTTCATTCTATATACTGACCAACCTCTGGGTGAAAATGTTCGGGTTCCTCTTAAATCTCTCCCCTCTCACCTTAAACCTACGCCCTCTAATTCTTGTTTCCCCAACCCTGGAAAACAGACTGTGTGCGTTCATCCGATCTACGTCCCTCATGATTTTATACACCTCCAAGATCACCCCTCATTCTCCTACGCTCCAATGAGAAGAGTCCCAACCTGCTCAACCCCTCTCTATAACTCAGTCCCTCGAGTCCTAGCAATATCTTTGTAAACCTCCTCTGCACCCTTTCCAGCTTAATGGTATCTTTCCTATAGCAGGGTGCCCAAAACTGAACATAATACTCCAAATGCAACCTCACCAACGTCTTGTCCAACAGCAACATAACACCCCAACTTATATACTCAATGTCCTGATAAAAGGCCTGTGTATCAAAAGCCTTCTTCACCACTCTATCTACCTGTGACACCACTTTCAGGGAACCATGTACATGTACTTCTAGGTCCTGCTGTTCTACAGCACTCCCCAGGGTCCTACCATTCACTGTGAATGTCCTACCCTGATTTGTCTTCCCAAAATGTAACACCTTGCATTTAGCCAAATTTGTAGGCATCAGTTAGGAAATCTCACCAATTATTAGTGATGAGTTTATTTAGTCATATCAATGTATAATAAAGCATCCCTTACCCAGGGCACATTAAACTGGAGTACTGTGAACTGTTCTGGGTGCCCATGGGTTCACTGACTTCATTACTGTACAAGAAAAAAAAGGCAAAAGAGATGTAGAAAAAAAAATACGTTTGAGCATTTTTCTCTCTAGAAAAAAGTTCTCGAGCACTTTTCTCTCTAGAAAAAAGTTCTCAAGGAACCAGCTAGATGGAGGTCTAAATTTTAATTCCACAAGTGTGGAGAAAATGTTTTCCTATGCAGACAGAAGCACAAGGGTCAAAAATACAGAACAGTTGCTGGTAAATCCAAGGGGAATTAGGAAGAAACTCAGACTCAGAATCATTAGAAATTGGTGCTCTTACCATGAAGGAGTAACTGAGACAGAGCATGAATGCATTTAAAAGCAAATTAGAAAGATGAGCAAGAAATGAATTGAATAATATATTGATGGGCTGAGGTAAAGGAGGACAGCATAAATATTAGCACAGATCCACCCAGCTAAACAACTAGTTTCTGTAATAAAAATGTAAATGCTGGAAACATTTAGGTTGCAAATGCTTGCACGTCTAATGTGGATTTCCTGAAATGCCCCAAACAACTTTTAAAACTTACTATCATCTGACTCGTCAAGGATTTCCGATTTGATGATTTCTTCGATAACATCTCCAAGCGTCACTAAACCCATCACCTCGTAGAAAGGATCACCGTCCCCCTCATTGTTCACTTTCTGGACCATAGCCATGTGTGATTTGCCTCAGAACATAAAACAGGGATGGAAAACTGTTATAAAACACTGCAAAGGTAAAACCAAACAGTAAAATAATGAAGTGGAGCTGGGATCAGTCAGCACTGAGAAAAGGTTAACTTTCTCTCTCCCTGATATTTTGCTAATGAGAAGGTCTCCCAGTAAACAGAGGTTGGCCACAAGTACACATTTACTCAAAATATATCCATAAAGTGCGAACCTTGATGGAAGCATATTGCAAAGCCTCTCACTTGAGCTGGGAACCAGCTACACATTGCATTTTGAATAAAACTGCTGGAGGAACTCAGCAGGTCAGGCATCACCTGGGGCAGCAAAGGCATAGTCAATATTTCGAGTCAAGATCCTGCATCCACTGGTGCTGCCTGACCCACTGAGCTCCTCCAGCAGTTTGTTTTTTGTACCATATCCCAGCATCTGCAGCCTCGTGTCTACACATCAATTCAACCTCTTCAATATTTTAAATAATTTTTAAAAATCTAAACAGCTTTATAGAAATCACTGAACAATAAAGCTATTTGGTCACTTGAACAAGCGCTGGAACAACTGGATTGGTTCTAATCCCTTACACTTTCACCATATATTTATAAAGACATTGTAAGTATTTATCCAATTCATTTAATGAAAGTTCTCTTGAATCTGCTTCTACAATATTGCAGGATTGATTTCCAGATTACAACTCACAGTACAAAATAAAAAGTTTTCATCTCCTTGGTTTTATTGTTAATTATCTATCCAAGACACATCAAACCTCAGCCACTCCTTATTTATTAAAATATCATTTTGACCATTGATTTTTACATTAAGGCCTTAAAAACTTTGTTCTTCAGCATACAAGCTCAGCTCCTCCTGACTCTTCACAAAGTTCACCTCCCTCATTGCTGGCATTATTCTGGTAAATAGCCTCTGTATCATGCCAAGGCCTTGTGGACCTCAGCTAAAGCACAAGACACAATATTCCAACTGAAGCCAAAGCAATGATTCACCTCACAAATGCTTTTAACTCATTAAAAGTTTTGTACAAAGAATTCAGCACCATGACCAGAGTACCTACAGCTTCTTTCCCACTCTGTCACCACAATTTTCTAACCTTGCTGAAATGCCTGGTCCTCTCTGGTTTCAGTTTCATTTGCTCACTGAGATTCACAGGATTTCTTATTTTTGATTGAACTAAGCTAGGAAAGGGTGTTTGAGTTTAATCCGCAGATGGAATTCATCACATGGTGTTGCAAGTAATTATTAAAAGATTTGAAGCAAATTCATTGCCAAACATGTTCAAGTTCTCAATAGCTGCTGGAGACCTGGCCATCCTATGAAGAATTAATGATTTTTTTTAAAAAAGTTAGAACATGCTGTGAATGCTCAATAAAGTAGCTTCTTAAAAGTGGTGGACTCACAAAGGTGCAGACCACAATTAAGCCCTTGGTTACTGTGACATTGAGCAAAAGAGATACAGGTCTTTTGAAAGGGGAAGTCGAGGCAACTCCACACTTCAGACAGAAGTGTTCAATAATAATCAAACACACAAAATTAGATACCAACATTTTAGAACCACTCCATCTATACACACAATTTATAATGCCTGTGACAAGTGCATTTATTACGTTGAGGACCCTACACAAATGCAAGCTACCAAGTGATATGGAACAGAATTCAGTCCCCAGATCATCTTTAAGGTCTTTCAGCATTTAATCAGTCATTAGTTCTGTGCTGACACTGGTTTTTAATAGTAAACCAGGATATTGCTACTCATTTTAGTGTGGGAAACTCTTCCTTAACAGAAAAATTTCTCCCCATCATCACAAGTATTCACCTTTCTTAAACTCTTCCAGGACTGCATCCAACTTGGTGTCATTAAATACAAAATGCAAAGGGTGGTTGTAGAATTTGGTGATAGTGTTCAAAGGTGTGCAGTCCTCAGGGTCCACCATTGCCAGATCCTTCACATATACAATGTCTACAATGTTGGATCTCTCCTCTTCATACACTGGGATTCGAGTATAACCACACTGCATGATTTCAGACATGGTATTGAAATCTAGTACAGCTCCAGCACTGAGCATGAAACAATCTTTCAGGTTGGTCATGATGTCCTCCACCACTTTAGTCCTTAATGCTCCTCTACTGAACTCTTCCTTAACAAACTCCCTGTATGGGTCACTGGATCTCAGCATATCCAGGATCTTTTCTCGGACATAGCAGGTGCTGATATCCTGGCGCAAAGCTAAGTCAAGCACCAGGGCCACTGGCAAGGAAATGGGGAAGGTGATGATTATGAAGAGGCAAGTCAGCCAGGTGGTCCTGGAAGCAATGGCAAAACCATATCGCGAGCAAATGGTATAGGGAAGGATCTCACAGATCAGGAACATCAGAGCTGCACAGACAAATATAGCAGGCAGGATGGCATCAAATGCCTGGTAGAATAAGACACCCAGGGCCGAGTTGGCCAAGACACTGCCCAGGACCAGAGAAGAGAGAACCAAATTGCCCCTTTTCCTGATGGGCTCCAGGGACTTCGCACTTCTCTTCTCCCTCTCAGAGCCGCAGTGGCGGATGATGTGCAGCTCCAGAGGGTCCAGCCACAGGACGCTGAGGTGAAGTAGGTTAAAAAGGGCCGAGGAGAACAGCAGTAGGACCAGCAGCAGGATCTGGCCCCACACGGCCAGAATGCCAGCGCCGGCCTGGGGCTGAATCTCCAGCGGCGTCTTCCAGTCCCCGAGGGCCGTCCACAGTCCTCCTGAGCCCTGGGCACACAGGTAGTACACACCGGCGGCGCTGGCCTGGCCGGCCTGCACACTGACCAGGGCCGAGCCGTTGGCCGGCTTCTCCTCCACCACCAGCCGCAGCCAGCCGCTCTCCAGGCTGCCGTTGTCGCAGGTCAGGCGGCGGCTGAAGCCCAGCCAAGGCCACACGGCCCGCCGCAGGTCCGAGCCGAAGACCCTCAGGTGGAAGCGGGCCCCGGGACTGGCTTTGATCACCCCAGCTTCCATGTACACGTGTCCCGCGCCGCTCTCCAGCCTGGCGCCGCGGACCTCGGGCTCCCCCGGGCTCGCCTGCCCCACCGCCGAGCCCCACAGGGCGCCCAGCACCAACAGGCTCCGCGCTCCCAGCGCCATCTTGAGGCTGCCCCCCCCTTCCAGGTCACGTGATCCCGCCTGTCACGACCAAACCTGCTCGTTGATTGCGCCCCACCCCACACACCCGATTGACAGAGCAACCATCCAATTGGAAACCGCGATCGCCGCGACAAGCCAATCAGCGGTAACCAAGTGCGGTTGAGAGCGCGCCGTAAACATCGTACAATGCTGCCGCTCTTAAAGGGGAAAATTTGTGCAGCAGGTCGTTCAGCTGAAAAATACAATGCACCGTTTGTTTGTTTTGTAAGGGTTCCATGAAAGAAAAATGGTGCATTAATGCATGAGGGTTCTAACAGTCGCAGCCACGTTTCAGTACAATTTAACACGACAATCCCCATTAGCCCCAGGGCGTTGCATTTATCCACTGAAGCTACATACCAAACATATTCTGTTGTGCAACACAAGTCGGCCTGGTTTAAAGGAAGCATTTGCACCTCGGGGATGTGAAAGTAATAGCACAGAAATAGGGCAACTGACTTGGGTGTTCCACGCTGAGGTTTATGCTCCTCAATAGCGTCCTCCCATTCCAAGCGCACGATATGTCAGTCCTTGGCCTCCTCCACTACCAGAAAACTCCAAGCGCAAACTGGAGGAACAGCCCCTCATTTTCCACCTCATCTTCCATTCTCCCACTTTAAATAATCCCCACCCACTTCCCCACAACAGCCCCCTCCCCACTTCCCTCCCTTTCCTAGCCTCTTTTTTTCTACCTTTTTCTCCATACCTTTGACCCATCCCCCAGTGGATCTGCTCTCCCCTCCTCCCCTGCTCCTGCCCATCACTATCTCTTACCTGCATCTACCTATCACCACCCTATGCCCACCCCACCTCCCCTCTTTTGTCCACCTATCGCTGCTCTGCTTTTCCCTCCTATATATTAGGCTTCCCCTTTTCCTATCTTCAGTCCTGAAGAAGGGTCCTGACCCAAAATGTTGACCGCCTGCTTTTCTCCATGGATGCTGCCTGGCCTGCTGAGTTCCTCCAGCATCATCGCGTTTTTCATCTAGATTCCAGCATCTGCAGTCCTTAGTTTCCCTAATTCTGACCCATCAGCACATCGGTTCTCCCTCCTGTGCTTCTCAAATCTTCTTACAATTTACCTCACCACTTTACCGGGGAAACAGCACCACCACCATATCCTTCTAAATCTTTTCTTTTCATGTACCTGTCCAAATGTTTTTTAAACAGTGTAATTGTACCCACCTCTGTGCTTCGTTGTTCCATATACCCACCAAAAAGAGAGGGGAAAAAAATTGCCCCTCAGGTCCCTTTTAAATCTTTCCCCTCTCACCTTAAATCTATGCCCTCGAGTTTTAGACTCCCCTACCCTGGGATTGTGACCACCCTATCTACACCTTTCATGATTTTATATACCTCTGTGAGGTCACACCTCGGCCTCCTACACTCCAGGGAAAAAAGTCCTAGCCTATCCAGCCTCTCTATATAATTCAAGCTCTCCAGTCCCAGTAACATCCTCATAAATCTTTTCTGCTCCCTTTCCAGCTCAGCAATATCCTTATTATAGATGGGTGACCAGAATTGCACACAATACTCCAAATATTGGTCTCACCCATGACTTGTACAGTTGCTACATGACATCCCAACTCCTGTATTCAATACCCTGACTGATGAAGGTAAGCCTACCAGATGCCTTCTCCACCACCCTGTCTACCTGCGTTGCCACTTTCAGGGAACTGTGTACCTGTACCCAGAGGCCTCTCTGTTCTACAACACTCTCCAGGACCCTACCATTTACTGTACAAGTCCTGCCCTGGTTTAAACTTACCAAAATGTATCAGCTCACCCTTGTCCGAGTTAAATTCCATCTTCATTCCTTGGCCTGCTTTCCCAGTCCATCTGGATCTAAGATAAATTTCTTCAATGTCAACTACACCACCAATTTTAGCGTCAACCGCAAACTTACTAACCACGTTAACATTGTCAACCAAATCGTTTATATAGATGACAAACAACAGTGGACCCAGCACTGATCCCTGTGGCACACCACTGGTCACAGGCCTCCAATCTGAATAACAGCTTTCCACTACCGCCCTCTGAGTCCTTCCACCATGCCAATTTTATATACAGTTGGCTAACTCACCCTGGATCCCATCCAATCTAACATTCCAGTTTAGCCTACCATGTGGGACCTCGTCAAAGGCCATGTAGAAATTATCCACCGCACTGCCCTCAGCAGTCTCCTTCGTTACCAACTCAAGTTTGTGAGACACAATTCCCCACACACAAAGCTATGCCAACT
The DNA here is from genome assembly GCF_009764475.1 of Pristis pectinata. NCBI lineage: Eukaryota > Metazoa > Chordata > Chondrichthyes > Rhinopristiformes > Pristidae > Pristis > Pristis pectinata. The sequence goes on from NC_067433.1 coordinate 3,668,295, forward strand.
ATCCCTCATCAGTCCTTGCCCTTCCAAATGCTATTAGATCCTGTCCCACAGAATCCCATCCAATATCTATTCCACCACAGATGTTCGGCTCACCGGCCTGTAGTTCCCTAGCTTGTCCTTGCAGCCCTGCTTCAGGGTACAACATCAGTTTTCCGGTACTTCACCTCTGGCTAAAGATGATTCTAATATCTCTGCCAGGGCCCCTGCAATTTCTTCCACAATGTCCTAGGATACACATTCAGGCCCTAGAGACTTATCCACCTTAAATGTGCCTGAAGACTGCCAGCACTTTCTCTGTTGTAATGTGGATATGTTTCAATACATCACTAACATTTCCCTTAAATCCTTAGCTTCCATGACCTTTTTCATGGTAAGTACAAATGAGAAATATCCATTTAGTACTTTGCCCATCTCCTGTAGCTCCACACATATTCAACTACGTTGATCCTTAAGGGGACCAATTCTTTCCCTAGTTACCCTTTTGCTCTTAATATACTCGTAGAATGTCTTCAGATTCTTTTATTACCTTATCTGCCAGAGCTATCTCACGTAGATAAAGAACTACCCACAAGTACAATAAGAACAGTTTAGTTGGAAATAACATCCTCCCTCCCCTTCCAGTGTATGTATTGGAAAATTGCATATTGTGCCTCCAACTTCACCTCACCAAGATTCCCACTCTGTTTCTTCCTTAAACCAAGTGGTTGCCATAACTGTCATTACAGTTCAGTAGCTGGTTTCCTATCAGTCAGCAGGTATCTGCACCTCTGACCAATAGGAAACCAGCAAAAAGAATTTAGTAACAGAGCTTGGAATTGTGTTGTAAATGTTCTAGGACTGAATAGGTTACCTGCTCCTTACATCACTGCTGTTTAGCATTTTTGTATGCAAAATGACTGCTGTATTTAATAAAGAACAGCGGGATAGAAGCTGTCCATGAGCCTGATAGTACATACTTTCAGGCTTTTGTATCTTCTGCTGATGGGAGAGGGGAGAAGAGAGAATGTCCCGGGTAGGTGGGGCCTTTGATTATGCTGCCTGCTTTACTGAGGCAGCAAGAGTCCATGGAGGGGAGGCTGGTTTCTGTGATATGCTGAGCTGTGTCCACATGTTCTGAGCTATATGCAGAAACATGTAATTTTATTATTTTTAGACAGCAGAATTGTGATAACGCAAGTCATTACAAGGTTGTTGTCATCCACTGATACCAGCATTAGTCAGTGCAGTAGCAAACTGTGTGGAACACTGCAGAAAAAGAAAAATCTGGATGGAGGATTGCAGTTCCCCCACCCCAACCCCACAAGGTAGTGAGCCTCTGGACTGTCAGGTGCTGACTCACTCCAACCCTGTAAATGAACTGGACTACTTACCTACATTCTGTTCATGGCAAAGAATTGATGAGACTTGAGCCATGTGACCTATGGAATGGTTTCAATTATCTGAGGGATTTCCCACCTCCCACCCACCTTGTTATTGACCCCATGTCTTTTCTCTGCTGCTCCATGGCTTTGAAAATGGGTGCAAAGTTATAATGAAAGGCTGAAAGTGTAGGCAGCTTCTATTAACGATGCTATTGCCATCAGACATATGGGGGCTAGTTCAATGGTCTTTTCCTTGCATTCTTGTTTGTTTTTGGAGGCAACCCGAGCATGAATTTGTGGTGGAGACCCATGACAATCACACAAATGATAAAAACAATTCATTCCTTCCACAACTTGAATGGTTTTCAGTGTTTATCATGAACACTGCATTCAGTGGACCCAATAATTGAGACTCGTCCGTTCAACAGCAGAGCACATCACAAGGAGTTCAATAGATTCAGTTTTCTAAAAAGGGATTGAGGGATCCAAAAAGTATGGCAGTAGGAATGGAGACCGGAATATTCTGAAATAACAAGCCTTTCATATTCCAAAAGCTTCTGCACACAGAAAACATTAAAAATTCCAAAGATTAAAATCATTTTTAATTAAGAAATATATAATACACTCCCAAAACAAATTTTACTTAATTTAGAAGAAATCGCATTACCCACAAATTCTCATAGCATGCATACACCACGAGAATAAAGGAAACTAGATTAACATTCCCTGCTTACAAAAACTCTTTAAACACACTTCCGATCAAAAATTTTGACACATCTGTTTAGAAGTAGACAAAAGAAAACTTGCTGGTCTCAGAAACAAATTGAGTTTCCATTGGCAAAGTGTGCAATAAACCAGTCACAGAGAGGAATACACTTAACATCTAATAGTTCTCCTAAAAATGGCAGAAAGTGCACAACCCAAAAACAGGGAATTATTCTAAACAGAGCAATGGAATTGTACATAATAATGGTTCAGCATTTTGTGTAAAAAACACTTAAAAGACAGAATACATTAATGCAAACAGTTCATGGAAGGAGACAAATCACAAAAATATACAAATTAAAACCTCATTACAAAATAAATATTATGCTGAGTGCTACCCATTGGGGGCTCAACCATGTTTCTTAATTCACTTGTCTCCTGCACATGTAGAACCAGAGGAATGTTACCCACCAAGTCAGGAAGCTGGATTGGGAATGCAGCATTACCTGGATCAGACTCCAGATTGCTAGTGTTTTGCACAGACGTAGAACTTTTCTGGATTCTTAAAGTAGCCAAGAGATGAAAGCTCCCATTTCCCCTCCTTGCTTGCCTCCCTCGCCCTCCACTGCCCAACATAGTTATCAAAGTTTGTTTATTGCAAATGTCCAAAACACTTACTTTAATATATAGCTTTACATATAAAAGGAATTCTAAAAACTATTCTCAGAAAAATGATTGCCCTTTCTTAGTGCACACTTTCCAATCTTTGCCTCACCCCTCCTTCCTGACTAGAACAAATTTTAAAGCTTTGTAACATCAACAGGATGTTAAGCAAGGCGAGGACCAAAAGTGGTGTAAGATTTGATGGGATTCAATGGAAATAATAAAACTGGACATCATGGCATGTGGTTCAGGGAGACATTATATTTATAAGCAACTGAGTTTAAAACAAAATGCTCCCATTTCTCCTGTAGGTCTGACTCATACACAAGGTCGACTGTCATGTAGAGGGCTGCTAGACTGCTAGAGGGCAAATATGTCAGCTCAGGTTAGGCAATTTTCCACCACAGTGGGCATCAAAGCCAGACTCAAACCCAATCCTCTCCCCTCCTAATGTTGTATATAACACTCTGCAACAAGACTGAGCAGGCAAACCAGTAGAAGGAATCCCACTCATGAGCTGGTAAAACAGAACCACCAGGTCAACGGTAGCAAACCTGACTTGGTATTAGCCAACACCATACAAGAAAAAGTTTTAAGTCCAGAACCTCATATAATCACAATAAAGATATTCCAGGGGGTCTCAAATGAAACTTTTTCAGAAAGTTAAAAAAATTATAGTCTCCCAGGGACCTGCAAGATTACATTTCATTCAGAATTACAGCCATACCCAAGCAATGAAGAGAGGTCCCACCCTTAAATCAGCAAGTGCAATGACAATCTGCACAACTGAGGGGCAACCCCACCCATTCATAATTTTCAATGGTTAAAGGGAAAGGCTCACAGGACAGACTCACCATAAAATACTAACACTATTTCTCAAGTGGGCTGTGTGTTAGCCAATAACCTGCAACCAAATGCTAAACAATGAAAAGTTCATCCCCAACAATATGAATGTTTCATCAAAAAGTCAGCCTGGAGTGCAAACTGGAAGACATGAGCCAACCTGAAAAGCATAATATAAATAAATCAATGGTAAAGGATTACATTGCAAGACACTCCTGAGAATATGCCAACTTTTACATTAGTATGAGAAGTCATAACTTGGCATTGCAAAATTGACCCGTGTATTTGTGTTCATTAATACCCCACCTATGCCTGGAAATAAAAAGCCATCCTGCTATTGGCAGTGTGGATGGCATTGCATACCGAACCACAGCTCAGAGAGAGGCAGACAGAGAGAGAGAGAGAGAGAGAGAGAGACACAGACAGACAGAGGCAGAGACAGACACACACACACGGGGGGAGAGAGAGAGGCACAGAGAGAGAGAGACACACACACACAGGCACAGAGGGAGGGAGACAGAGAGACACACAGGTACAGAGAGGGAGAGAGGGAGACAGAGACACACACACACACACACACAGGTACAGAGAGAGAGAGACAGAGAGAGACCAGTAAGTTAACTCATCATACGACTTGAAGTTGGAAGTGTTGCTTTAGACGAGCAGAATTCTCATTAACTGTGAGACTGGCTTAGAAATTAACTCCAATGTACCTAGGGTTCGGTAATAACAAAAATGCGCAAAACAACATAGCCTCAAGATTTTCTTCAGACCGCCAGGCATTGTTATTGAACAAATATTCTTCACCTCCGATTAAAATATTACTAAAAACATTCGCTTCTCCTGAATTGGTTCCGCCCAAAACAAGAGGCAGTCTCTTCTCAGACGCCGTTATTCAGGATGCACATTCCAAGCATTCTCTGTTCCATGTCAGACTTTCTCAGAAAAGTGCTTCATTCATGTTCCTATCTGTAGCGACCAACTCTAAATCTGCAGACGCCACCTTTGTTGTTTGGCCTGAGCCAGATCCACAGGCAGTGGTACACAAGAGTTTTTTCCTGAACAAGGTCGTACCTGGCATAAACCTGGATGTACAGGGAACAGATGAAATCACAGGCTTGTTTGTGCTCCCTGAAACAAGCCATTTAAAAAGAGACAAAATCTATGGCTTCATTTCGATAGCTGCTGAGTGCACACATCTGGTCAATACTTCACAATCCACAAAAAAAAAAACAAATCCAAAACGTGAACAGGACCAGTGTCACACACAGATTGCTACTTTTTACCCTCAACCTTTCAATTCCACTAACATTTGACCACCATTTCCATGCCCATCCTCACCTCTAACCTCCTAGCCCAGTGACCTTATTAAAGAAATAAAGATCTTCTAAGGCAGGCAACACCAATGACCAGGGAAAAGGTGGCGGGGGGGGTTTGAATTTCATGAGGGGGAGAGTGGGGTATGGGTGCAGAAGATCTGGAACAATGGCCTGAATACTGCTTCCATGGGACTTTTGTGATCTGCTACCTGGGGCTCTGGTGGGAAACGGCGAGAAGCCCCCGTCAAGCTACATTAATACTTTGCTGTATAGAACAAGTACAGATGGATCTGGTCGTCCAAAACCCTGGTGAGAGGCTGATCAAACTAAGGAGGGAAGTTGGCATATTGGACCATGTAGGGCTTTGCCCCAGGATAAAATGAAAATGGAGGGGTGGTGGTAAGGGGGCAGGAAGGAGAGAGAGGGTGTGAGGAAGGAGGTGAGGGTTGAAGCAAAGCAGGGAAGGCAGAGAGCATGGGGGGCAGGGAAAGGAAGAGGGTGTGGGTGATGGGGTTGGGGGGAAGAGCTTGTGGGGGAAGTGGGAAGGAGGTCTGGGGTGAGAACAAACTTCCCACGAGTGACATCACGACTGAACAGAGGAACAAACAGTTGGCAATGAGCTGGGAGTCCATCAGCTGGAAGTGTCCTGGGCTTTAACGCCAGGTATCAGTTAAAAGTGCTGGCCAGCAACACAGGACCCTGGACTACTGGACGGTGCTCACCACGGACAATGGCCAGTGCAAGGCCTCAGCATCCACCTCCAACATCGAAGCTTTGTCATTAGCAAAAAGAGGAAGAAAAAGTCATTGGAGGATCACACCTTTGGCAATGGAGATCATCCGTTATCTCATCTTCCTTCTGTATGGTTTCCAAAGCCAAGTGTCCCCATCACCCACCCATTGCAGCTAGTTAGTAAAACACAAAACAGCACTCCTCCCATTCCACACTCTCAGGACTACAGTGTAAGGTACGATCCTCTTATCTGGTTCCACGTAGTTCTGGGTTGTTTCTTTGTCCTCAGACAATATTGAAGTTGCACTGTGACCTGTTTTTAATGCCCAACTTTAAGTACCAGACCTCGGAGAGAGGTCATATATTGTTTTCTATGGAAGTGTGTTTGGGTTTACGGTTCGAAGAGTTCTGCTCATTCAGCAGGCTTGTGGTTTCGTCTGCTATACTCTGGGACTTCTCCGATGCAGGCATGTCGATCTTTGTGTGGGGGTTCTCTGGAGACTGTGGGGTGCTGTCCAGTTTTGAAGCCAGTAATCCATTCTGATATTGCTGCCATGTGATCTGTTAATATATAAAAAAAAAGAGGTCAGGGGAAAGATGAAAAGAATGGAATAAAAATAGGGAAGTAACAATGGAATTCGTATAGTCTTTTAAACCACTGAATATCCTAAAGGGCTTTATAGCCAATAAGTATGATCTATGCCCAATCTGATTCTATAAGATGATACAACAACCAATTACTCACAGAAATGAATATATGTGTGTATTGGTATTGGTTTATTATTGTCACTTGTACCGAGGTACAGTGAAAAACTTGTCTTGCATACCGATCATACAGGTCAATTCATTACACAGTGCAGTTACATTGGGTTAGTACAGAGTTCATTGGGTTAGTACAGAGTGCATTGATGTAGTACAGGTAAAAACAATAACAGTACAGAGTAAAGTGTCACAGCTACAGAGAAAGTGCAGTGCAATAAGGTGCAAGGTCACAACACGGTAAATCGTGAGGTCAGAGTCCATCTCATCGTATAAGGGAACCATTCAATAGTCTTATCACAGTAGGATAGAAGCTGTCTAAGTCTGGTGGTACGTGCCCTCAGGCTCCTGTATCTTCTACCCAAAGAGGAGAGAGGAGAGAAGAAAGAATGACCCAGGTGGGTGGGGTCTTTGATTTAATGATATAATGGGAGCTCGTTTGTACGTAAGGGGTGTTCATAAGTCAGGTGCTCATAACCCAGTAATGGCCTGTGCCAGCAGACAGTGTTGAAGATGCTCGCTGGGAGACCTGAACTTAGAGGCCAACATGGTGCAGGTAACGGCACCACATGCTGGTGCCAAACAGTACTGCAGTTCCAACCTCAACCTATTAATCTAATTGTTATCACAGAACTTCACAAGTAATAATGCTTCTGGACAAGATTTAATTAGGAGGAAACTACTTTTGTCACAAATTTCCAAACGACTGCATGAAACCAAATGCAAGCACACAGTTCTTGAACCAACCAGCACAACCTAACTCACCACAACACTATGACCACTTTGCACTAGAATGGACTTTTTTTTGTTCTAATTGTGTTCTTTCTTGTAAAAAAAATTGGTATAATTTATGTTTAATTTATGTTTTTCTTGTGAATGTGGTGTATCTGATGCTATGTGCCTGTGATGCTGCTGCAAGGAAGTTTCTCATTGCATCTGTGCACACATGGACTTGTGGAGAGTAAAGGAAAACAGATTGAAATCATGCAAAAGCAGGAATGAATGTTGTGCGCTTCTATTTTTCCCCAGAAAACAAAGAAAGCAGGAACTGGTGAGCCCACCATCAATTTGTACAATAAAAACAGAACATGCTGGGGATCCTCAGACGGTCAGGCAGCCTCCATGGTAAGAAAAATAGTAAAGGTTTCAAGATGCTGTCTGACCTGCCGAGCATCACCGGCATTTTTGGGTTTTGTTTCCGACTTCCAGCATCAGCAGTTTCTTGCACCGTTTAATGAAATGCTGGCCTCCCTTTTGTAAGGATGGGGTAGCAGAGCCATAGTACGACTATGCTCACCAGGGAATCATGGTGGTGTGGAACACTGTCCTGATAGAAGTAGAATTGATAACAGTTTTTATAAGGAACATTTACTTTACATCAAAACAATCATGGGGGATGGGGAAAGGAGAGGGGGGTATGATAAACGGGATGCTCCCACGAAAGGATGGGTTCAGGCAGTGGGCCAAATGCACCTTGCGTTTGCTCACCTTCATAAACTGTAGGTCTGTCACTGCCCTGACAGAGAAATCGGGAACGTAATGTGTTGAACCACCCATAACAGTCGGTACAATGGACCCCGTAGACTCCGAGCGCTCAGTTTGATGCAGCGACATGGAACGATTTAACTCACTGTTGCGAGAGGATGAACGGGTCTCTAAATGGGAAAGAGATCGAATGCATCAGTAATCCCAGCAACTCTCACTACAATAGGACAAGGTCTTCGTGAATGCAGACACTGAGGGGATGGTCAGGCTGGGAATCGCTGGTCGGGAGTTTGAACTCAAGAGTCTGCAGGAACAGTGGCAGCGTTCAGTGAAGTCTCTACTGAGGTTCATGTCTTCCTACCAGCACAGATCTCTCCTGCATGGAGACCAGCTCCATGGACCCCACCATTCCTGGTCAGAGGGGCTGTCTTCTGCCAGGAGATCAGCTCTAAGCCCATTGACTGTCTCCCAGCACAAATGGCCATGTGCACTGACAGAGCAGCTTTGCCAGCTGGTGAGGCACCACTCAGATTCAAGCCTGCAGTTTAAATTGTGGACGACATTCACAAAAATTCAGAAATTACTCAGAACATGATAAAAAGTTAGTTATTAAAAAAACCTATAATCGCATAACAATAAAAATATTTAAGTACCTACTAATGAATCAAATAACAAGCTTTATTTACCTTTCTCCCAGCAGCCATTTTCTCCCACTCATTTCACTGGCCCTACTGTACTGGGTGAACCTGGTGCATGGACAGCTACTGGTTCCCCAGTCCAAATGCTGCCCTGGCACCACTGTCTGGTTCAACATAAAGCTGCATCACAGCCTCCTAGGGAATTACCAGTTATGGGCATATAGAACATAGAACAGTACAGCACAATACAGGCCCTTTGGCCCACAATGCTGTGCCGACTTTTAAACCTAGCCTAAGACTATCTAACCCCTTCCTCCCATATATCCCTCTATTTTAAATTCCTCCATATGCTTATCTAACAATTTCTTGAATTTGACCAATGTACCTGCCTCCACCACCACCCCAGGCAGCGCATTCCATGCACCAGCCACTCTCTGGGTAAAAAACCTCCCTCTGATATCTCCCTTGAACTTCCCACTCATTACTTTAAAGCCGTGCCCTCTTGTATTGAGCATCGGTGCCCTGGGAAAGAGGCACTGGCTGTCCACTCTATCTATTCCTCTTAATATTTTGTACACCTCTATCATGTCTCCTTTCATCCTCCTCTCCAAAGAGTAAAGCCCTAGCTCCCTTAGTCTCTCCTCATAATCCATACTCTCCAATCCAGGCAGCATCCTGGTAAATCTCCTCTGCACCCTTTCCAACGCTTCCACATCCTTCCTATAATGAGGCGACCAGAACTGGACACAGTACTTTAAGTGTAATCTAACCAGAGTTTTGTAGAGCTGCATCATTACCTCGCATTTTCCTACCATTCAGGGGATAATTTACAGTAACCATAGAACAATACAGCACAATACAGGCCCTTCGGCCCACCATGTTGTGCCGACCTTCAAACCTCACCTAAGACTATCTAGCCCCTTCCTCCCACATATCCCTCTATCTTAAATTCCTCCATATGTTTATCTAACAATCTCTTGAACTTGACCAACATATCAGCCTCCACCACCACCCCAGGCAGCGCATTCCATGCACCAACCACTCCCTGGGTGAAAAACCTCCCTCTGACATCTCCCTTGAATTTCCCCCCCATTACCTTAAAGCCATGCCCTCTTGTATTAAGCATGGGTGCCCTGGGAAAGAACCGAATGATCTACCAGCCAGCACGTCTGTGGGATGGTAGGAGGAAAATGAGCACGTGCAGGAAACCCACGTGGTCACAAGATAACATGCAAACTCCACATAAACAGCACCAAAGGTCAGAATCGAGCCTGGGTTACTGGAGTTGTGATGTTGTGTACCAGGTCAAGGTTCCTCCCCACCTCTTCACCCGGGCATCTCCCTGCACTACAGATTTTGCGTAAGAATTAAAAACGCAAAGACAAAAATTGATGTAAAAACTTAAAAATATTTGGTGCACTAGAGACAAGTAGATCTTATTACCGAGTAAAATAATAGCAACTTACTCTTTGTAAATAGGCAGCGAAATGAATAACCTGGTCCAACATTCACTCAGGATCATCACCAAGACCAGTGGTTTAGAAATGACAAAGCCTAACCAATTCTCTGCTCACTAGGATTTCTGGTCAAAGTTTTATAGCATCTTTAACAATGAACAATATCACAAGGACACTTCCCCAGAGGTCTACAAAAAAAAACACTGATACAGAGCCACAGTACAAGACATTAGGGCCAACAACCAGAAGTTTGGTTTCTAGATGAATCTTTAGGAGGAAGGAGGACTTCCAGAACTTGGGGCATTGGCAGCTGACGAAACAATGCCCAAGAGTTTTGGAGATCCTATGTTTGCACAGAATCTATAGACCAGTGGACGAGCTCATTGTTACCTGACCGATATTTCTCTCTCACTGTTCAAGATCATTAGAAGTTTCCAAGTGGCCCTGTAAATTGCAAGAGTTACAGTCGGCCTGAAGCACTTTGTCAGAGTTGCCAATGTTAAGGAAGACCAAAGGAAATAAAGTGAGGTGGACAGACGGGAGCTCTAGATCCTCTTGATTTGCAACTGCACTAACCAATTATCACTGCAGCGAGCTGCGAAGAGGTGAGGTCTCCCACATCAAGGCTGGGAGTTCTCTGCTCCACTGCCTGGAACTCTATTCCCCTCTCATCAAAACAATGTAATGGAACCCTGATCTTGGCCTTATTGTGGTTGAAATGCAAAGGTATGAAGTCAGGGTACTGGTGCATGGAACCACTGTCAGACCCCTACTGCATTCACATTCACAAAGGAAGGACTTTGGAGAAGACGCAGCATTCTGAATGAAACCAAGAGAGAAAGATTAAATTATGTCTAAAAGATGAAGGTGGTAATCTAATGGAGGTTTCTGTAGCGATTAAATGATTGCAGGGTACAAGGCGAGTCCAGGAATATTGCTGGGCTGGGGAGGTGGAAGGAAGTATCTCTTCACAGCAAAATCTGGACCCCTTCCCCACACTCAGAAACCGTCAGGATGGGGGAAAGGGGTAACAGATGAACATGTCAAAATCTAGAAGGAATAAAACTGCAGATTCTGCTGATCTGAAATAACATAAAACTCAGGAACTACTCGGCAGGTCTCAGCCATTTCTCTTTCCACAGATGCTGCCTGGTCATATTTCCAGCATTTCTGTTTTTACTTCAAAACTGATCATGATGGATTTTGGTTTAGCAAGAGTATTAAAGTGTAAACGAGATACAAAACCAAAAAGAATAGATCTTTAGATATGGAGGATCAAGGGATATGGGTCCAGTGCCAAAAAGTGACACTGAGGTAAAAGATGAACCATGATCTTGAATGACAGAACAAGCATGAAGGGCCTTCTTCTGCTTCTGTTTTACGTTAGAGTCATAGAGAACAGAAACAGGACCTTCCAACCAAGGTGCCCATCTAAGCTAGTCCCATTTGATCCACATCCCTCTAAACCTCTCCTGCTCATGTACCTGTCCAAGTGCTTCTTAAATGTGGTTAATGGACCTGCCTCAACCACTTCCTCTGGCAGCTTGTTCCACATAGGTACCACCCTCTGCATGAAAAGTTGCCCCTCAGGTTCCTATTAAATCTTTCCCTCATGTTTAAACTTGGAAAAAATTAGGAGTGGTACTGTTGATCCTTCGCTTAAATTTGAAGATATTTGGAATCCATTTATTCAATATTTTCACATGATAAAGATCCCTCTTCAATAACTTTCCAATTTAGAGGAACAGAGTTGATGACGTAATATTGCTGTTTCTACTTAGAAATTTCAGTCCAGTCTTTTCTCCCCCCCTTTTTGTTGATTTTTTTCTTTTGAAATTTTTTGTTAGTTTGGTTTGATACATTGTTTATAATTTTTCTTATAGATTTGGGGATTTTTTCTTTCCCCTCTCACCTTAAGCCTATGCCTTCTCGTTCTCGATTCCCCCAACCCTGGGGAAAAGACTGTGCATTCACCCTATCTATGCCCCTCATGATTTTATACACCTCTATAATATCACCCCTCATTCTCCTACACTCCAATGAATAAAGTCCTAGCCTGCTCAACCTCTCTATAACTCAATCTCTCAAGTCCTGGCACCATCCTTATAAATCTTTTCTGCACTCTTTCCAGCTTAATGGCATCTTAAGGGCAGGTGCTGGGAGCAATGGTCTAAATGAAAGGGAAAGCATATGTGATGGGCTGAATGGTCTCCTACATTCTCAAAGGCTGCACAGCATGGGGACCTGCAGCTGGTAACTGATTAAACTCAGAAACTCTTAAAAATGGGGGGGCGTGGAGAGCCTAACTCAACCTGCAAGACACCACTGCTGTTCTCTACTGGTTAGAAGTGGGGTCATGAGGTATTGGAAAGATGTTACGAAACTGCAAAGAGTGCCGAAAAGATGCTGCCGGAACTTGAGGGACTGAGTTATTGGCAGAGGTTGGACAGGCTTTTTTTCCTTGGAGCATACGAGACTTGAGAGGTTATCTTATAGATGAGTCGTTGTGGCTATCCCTCGAGGTCGAGGATGATGGTCTTTGTTCCGTTGATCTATTTATGGGCTCTCAAGTGGCTTATGAGTCCAATCTTGGCTCTGAAAGTTCTTCTGCATTAAGGACAGGTAGTTCCAGATGGCAGATCAGGCTTTGATTGTTGCTGCCTCTCTTTCCATTTTCTCCTCTTTTCCTCCAATTCTGCACATCCGTTGGCTTTGAAAGTTGCTGTTCCTTCTCGGATGATGGTTTGCCAGAGTTTCCTGTCCTTGGCATTGATTTCCAAATTGTTGATGTTGATGTTACATTTCTTCATGTTGGCTTTTAAGACGTCTTTGAATCTCTTCTGTTGTCCGCCTCTTTTACGTTTGCCTACTTTAAACTGGGAGTAGGTTTGTTTCAGCAGACGTATAGAAGAGTATAAAATCATTAGAGGTATGGATAGAGTGAATACATTCAGTCTTTTTCCCCCCCAGAGTTGGAGAAATCAAGAACTAGAGGGCATAGGTTTAAGGTGAGGGGGGGGGAGTTTTAATAGTAAATTGAGGAGCAATTTTTGTTTTACACGCAGAGGGTGGTCAGTATATGGAATGAGCTGCTGAAGAAAGTGGTTGAGGCAGGTTCAGTAACAACTTTTAAAAAGATAATTGAACTGGTACATGGATAGGAAGGGTTTAGAGGGATATGGGCCAAATGCTGGCAAATGGGACTAACTTGGATGGGCACCTTGGTTGGCATGGACCAGTTGGGCTGAAGGGCCTGTTTCCGTACTGTATGACTATGACTCTAAGAGTGAATGCAAATTACAATATCTACCTGCACGACCACCACTGAACATTTGCTTCTTGAACTGCAGTTCAAACGTCCCAATCTGACAGAATGGTGAGCGACCAAAGAATTTAAGTTGACCCCAAATTCCACAGTCCATATTACTCTCCCCAGAGCCAGCAGCTTCAAAGGTAGGGACAGGAGTCACATGCTTGTTAGAGGTGGTCTGGGAGCCTCAAATTCCCTTCAAACCAAAACCCCTGCTCATCTCACAGCTGCACGAAAAGGTTGTAAAGGGAATGGAAAATAAAAACCGTGCCGACCATGCATGATTTACCTTGGAACCAAGGAATTAGGGAAGCTGTTTTGAGGCTGCATGTGCGGAGCCTGGAGAGAGGAGCTGGGAGATGGAGATGAAGCAATAGAGAGAGAACAAGATTAAATTGCACAGAACAAGAGAGGGCAAGCATTCAATGTCCTGTGGTTACACCTTCTCCAGACAGATCAGCTGAGATTAACAAGCCTTCTACACCCTCAGCCAGCACTGCCATCGATTGTCACATTCAATCTCTCACTCTGCATCCCACCATAGACATTCATTCCCTTCGTTCCTTCCATCCCTTCCCCTTCTCTCCAATTTAAAATATGCTCGTTTTTAAACATTCTGATGAAAGGTTGTCTACCCGAAACATTTCTCCTCACAGATGCTGCCTGACCTGGCCAGTTCTTCGAGCATTTTTTGCCTTTTCTTTCCCCCACCCACATTTCCAATATCTTCTGTATTTTGTTTTTGTTCATTGTACTGATACTCAAGAAAAAAGGCATTTCTAAAGCAACTTTATAATGCCCTGAAAAACCTTAACAATACCTCAGACTATATTTTTTCCTCTGTCTCTCAACTTTGCACTAATGTCGTTATGTTTATTTTGCATATGTGCAAGTTATGTGTAATTTATGTTAACTATGTTTGTCCTAGTCTTGTAATGTACTGTGCTGCTGCTGCAAAGGGCTAATTGTCATGGTATTTATACCTTGTGTATATATGCTATGACAACAATAAACTTGAACTAAAATACTTCGCACAGAATACAGAACTTCTGAAGTGTAGTCATGGTTGTATGAAACACAGCTTCCAATTTGCACACAGCAAGATTCCATCAGTAATGGAATTAATGACAGATAACTTGTTTTATTAATGTTGATTGAAAGATACTTATTGGTCAGTACCCCACGTGGGACATTTTATGTCCAGTCAAGAGATCTGGTGAGACCCGAGTTTAATGTCTAGGATGCACCACTCCCCATGGCCTTGGAGGAGGCAGTGCAGGGCTGAGATCCCTCTAATGCAACTGACGGAGTCTTGGAACAAGCAGAAGATTCAAAATTCATCCCATGAGGCCACGTCAGGAAATTTGGAACTTTCTTCCCCACCCCACCCCCCAAAAAAAAAGTTGGGGCCAACTGAAAAATTCAACACTCAGATCGTAAGGTATTGGCAGGTTGGAGAACCAAGACAGGAAGATGTTACTCATCAACAGGCTGCTTCTCGCAGAATAGTGGAGTGAGCTTAGGGAACCCTTAATGCTCCACGCATTCCTAAGTTCTCTTGAACAGACAGTCAACTTTCTGTAAAATATTAACATATTGAAAAGGGATTGTTCTTACCCACGAGCGAACTGCCGAGAGCCATGGTGCCATAGTAGGAGAAAGGTCCAGTCTCAAACTTCATATCTTCCTTCCCAGCCTCTGCCTCCACTTTGCCCTGTGGAGCAAGAATGAGCAGTTTAAACAAGACACTGACTGGATGATTCACACTACACTACTGGAATCCTCATCCACATTTGACCTAATGCCATTGGACATCATGGGGTCTAGAGACAACACAGGAGGTTCCCAAGATGACTCCATCCTACTTGTATACCACTGTGCCAACCCCTCTGTTGTTCAGTCTGCCTTGCCAGTGGAACAACATGTACCCAGCAAGTGTGGAAGACGAGTCTGGCATGTTGCCTGTCAGTGCTAATGGTTGCTGGGGTGTTTCCCTTTCCAATGGAAGCTGCCGGTTCCCCACTTCTCCAGAGGTTGGGATGCAAGAGGGAATAGTGGGAGAGAGTCTCCTCCCTGCTCTGCATTCCTATGCCGGCCATACTTTGTGTTGCTTCGAATGGGGATTCACCACCGAAAGACAAGGAAGAAAATATTACTTTTTTTTTTCCGCTTAGTGAAGCTAATTTTAGTACCATTTAGTGTTATAGAACCATAGAATGATACAGCACAGAAGCAGGCCCAAATAGTCCATGCCAACCAAGATGCCCATCTAAGCCAGTCCCATTTGCCTACATATGACCCATATCCCTCTAAACCTTTCCTATCCATCTACTTGTACATGTGTCTTTAGTCACTTTTTTAAAATGTTTTAGCAGTTTAATCGACAGAAACTCCAGTATGCCCTCAGTGGCCTCATTTAAACTTGCCTCCCAACGTGAAACGTTGACCATCCCCTTGCCTCCACAGATGCTGCCTGACCTGCTGAGTTCATCCAGCAGCTTGTTCTTCACTCTAAATCCCAGCATCTGCAGTCTCGTGTCTCCCAGTGATCAGCTTATTCAACAGACGCATCCAACGCCAGTAATTGCCAGCAGGGGGAACAAAAAAGGGTGAATCCAGCTCCATTCGGCCCACTGAACATCAACCACAACAAACACTTTCTTCCCACTGCACCTTCAACTTTGTAAGATATCCTAAGATGCTTCACAGCAGCAATACCAACACCAAGGCACAGGAGGAACTCAGGTAACCAAATACTTGGCCAGAGAGTTAGGTTTAAAGTGCCTTTAGTTGAGGAACAAAAGGAATGCAGATGCTGGAATCTAGATGAAAAACAC
Organism: Pristis pectinata; assembly: GCF_009764475.1. Taxonomy (NCBI): domain Eukaryota; kingdom Metazoa; phylum Chordata; class Chondrichthyes; order Rhinopristiformes; family Pristidae; genus Pristis; species Pristis pectinata. The sequence goes on from NC_067433.1 coordinate 3,684,404, forward strand.
GATGATGCTGGAGGAACTCAGCAGGTCAGGCAGCATCCGTGGAGAAAAGCAGACGGTCAATGTTTTGGGTCAGGACCCTTCTTCAGGACTGAAGGGAAAAGCAGAGCAGTGATAGGTGGACAAAAGAGGGGAGGCGGGCTGGGCACAGGGAGGTGACAGGAAGATGCAGGTAAGAGATACTGATAGGTAGGTGTGGGGGAGGGGAGAGCAGATCCACTGGTGGATGGGTCAAAGGTAAGGAGAGAGGTTAAAAAAAAAGGGCTAGGAAAGGGAAGAAGAGAAGAAGTGTGGTGGGTGGATATTTTGTGGGGATCACCTAAAGTGGGAGAATTCAATGTTCATGCCGTTAGGCTGCAAGGTTCCAAGACTGAAAACGAGGTGCTGTTCCTCCAGTTTGCGCTTGGAATTCTCCCGGCAGTGGAGGAGGCCGAGGACTGACATATCAGTGATAGTGTGGGAGGGGGAGTTGAAGTAACTGGCAATGGGGAGATGCAGGTCGCCTTTAGTTGGTGGACCCATCCAGAGCTTACACTGCACAGGTTCAATCCTGATCTCAGGTACTGCCCACGTGGAGTTTGCATGTTCTTCCCGTGACCTCGTGGGTTTCCTCCAGTCTCCCCACATATCCAAAAGATGTGGAGTTGATAGGTTAATTAGTCATTGTAATTTGCCCATGTAGGTGAGTGGTAAAATCTAGGGAGCTCGGAGGGAATTGATGATAAACTAAGGTGAATAAAAAAAAATGGACTAATGTAGGATTAGTGCAAATGGGTGGTTGATGGTTAGCATGGAGTGGGTGGGCTGAAAGGCCTGTTTCTGTACTGTATTTCTGTGTCTGTGACAACAGAGAACACAGAGCAAGTTGAGCATCATCTGTGGAGAGAGAAGCCAAGTTACCATTTCTGGTTGATGACTTTCAGATGAAAGCCATTATGCTGAAAGATCAACTCTCCTTGGTTCTCGTTTCAGATTTCTAGCATCTGCAACTTTTTCCAGAGCCCAGTAGCTGAAGGTGCCAATGGGATATGGTCAAAAGGCCACAGGACTGGAAACTTACAGGTATCTCAGAGTGTGCATGGCTGGACGTAGCCACAGAGAAAGGAAGAGCAAGGGTGTTGAGGGATTTGAACATCGGGATGAGAATTTTAAAATCTTAGACCAGGAGCCAGTCTAGGTTACCAAGCACAGGGGAGGCAGACTGAAAGGTGCAAATTCAGATAGCTTAGGAGAAAGTAAGAGCAGAAAAAGTTGGGGATACTCAGCAGGTCAGGCAGCATCTGTAGAGAGAAAGAGTTAACATCTCAGGGCAATGACCTTTCAGCAGAACTGGGAAAGAGAAAAGAAGAATGTCTTAAGTTGCAGAGAGGAGAAGAATGAACAGGATAAGGGGAATGTCTGTGATAGGATAGAAACCAAGGTTGTCCTGAAGACAATTGTTTTTGGTGGTTACTGAGAAGAGGAAAATGAATATTTGTAGATTGTAGCTGATCTACCTGGTGAAGTGGAAGGAGGAGACAAAGGCAGCAGAGAGAGAAAAAGTAGTGGAACTGAGAGATGCAGGACACAGCAGAGGTTGGAAATGTGAAATAAAAGAGGTTGCTGAAAAAGGCTTTGGGTGAGCTCAACTCCACCAAAACTGAAAGATGGGAAGTATGTCCAAAAGCTGTGGAAGAGTCCGTCTAACACTAATGAGGTGGGAGCAATATTAGTGGTAGGTCTTGGTGACAGATGGGATGCAGTCAGAAACACTAATCTATCAGAATCGGATTTATTATCACTAACATATGATGTGAGATTTGTTGTTTTGAGGCAGCAGTACAGTGCAAAGATATAAAAATCTACAAATTACAAAAATAAATAAATAGTGCATTAAAAAAATAACAGAAGTGTTCATGGGTTGATGGATTGTTCAGAGATCAGATGGCAAAGGGGAAGAAGCTGTTTCTGAATCATTCATTTTCGGTCTTCAGGCTCCTGTACCTTCTACCTGATGGTAGTAACGAGAAGAAGACATGTCCCGGATGGTGAGGGTCCTTAATGATAGATGCCGCCTTCTTGAGGCACCACCTCTTGAAGATGTCCTCGATGGTGGGGAGGGTTGTATCTGTGATGGAGTTGGCTGAGTCTACAACCCTCTGCAGCCTCTTGTGATCAGTCATGAGAGACATAGAGCAAGCAGCCAGGGAATAGAATTTATGTACTAAGAACAAACAGTAATACTGCAAGACATTTTTCTGGTATAAGTGGCCACACAAGTAAAGCAGCTGGCCACTGCAGATTGAGAATGGAGAGGCATTTTTGGAAAGGAAGCCTTACCTGCAAAATCAGTACAAAGTAGTCAACTGGTCTACCTCGGACGTAGAGATAGTGGTCAGGACTATGCTTGTTGTCCTCATCAAATTTGATTTCATTGATGACATCGGGATGTTTAAGGAGACGGAGCAGGATCTTCTCTGAAAAATGTGCAGTACTAAAGTGACTGACCTCTGCGGAGGAGAACAGGAGAGATCAGCTGGAGTAAACCATCTGAACATACAGCCAGGTCACAAGCACAGCCGCAGTGCAGACACCTCTGCATCCTGCCTGCATGGTCTTCAGTGTGTTGCACTACAGGTGGATGGGATAGAATGGGATCGCCCCCAACTTCCCCCCCCCAGGAGCTGGGGTTCACCCCTCTCAGGGCATGTGGTACAATGGAACTCATGCACCCGAGTCACTAGAATGGGTTTGTAGCCTTTCTCATAGGGGGATGGACTGGCTGTGGTTCACCTCCCCTCAGGGATGGACAGGGGAAGTGTTCACCCCACCTCTCCCACTGGGGAGTGGACTAGAGGGGCTCACCCCTTCCCCACACACTGCATTAAGGTGGGTTCAAGGGGGTAACAGTCACTATACAGAATGAACCAAGTCTAACACCATTACTCAGTTTATGTGATTTCCTTCCCACATTTTCAATGCAACCCTTCTATTGCATTTATTTCGACTGCTCTTTTGACCAGTGTTGTTTCAGTTCGTGATCTTGTCTGTAAACAAGCCCATCATAAGCAAACTTGGTGCTGAGTCATTGTTGCCACAAGACTGGACTACACAAGCCCAACAGGATAACCATCTATTCTTATTCAACTCCTTCTATAACACTACATTCTGCATTCTGTTATTGATTTTCCCTTGTACTACCTCGATGTTCTGATGTAATGAAATGGTCTGTATGGATGGCATGCAAAACAAAGTTTTTCACTGTATCTCGGTACATGTGACAATAATGAACCAATTCACCAATTTAACTATCGTTGCCAACAGAAAACCAATAGTTTCTCAACACTCCTTTCAGTGCTTAGCACAGCTCCACCACCCCATCATGTTTGATTATCTCTGTGTTTGCCCGGTACCTCATCCGAGTCCCTATTTTCCACTGGGTGCCAGAAGATTATTCAGCTGTGAGCAGCACCATTTCTGAGATCCCCTTCCAACACGAGATCTACACCCATAATTTTCCACCGAGGATCACTGAGGTTGACCATTTGTAGGATGCCTGGCCATGACTGGCTGGTACAGCGGTAATTATGGCAAGTAGCCAAACTTCCCTGCATGGCAACTTAGTGGGAGTGGCAATGAAGTCTGATCCCCACACACCTTCCTGGGTTCTGGGTAGGATGGATTCTGCAGCGGAAAAGATCTGGGAGTCCAAGTGGGAATGGATCAGAATGATTAGCAAAGGCGCAGATGAGGATTTCAACAGCTGAGGCAGGGACTGAGAATGATGGGGAAATGGAACAGGCATCCTTTGCATCAGGCCCCAGCTTCTCCAGTCTTCCTATTAGCTCTGAGGTCACCTAACATGCACTGTACCCCTTTGGCCCAAGGGTAACACGGGGCTTATATTTCACCATAATGTGCCATTCTAAAAATCTCTGATGTCAGCAAATGCACAGCCCAGGGAAAAAGTGACAGCAAAAAAAAAAGCCAACTTCTTTTTAAACAAAATCTTCAACTCATGCAAGCTACAAGCTAAATCTTTAGGCAGCAATTGTGCTATTTCTTTTCCCACACTTCGAGACAGACAACATGGGTAATTACCTGGATCCCTGTAATTAAGTCTTGACTTGTGGCTGACTGAGTTCACTGAACCCATCTGTCTAACCAGTGCAGCACCACTCAAGACAATGTGCTTTTTAGAGCCAGGGGCTGAATGGTTGACATTTGAAATGAAGTCATTCATAGCAGGAGTTTCGTTGCCATCTCTCTGACATATACTGGTCAGTCTAACAATGCCTCAGATTTAAGATTCCCATCCTTGTGTTCACCTACCTTTGGTCTTATCTCTCCCATCTCCTCCAGCCCTACAAGCATCAACAACTCTGTGCTTTCCCAATAGTGCTTGCACTGGATTTTAATCAGCTGTGCCTTCAGCTGCAAAGACACAAGGCTATGGACTTTCCTTTATCCTCTCTAAGATGCCAAAACCTACCCTCCCTACATAGCCCGAGCTTGATACTCGCCAACTTTGGACATTCTACTCCATTGAAAATGCTATATAAAGAGAAAACTGCTGGGATTTTTTTTATTAAGTGTGGGGTGGACTCCAAGGATCACCTCTACTGCAGCTGACAAGTTGACACGATCTTACAAATGATTGGCTTTGTCTCGTGTCTCTGGGCTCCTGTCTCACAGGGCAGTCACCTCAAGGTCCATCAAGTAGCCCTTGGGGCAATGGTACTGCATGGTATAGCTAGAAAACAGAGAATATCAAGCAGGTTTTGGGGGGGGGGGGGGGGGGGCTGGTGGTGTTGGGGGGAGTTACAGGATTTGGGTGCACACCACATAATAACTCAACAACTCCCAATGTAAAGCAGTTTTACCATAACCAGCAGCCTACCCCACACAATAATGCCAATAAAGATAGCCATAAAAAGGGGAAGGTCTTTCGAATTTACTTGAGTGTATCAGTTTACCATTTCACAGCTCAGCCTCTCTCAGCACACATATTGCTGCTACTGGGCTGGTTTAGGACCTCAATGTTGAACAATCCAAGCAGCTACAGGTAGACAGGTCAGGGTGGGAGAGGGAATTAAAGTGACAGGCAACTGAATGACTGAATGGAGGTGCTCCGCAAAGCAGTCCCCAACCCATGTCTGGTTGCTCCAGTGTAGAGAAGACCACGTAGGAGGAGACTATTTGGGTCCCTGGGTGGTGGGAAGGGAGGAAGTGAAAGAGTAGGCAGTGCAGCAAGAAGTGTCGTCACAAACAGTTGCTTTGGAATGCTGAAACGGAAGAGAAACCGGAGGAAACCCATGTTAGTGGAATCTCATTAATGGTGGCAAAATGGTGCAGCTAGTGGAGCCACTGCCTCACAGTGCCATTGACCTCAGGTGCTGTCTGTGCGGAGTTTGCACGTTCTCCCTGTGACCACATGGGTTTCCTCCAGGTTCTCCAGTTTCCTCCCACATTCCAGAGACATGTGGGTCAGAAGGTTAACTGCGCCCTTAGTGTGTAGGTGAGTAGCAGAATCTTGGGGGTGGATTTCATGAGAATATAGGGAGAAGAAAAAAATAGCAATTAATGTAGAATTAGTGCAAGTGGGTAGATGATAGTTGGTGCAGACACAGTGTCCTGAAGGGCCTGTTTCCATGATGTATCTCTCTATGAATATGATTGTGGCAGAAATTATGAAGGATGACCCACTGAATGAAGAGGTTGGAGTTGTGGAAGGCGAGAACTTGGGGAATCACATTCTTACACTGGCCAGGAGGAGAGGGGGCACGAGCAGAGGTGTGGGAAGCAGATGAGATATAGTTAGGTGCTCGGTCAACTATGGTAGAGGGGAAGCCACCATTAAGGAAAAAGGAATACATCTCAGTAACACTTGTATGGAAATTCCCATCATCAGAGCAGATACGATGAAGATGGAGGAATCAGAAGAATGGAAAGACATATCACAGCAGCTCACACACCATCCTAACTAAACCACCAGCATACCTCTAATGCGGGGCATGCCATCTGCACTATGCATGCAGTTACTCACTTAGGCTAAAGCTTCAGTACCTCTCAAACCCATAGCCTCTACTAGCCAGAAGTACAAGGGTAACAGACACATGGAAACACCAGCACCTGCAAGTTGCACATAATTCTGACTTGGAAATACATCACCAGCCCTTCATCATTGCTGAATCTAAATCCTGCAACTCCCTCCCCAACAGCACGGTGGAAGTACTTCTATCAGGACTGCAGTGATTTAAGGTGGCAGCTCACCCTAATCTTCTCAGTTAGGAATGGGTAATAAATTCTGGGCTTGGCGGCAATGCCCAGATCCCAGAAACTGACACCAGTGGGCTTCATTGGAAACTGCCATCCAGAGAACAAGAGGGTTGCAGGGAAAAAGAAAGGCAAGGCTTTATTCACACCTCACTGCACAATAACTGGAGAGCAGAAACTTGGCACAAAGAAGCAACCTCTCACCTGTGGATAGGAAGCGGTGAGCAGCGAGCAGCAGCTGAGGGGACACCTTAACTTGCACCTCATTAACGGTTGGCTTGAAGGCAGAGAAGTCCCTTTTCTTGCCATAGTGAACAACTTTCTTTTTGCTTCGATTGTCAGCTGAGAAAGATACAGAAGATGCTTAAAAATTACTTCAACAAACATACTTGTTCCCAATTATTCCACACTCTTCATCCATCATCCTTCACCCCTCCTTGGTCCACCAATCACCTACTGGCCCCCACCTCACCACTCCATAAAGCTATTTGAGACTGGGCGCCTAGTGAAAACTTATCTTAAAACTAGGAGATTGAACAGTTTTTGTTGAATGTGGGTAATAAGGGTTAATAGAATCAAGTGGTAGAGTTAAGAAACCGTAAGAATCTAACTTAATGTCAGAATATGCGTGAAGAGCTGTCCATCTCCTCCTGTTGTTACAGTCTTATATCCCCTAGTGTCAAAGTAACTCACTGTATAAATCTGATTCATCAAGAATCTCTGACTTGATGATCTCTTCGATAACATCCTCCAGAGTGACAAGTCCCAGCACCTCGTAGAAGGGATCTCCCTCGCCCTCACTGTTCACTTTCTGTACAATCGCCAGGTGTGATTTACCTGATAACAGAGAGTATTAGAAATAAGTACACTTCATCATTCAAAAATGGAAAAGGAGCATACCAACAAATAATGTCAAACTCAGCTCCATCATTTGTAACAACAGGTTCAATGCAGAGGAAAAGCTTCCACTACCTCTTTCCGTCAAACACTCCCTTCATGAACAATGCATGGGTTAGTGGGCAGCATTGTGGCATAGCTAATAGAGCTGGTGCCTCACAGCCCCAGCAACCTCCCCCTAATGTGTAGGTGAGTGGTAGAATCTGGAGTTTATATTTGGGATTAATATAAATAGGGTGATAGTCGGCACAGACTCAATGGGCTGAAGGACCACCTGTTCCCATACTATACGACTCTAGATACTAGAGTAAAGCTCCGTTTTAATTGTGGTTCCCCCACACGGTGATGGAACAGGGGTCCGTTTGTGATTCCCTGCACAAATTGATGTAATGCTAGTCTGTGTCAGCACATCCCCCACAAAGGGATGGGACTGCTGTCTACTTCTGTCAAAAAACAGCTACCCATTTCATTCTATCCCTCTGTTCCTTTCCTACTGTGCTCAAATACTTTTAATTAAAGTCACCACTGAATCTGCTTCCTCCACCCTTTCAGGCTATGCAGTCCAGATCACAACAGCTTGCCAAGTAAAAATATCTCATCTACCCTCGACTTCTTAGGCCAATTATCTTAAATTGGCGTCCTCTGGTTACTGACTCTCTTACCAGAGGGAAACAGTTTCTCATTATTATCATAACTATTTATATTAAGTCTCTTTTTAAACTACCCCTGGCTCCAAGGAAAACAACCCATGTCTCTGGCCTCTAATCTCCCACCAAATGGTTAAAATAGCCCAAATCATCCCCTAGCCCCGGTTTCATATTCTACAGTGACAGCAGTTTTCTAGTTTCCAATCACGATGATTTCATTCCCACATAACTTCTTTTTAAACATGCAATTACACATTGCTGCTTCACCCGCATCAAAATACCGACTTCTTGCAAGGGGATATGCGTCTGAAGGGCAAAAGGCTGCAATTAATTGAAGAAATTGATGACCTCACGGACCGCGAGAGAAAAACTGGATTGGTTCACTGACCACAAAATACAAGTGTGACTTGTGCTGTTGCTGCAAGCCAGCCTGATATAGGACCTCAGCACTAAATTTAAACCTCAAATAACAGTGTTCACATGCAACATATACCAACCGCCTCTCCATCTTAATAGACAACCACGCACAAAAACAGAGCCCCCTTCAACTGGCATTATACTTCATCTGACCTGCTCACATCTGTATAGACACACACTGCCTCAAATCCACACTCCCAAAGGATTGGGATTTCATTCAGAATCAGATGAAAGCTTCATGCATCAAGCCCATCAACTGAGGAAGATCACGCAACACCATTCTAATAGGTGCCCTGCTGAATTTAGGCTGCATTTTGGAGAGCACTAGTTGGATAACACTAAGGTGAACAACTGACAGGGATGGAACTGTCTCTGGAGTGGTGTTGCTCGAGGGGGATGATTTCAGAATATAATAGCAGATGCACATCTCACAATGTTAGGTGCAATGTCTCCAGTGTATTTTGTCCAGAGAGAACACAGCAAATGACTTGGTCCAAAGCTCCACCATGGGTCCTCTACTGGACATTGGGCTACAACTTTAATCAATTTTCCAAACTGGGGAAAGCAAATAGTTTTCCATAAGACCATAAGATATTGGAGCAGGATTAGGCCATTTGGCCCATCGAGTCTGCTCTGCCATCCAATCGTGACTGATTATTTCCCCCCCAACACCATTCTCCTGCCTTCTCCCCATAACCCTTAACCAATCGAGAACCTATCAATCTCTGCCTTAAATACACCCATGACTTGGCTTCCACTACCCTCTGTGGCAACAAATTCCACAGATTCACTGCCCTCTAGCTGAAGAAATTCCTCCTCATCTCAGTTCTAAAGGGATGTCCCTTTATTCCCTTTCAACTACAAACCTCCATTGAACACCAAAACCCTAATGCCCACATTTCTCAAATCACTCAAAGTGCTGAGTTCCATTAAATTCTCTGAACTCCGAAGAATTAAATTTTCCCAATTCTTCTCAGGTGGTGTCCATCCCGACCCATGCAACCAGCCAAGTCCACTCACCACTCTGCATTGCAGCACCAGGTGCCCCATCTGCCAAACACCAACCATTCCCCAGGTCCCACCTCCCCAAGAGCTTCAACAGTCTGCATTCTAGTTATGGTTGTACTTTTGACCCCAAAGGATGAAACTTCAAACCTTACCACAGATAATCTGTAAAACTGAACTAAAAAAATCTGCAGGCTGACCAGAAAATAACCACAAAGAACCTTCCAGACTGTGGTAAAATTCCAACCATTTTCTTCAGTTAAGGGAACTTGCCACTCCCACATATTCTGGGCTACAAGGCATTTAAACCCAAGCCACCAAACTGATTCTTATCGCCCTCAGAGATTAACTGCAAAATCTTGTAACTACATCCTGTAGTTGTAACTACATTCACCCAAACATAAGTGAATACTACAGGGGAAGTGAGAATGATTGCCCTGGATATCATTGACAGCAAAGATGAATGTCTGCATCTGACCAAGTGGTAAAACTGAAGTCAATGAATATTGAAGAGGAAACACTCTACTGGATGAATTCCTACCTAACTCAAAGGAAGATGGTTGTGGTTGCTGGAATTCAATTATTTCAGCCTCAGGGTATTGCAGTAGGAGTTATTCAGGGCAGTGTCCTATGCCCAACTGTTTTTAGGTGCTTTACTAATGATCTCTTCGTGGTGTCAGGAGTTATTTTTGTACAGTATTCACATTTGTTCACAATTTCTCACAAAATGGCTCAGCTCCTATCTGATAGCAGCAACCTGTGGACAAGTTACAAGGACTACTCTAATGAATATAGATACAATTTCATTAGTTACTCATAATAGGACAACCCTGGATCGCAGGAATTCCCAGGTTAATTGCAGGAATTAACTCAGCCTGATTAGTCTCCAATGGCTATATATCCTTTCTCAAATAAAAGGACCAAAACTGTGCAAGGTACTCCTTGTGTGGCCTCACCAGTACCCCCATACAATTATAACAATAATTCCATATTTCTAAACTCCAACTCTTGCAATGAAGGCCAATATACTATACGCCTTCATAATCACTTGCTCAATCTGCCTGCTAACATGATTCATGCACAAGAACACCTAATTTCCTCAGTAGAGCATAGAACAGCACAGCACAGAAACAGGCCCTTCGGCCCACATTGTCTGCACCAAACACTATGCCAAATTAAACTAATTCTCTCCTGCCTGTACATGATCCATATCTCTCAATTCCCTGTATATTCATGTGTCTACTTAACAGCCTTTTAAACACCACTATAGTGTCTGCTTCCACCACCACTGGCAGCCCATTTCAGGCACCTACCATTCCCTGTGTAAAACAAAATTGCCCCACATATCTCCTTTAAATATTCTGCCTCTCATCTTAAATGCATGTGCTCTGGTTTCTACCCTGGGAAAAAGATTTGCTCAATACTTTGCTGCAAGGTCTCACCATTTAGATAATATTTTGGCTTTAGATTTCTCTCACTGAAGTGCATAACCTCACACTTTCCCACACTAAACACAACTTGCCAAGTTTTCACCTGCCTGATCATCCAACCTATCCAATATCCAGTTGCAGAGTCCCAATATCCTCTTCATAACGTACCTTCCCACCTATCTTCGTATCACTGGCAAACTTGGATACCTTACACTCTGCGTCCTCCTCCGGGTCATTAACACGAATCATAAATAATTGAAGGCAGTTGCTCATTGAATTGACCAACTCTACATTAATTGCATATGGGACCTTTCCTTTGGTAACAGTTATCATTTGCCCAAGTTCATCCAAAGCAACTAACAGAACAAGATGGTGACGCCAGTGAAACATGACGGTTCTTGGGTTGAGAAAAGGAGAGGAGGAAGCAGTGGTGTTGCCGGAATCAAGTGAGGAAACGTACAGGGTAGTTTCTGTTAGCCTCAGGTATACAGGCCAAAGACAGGTACATGGAGGTGGATCATTGAGCTACCCAACCCAAGTTCAGTGGGACCCGACTCGTGTGTCCAGCGGGTGCATGTTCCGATGAAACATTTGGGTTCCAATCCACAGCCTAGCTCAATACTTTACCCAGGTCAGAATATTTATTTAATGTTACAGCATATCAATGGCAGATTTGAGATCACTGTATTTAAGTTGTTCTTCAGGTCTGGTCTGGATAAATTGCAAGCACTCAGACTTGGGTTGGGTTTTAATTTAAATACACAAGCTGGCTTCTTCACAGATTAGTCGTAACCTCACTGCATGGTGAAAAGACACCAGGAACTGAATGATCATTCCTGTTCCTTTACTGTTCACCCAACCCCTCTCCCCACAACACTTGGGAAAGTTGGACCAGTTTCAGGCAGTGAGAAGAGTATCAGCATCTCTGTTTAGTCCCACATTGATCTCCCTATAACAAAGACGTGCTGTGTTTCTTTAGGCACAGAGCTGGAGTCAGGAGCACGTACAGCAGGATGAACAACAAAAGCTACTTTGTGCAGGGGGGGGTCTATTCCAGTGTGTCATTGCTAATTACCACTGTCTTGGCTGCCGTCTCAGTACTGTCTAAAAACCCGTCTCGAGATTGAAAATGCAGTTAGATTCCTAGCAAATGAATTGGGGTTCTTGTTTCCTTCCAGGAAGGAGATCTTAGAGGAAAGAATCTTGTTCAAATCAACTCCTCCCCCATCCAGAGTTTAGAAACACCCATTGATAAATGCCTGGGCTATAATAGAACATCATTCCTTTCTGCTGCCAAGCTGAAGCTTATGCAGAGTACATTATTACTCATACCATATACCCAACCCAGAGTGTCTGATGAGAAGGTGCAGAGGGAGCTTTAGTCTGCATCCAGTTTATCCCGTCCCTGCCCCAGGGCAGTTGAGGGAACTCTAATATGGATCTAACTCGCGTAGTCTGGATCAGGGATGTTTGATAGACAGGACAGAGGGAGCTTCATGTTGTATCTAATCTGTGCTATGTTCTTCCTGGTGCAGTTTGACAGGACTATTTAGAGGGAGCTTTATTCTATATTCAAACCTTTTATTAATATTATTACATCATTCATTGTACAGAACAAAAGAACATTTCAAAACTGATCTAGAACCTGCAATCAGCTATGGAAATCTGGTCACACAGATTCCTTAGACATTGCAGTGGGCCTTCCAGTCACTGAACCTCAGCCTCATCCAAACCCAAACTCAATAAATCTACAGGAATCCAAATTCAGCAAGGCATCTGGAGGTACAAAGCAGCTAGCAGCAGTTTTCAGAGATCTCAAACAGCCTGCCCCCTCTGTCCAACCCAGTTATGTCTTTGAAGCCTCCCAATAAATAACTTGTCCACTTGGGCGGCACACCCCCATACTGCTGCAGCATCACAGCACCAGACACCCAGGTTTGATGCTGACCTCTGACACTATCAGTGTGGAGTTTGCACATTCTCCCCTTCACTGTTGGGTTTCCCCAGGTACTCCAGTTTCCTCCCACTTCCCCAAAGACTGGTAGGTTAATTGGCCCTTGTAAACTGCCCCTAATGTGCCCGTGAGTGGTAGAATCTGGGGAAAGTTGATGGGAATGTGGGGGGGGGGGGGGGAAGCTGGTTACAGGGATAACTAGAGGGGGAATGGAATTGCCCTATGGGCTGGCACAGACACTATGGGCTCTGAATGGCCTCTTCCTGACGACGCAAGGTCTTACTCAGTGTAATTTTCTTGCAGCTGAAACCGGAGGTTTATTTGTGCAGGAAGTTACAATAAACCCAGGTCAAATCCTGTCCCACCAACTAGGGACACAACCAGAACCAGGCACAGGACAATGAGTTCCATGCTGTCAAATGTGCCCTGATCGGAATGTTGAACCAAGACCTGGTTGGCTCTTTAACACAGATTAAAAAAAAAGACAAGCCATTATTTCAAAGATCAGCAGTGACGTTCCCTTGAGTGGCTCAGCTAACTTCTAATCGCCAAAATCATCACAAAGCATCACATTACGTTTGTGGGAGCTTGTTGTGGCTTAGGTATTTCCTGGGGATTGCGGGAGACCTGCTTCCACTCCCGTTCTGTGGGCTCAGAGGTGACTGACGAGGCTGATGTGGGACCTGCAGATTCTGCCACAGATGGGGCAGGAGAGGGGAGTTTCCCACACTGCAATACTTCACTGGCTCAGGGATATCCTGGAGTCATGAAAAATGCTGTAGAGAAACCTAATTACCTTACGAGCATTCACGTCCACGACCCAGGTAGCAGCTTGCAGTCACAGCTCATTGCTCTTGAGGCATCGATATTATGGATAATTGGGCTTGTTTATCCACAGGGTACAAATACATGTGGGAGGGGGAAAATATAAATACGTACTTAACTCAACAACCTTTTAAAGGTCATGTAACATGCTTGCTTCTGTCCTTGAACCAGCTCCCGCCTCCAGTGACAGCCCTGTCAAGGGTCAACCACATTGGTGTGGTTCTGCTGCCACATACAAACACGTTTTCAGCTCCAAGATTTCTTCACATTCAGGAGGCCGATTTGCTTCCACCAGTCTTGTGGGTTCTGAGGTGGCCAATGAGATCGATGTGTGAACCGCAGACGAGGTAGGTGTTGGCAGACAAGGCGAGCGAGTGGTTAGTTTGTGAGGTGGTTTGCTCCTTCTACCACCGACTCATGGCTGCTGTGTACTCCCGAAGCACAGCCTCGAGGTTCTCAACACCATCCCCAAATGTTCCTTCTCCAACCTGAACGGAGATGGGGCAGGGATTCCCAGGAGTCCGTGGACACGTTGCATTTCAAGGAAACTTTGAGCACAACCCTGAATCCTTTGGAGACACAAGAAACTGCAGATGCTGGAATTTGGATAAAAAACAAACTGCTGGAGGAATTCAGCAGGTCTAACCTGATGAGCTCTTCCAGCAGTTAGTGCTTTTGGCCCTTGAATCTTTTCCTCTGTCTGCTTGGCAGAGTTCAGAAAAGACCATCGGGTTCAGAAGCCCGTAATTGTTAACGTCAATTGCACATCCAATTAAGTCTCAATACTGGGAATGCTGTCCTGGCAGAGGACACTGACGTCAGTTGGCTTGTCCTTCCCATGAATTTGGAGGTGTTTGTGAAGCCATTAGGTAATCAGTAAACCAGACGGCTATTTACCACAATCCAGCTTCCTCATGATCACAAGTCCTAGTACTAGCATTTCATTTCCAATTTTAGTTAATTGCTTGAATTTAAATGTAAGTGACCTGAACAGCAGGTCTCACCTGTGGATGTCAGTCCAATAACTTACCTGCTGTGCTACTCTGCAGCAGGTCACATCTGCCCCACACTTAATTGTCAATACAGCATCCTATAACAGAACCAGTCACTACATTGCTGTTGCTCTTGTTACTTACACACTAGGGGCAATTTACAGCGACCAATTAACCTATCAACCTGCATGTCTTTGGGATGTGGGAGGAAACCCACAGGAAGAATGTGTAAACTCGACACAGACAGCACCTGGGGTCAGGATTGAACCCGGGTCTCTAGTGCTGTGAGGCTGTGGCTCTACCAGCTGCAACTTTGTTCAGATTGAGATCTAATTTTTTTAAATCACTTTAATAAGATTAAAATTTATGATGGAAGAGAGGCAAGGTTTAAGAAAAAGGGGGATTCAGGAATTTGCAATATTTGGAACAGTTGTTAGAAATTGGGTACAAATTGAAGTGTCGTGTCTCTTTCAAGTACAAGTTTTGATTATTATTCAGCATTTTTGGAGGTGGGAGACTTGGTCCACCTGGCACGGCTCAACGTGATGATTTTGTGAATTAGGAAGAACCTGACCTGTTTCCAGGGCTTGGTTTACTGATGACTGTAATTCCTCCTGGATGTTGTCAATGATGGTGGGGAAACGGGACTATCAATTTAGGACTTTAGTGGAATCGTGGCTGAATTCAATCCTTCCCCTAAACACTCCAGTGGGAACAATTTTCTAGAGGAAATGCATTTAAGGTGAGAGGAGGAAAGTTTAGAGATGTGCAGGGCAGGTTTTGTTTTTACAGATTGGTCAGTTCCAGGTACCTGTTCCAAGCACCTACAAAACTTGCCCCTGCACATTTCCTTCAAACTTTCCCTCTCTCACCTTAAGTGCATGTCCTCTAGGAAATTGCTCCCACTGGAGACTTTTAGGGGAAGGATCCAATTCAGCCACAGTTCCACTAGAGTCCTAAATTGATAGTCCCGTTTCCCCACCATCACTGACAACATCCAGGAGGAATTGCAGTCATCAGTAAACCAAGCCCTGGAAGCAGGTCAGGGTCTTCCTAATTCACAGCCGCTCACAAAAGCATCACATGGAGTCACGTCAGGTGGACCAAGTCTCCCACCGCCCAAAATGCTGAATAGTAATCAAAACTTGTACTTGAGTGAGACACGAGACTTCAATCCTTCCCAATTTCTAACAACCGTTCCAAACATTGAGAATTCCTGAATCCCCTTTTTTCTCAAGCTTTGCCTCTCTTCCATCATAAATTTTAATCAAAGTTTCTGTGATTAAAGAAAAAGATTTAGGTCTCAATTTGAACAAAGTTGCAGCTGGTAGAACTGTGCCGCACAGCACCAGAGACCCAGGTTCAATCCCGACCCCAAGTGCTGTCTGTGTGGAGTTTGCACGTTCTCCCCGTGACTGCGTGGGTTTCCTCTGGGTGCTCTGGTTTCCAATGACGTGCAGGAATGTAGGTTAATTGGCTGCTGTAAATTGCCCCTAGTGTGTAGGTGAGTGGTAGAATCTGGGGGAAGTTGATGGGAATGTGGGATTAATGAAGATTAGTGTAAATGGGTGGTTGATGATCAGTGCAGACTCTGTGGGACAAAGGACCCGTTTCTGTACTCTCTCGCTCTGTGACAACACCAGAGTAACTCACTGATTTGAGAGCAAACACGGGGGGCAGTGTTAGGATCAGGCCGTCATAATGATAGCAGAATGCCACTGAATTCCTTCAGAAAAGGAGATGTCACCCACCCGGGGTTTAAACTGCTCAGGGGACCACATATTACCTCCTGTCTGCCCTGCCTTAATCCTGGCTTGGTGGGTAGCAGCTGCACCCAATTCAATAAAAACTGCTCCACACCAGTATTTTAAGAATATAATGTTGACAGACAGTGCAACACAATATTATGGGAATGTTTCCTCAACCAAGATCCCACCCTCTGCTGTCTTCTCCTCCTCTGGGACTCTCTTCCATTTTGTGCTGACTTCTCTGCAGCCCAGTTGTCCTGCTGCTCCCACTTCATCTCCCTAGCCCAGGATCCCACTACCCTTACTGCAGCCTTCTCCAGAACCCCACATCTCCGTCTCCTCCATTCTCCGCCCTCCCCTCCTCTGGGGTCCCTGCTTCCTTTGTGCGGCTGTCTCCCAAATCATTTCCCTGCTGTCGCCTCCCCTGGGAGCCGCACCTCTTACTGCTGCATTCACCCGCTGAACTCTGTGACCCTGGCTATGGAGAAGGATTTAGGAATCTGCTCTACTAACACTGTCTCTTACAAATGTACATTTTAACCCTTTATATTTTAAGCACAACATTCCTTGCACGTCTAACACAGAATTCCATCAAAACAACCCCAATAAAAATCTCCTGTTGCTACTCTTAAGGACAGAGGAGCTCCCCCTGCTATTCTGGAAAACCATCACACGTAGAACAGATTAGCTGATTATCAAACTGCTGATGTGGAAGCTTGCTTTGATCTGCATTTCCTACAACAGTGTCTACACTTTAAGAGTACTCAGCTGGTTGTGCAGCACCTTATGATGTCCTGAGGTGAGGAAAGTTCCTATGGAATGCAAGCTCAGGCCATCAAGGAATATTCCATTCTCCCAGTTTATGACAAACTCTCAACAAATACCTTTACAGTTAACTTAAGAACCAATAAGTGTCGCCACAAGACTCTCTGCAGGTGCAAACGAGGGCTGGCTTTTTCTAGCTGCTGTCAGCTCAGAACTAGGGAATAAAAACAGACCAAGAGGTGGGATGTGAACTCCAGGCAGTTCATTTGCACAAGTGCATCAGGCTGAGAGATTTACAGTTTTCTCAACCTGCAGGGACAGCCAGCATCAGCAGTTTGTTTTTACAACATCTAGGACACCCTAGCAATAGGCTTGTGTGTATCAAACACCATTGTGTGATTGGCTCTCCCTTGAACAACGATGAACCCTTGGACCTCCCCTCCCATTCTAAAGTGACTATCAATGGCATTTCCCACAGGCAATACAAAGCAAACAGAAATCTGAGACAATTGAATTTTTTTTAAAAAACTGCAGATTGTATAAACCTAGAAAAAAATAAAGTGCTGGAAATACTCAGCAGGTTAGGCAGCATCTGTGGAAAAGCAGAGTCAAGAACTTGGGTGAATATCCCTTCCTCAGCTCTGTTTCAACATCCCAGAATCCTTCCACCATTCACAGCATAGGTTGGAGAACAATAATCTTCTTTTGGGTGTGAGGATCTGTACAGCAAATGCACAACTACTCTTGTTCAATTTAACCCCTCCATAAAAAGCCAGTGGCTGCAACATTCAAGGTGCATTAGAGACTTTGGGAAGGTTTGAAATTGCAGACTGAGCACTCCTCATCTCAGGAAAGCCACTTGGAGCCAGTGGATGGTGTGGGGAAAATAACAAGAGTGACTGTTTAAGCCAAGCACCCACGGAAGAAGCCAAGTGCACAGAAACCCTGTGGGTAACATCCTTGCTGATGTCTCGGTTGCAGACTGGAAAAAGACCAGGAGAAATCCGAGAACACTTACAGCACACGGCCTCACCTCCACCGCTGCATGAATTATGCAGCTCCCTGGCAGAAGCACTGCTTTTCACCAACATATTCTGTTCACTGAGCAGAGAAGCTTTCTGTCTCCATTACGGGATGAAGTAACTTGCGATTTGAACGAGGACCTGCATTTATGATTAAATCAGAGAAACGGCAAGAATCTGAGCAACAGCATAGTTAAAGAAACTGGACCCATACCCAAGGAGGAAGAACTACAGGTGACCCCGCTGGTACAGCCATTTGGGTTATGGAAATTTGCCCTTACTGATCTCACAAATCACTACCCAAAAATTTGAGATGCAGAAAATATGTTCTCACTGAATTTATGTGGGGGAAAAAAAAGTAAATGAAATCAACAAAATTTACTTTTTCCAATACGTTTCTTGATGGATGTGCAGATGACACTCATGGAAAAAAATCGCGATATGGCTCATTTTCTTGGAATGCAATCCCCCATAACACCGCTGTCACTTGTACTGGTGTTCCTCAATTTGATTCACGAACATTTGCCACAACACTATCGACTCTCTGGGGTGCATCTACAGTTTACAAACCTATTTTCCACACTAATGGGGAGCACTCACTGCCTACAGAAACACACTGCAACAAGGCACTTATTATGCATTCTGCTCAGCCTTTTCCATTTATAAAAGTTTGCTTAACAGAATATTTTCCAGAAAAAAAGTGTTTTGTAAATCGAGGAAGGGATACATTGATGTCCTCCTGAACATGAAAATCCCGCAAACACTTCCCTCCCACCAAAGCCTGATTAAGTTAAAAAGATTATAGGAGAATGATGTCAATAGCAATCATCAATAAGTTATTTGACTTCCACTGTACTACCAGAACAAGTGCAGGCTCCTCACCTGGTTAGAATATGCATCTGGGGACAGGCACAAGAAACTACAGCAAAAGTACCCCTTCTCCCTGTCCCTGGGGGAGCAGGAAGGCATGCCCCCTAACCTCAACAGTAGACTTAGCTTGATCTTCAGAACTTGGCAAGGTTAGCTTAGCAGAACCAATAAACCCCATCTGAAGAAAAATATACCACTTTGCAACATCTAAAAGAAAGAATTAAAGCTGTGTTGGGGTATTACTAGAAATAACATCCAATAGTCCAGCACCACTGAAATGCTGGATTATCAGAGTTTTACTTTTTTCCCTGATGACAACAGGTAGTCAAATGCTTCTGCTGGGCATCCAGATCAACAGGACATTCAGCATGGAACATACCCGAGAAACAGCAAGACACAAGGTGGAGCACGTCACAACCTCAATTCAAACCAGCAACTGTAACAAAAATTAACTTTATGGAAAAAAGCAACATAAAGGAATTGAAATTGTGGCTGTACTTGTGCCACATAACCTGTGTGGACAAACTGTGTTGCGACTTGAGCAAGCTGCATTTACAAACTGCATTTAAATAAGGGAAACACCCTAAGGTGCAGCACAGGGATGCAGTAAGTAAGAAACTGGCACTGAACCAATCTGGGAAGCTCCATGTCAGGTGAGTTAAAGCTCCATTAAAGAAACAGGTTTTAAAGGATAGTATGATTGCAGGGAGATTTATGGAAGGAATTCCTCAGCTGACAACAGTTCGAATCACTTCTGATGGTCACTCTCTTTCCACCGATCCTGCCTGACCTGCCAAGTTGGGCTTTGTTTTAACTTTGCATAAATGAATGCTGATATTTCTAGTCACATACACAAAGACACAAATGGTAAAATGTATTAATAACCATGTTCAAATTTCTACCAATCAGTCATGGGTTGCTTTACAAATACACTCCCTTTCAGAGCTTGACAGCATAATTTGTCTGAAGTCATATTTAAACCCTTGCAGAATCAATAACAGTCTGGATTTTTGATCCTACCGGTACCTCATCATAGATTTTAGAGTATTCTGTTTTAAAACGCAACAATCTTTTTAAAAATATATCCATTGTTAGCTTTGTTTAACGCCATTATTTATGGCTTACCCAAGTTTTCTCTCCTTACCGCCAAGATGTATTTAGCCAGCTGTACGCCCAAATAATCACCTAGTTTTACATGAGATAGGATCAACTTCCTTTCAAAGAATGTAATTAATATATTTACTATGATAGAAATTCTTTTTTAAAAAAATCTTTGCATCCCCCAGTACCAGGGGAATTTTATAAACCCAGTGACAAACATCTCTTCAATTTTATTTCTGTCAGAACCAGTATGGAATTTGCATGGAGTGAATTACGGGTACAATAACTAGTTTTTAATTAACTTACCAACTTTGTTTCAATGAGAAATATACTTCAGATTTTGTAGCAAAGTAAATGTGCATTAAGGCTCTCAAGGAAAGTGATCAATGAAAGAATATTTCAGCTGCCAGACTCCCCCAGTACTCCATGTTAATTTATTCTGTTCTAGGCAAGTCTGCTATCTGACCATTCAAAAAAAAATCATGCTTATAGGCTTCCAGTTCAAGTTAGTGCAAAAAGAAAACTCTAATTTTGCAAAATTTCTGTATGCCTATACTCAGCACAAGCCTTAGTTCTACCAACTTCAGGCAGGTTCGACAAGTTAACAAGCAGCAAGGAACAATCTGCTGGAGGAACTCAGCGGATCAAGCAGCTCTCATTGCTGCTTGACCCGCTGAGTTGCTCCAGCAATCTGCTTTTTTGCTCTAGATTCCAGTATCTGCAGTTTCTTGTGCGTTTCCAAGTTAACAAGCAGGTTACTAGAGTTAGAGACTGCAGATTTACCCACTAAAACCAAAAAGTTGAGCAACAGTAAAGTTCCTGTTGTAGACCAGAAGAATCAACTACTTATTACCCAGTTTCAGAGCATCCAGGGCCAGACAAAGAGACAGATCTGGTGGGTTGGATGCATCCTTGGCTTACAGCCAAGCTCGCCAAATGCACGGCTTCCAATGGTGGTGTGATTAAGATCAGGAACGCTCAAGAGACCACAGTTGGAGGAACACGTAGATTTCAGAAAGCTTGACCTTTGAAGGAGGTGACAGAGAAAATGGGGCGTGTACAACCGAGAGATATGAAATCTTGTTTTTAAAAAAGCTGCTGGATCGAAAGCAAGATTGGTCAACAAATACAGGAAACACAAGTGAATGGGTCTTGACGTCTTATATGAGCACATCCAAACTCTGCTGCTCAAATTTATGGAGAATGAAAGATCAGCGGGAGAGGATGGATTGAATGTGTTTGCATCAACTGAGCAGAGGAAAGGGTCGTCACGCAACGTTGCGGAGACAGAAGGTGGCCAGACTTGGTGAGGAAACTCAAAGGCCCAAAATAGGAAGTTGAGGTTGCACAGGATAACAATACGGGAGGAGGTGATGGGCTCCAGAGATCACAACTTCTGTCATACCGGAGAAAACAGCAGCATGTCCAGGGCTAGATGTGTCACCACGCAAATCAGCATAGATGAGATCAAAAAGGTTAACAGAGTCTTGGGCTTCACTTATTAACAAGACCTTGGAAAGATCCCGCAGAGAAGAACTAGAATTAAAGCACAAATGAGGCACTTCAGTTCTGTCAAGAGACCAGAGAACCTGGGATTGTTGCCCTTAGACTAAGAGGGCAAGAGTGATTGTTTTGATAGAGGAAATAGGGAGAAATTTATTGGATGTCCAGTGACTAGACGACACAGACAACTAATGAAGTGTCTCTCTCTAGGGCAAGGGATGACTTATGATGTATTGGAATCTGCTGCCTGGAAGGACGATGTAAGCAATATCAAAAATAACTTCCAAAAAGAAATTAGATAAACAGTTTAAGAGAAAAGATCAGCTGAGCTATGGGAAAAGACTAGAAGTTAGTTCTCAAAAGAGCTGGCATGGACACAATAGGACAAATGGCCTCCTGGCCACATAAATCAATGAGAAACCTGATGCATTCACCAAGGGGGAACATTCACAGAAAGAAAAGCTTGGGATCAAGGAGAATCTCGAGGGCACTTCAGGTAATGCTGCTGGTATCATGGAACAAGAGGATGCTATTTGGCTCCTTCAGTTTGCTCTGGGACAAGGAGAAGCCAGCACACATTCCCTGGCTATGACTGGATGGGCAAGAACAATCCGAATGGAAAATGTGCAGAAGTCTGAAAGTTCAGAAAAAATATAACCAATAAACAAAAGCTCCGTTTCTATTGAGATGCAAGACGCAATCATCAGTTATAGATTACAATACTAGCCCAATTTCACTCCTGTCCAAAAGGTGTTGATGAACTCAGTCTAACACACTGCACCAGCACCAAGACCACTGTATCTGACATTGGCGGTTAGCACTAGTCAGTACGTGCAGGTTATTTGCTTGCAGTGGCACGATCTAATTCTCAGTTTACAGCCAGTGATGCCGTCATTGTTTGGTGACCAAGTACAACCCAAGCCAACACACTCATCAAACACAGGATCAGAGAGTAAGGAGGAAGTTCTCCACAACCCACAAAAGAATAATAATGGCATACGAGTATAAAGTTGCAGCACAATGCTTAGTGATTAAGCTACAGTCAGAAGCAGCATCAAAACTCTCACCTTGTTTGAACTCTTCCAACATTGTATCCAATCTGGTATCATAGAAAACAAAATGTAAAGAGTGGTTGTAGAACTTAGTGATCGTCTTAAGAGGGACGCAGTCATCAGGGTCGACAAAAGCCAAATCCTTCACGTACAGTATGTCAACAATGTTGGATTTTTCCTGCTCGTACACGGGAATCCTAGTGTAACCCGTTTCCATGATCTCAGACATTGTACTAAAATCCAGGATGGCATCCTTGCTCACCATGAAACAATCGTGAATGGGAGTCATGACATCCTCCACGGTTTTGCTCCTCAGCTCCAGAGCCCCCTGGATCATGTTCAGCTCTTCCTTATCCAGCCCATTATAGGGCCCCGTCACCTTCAACATCTCCAGGATCTTCTCGCGGCTGTACACCTTGCCGATCTCCTGGCCGAGGATAAGGTCCAGCAACTTGCTGATGGGGAAGGACAGGGGAAAGGTGAGGATCATGAAGAATTTGGTCAAGATTATGGTCTTGGCTCCCACTGCCAGGCCGTGCCTGGAGCACAGCGCCTGGGGCACAATCTCGCCCAAGATGACGATGCCGATGGTGGAAGTCACCACGGTGACCCAGCCGGAGCCCACCAGGTCGTCCAGGAGCACGGTGAGGGTAGTGTTGACCAGAACATTCCCCAGCAGCAAGGAACACAGCAGATAATTGCCCTGGCGGCGGACCGGCTCGATGCACTTGGCGTGGCGGCGCTCCGAGTCGGTGCCACAGTTCTGCACGATCCTCAGCTCCATGGGGTCCAGGGCCATGAGACCCAGGTTGAGGCCGCTGAAGATGCCCGACAGGACCAGCAGGAGCACGGTGAGGATGACCTGCAGCCAGAGCGGCATCAGTGGCTCCTTCAGCTCCAGCACTACGATGCGGGTGTCGCTGCCCGGGTGCAGCATCCACGCCGAGCCGTTCCAAGTGCACAGCACGAACAGCTTGGACCTCTCGTTCTTGCGCAGCGGCCTGACCCTCAGGCGGAGCACGGCCGAGGTGTCGCGGCTCACCTCCACCGGCTGCAGCACCTCGATGTCCTTGGAGCGGTGCAGGCACAGCTCGTCGCCGGCCTGGCTGGCGTTACCCTCCGCCTCGGCGAACGCCAGCAGGCTCCACGCGTTGCCATCCATGTTGGTGCCGAACACCCGCAGCTTCACCGTGCTGTCTTCGGTCACCTGCAGCGCCTCGGGCTCCGAGGCGGTCACGGCCGCCACCAGGGACGGAGACGCCAGGAGCATCTCCGCCGCGTTCTCCAGCCGCAGCCCCGAGATGCTGGAACCGATGCCAGCGGCGGCCCGGCGCACCGCCGAGTGCAGCAGCGCCATCAGGATGTAGCAGCAGCCGCGCCTCAGCCTCGCCATGTTGTAACATTCGGCAACATCGCGCCGCCACCCAATGGCCAGCCGCCCGCCCCTCTCCCGCTCCTCGCCCAATCCCCCCGCCACCTCCGCCCACGCCCTCATTCCATTGGACATCTCCCACGTCAATCATATCCTCCGCCTGTCCATTGGCTTCCTCCTCCGTCACTCGACGTCCTCCCGCCCCCAACCCGTGTCCCCGCCCTCCGTCTGTCTCCACCAATTCAAGGCCGCGCCTCTGCCAACTCTTCCGTTCATTGGTCCAAGTCGCCGTCCGTCGTAAGGCGGGGCGCTGGCGGTAAATAAGACTGTAACAAATTACCGCCCGGCTTTCCCGATGACACGCCCCTCCGTTCATGCTCCAGCCAATCAGCATTCACTTTCCTCCCACCCTTATTGGTCAATTGCGCAGGAATTAACACTGGGAATCTTCCCCCCCCCCCCACCCGGATCCCTGTCAATGACAACGGAGAGGTCGCTGAGTCAGACTCATCACGGGAACAGGCCATTCGGCCCACCGTCTCTGTGCAGGAGTGCGTGGAGACCTCTTAAAAAGTCGCAGGTTTAGGCAGTCCCCGAGGGGCTAAGGTAGACTCGCTTGCACTCCCATTCTGGGCTGTAAGGTGGCAGAAGAGTCCCATTCAGCAGCCACAGAGGGGTTAGATAGGGGGTCTTGTTCTCATCTGCCCATCCCACCTCCCTTTTATTTGGTTCCAATGCTCCGCCTTCCTTTCCCATCAGATTCCATCTTTGTTGCCTCCACCTCCCAGCCTCTGTTGCTATTTCCAATCTTCCCTCCTCCACCTGCCCATCACCCCTCCTCACCTGGATCCACCTATCTTGCTCCACTCCTTCCCCTCACCTCTTTACACTGCCTATCTCCTCTCCATCTCTCATTCCAGATGAAGGGTCTCAACCCAGAAGACCGACTGTCCATTTCCTTCCACAGGTGCTGCCCGACCCACTGAGTTCCTCCAGTTTGTTTTCTGCTCTGAATTCCAGCATCTGTCTCTTGTGTCTTTAGTTGTCAGGGATATTGGGCAGTGTTTGCACAATTTCCATTTGGAATCCCTATGCCCCTGTGTTGCTTGACGCTGTCCCGGATGCTCCTCTGTTTTGAGTGCCACACATCTTCCAGGATGTCCTCGAAGCGTTTCCTCTGTTTTCCTGGAAACCTTTTGCTGTGATGATAGGGGCTTGAATTGGTGGAGACAGGACGATATGGCATCAGAGCCTCAATGTTGAGGATGTTGGTGAGGAACTGGACGTTGATATTGGATTGCCATTCCTGTCAAAGTGCTGGATTTTAGGTTTTGATCACTAATTTCCTCAGCAAAAAAACAAACTATTGGAGGGGGTCAGGCAGCATCTGTGGAGGGAAATGGACAGTCGATGTTTGAGGTCGAGACCGTTCATGTGGACTGAAAGAGGGAAAATAGCAAGTATAAGGAAGTGAGGAGAAGGGGTGGAGCAAGAGCTGGCAAGTGATAGGTGGATCCAGGTGAGGAGGGGGCTTTCGGCAGGTGGACGAGGGAAGAGTGGAAATTGGTTGAATGCTTTGCTGTCACGCTGCAGCTGGTGGTGAATTTCGTCATCAGTGTCTGAAAGTTGGTTCCCAGGACATGGAAATGAATCCACCATTTTACAAGTTCTCATCAAAAGTATCTTGACTGTGAAGGGCCCCTGTTGTGCAGTGGGAATAGATTGCTAAAGGACCTGTGTTTTCCTGATGTTTTGATGCAATGCCCTTACTTTCATTTGGGGAACTTGGAGTTTGGCCTCTGAATGTGCACAAATGCAAGCATTGTCTGACTACTGTAATTCAATGACTAAAGCTGGGGTGATTTTGCTTCTACATTAGAGATGATGAAAGCTGAACAATTTCCCATTCAAGTAGCTAAACTTCTTCCTAAAAATATACTTAATTCAAAAAAATTACAAACATATAACACAGTGTGTTCATACTGTATATAATCATTCACAGTACAAGACATACCATTCCACTTAGAAGACTAACATTATATCAGCACAATGTCAATTCTTCATTTACATATATTCCATGACCGAGCCATATGAGGGTTCTTTATTTGGGTTCCAGCCCGCACTCTGCAATGGGAGAAGGGACTTAAACAGTGGCCATGCTCCATGCATCTTTTAGTTCGACTGCACTAAACCTCAGTGTGTCCCTTAGTGCACATTCCTCACAAGGTCACAAGACGAAGGAGTCCCATCGAGTCTGCTCCGCCACTTCACCATGAGCTAAACTAGTCTCCCATCTAGCCCCAATTCCCTGCCTTTTCCCCATATCCTTTGATACCCTGACTAATTAGATACTTATCAATCTCTTCCTTAAACACCCCCAATGATCAGGCCTCCACAGCTGTATGTGGCAAAGAATTCCATAAATCCACGACCCTCTGGCTAAAGAAATTTCTTCTCTGTTTTAAATGGATACCCTCTAATTCTAAAACTGTGCCCTCTTGTCCTGGACTCACCTGGCCTAGAACATTTAGTTGTGGATATCTCCTTGCACTGCAAAACCAGCAGGCTACAGGCAGATCGAAGGATGTCTTTCACCACATCGATGGTCCTTCAGCAGCAGCTGATGTTAGGTTCAGTGTGCCTCCTTGGGCACAGCCCTTAGATCGCAGAGTCCTGTGTTACGCAGCTATTCAGGATGAACATAGAGCACAGTATGGGCTCTTCAGCTGATGATGCTGTGCTGACCTATATAAACCTCGTCCACATTCAATCTACCCCCCTCTCCACCTCTCATAACCCTCTATTTTTCTTTCATCCATGTGCCTATTAAGAGTCTCTTAAATGACCCTGTCATATACCACCACCACCCCTGGCATTGCATTCCAGGCACTCACCACTCTCTGTGTCAAAAAACCTACCTCTGACATCTCCCCTGAACTTTCCTCCACGTACCTTAAACGGGTGACCTCTAGTGTTGGCCACTACCACCATGGGCATAAGATGCTGGCTGTCCAGTCTGTCGATGCATCTCATATTCTTGTACACCTCTATCAAGTCGCCTCTCATCCTCTGTCGCTCCAAAGAGTAAAGCCCTAACTCGCTCAACCTTTTCTTATAGGACATGCTCTCCATTCCAGGCAGCGTCCATGTAAATCTCCTCTGCACCCTCTCCAAAGCTTCCACATCCTTCCTATAATATGCCAACCAGAACTGAACACAATATTCCAAGTGTGGCCTAACCAGAGTCTTATAGAGCTGCAATGTTACCTCTCGGCTCTTGAACTCAATCCCCCAGCTAATGAAGGCCAGCACACCGTATGCCTTCTTAACCACCCTATCAACGTGCAGCAACTTTGAGGGATCTATGTACTTGGACCCCAAGATCCCTCTGTTCCTCCACACTGCTGAGAATCCTGCCATTAACCATGTACTCTGCCTTGAAGTTTGATCTTCCAAAGTGTTTCACTTCACACTTCTCCAGATTGAATTCCATCTGCCACTTCTCTGCCCTGCTCTGCATCCTGTCTATATCCTGTTACAACCTAAAACAACCTATCTACTACACCACCAACCTTCGTGTCATTTGCAAACTTACAAACCCACCCTTCCACTTCTTCATCCAAGTCATTTATAAAAATCACAAGGAGCAGGGGCCCCAGAACAGCTCCCCGTGGAACACCACTGGTTACCGACCTCCAGGTCGAATACTCCCGTTCTACAGCCACCCTCTGCCTTCTGTGAGCAAGCCAATTCTGAATCCACACAGCCAATTTTCCATGGATCCCATACCTCATGACTTTCTGGATGAGCCTATCATGGGGAACCTTGTCAAATCCACATCAATTTGTTTTGTCACTTCCTCAAAAAACTCTATTAGGCTTGACCTGCCCTTATGCTTCTCCAAATGCTCATAAATCCCATCCGTAAGAATCCTCTCCAATACATTGCCCACCACTGACGTAAGACTCACTGGTCTATAATTCCCAGGATTATTCCCAAGATCACTGCATCCCTTTCCCGACTTTGGCAAATGCACCTTCCAGAAGCAGATAGACGATAGTCTCACTTCCAACACAGCTGCCTCAAGTGCAGAGAGCAGTGGTCTTGAGACTAAGCTTGAAGGATCTAACAGGGAGGACTCTTTCTCGCCACCAGCTAAGCAAGGTCTCCATTCTTGTTTATAAGTTCTGGCAATTTGGCACTCTTGCAACTGATTTGGACAGTCTGCTCAGGGAACCATCCAACAAGATCCACCATCGTCTTTTCCCACTAGACCCTGGGCACATTCCATGTGGAATTTTGCTTGATTGACTTGTGGTCAAAGGTACTCTTCTCCATATAGTACAAGGAGCAATTGGTATGGTACAATGACACGTACAGAGCAACCTGTCCAGAGGCATCCTTTGCAGATGGACCCTTACACTTGGTGTTTGTGTACCCAGAGCCTATGCACAGCTTCATGTAGCCACACACAAAGGTAGGTACTACAAAAAGACTACATTGGGTACAATTTTTCCCCATTTCTTTGGAGTTTGGGACATCATATTAATGCATTAACAATCCATTCCGTAATTCCAAATTAAATAGGTGATTTGATTGTTGCAGGGTATGTGCCATACCTATGTCACAGACAGCAGCACCTTGCACCCAAGAACCCGATGGTGACTAGTGGTGTTCTGCAGGGGTCGGTGTTGGGTCCGCTCCTTTTCACATTATATGTGAATGATCTGGATAACGGAATTGATGGCTTTATGGCCAAGTTTGCGGATGATACAAAGATAGGTGGAGGGGCAGGTAGTGTTGAGGAAGCAGGGAGTCTGCAGAAGGACTTGGACAGGTTGGGAGAATGGGCAAAGAAGTGGCAGATGGAATACAGCGTCGGGAAGTGTACGGTCATGCACTTTGGTAGAAGGAATAAAGGCGTAGACTATCTTCTAAATGGATTCAGAAATCGGAGGTGCAAAGTGACTTGGGAGTCCTATTGCAGTATTTCCTAAAGGTTAACTTACAGGTTGAGTCAGTAGTAAGGAAGGCAAATGCAATGTTAGCATTCACTTCAAGAGGACTAGAATATAAAACCAAGGATTTAATGCTGAGGCTTTATAAGGTGTTGGTCAGACCACATTTGGAATATTGTGAGCAGTTTTAGGTCCATATCTAAGGGAGGATGTACTGGCATTGGAGAGGGTCTAGAGGAGGTTCACAAGAATGATCCCGAGGATGAAAGGGTTCATGTATGAGAAGCGTTTGATGGCTCTGGGCCTGTACTCGCTGGAGTTTAGAAGGATGAGGGGAAATCTCATTGAAACCTCCTCTCATTGAAATCTCGTTGAAAGGCCTGGATAGAATGGACGTGGAGAGGATGTTTCCATAGTGGGAGAGTCTAGGACCAGAGGGCACTGCCTCAGAATAAAAGGACGTCCCTTTAGAACAGAGATAAGGAGGAATTTCTTCAGCCAGAGGGTGGTGAATCTGTGGAATTCATTGCCACAGAAGGCTGTGGAGGCCAAGTCATTGGGTAAATTTAAAACTAGGTTGATTGGTTCTTGATTAGTAAGGATGTCAAAGATTACGGGGAGAAGGCAGGAGAGTGGGGTTGAGAGGGAAAATAAATCAGCCATGATTGAATGGTGGACCAGACTCGATGGGCTGAATGGCCTAATTCTGCTCCTATGACTTATGGTCTAACCAGGTCCTCCCTGCGATCATGATGGTCCTCCAGCAGTAGTTGATGTTTGTCCCATCCCTCAGCACAGTCTGTAGAACACAGAATCTGAACACCTTTTATCCGATGACTGGGTTCTTTCTATCGGTATTTGTATTGATATTGGGGTATTATTGTCACTTATACCAAGGTACAGTGAAAAGCTTGATCGTACAGGTCAATTCATTACACAGTGCAGTTACATTGAGTTAGTACAGAGTGCATTGATGTAGTACAGGTAAAAACAATAACAGTACAGAGTAAAGTGTCACAGCTACAGAGAAAGTGCACTGCAATAAGGTGCAAGGTCACAACAAGGTAGAACGTGAGGTCAGAGTCCATCTCATTGTATAAGGGAACCATTCAATAGTCTTATCACAGTGGGGTAGAAGCTGTCCTTAAGTCTGGTGGTACATGCCGTCAGGCACCCGTATCTTCTACCCGATGGAAGAGGAGAGAAGACAGAATGTCCCGGATGGGTGGGGTCTTTGATTATGCTGGCTGCTACACCAAGACAAGAAAGAACCTGGTCTTCAGGTGATGGGACCTTGGTGAGACCACCCCTGGAGTACTGGATACAGTTCTAGTGTCCTTACCTAAAACATTCTGCAGCACGAATGCAGCAAAGATTCACTACTTTGGTTCCAGAGACGGCAGGGTTACCATATGAGGATAAAGTGAGCAGATTTGGCCTGTATTGTCTGAAGCCTATAAAAATCAGAGGAGATCTTATTGAAGCCTTTTAAAATCTTACAGGGCTCAACAGGGTGAATGCAAGGAGGATGTTTCCCCTGGCTGAGGAGTGCCAGAAGTTAGATTAGAAGTCAGAAGAAAGACCAGGTTCTTTCTTGTCTTGGTGTAGTAACCTTTGGTTAGGACCGAGCAATTAATGTCGTATCCAATTTCAGGTCTCTCCCTAAAATTCATATTGGAAAGCACATCCATCATAAACATGTGATGTTCCATCAAATGTCTTCATCTGATCTAAGCTGATAAAGCAAATATCTACCCGACTATCCCACACATACACAATCATATCCGTAAGTAGCACAAAGCTGTCAGAACCTTCCCAGTAGTTCTGGGTGGTTCACCAACTCCAGAACAAACTTGACTCAATTAGTGACCTATTTCCACTGCACCCAAACTGAGTGAATGACTCAACCATGCCTTGAGGCAAAATGTTTTGCAAATGAATCTAACCGATATTCAATTGGATGGTTCCTGCCCAGTGATGTCACTTCAAAGGTGCATTGTCATTGGTGAATGATGACATCATTGAGATTTATCATTGAATATCCTTGGTAGTCTCCAGCCTGACGGCCTCAACATCCATTTCTCTAACTTCCGGTAACCCCTCAACTCTTCTCTCTCCTTTTTATTTTTATTATTTTATTTTTCCCCCTCCTCCTTTGTCTTCCCTCGTTCATGTGGCCCTCTCCCCCTTCTCTTTCCCCTTCCCCCACTCTCATTGACCTGTCCATCTCTCCCACTGCCCACATGAACTGCCCATCTATTCCCCACCTCCTTTCCCTTATTCCATGGTCCACTGCCTGCTCCTACCGGATTCCTTCTTCTTCAGCCCTTTGCTTCTTCTACCCATCACCTCTCAGCTTCTTGCATCTCCCCCTTCCCCCACTCTCCTACCTTCCCCCTCTCACCTGGGCTCACCTATCGCCTGAACTCACCTGTCACCTGCCTGTATGTACTCTTTCCCCCCGACCTTCTTACTTCTTCTTCTGCCCTCTTTCTTTCCAGTCCTGATGAAGGATCTCGATCGGAAACGTTGACTGTTTATTTCTCTCCAATAGATGCTGCCTGACTTGCTGAGTTCCTCCAGCATTTTCTGTGTATTGTGTCATTGAATAAACCAGTTCCTTTGGAATGCAAATTCAGTTTACTGAAGAGGAAAGGTACCTTGAACATATGAAATGAAGAAAGAACTGCAGCTCAACACTGGAAGAAGGTGTTTATGTGTGTATTTGATGTATGAAGCTTTCTCTTTTACAAGATTAAAGACTGGTTAGATTAATGATCAAAACTGAGCATTCCATCTCATTCTGATAAATATGACATATAATGTTGTTATATAATTTATTTTCCTTATGAAGAAAAATTATACAGTGTTGTTCCACCCTATTAATTACTTTCTGGTCTCTGCTCTAATATAGAAGCAGGGCAGCAACGTGCATTCTAAAAATAACAATGAGATACTAGATAATCTTTTTTAATTGCCTAAAACCTCAAAACTTGCTTGAAACCAGCTTGTCAGTTAGTTTCCTTACTTACTTGCTGGTTATAAAAATGGTTTTGGTTTTGTAACCACAGCCTCAAACTGATGCCTTTAACTAAAGGAGAGCGATCAAGTAACATTTGATGTGGAACTACGTAGGGGATATTAGCAAGGATGACCAATGCTGAGGCTCTGTGGGGAAGGACCACAGTCTGGGCTCTTTCCGCTACCACACACGGAGGGGCTGAATTGGGTGGGGAAACCCCTCAAACAATGAAAGGGTGTATCACCCCAGGGGCCACATAAGTGGTTATGGTGCTATGTTTCATTACTTTGAAAAAAATTTACACTACTGAATGTAATGACCATGAATGTAAAAGTTTTGCACTGTTTCTTTCTTTGTATATATTTTTTATTATAAATAAAGCCTATTTTTGAAATTTTAAAAAAATCTTGATCAAAGAGATAGCTTTAAGAAACATCTTAAAAGAGGCTGACTGTGGAAAAGGTTCTCTGAAGATCAACACCTCAAAGCTAGCACGAAGCTCATGGTCTACTGGGCAGCAGTGATCCCTGACCTCCTGTACGCTGCCGAGACACGGACTATCTATAAGAAGCACCCAAGGCACTAGAAAGATACCATCAAAGCTGCCTCTGCAAAATCCTCCCATTTGACTGGAAGGATAAGCAGATTAATGTCAGTGTCCTCTCCCAGGCGAAGATCCCTCATGACCCGACTACACTCAGCTTCACCGGGCAGCCCAAGTCATTCAAGTGCTCAACATGCTCTATTTTAAGCTCTGTCATGCGAAGAAATGGACAGAGGAGATAATTCAATGATGCTCTCAAAAAGTCTTTCGATAAAATTTCAACATCCTCACCAAGTCCCAGGAATCCCTGGCTCAGACCACTTCGACTTTAGATGGAGCATTCGGAATGGCACTAAGAACCTTACACAGCACACAGAAGCCCAGTGTAAATGGCAGAATAATTGCTCCACTTCATATACGTCTACCTGCCCATCAGACAATTCATACCACATCTGGTAGGTCCAATATTGGCCACATCAATCACCTCAGAACCTACAGAAGCAGAGTGAAAGCCTCAGAAAAACAGAGGAGAGGGAGGTAGAGAGGATTTGGAAAAGAATTCTAGACCTCAGAGCCGAGGAAATTGAAATCACTATCTTCAGAGATTAGAATTAAGATCTGGTAGGCAGAAGAGATCGAAGAGATTACAGAGATAGTGTAGGGCATGGCCAGGGGAGATCTGAAAATAAGGATGACTCAGGGTCATACAGCTGAAGACTTTGGCTTTGGTTTTCCCCAAATAAGTTGGAAAAAAAATTCTGCTCAGCCAGTATTTGATTTGAAAAGAATTATAACAAACCAGAGACATTGGAGAGGTTTGGAGATGTGCCAGCGGGGTAGAGCTGGGTGTGGTGCAGAACCAGACATTGTATTTCCAATAAGAACATAAAAATTAGGAATAGGACAAAGACATCTGGCCCTTTGACCATGTTCCTCCAGTCAATAAGATGATGGCTGATCCTCTATGTGAACCATTTTCCTGCACTATACCCATATTCCTCAATTTCCTTAACATGCAGAAGTCTATCTGTCTCTGTGTTGAATGAATTTGAACTGTGCCACCAAAGCCCTCCGGAACATAGAACTCCAAAGATTCACCATCCTCTGAGGGAAGAAAGTTTTCAGTCCAAAATGGTCCACCTCTCATTCTAATCACCAGGGGCAGTGTGATGATGGAAAAACTGGAGGAAGCCAAGAATAGATCCCTGGGAAATTACAGAGATAACAGTGTGGGAGCAGGAAAAGAGTCTATTATACATGATTTTCTGAGGATGACCGAATAGATAAAAATAAAACCAGATGCTTAAATTCCCAGCCAGATGAAGAGGTTTAAAAACATTAGAAGTAGGAACAGGATTATGCCGTACACCCCTTGCTCCACCATTCATAAAGATCATGGCTGATCTTCACACATGCATGATGATAACACCCAGCTCTACCCCGCTGGCACCTCTCCAAACCTCTCCAACGTCTCTGGTTTGTTAGAATTCTTTTCAAATCAAATACTGGCTGAGCAGAATTTTTTTCCAACTTATTTGGGGAAAACCAAAGCCAAAGTCTTCAGCTATACGACTCTACAAGTCATCTTTGTTTTCAGATCTTCCAATGGCCATGCCCTACACTGTCTCTGTATATCCCTTGATTCCATAATGCCGAGAAATCTATCAGTTCCATTTTGAATGATCATGAAACAGGGAGACCCAGGGCTCCAGGTACATAGTTTTCTGAAGGTGCTGACATGGGTAGGCAGGGTGGTGAAGGTGGTTTGGCACGCTTGCCTTCATCGGTCAGGGCATTGGGTACAGAAGTTGGGATGTCGGTGAGACCACTTTTAGAGTATTGTGTACAGGTCTGGTTGCCCAGCTATAGGAAGAATGTCATTAAGCTGGAAAGGGTGCATAAAAGATTTATGAGGATGTTACAGGGACTGGAGGGCTTGAGTTATAAGGAGAGACTAGATAAGCTGGACTTTTTTCCCTGGTGCGCAGGACACTGAAAGGTAACTTTACAGAGGTTTATAAAATCATGAGGGGCATGAGGGTGAATGGTTTCAGTCTTTTTCCCAGGATAAGGGAGTCTGAAAATAGAGGGCATAGGTTTAAAGTCAGAAGGGAAAGACTTGATGGGCAACTTCTTCACACAGAGGGTGGTGGGTATATGGAACAAGCTGCCAGAGGAAGTGGTAGAAGCAGGGACAATTACAATGTTTAAAAGATATTGGGACAGGTAGAGGGATAAGGAAAGGTGTAGCAGGATATGGGCCAAATGCAGGCAAATAGGAACTAGCTCAGATGGACATCTTGGATAGCATGAAGAGTTGGGCTGATGGGCCTGTTCCCGTGCTGTATAACTCTACGAATCTATAATGACTGAGCTTCCACAGTCTTCCAGGGGTAAAGGATTCCAAAGGTTCACTACCCTCTGTGTAAAGAAATTTCCCCTCATCTCAATCTTAAATAACCTACACATTCTCAAGCTGTGCTCCCTGGCCCTAGTCTCCTCATTAGGGAAAATATCCTCCCTGCATCTAGCCCTTTAGGAATTTTGTGGAGCCATGCAGCATGGAAGCAGGCCATTTGGCCCATCATGTCCACAGTGACCAGTGGAAAGGAATAGTTTAATATGGTCATAATCACACAAGTTGTAATTGTAACTAATAATTAATTGCTCCTTCGATTTAGGAAAAGCTTCTTCCTCTTTGCCATCAGGTTTCTGAATGATCCATGAACCCATGAACACTACTTCGTTATTCCTTTTTTTGCATTATTTATTTTATAATTGATGGTAATTTTATGTCTTTGCACTGTACTGCTGCCGCAAAACAACAAACTTCACGACATAAAAGTCAGATATAATAAGCCTGATTCTGATTCCGTCTGTGACAAGATCGTATACCTGATTGGAGTGCTTCACAGCAAACTCAACAGGTTGAGCAGCATCTGTGGCGGCAAAGGGATAGTTGATGTTTCGGGTCAAGACGCTGCATCAGGACTGACACATGGATTTCCAGAAATAATGGGCAGGGATTGTAGAGGTGACAGTACTTTCAAGGACTTTGGAAAAGAAAGGGTAGTTGGGGTTATGGATTTTTTTTTTACATTTCATTACTAGAGAAAAGATTTTCAAAGAACCATTTTAAGATACCTTACATTTAAAATAGACTCAATGCCCACAGCAAAAATTAATCTCTAACTAGCCACTCGGAAAATAACTCTTACACCATCTTCAAAGCTCTCCAACCGAATTAGTGCTTCTGACTCACAGAGAGCCTGCTATTGCTCTCTTTGTAGTTCCAGTTGAAAGTATCTGGACAAACAAACTTATTACAGTGCTGCATCCTGAAAACCTCTGGGTAAGCATCATTTAACTGCAGAAGCCAAGTACTTATTTGAAGCAAAATGGTGTGTTCTCATAGTTATTAGAAAAAATTAAAGAGAGCATGTTCATCAACACTAGAATTTATTGTTTTAATTTGACCCACTGCTTCAGACTTTGTGTAATAAGAATAGAAGTTGCGGAGGAGTATAAAATCACTATTTAATTTTGAAGTATCTTTCACATAATATGACTTTGGTAAAGTTCATTTTAACTTCACTTCCCAATGTAGAATGGGACTAAGTAAGTCAATGATTAAATCCCCACTCTGCTGTTTAGCTGATCTCAGCCAAGACAACCTTATTGACCTCTGTGTTAACAACAGAAATGGAAGAAATGATTCAATATTCAATGATTCCTGTCTGTGTACAATGGAAGACAAAAGGACTGCTTTTAACAGTGATGCCCAATGTGGTCAAATAGTCATAGAGTCATAGAGCAATACAGCACAGATACAGGCCCTTTGGCCCAACGAGTCCAAGCCGACCATGGTGGCCACCCAGCTAGTCCCAATTTTCAGCATTCAGCCCATATCCCTCCAAGCCCCGCCCCTCCAGCTACCTATCCAAGTGCTTCTTAACCGACACTATTGTACCTGCCTCACCCACTTCCTCTGGCAGCTCGTTCCATACACTCACCACCGTCTGTGTGAAAAAGTTGCCCCTCCAGTCCCTTTTAAATCTTTCTCTTCTCACCCTAAACCTATGCCCCTGAGTTTTGGACTCCCCCTACCCTGGGGAAGAGACTGTTACCATCTACCTTATCTCTGTTTCTCATAATTTTAAACACTTCTACAAGGTCGCCCTTCATTCTCCTACATTCCAAGGAATAAAAACCTAGTCTGGCCAACCTCTCCCTGTAACTCAGGCCCTCCAGTCCTGGCAACACCCTTGTTAACCTTCTCTGCACTCTTTCCAGTTTAACCACATCTTTTCTACAACAGGGTGACCGAAACTGTACACAGTTCTCCAAGTGCGGCCTCACCAACAACTTATACAACTGCAACATAATGTCCCAACTCCTGTACTCAATGCCCTGATTGATGCCAGGACTAATGTCAGGAATAGCCAGGTGACAAGCATTGTTAGGGTAATCTATTAAAGGTGATCACTTAGATGAGGTACTGTTGCCTGAATGATACCCAATGAATTATATCCAGCATGAGCTGGCTTCTTCATATAAGAAAGGAGAAAAAACTGGAGGAAGCATGAAAATGGATGTGGCTCCTCTACCTGGACTGGACTAAAAATGTGGGAGAAATCTAAACTGGCCAATTATTGCCCCTGCAGTCTACTCTTAATCATTTTTAAGGCTGAGATTTAGACACCAAATTCATGGGTGTCACAAACCTTGTGATTTTAGTCAATGTGCTTTATTTTTCATGATTACTGTGACTTTGGAGGAAAATGTGTTTTTTAAAATACTTTTAACCAGCCTGGCCAGTTTATAAAGCTGACTCTCTGATCTGCTTCTTCTAAGTAAGGCTTGCTAAGGAAGTGCAGGATCAGTGATTTCAACTGCATATACAAAATGAAAATTGATCTGTTTTTACAACTGTGTGCAAGTGCACCATTTCTATGACTTTATTCTCCCTGGGTCAATCTTCCTGTGATCTTGAACAACATGTAGCAAGGCTGCATTGTGATTTAGGTCCAAATTGTCCATGTCAAAATTCTAACCCTAATCATGAGAAGGGTTTTCTCTACAATAACCTGCTTACTAATGGTCAGTTTGGTTTTCACCAAGACCTCTCATTTCCAGACTTCATTACATGTTTGGTCCAAACATGGGCCAGAGAGCTAAGTTCTTCTGGTGTGGTGAGAGTTTCTGCTATTTGCATCAAAGACAATTTACCTGAGTGTGGCATCAAACAGCCCTGGTAAAACCAAAGTCAATGCAAATCAGGAAGAAATTTCTGGAAGCAAGCCTGGCCTAAAGGAAGATCTTTGTGCTTAATGGAGGTAATCATCTCAACCTCAGGATGTTGCTGCAGAAGATCTTCAGGGCAGTGTCCAAGGTCCAAACATCTTCTACTGCTTCATAAATCAACTTCCATTCAGCAAATGATACAAAATAGGGACACTTGCTGTCGACTGTGTATTTGATTCCATTTGCAACTCCTTGAAAAATGATACAGACCATCCTAAACATTCAATCCCTCCACCACCACTGTATTGTAGCTGCATTGTGTCCTATCTTCAAAATAAACTGTGGTTATTCATCACGGTTAATTAGACACACTTCTCAAACCTACCATGAAGGGCAGTACATTGATACTGGAGAACCCAGCATGGTAATGTCATTAAATATCAAGTGTAGGTTAGGTTCTCTCTCGTTGGAGATGGTCATTACCTGACAGGAGTGGAGAGTGAAACAGAGTTTACTTTTCATTTGATGCCTTTTCATTTAATGAAACTGTTTTCTCTTTCCATTGATGCTGCTTGACCCATTGAATATTTTCAGCATTTTCTGCTTTTATTTCAGATGTTAGAAGAGCAGTTGCAGTTCATTACTTTTCAATGGCTTGGCACTTGTATGGTTTATATCTTACTTCTTATCAGCACACATCTGCGGGTTGCTGCTTGTTGCAAGCTGGCATGAGATGCATCACATACTGAACAACATCACTTCCCTAGAATAGCGACTTCCCTTCAACCATTTGGTTCTTGAACCAAGCTGCACAACCCTAATCACTACCTCAGTATGACCACTTTGCACCACAATGGACTTTGTTTTTTTTTCTAATTGTGTCCTTTCTTGTATAATTTTGTATAATTTATGTTTTTCTTGTGAATGTTGTGTCTCTAATGCTATGTGCCTGTGATGCTGCTGCAAATAAGTTTTTCATTGCATACATGTACTTGTGCATAATACAATAAACTCAACTTTGACTTTGATATCAGAAGAACTGCAGAGGGTTGTGAAGTTGGTTCACTGCCACCTTCTCAATAAATGCTGGCATTACCCATATCCTGAAACAGGAATTAAAAAAAGATTCCCTTGCACAACACACACCAATTTGATAGAAGTAGATTGCTGTTCATTTAATGTGGTTAGATCCAAATCCTAGAACTTCCTATCCATTACCACTGAAAACACTTTCAGCAAGGATTTGAGAAGCTCATCACCACCTTCTCAGGAGAATTAGGGATGGGCAATACATGCTCATTTATTAATATTGTTGACTCTTAATGTTCTCTGAACAAACCAACCAGCTCTTTTTTAAAAGATCACCACATAGTAACTAGGAATGCACAATGAATTATTTAAAAACTCTCATTAGTAACTTCTTTTAATGTTTATTCAGCATGTTGTCATCAATCTCTCCCCGGTGACTCCCCTGTATACAAGGGCAATTCATAGTACAATGTGTAAAATGGGCTCTTTTTGTATTATAGGCACAAGAGACTGATACAGGGTCACAACCCAAAACATCGGCTATCCCTTTGCCCCACAGATGCCGCTCGACCTGCTGAGTTCCTGCAGCAGATTGTTTTTATTTTCCTCTTTCTGTAGTGTAATATGTTATGGTTCTAACTTAAAGACCAACCGGCGACAGTTAACCAAATTGGTTTGATGCCTGATTTGACCATTCTCCCCTCAGGGATTCCCCAGGGGACCATCTGAAGACATAAGGCACCTATGAAACTGATAACTTTCATTGATGCTCTGATTGAATTGAACTGTGATGATTCATTCCTCCTGTGGTACCTGAAGCAAAGTTGCTATCATACTTCTAAGTGAATACATGGGACTGAGTCTCACAGGCCATTTTTTACGTTGATTGGGCCAGAACGTGTCCAGATCTTCTACATCCTTGACTCTCTGTAACCTCCTTAATCTTGCAAACTTCTGGGAGCTTTTCTCCTTTAAATCAGTCTTCAGATATGGTGGTAGCTGCGGTATTGCTTTTGGCCTCTTGTTTCCCATGACTAGGGGAGATTTGCCCATGAAGTGATGTAATTTGGTTCCAACTAGTAAAGCATTCCCAATTATCCGTTATTCTTAGTACATTAAGAACTGGCTTCTCTGTCAGATTCCAGTGGCAACCTGACAGCAGCTTGTGTCAACCAGTAAGGGCCATAACCTTTTGAGTTTGTAACATTATGTAAAATGTTAACACTACCTTGGACTGTATATTTTTCTCTCTCTCAACGTTGCATTCTTTTCATTATGTTTATTTTGTTATTTATTTTTGCACCCATGCAAGTTTTGTATAATTTATGTTAATTTATGTTTGTCCTAGTCTTGTGATGTTTTGTGCTGCTGCTGCAAAACACTAATTTGCATGGCACTTGTGAGGTGTTGCACTTTCGGAGGTCAGATGAAAGGAAAAAGTATACAGTTAATGGTAGGCCCCTTAATAGCATTGAGGTACAGAGGGATCTTGGGGTCCAGGTCCATAGTTCACTGAAAGTGGCTGCGCAAGTTGATAAAGTGGTAAAGAAGGTGTGTGGCATGCTTGCCTTCATTGGTAGGGGTGTTGAGCATACGAGTAAGGAAGTCATGCTGCAGCTGTATAAAACTTTAGTCAGACTGCACTTGGAGTATTGTGTGCAGTTCTGGTCGCCCATTATAAGAAGGATGTGAAGACTGTGGAAAGGGTGCAGAGGAGATTTACCAGGATGCCGCCTGGATTAGAGGGTATGAGCTATGAGGAAAGGTTGGACAAACTTGAGTTGTTCTCCCTTGAGCATTGGAGGGTGAGGGAAGACCTGATAGAGGTTTTTAAAATGAAGGCAGGTTTAGATAGGGTAGACAGTCAGAATTTTTTCCCCAGGGTAAAATGTCAAACCCCAGAGGACATGGTTTTAAGGTTGGGGGGGGGGGGGGGGGTGGAGTTTAAAGGCGACATGAGGGGCAAGTTTTTTTTTACGCAGAGAGTGGGAGGTGCCTGGAATGGGTTACCAGGGATGACAGTGGAAGCAGGCGGTGCGGTGGAGTTTAAGAGGCTGTTAGATAAACACAGGACTATGAAGGGAATGGAGGGATATGGATAATACACAGGAGGGGGGTATTTAGCATAAATTGGCATCAAAATCGGCACAACAGCGTGGGCCGAATGGCCTGTCCTGTGCTGTACTATTCTGTTTTGTTTATACCCTCTGTATGTATGCTTATGACAACAATAAACTTGAATTAATGAGGGAGGGGAAGGAATTTTTTTTAATTTTCTGGAGGAAGTACAAAAGGTCAGAATAATAAACTACCTTCCAGGTTCAGGCGCCACCTCCAACTCTTCCAGCCCGGGATTCGAACCCCCAACTCTCACACCGGGCGACCTGTAGCATCTGATGGACGTCGCTCGCAGCCAATCGCCTGCTGCTGCGGTTTAAAAAAACGTGACGCGAGGAGCGAACGGCCAAAGGCCGCCGAACGAGTGGGCGGAACCAGGTTGCCGTGGTTCCGAGTGATGGACAGCGCGAGGGACCAATCCCCTGCGGGGACGGCGGCGCTGGTCCGCTCGCAGCCAATGAGCGGTGGCGCGATGTGGGATTTCCTCCCGCGGCGCCCTGCCCCCGCTCCAAAGAAGCAACATGGCGCCGACATGGGGGTG
This sequence comes from Pristis pectinata, assembly GCF_009764475.1. Taxonomy (NCBI): domain Eukaryota; kingdom Metazoa; phylum Chordata; class Chondrichthyes; order Rhinopristiformes; family Pristidae; genus Pristis; species Pristis pectinata. Next base: position 3,725,712 of record NC_067433.1, read on the forward strand.
GTGTGCTGTGGTGATGGCTGTGCTCTGGCTGGTTTTCTGCAGTAGGGGCCAGGGTGACTCAGGGACAGAGGAGTATCTGAAGCGGGAGCACAGCTTGACGAAGCCCTACCAGGGTAAGAACTTCTTTCAGGCACCTCATTGTAAACAGTCTAATAAATTGCATGCCAATTGCGTGTTGGCGCAACCAGGGGCTCTGGAGGCAAATTGGCAAAACGCCTGGGGAGTTGTAGTCAACAGGTTTGTGTTGCCTGTTGCATGGAAACTTGGTGAGATTACACCTCGAGGGTGTGTGAGTGTGCTTCTGATATGCAAAAGCACTGGAAATGTAAAAAAATACAATTACAGCAAGAGCTCTGAGGTTTATACATGTCAGGGGGCTGTGAGGAAATTTATCTTTAAAATTGTTCTTTTTTTTCTCCCTGAGAGTAGGCAGTCCACTGCAGAATTATGGAGGTTAACCATACAAGATTTGACAGCGAGAACCCTGCTCACCAAGAAAGTGATGAGAATGTGGAATTCAATTGTCTGATTTCAAAAGATGTGTTTATATAGCACTCAAAGTGCTTTCAACCAGTGGTCTTTTCTGAAGCTCTATCATTGGGAAACTTGGCAGTTAATTTGCACGGAGTAAGTCTCAGATGTCATAATAACATAAATAGGAGGTGGAGTAGGCCAGTTGGTGCCTTCAGCTTGCTCCATCTTTAACAAGATTAAAGCTGATCTTCCGCTGCAAATGCTATTTTCCTGATCTATCCTCGTATCCCACAATTCCTTTAACATTAAGAATTCTATCAATCAGTTTTTAACAAAGTTACTGACTGAGCCTCCATTCCCCCTCTTGGTTAGACAATTATGGACACTCACCACTCTGTTTCTTCTCACCTCAGTCCCAAATGACAATATTCTGAGACTCTGACCCCCTGATTCCAAACTTCTCAGCTTGAGGAAACCCATTCTGTTGAGCTCTCTAATCATTTTGTATGCTTCAATGAGTTCACCTTTCATTCTTTTGTATGGTAGAGAACAGAGGTCCATCTGACTCAATCTCTCCTCCTATGACCCATCACTAGAACAAGTCTGATTAATCCTTGCTGCACTCCCTCTGCAGCAGATATTGGTGAGGAGACCAAGACTGTATACTTACGCTAGGTGTGGTCTCACCAAGGTCCTCTATTGTTGTACTAAGACATCTTGTACTCAAATTCTTCTGCAATAAAGGCCAACAAGGAACAGCGGAGAAGCACAACTGGTAGAGTTGCTGACCTGGTTCAGTCCTGACTCCCAGTGCCACCTGGGTGGAGTTTGCATGTTCTCCCTGTGTCTGCACAGGTTTATTTCCAGATCCTAAAAATGTGCAGGTTATTGACTGTAAGTTGGCCCTTGTGTGTCGGTGAGTGGTAGAATCTGGGGGGAAGAGGGGGGGGGGAGGTGGTGGGGGGGGAGGAAGAATAAGATGGGTTAGGAAAGGATTGGTGTAAGTGGGTGCTAGATAGTTAGTGTTGACTCAGTGGGCCAAAGGCCCTGTTTAGGTGCTGTATCTTTCCATGAACCTACCATTTATCTTGCTTGCTGCACCTTCAGGATAGCTTCCAGTGACTTGTGTACAAGTCTGCCCGGATCACTTTGAACATGGACTTTTCCCAGTCTCTCACTACTTAAGTACTCAGCATCTTGACCTCACGTTATGGCCTTGCACCTTATTGTCTGCCTGCACTGCACCTTCTCTGTAACTGTAACACTTTATTCTGCATTCTGTTATTACTTTTCCTTGTACTACCTCATTGCACTGTTGTAATGAAATGATCTGTATGGACAGCATGGAAAACAAGTTTTTTCACTGTGTGTTGGTACATATGACAATAATAAACCAATTACCAATAAATCAAGTTACCAATTTTTTGTTTCCTACTAAAACAACCTTGCATTTTTCCATGCTGTACTCCGTCTGCCACGTAGTTGCCCACTCACTCAGCTTCTCTGTATCCCCTTGAAGTCTCTTCCCATCTTCTTTGAGACTCACATTCCCTCTTACTTCCAAATTCACAGATGACATGAAGCTGTTACGTTTGCTCCCCTCTTGTTGATGTACACTGTGTGGAGCCTGATCCCTGCGGTACCCCACTGGTCTTGGACAGTCAACTTGAGAAGAACCTGTTTATTTCTATTTCTTTCAATCCATGCCAATTTGGATTGGAAGCGTCGCTATAAATCAAGGAACAGGAAACCTCTTCAGGCACCTGAAGGCTGAGGACCAGCAGAAAACCCCTAATCTAAAAGACAAATGGTGGGTAGATAAAGCATAGGCTGTCCAGCAACTTGCTGATGGCCATGATGCGTGTGGGTTCCTCAGCAATGTTACAGCTGTTTATAGACCATTCACCCAATGCCCCAGCCCACCGAGAGCCAAGTATGGAGGTGATTTCATCAAGGACCGAGAGGTGGTCGGCACCCACTGGAAGGAACACTTTGAAGACATCCTCAATCGTGACTCTATACTTGGCTCCGTCCAATAGCAATCTCTTTAGTTCAGCCTTGCTGCTACTCCTGACTGAGAAGTAGTCAAAAAGGCCAGATGCCGTCTGAAAAACAACAAGACTCTGGGAACAAACAATATCCCTGTTGAAGTTTGAAAATTCAGTTGTGAAGAACTTGGTCGCAAAATCCACAACCTCATTGTCCATATCTGGGAACAGCAGGATATTTTGGAGACCTTGGAGATGATGTAATTGTGACCATCTTCAAGAAAGGAGAGAAATCTGACTGCAGTAACTGAGGGACCTTCCTGCGGTCTACCAAGTGAAAGTCATCACCAGGGTTGTCCTCGACACTCTCATCTCAGTAGCTGAAGAGTTGATCCCTAAATTATGTGTGGATTCTGACCATCTAATGGCACAGTAGAAGTTCTCTTCGAGCTGTTGCATGATGAAGATAAATACAAGGAGCAGTACCATCATTAAATGTGGCATTTTACAATCTCACTGATTCCTTTAATTGGAAGAGACTGGTGCCCCTCCTCGAATTTGGCTGCCTTTAGAAATTAGTCTCCACTTTTTATTTGATTTGTGTTGCCTCGCAAGCCATGATGCTAGCCAATGGGTTCACATCAGAGGAAATCTCAGTGCAGACTGGTGTCGAACGAGGCTGTGTTGTAGTCCCAACACTTTGCAAACTTTCTTGCTGCTATGTAGCACCTCGCCTTCAGCATGCACTCATTGGAGTGGAACTAATCTACACAGCTAATGGGAAGCTGTTAAACTTGCATTGCCTCCATTTTATAACCGAGGTGACCCCAACCTCAGTAGTTGAACAGCAGTACGTAAACTTGCATTTGTGAATGTTTGGAGATGGAGTTGCAACTCCATCGTCAACTTGTTTAATGTAGCATACAAGCCAGTAGGACTTCTCAACGTCCACAAAACAAAGGTCCCCTGCTGTACCAAATCAACCTCCGACATTAAAAGTCCACAATGATACCATGGATAATGTAGACCACTTCCCATATCTTGGGAGCCATCTCTCAGTGAATTTAACATTGATGATGAGATTCAGCAGCAACTTCTGTGAAGTCTTTGATTGTCTGGGTGGTGAGGAAGGGTGTTGGAAGATCTAGATCTTGGGCAGCAGTGATCCCTGCCATTCTATAGGGTTCTGAAATGACGTTAAGCCAGAAATGGAGAGAGAAATCAGAAGAACACCAAAATGGAAATCCATCCGCCATAGGTACCGAGCTGGGAAAGGCTATCTTAGTAGTAATATTAGTATCTTTATTATCTGTGGTGTTGATTGTTAAAAGAAATTTTTAAAAAAAACAGCTCTGTTGCAGAAGTCAATAGTAGGCATCTCAAGGCACTGGAGCTAGACAACTAAGTCTGTATCTGCTGAATCATCCAAGTCCACTGGAAGGATAAGTTGTCATCCTCTCCAAGGCCAACATCCACAGCACTGATGCCCAAGTTACACTCAATCAGCTCTGTTGGCAGTCTGATACCATTCTCCTGAAACAAACACACTTCTGCATTCTGTCATGAGATTACCAGGTGGACAGAGGAAAAGCTGGAAGGTTTCCTCAAAATCACCTTTGAAGAAAGGGGGAAAAGTGCAAAATCCCCATTGACTCCTGCGAATCTTGGCCCATTAATGCTCAAGGTGCTACTGAGAGCATGAGGTCCATGCTTCAGGAGCATATAGGAGTCTGGCATAGATCGGGGAAGGAGCGTACCACCTCATAATCCACCCCGTCTGTCCCTTCAGGCATCTTCTGCTCCATCTGTGGAAGAGTCTGTGGGTCCTCATTGGCCGCCCCAGAACCAGAATGAAAGTAAGTCGTCCTCAACCTTGGGGCACTGACTAAGATGGAGGAGTAACAGGTCTGTGCTGCATCTCCCATTCAGTCATGCAGTGTTGACACCTCATGTTGTTGTATCTGAGGGGTTGCACAGGATTGTTAGAGTGTTGGGTTTGACGAATGACAGAACCACCTAAGAAGGAGGAAGAAGCCAGGACCTTTTTGAATAATGACCAGCAATCCATTTTAATGAAGATGACCGAGGAATAAATATTTGCTCTTCAAAGCAATGCTATAGGATCATTTACATCGGTGACAGTAGATAGTGCCTCGGTGGGAGGTCTCAACTGCTGCCTTGGAGTTCTATTGCTAGATTTTATGTTAAAGTTTCTGGGTGAGGCTTGAATCCATTACCTTATAACAGAATCAAAAATACCATGAGTTTGGCTGTGGTTGACACAGGTGCATTTGAGGAAAAGCTGGTTGGGCACATGAGGGTTTAGGAAACAGGTTTATGTCGGGTGGAGTGAGATGAGAGTTGATTGGAGAATATTTGACGATTGGACTAGCCGGTCTCTCTCATAGGAATGCTAACATCTTTTGTACTAAAGTTACCTGTTAAAGTGGGTCTCATAGACTGGGCACCTTTTGGCTTGAAAATGATTTCTGTTCTTTCACTTATTGTGCAGCAATGTTTTGTTAAAAGGATTTGCATGAATGAATACAAGTCACAAAAAACAGTGTCAAGTGAAGATCCCAGATACAGTCCTGTTCCGTGTGATTGCCCTCAGCCTCTGCATTAACTTATTCCAGGAGACCTGGTTTCTCTCTTGTGATTAAAGTTCCTTATCCTGTTAACAGTTACTCTGTATAAAGGTTAATCTGTGTAGGTTTTAAATGTTACTTGCATGCTGGTGTGGAAGTGGACTTTTCTCCTTGACTGGATGTATTTAAAAAGTCCAGCTGAAGTTCTTGTTCAACAACTCCTCTGTTCACCCAGGTCTCCTTCATTGCCTAAAAGGTAGTCAGTGCCACTCCAAACTTTTACATTTGCTAAAAGCCAAGTGTGTGTCTCTACACATCTCCTCCCTGACGTAATTGAGACATCTAATCTATTCATTACTTCCTTGTATCTAAAAAGGCTTTTAAAGACTCTTCTTTTGTCAGCTTGAGGCTCCAGCGGGATGTGTTGAGAAGCTGACTTGAAGAGAGCTTTTGTGTGGTTTCCTTCACTCTTAAGTGGTTGTATTTTCCTTTAGGTTTGGGAGCTTCAAGTTCCGGTACTTTCTGGGATATTACTGGAAACACGATGGTGACAGCTCACTTTGTACGGCTCACTCCTGATCTACAGAGTAAACAGGGAGCCATTTGGAACCGTGTCGTAAGAGTTGATTTTGATTAATTTTTGAAATAGTGCCAAAAAGTGAAATGCATGAATACTTGTGATGGTAACAAATGCTCCAGTTCAGCTATAGCATGGGCTAGGTGTAGAGTAAAGCTCCTTCTACTGTCCCAAGACATGGAGCAGAGTAAACCTCCCCCCTATGTTGTCCTATCAAACACTCTCAGGACTGGGGTTAGAAACAGAATAAACCTCCCTCTGCGCTGTCCCATCAAACACTCCCAGTTCAGATCTGTATGAATAAATGCAGAGCGAAGCCCGATTTACACAGTCCCATCAAATTATTCTAGGGCATGAGGTTAGGAGCTGAGTAAAGCTCCCTCCACACTGTCTCATCAAAAGCTCTCAGGACCAGTACAATATAGCTCAAACAAACAGTTTAGCTCTGTCTGCACTGTCCCATCAAAGACTCCCAGGATAGAAGGGGTTTGATATGGACTAATGGTTCCTCTGTGCTGTCTTATCAAGATATCCATGGCTTAGGTTAGGGTATGAAACTTGGGAAAGAATGTCTGTAGTGCTTAGTACTTGAAAGTCAGTGTACTTTTCTTCCAAGTGATAGTTTAATATCTCCAAAGATTGCATGTGATCCTCTATCTGTCTGCAGGCTTGCTTAATGCGAGACTGGGAGGTGCAGGTACATTTCAAAATCCATGGACAAGGGAAGAAGAATCTGAATGGCGATGGGTTAGCAGTGTGGTACACCAAAGATCGCATGCAACCAGGTACAGTGTCTGAACCGGATATTCCTTCAGATGGAAATCTTGTACTGCATTTGTTAGCTGGAACCCAATAGCAGGAGGGAAAAGGTGGCACTAGAACCTCCCCAAATCCCACTCTTCCTTCCACACTCCCCCAGCCAATGATTAATTGATAATTGTCGCACTGAGCCATTCATACTCATAAGATAAGAAATAAAAGCAAGAATAGGCTTTTCAGGGTCTTGTGTCTGCTCTGCCTTTAGGTGCGATCATGGGAGTACTTTTACCTCCATGCCATTACTGTAATTGCAATTAGCTGCTGTAACCACGTCTTCCTTGGTTCCCTTAGTGCAGTATCCAAAAATATATCACTCTCTGCCTTCAATATACTCAGTGATTGAGCCTGTAGAACCATCTTAGCTAGAGAATTCCAAAGATTCACTGCTGTCTAGTGAAGAAATTTCTCCTCAAGTCTGCCCTCAATGGCCAACCCCTTACATTGAGATTCTCACCACTGGTTACGGACACAACAACTAGGGGGTAATCATCTGCTCTCTCAAGGCCGGTAAGAATTTTGACATAGGAATTAGGAACTTGCTCTACCATTCACCAAGATCATGGCTCATCTACCTTTTTGCCACTTTCCGCAGTATCCTAATGTCCCCCCTTTCCATAAACATACAGAAGTCTATCAAGTTCTGTTTTGAATGAACTAGATGACTGAATCTCCACAGCTGTACTGGATGGAGAATGTCACAAAGATTCACCCACTGCTTATTCTAAAACTCTGAACCCTGTCTTCTGGACTCCTTGGTCAGGGGAAGCATCCTTCCCACATTCAGCCCATTGAACCCGGTAAGAATTTTGTAAATTTCAAAGAGATCATCTCTCATTCTTCTACAGTCTAGAGAATAGACGCCTAATCTATTCAATCTCTGCAAATGGCAAACCTGCTATCCCAGGGAGCAGTCTAGTGACTCTTCGCTGCACTCCTCTATGGCAAGTGTATCCTTTTATAGATAGAGACCAAAACTGTACACAATACTCCAGGCGTGGCCTCACCAAGACCCTGTGTAATTAACTCCTGATATCAAATCACGATAAAATAAATGCCGTTTGCCTTCCTAACTTCATGCTGCACCAGTTTGTTAGCTTTCAGTATGTCCCTTTGAACATTGACCTTTCCCGATCTGACGCACATTTAAAAAAAAACTCCACTCTTCCCGTTTTCTGCATCAAAGTGGATGACCTCGTGTTTCTCCGCATTAACTTCCATCTGCCACTTTCTGGCACATAAACTTGGAAATATGATGCTTGGTCCCATCAATCAAACTGTCTTGCTGTAGATTGTGAATGGCTGGAGCCCAAGCACCAACTCTCTGCTCACCCAGTAGTCAGTGCCGTGGCAGCCTGAGGAAAACCTGTTCACTCCCACTGTGTGTGTTTTGTCTGTTAACAACTTTTCAATCCATGTGCAACTACAATACTGCCAATTCCATGCGCTCTAACCTTGGTGACCAATCTCTTGTGTTAAACCTTATAAGCCTTCTAAAAATCTAAATACACCATATGCACTGGTACTTCCTAGTATATTCTACTGCTCACACCCTCAAAGGGCTCCATGAGCTTAATCAAACATAACTTCCTTTCCATAAGTCCATTATAACCCTGCTCATTCCTATTATTCTGTTCTAGGTGTTCTGTTATAGACGTCATTATAGATTCTGTTGGTTTCCCTGTTATTGATGTTGGGCTAACAGGTCCATTGTTCCCTGTTTTCTATCTCCCTCCTCTCTTAAATAGGTCACCACTTATTCTTCCAAACTCTAGAGAGTATTGGCCCAGTCTGCTCAATCTCTGCTTGCAGGACAGCTTCCTCCCACCTTATCCCAGGAATCATTCTGGTGGACCCCAAGGTCCCTGGTTCGACGCCACACCTGGCTTTGTTCATTTTGGGTGGATGAGTTGATCAGTGGTTTTCATGTTCCATCAAGCCCTATATCATTGCCACAGATGGCTGCGGAGGCCGAGTCACTGGGTATATTTAAAGCGGAGGTTGATAGGTCCTTGATTAGTAAGGACGTTAAAGGTCACGGGGAGAAGGTAGGATAATGGGGTTGAGAAGGAAAAATAAATCGGCTATGATTGAATGGCAGAGCAGACCCAAAGGGCTGAATGGCCTAATTCTGCTCCTAGGGTCTTGTGAGGAGAGTAGGAGAGTTCTCAGTGTCTCCTTTGTCTATAATGGTCCCCTCCTCCCCAGGACTTGGGCAGGCTAACTGCCAGTACTCCTGCAGCATTCAGTGCCATCGAGGTAAGGAGATTGGTTGTGGAAAGGTGTGGTGCATTTTTGGAGAAGTGATGTAACGGATGGCAGACTAGATTTCACTGTTAACACTTCCTTCAGGTTCAGTATTCGGAAGTAAGGATCTCTTTACTGGACTCGGAATATTCCTGGATACTTACCCAAATGAAGAGAAACAGCACGAGGTGAGTACAGGGTTAGAGTTCACGTTCAAATAACTTGTGTACTACTGGACAGATGATTTCCCAAATATGCCAACAGTTGCTTTTCTGCCCATGCATTTATTAGCTCCTTTTAAACTCCCTGAGACTTTTGTCGTTGTAATATATTGAAGTAATAATTGCCTTGCTGGAAAATAACACATGTTTTTCCCGTTTAATCAGACTTTAAATATGGCAGCAATGATGAGAGTCATTTGTTCCTTTTGACCTGAATGTGTCATGAATTTAGAAATTCAGAACATGAACAAGTTTGCTCACACACACGGGTGGTGGAAATATAAACCTTTGCTTTTCTTGTTAATAAGTACTTGAATGAGAATGTGCAGTGCTGCAGCCTAAATAACTCATTTAGGGCTTTGGCAGACACTAAGCTGAATGGCTTCCCTCTGTAATTCACACACAACTTGTATGATGTGATCAGTTGCTTCTCAGTTGTGCTAATGTAGTCAGTAAAGTAACATCACTGTGCATTGAGTAAAGGTTCTCTGATGCACAACTGAGCAATTTAGATTTCTAAATTGCTTCTATTAGAGAAACAGGTGCATAATTGAATAAAACGAATGCAATTGTAAATGAACATGGATTAGTCTGCAAGGCCCATTAAATAGCAAAAGGTTGGATTTAAAAACCCTGAAGAAATGTAAACTTCCATTGGTATTGTACCTCATCCCATCTCTGAGATCATCACGAACTGCTGCATGATTGGTGAAACTTGGAAGTGTGTTTACTAGTTACAGGCAGAACAGGTAGTTTACACACATTAAGAGGCCACAATGAGATACAAGTTATGCTATTTAATCAGGGTTTTCTGATGTTGGCTGATGGAGGGGATAGCCTTCTACCAATATAAATAATTTCCTGGAGCCTCCAATAATGCAATATCCCCTCACCAAACAATTAGTGCAGATTCTGAACTCCAGTCCTGAGTTGGACTTGAGACCATTTGCTTTGCATTCAAAGGTGGACGAGTGAACAGGGGAACCAAGTAAGATGGGACTTTGTGGCTTTGAGAAGCTAAGAAGGAATAAGTTGAAAAATAATAGGTTTGATTTCAAAGGATGTAGATGGGTGGAACAATGACCTTTGTAGTAAGAATAAACTGGGGAGAAGGGAGAATGACAGAGGAAACAGCAAATCACTCCATTTAGTGAATTAAAAGACTGAGCCCATCAATGTCACTTGTGCTTGAAGATGAAGAGAATGTAATTCTACCTCAGATAATGAGTGATTATTTTTATCGGTTTGTAATTATGACTTGTTACTCACTGGAAAATCTGATATCCTGGTCCCCTTCATATCTGTTGATTGAGAAACCTACAATGCAGGTGGATGGGACTTGTGCATTGGGGTTGGCAGTGGGTAATGCACCTATTGTGCATTACATGTTGCATGCAGTGGATATAGGTTAAAGTGTGGATGACAGCCAGTTAAAGCTAAGTTGAAGTTGTGCATATGAGCTTTATGGACACCTTTTCCATTCCATGGGTTTATAAGGTCACTTCTCTGACACTTCCTTTCCGGATAAAAAATCCCAGCTATGACTGTCGAGCAGAGGGATTGGTTCTATGATTCTCCTCTGCTGTACTTCCAGTACTTGACTGTCACATTTGTTCCTTGATGACCGGAACTGGGCACCGTGCTCGCGGTGGGTCAGACTGGAACTGGGCACCGTGCTCACGGTGGGTCAGACCAAAACTATATTGTTTGATTAATCCCGTTCCATTTCTTGGCGTGACGAGGATTCACCTTTGCAAGTGGTTATGGAGTAAAATTAGAAATGAACAATTTGTTGAATGTCTTGTGCTCAATGCCAGAGAAAAAGGAAATTTCTGTGATTTACATAGTAATTTTTGCTGCCTGAAGTCACATCTGTACTCAATTGCTGTAAATCCTTGCCAGAAAATGGAATCCTTGTAAATATGTAGTCCTTCAGGGATTGATCTGAGAAGTATGTCTGGGTATTCACTGTCTGTAAATGTACAGTTAGTCCCAAAGAGGCAGATTGCTGTTTGCAGGAAATGCATGCCATTTGAAAGCAATGATGAGTTATTGAAATACCTGTTTTATCTCATGTTACAACTGTTTGGCATTATTTCCGGGATGTGCAGTCTAAGAAGAGGAGATATACACCTTCTACTCAGGTAGTCTTGTGTTACAGTTCTGAATCTTCATGCTCCATGGCATGTGTTAATTTCTTTTCCAAAGAGTGAATGTGTGTCTTTGCCTGTCTGTGTGTTTTATTTAGTTATATTTATAGTTAATTTCTTAAAAAATTTGAGTTTGTTGCACAACATCCTGCTGTCATCCAGTGTCTTTGGAGAAGAAATTCTAGAGGATTTGACCCTCAAGTTTTAAGAAATTAATTTTAAGAAATCAAGAGTGCAGGTGTGCTGCACTACTAGAAGTTAAATGTTCGGGACAGATATTGGGGCATTAAATGGCCCTGGAGGTGTCATAGAGAGAACGCAGGGAAATGGGCCCTTTGGCCCATTGAGTCTGTGCTGACCATCAACCACCCATTTACACTAATCCCACACTTTATTCTCCCCACATTCTCATCAACTCCCCCAGATTCTGCTACTTGCCTGCACACTAGGGGTAATTTACAGCAGCCAATTAACTTCCCTACCTTTTGGGATGTGGGAGGAAATTGGAGCATCTGGAGGAAATCTGCATGGTCATAGGGAGAACTTGCGAACTCCACACTGTTTCCAGGTCTCTGGTGCTGTGAGGCAGCAGCTCTAATTAGCTGCACTGATGTGCTGTCCCAGTGTGTCATTTCTCTTTCTTGTATGTCTCATTGCCAAGCCCACCGCCCCTTGATGGAGCTGATGGGACTGAGTCTGCAGACAGTGATGGCTCTCCAAACTTTCCGAAGTGACAAGACAATATTTCTGTTGATGCATTTCGCAAAATGCTCTGCTGGAGAGAATGGGGCTTTGCTTGTGAGTTGGCAAAGACTGGGGGAGTGGGGTGTTGGTGGGTTAACGTAATCCTCCAAATTTCATTGAGCTCTTCCCATCAGATGTTCTGGCCGGTGTTGAAGACTGTCCATCACTGGATATTTTTGTCCACTAGTGACACCTTCTCACCAACCTAGTTAACTTCAGGAGAAACCAAACAAAGAACCTGGGACCTCCCAAATCCAACTGACTTAGTTCCACACCACACTGAGAATCATTGGAAAGAGCTGCTCTTTCAGCACCTCTACCAGAGATGGGTTTGGTTTGCTGGTTTTGGCTGGGTTGTGGACACAACAATGTTTAAGCTATGGATCAGAGTAGGGTCTGTAACTAAATGATTGAAATTACTAGTACTGGGCCAGAGATTTACCCAGTGGGAGCAGATTGTTTGAGGGCAGGGTGCACTGTTGCGGTGGGGTCTGGAAAGAAAGGACATTATATTAAAATACATTGTGCTCAAGCATCAACTTGTTTAAGTATCTCTTAAATAAAATTGGAAACCTGTGCTGTAGGATTGTTCTTTTGCTTCTTTTGAGTGTGTGTTCATTGGATATAATTGAGGTTGCAGTCCTTTAACATTCTGATTTTGGCTTCGTAGCGAATTTTCCCATACATTTCTGCAATGGTGAACAACGGGAGCATGTCCTACGATCACTCACGAGATGGTAGACCTACAACTATTGGAGGATGCACTGCCCTTGTGAGAAATCTCAACCACGACACCTTTGTTGTGATTCGTTACTTGAAGAGGAGGCTCACGGTGAGTGTCTGTGAGGAAACCCAGACTACAGCTTTTTAGAACTGACCAAGGGGCCTTGTCTTCTGGAAAGTAGTAGTTGTGGTCTTCCCCAGCAATCCCTTATTACCCCTCCTCTATTGATGTAGAAATGGTCCATTGAGTGTATGCCAACTTTGAGCAATCTTCTCAACCCCATTCTACACCCCCCCACTTTTTTCCCCTGTAACCTATTCTCTCAGAGGTACCAATTAACCTGACCAACTCCAACCCACACCCCCACTGCCCACCAGCCACCTACACTAGCAGTAATTTACAGCGGGCAATTAACTTCCCAATCAGCACGTCCATGGGAGAAGACGGAGCACCCGAGGAGGAACCAGTGCAGTCACTGGGAGAATGTGCAGACTCTGTACAGACGGAGGTCAGGATTGAACCTGGGTTGCTGGAGTTGTGAGCTGGCTGCTATACTATCCAGCACCACCATGCTGACCACATTTGGACCAAATGGCCTGCAGATGCTTTGCATTGCTGCACAATTCTTAGTCCTGCCTCGGAGCACCAGTGACACCGAGTCATTGGTGCACCACTTGTCTGGTGTGCCTGTTTACCCATTTTAACAAAACAACTCTTTGTATGGGTGAGTGTGACACATCAAGATCTACATTCTTCTAAATCTTGTAAGTTAAGAGAGCTGAGCCCTATTCTTGCTGCTCTCTTGTGTAGTGTTACCAAAATGTCTTTCACATGCTGTAATATATCAGGAAGTTTTAGTGTGTGTTCTTGCTGGTTCTGCTCTGTCTGAGTCATGGCATTGCAGACCAACTTCAAGTTATTGTGATTTCCTGCTCAGACTTTGACCTTGTATCCTGCTGTCATGATGCTTACTGTGACTGAGTATTCTGTTACAGTCCATCTTCAACCAGTGGTTGCCCAATAAGTCATCTGAGTCATAGTCATACAGCAGGGAAGCAGGTCCTTTGGCCCACAAGAGTCCACACCAACCACGAACCAGCCTTTTACACCAATCCTGTATGAGAACATAGAACATTACAGCACCATACAGGCCATACGGCCCATCATGTTGTGCCGACATTTTATCCTGCTCTAATATCTATCTAACCCTTCCCTCCCACATAGCCCTCCATTTCTTTATCGTTCGTGTGTCTTTGTACGAGTCTCTTAAATGTCCCTAATGTATCTGCCCCCACAACCTCTGCTGGCAGTGTAATAAAAAAAAACTTGCCTCTAACATCCCTTATACCTTCCTCCAATCACCTTAAAATTATGCCACCTCGTGTTAGCCATTGTCGCCCTGGGAAAAATTCTCTGACTGTCCACTTGATCTATGCCTCTTATCATCTTGTACACCTCTATCAAGTCACCTCTCATCCTCCTTCTCTCCAAAGAGAGAAGCCCCAGCTCGCTCAACCTGTCCTCATAAGACATGCTCTCCAATCCAGGCAGCATCCTGGTAAATCTCCTCTGCACCGTCTCAATAGCTTCCACATCCTTCCTATAATGAGGTGACCAGAACTGAACACAATACTCCAAGTGTGGTCTGCCCAGAGTTCTATAGTGCTGTAACATTACCTCTCGGCTCTTGAACTCAATCCCCTGACTAATGAAGGTCAATACACCATACGCCTTCTTAACAACCCTATCGACCTGCGCGGCAACCTTGAGGGATCTATGGATGTTCCCATCAATTCCCCCTAGATTCCCCCACTCACGTACACACTATGGGCAGTATGCAGCAACCAATTAACCCACCAACGGCATGACTTTGGGATGTGGGAGGAAACTGGAGTACCCGGGGGAAACCCACGTGGTCACAGAAAACGTGCCAACTCCACACAGACGATATCTGAGGTTGGGATTAAACTTGAGTGTCTGGTGTCTCTAGTTGTGCCACTCTCTTATGTGATTACACAGGATATACAGGCGCACGTCATTTGGCCCAAACAGGAGTTTTTCATCTAAATCTGTTTAACTCTCCATTCCCCTCCCTCTTACGGGCTTGCCCTGCCTACTCTTATATACATCAATACTATTTTCCTTATGGACTTGCTGTGGAAGCAAGTTCCTTTTTCTCACCAAGAAGTTTCTTCTGGATTCCCTGTTGGATTTCTTGATTAACTGTCTTCCAGTTAAGCAGCCAGCTGCCCAAGGGAGGGGCTGGAAAGGGAATTTTAGTGACAGGAATGTGGGAATGACTTGAGCCATAATTGTAATGAATATGATTCTAACTATCAGCACTGTTTAAGTATTTCTCTCTGCCATTCACCCCAGGTTTGGATGGAAGCTTGCTCTGTTATGGGGGTTTTATCTTGACAGTGGTCAGACACTGAAGGACCCTTGTAGAACACGGAGTTGATGGATGTTTTTCCTTTGCAGGTAATGATTGATATTGATGGCAAGAATGAATGGAAAGACTGCATTGATATTACAGGTGTCAGACTGCCAATGGGTTATTACTTTGGTGCTTCTTCTGCCACTGGAGACTTGACAGGTAGGCTTGTCCCCTTCCTTTCCCTCATCTTCACATTCTGGGAAAGTGCTTGAGAAAGGATGGGAGACTTTCTGTGGAGAATTTGATCTTATGACATCTCAAAGTGCTTTATAGCCAATGAAGCACTTTTTGAATGTAGTTCGCCATTGTTCTAATGGAGGAAATGTGGCAACTCAGCAGCCCCCAAGTGATAATGGCTAATGTTACGGGGATGTTGGTTGAAGGACATGTATTGACCAGAACCCCAAGGGGAAACTTCCTCACTGCTCTTGGTGCCATGAGATCTTTCGTATCCACGCAAGAGCAGAATTGGTCTTGGTTTGATATTTCAATGACAACACAGCACCCCTGACCTGGTTCCCACAGTACTACAACCTAGATGTCATGGTGTGGCACCTGATCCTACAGTCTCATGACTAGCATGAGTGCTACCCACTGACACCAAGGTGTGTGACTCTTAGAGTAATAGGATGGTAGGATTGGTACTTGTGGAGGATTAGCTCCACTGGGCAGAAGGGTCCACTTCATCTGATTCTGTCCAGTGAACCACTGAGTGGATATTGCGATTGGGAAGACTTCCTCAGTCCTCTGGAGTATTGAGTTTGCAAAGGCACTGTTTAGTGTCGAACTGATTCAGGAAGACACAGAAGATACTGTGCCCAAATTAATCTGAGTGCTTGGAGGGTGGCCAGACTAGGAAGGAGGGAAGCAAGTGAGATTCCCAATCCTGATCGATTCTGTAGGAATGTGGACGTTGGGTGTTAAAGTTGCCTCTGGAAGTGACAGCCATTAACGTGAGTCTTTCATTTTTGTGCAGATAATCACGACATTATATCAATAAAAGTCTATCAGCTAACAGTGGAAAGGACACCAGAAGAGGAGGAAGAGGATGTGCAAGTGTTTGTTCCCAGTGTGGACAACTTCAGCCCGCAAGGAGGTAAGGGAAAACACCCCGATTTCTCAAAAACATAGAGCAGTCATTAGAAGATAGAATTACAGCCAGCCCAGAGAGAGGATAGTCTTGCAGCAAAGAAAGAGGTGAACTGTATGTAGGTGCCTGTGAAGGATGTTTGTGATCTGTCACAATCTGCTGTTTCCCTGTAGCTCTTCAAACAGTTGATACTCGGGTATTTAACCAATTCCTGAATTGAATCTGCAGTTTATTACTGAATCTGCTTCCCCACCCTTTCGGGTGACACTGTTTTTCCTCTCTCCTCCACCCTGCCCAAGCAGACCCTAGTTCTTTTGACAGTTATCTTAAATTGAGAACCAGTTTAGCACCCAAGGGTGTACAGAGGAGCCAAGCCACAAATTAGCATCGGTTGCTAAATGTGCACCATTCATTTAAAAATAGTCGAAGTGAGCTATAAAGTTTCTGGAGAATATGCTGCTGATTAGAATTTTACAGAAATTTGTTTTTTGCATGGGTTAATTGGAGAGACCAAAGTGCATCTTTGAAACTAGAATTTAATGCAAATTATTCAAACCCTCTGCACTCCGAACCTAGAATCTCTTAAACTATGCAGGGCTGGATTGTGACCAGCAGATGTTGAAACTTACTGCAGGCTTCATTACACTGGCTGCTCTGGATCACTCTAACCATGAATGTTTGTACACAAACCGCCCCACTCAGCATTGTTGCAGGGTCGGTTAGCATTTGTCTTATGACAGAATAGGAATTTTAGGATGATATAAATCAATGCCTGTTTTTTTCCCCCTTTTACCAAGGATTCAGTAATGGAGTTTGTCATTAATCGTAACAATCACTTTCTATCAAATAGCCTATAACAACCTGGATTTATGCAATGTCTTTCAGTTCTATAATGCAGGTTTGTTAAAAGACAATTTCGAACAGCAAGCCGTAGTGATATTAGATCAGTTGATAAATAGCTTAGTCAAAAGAGGGAGGTTTTAAGGTGCACCATTAAGGAAGACAAAAGCAGAGAGCTTTAGGGTCTAGCGTGTTGGAGGCATAGCACCAGTGACGAAGGAATGGAGACTTCAGCCCAGCTTTGTAGCTGAATTTACATTGAAACTGTACCTGACATGGAGCTCAACAGTGCAAGACTTGACTTCAGCAGATAATCTTATCTAAGGTCGATTCGTGTCTAAATAACACAATCTGCAGACCATCAACAGAGAGTGTAGTGCAACTTACCAGTAGAACCTAAAACATTCATTGCTTCAGCTACGATTCATTAGCTTATGTTGTGAAATAACATCATTGCTTAAATACAAATGAACCTGGGAAGATGCAGGGGAGGGGTGCAGAAAGTTCTTCATTTTAATGGAAGTAATTTAAATTGGAATGTGACCACTGATATTGTACTAAATCAGGGATTCTGAGAAGAATTTTCCCTCTGCCTTTGCAGTGCCCTTGCCCTAGTGACGGGGAGTGTGTGACTGAAATTCTCACAGCTGTGCCATCACTCACTCTCCCAAGAGTTGTTGACATCTTTGGACAAGTATAAATACACCTCTGGTGCAGGAACAGATGCAGTACCCAAACAGATCAGAGCTGTGCTGCACTTTGGGATTAGCTTGATAAATGTGAACCACCATTTCATAAAAAAGCAGGGATTGAATTAAAGCAGAATGATTAGCAGCTTATTGATGCTTGGTCATGCAAGCATTAGCTTTTAACTTGTTTTGCCAGTTCCTTCAGCACCAGAAAATGTTCCAAGTTGTTTCACTCGGGCGGTGGTTGTGGGGGAGGGGTAAATAAATGGTACAGAGTCAAGAAAGAAGATATTGGGGCAGATAACCAAAAAGCCTCGCAGAAGTCACACATTTCAAGGGGTGTCCTAACACTAGAGAGTGGCGGTAATGTACAGGGAGCAAATTCCAGAGTTCAGGGCCAAGGTATGCTTGCCAGTGGTGGGGAGAAACAGGTGGAGATAAACAGGAGAAAAGGAGAGATGAGAATTAAGGGCATGAGTCAGCCAGTTGATTCTAACCTGCTGCCCCATTGGGTGATCTTCCTCAGCACCACTTGACTGCAATGTCCCATATCCTTTCTTGAAATCTATCCATCTCAGTTTTGAATGAGCTCAATGCCTGAGTCGCAGCTCTCTGGGATTGAGAATTCCAATGATTCACCCCAGCTCTTATTGTGAGACCATGACCCCTGGCTTTAGATTTCTTAGCCTGGGGAAATATCTCCAATTGTAAGGCTAGAGGTGATTATGTGCAGAAGGATTTGAAAACAGAGAATTGTAAAATGGCATTGGTTGGCAGGGATCTGCTAACAACCCAGATTTATTTGTGTGATGTGTCACCAATGCCTGACGTGCTGAATGCTACTAATGTAGTTGTTGTTTTGAGCAGATGATCTGGATTCTGAGCCAATGAGTGGCGTGACGTTGTTCTTCATCAGTTTCTTCTCGCTTGTGGGTCTCATGGTGCTTGCTGTAATTGGAATCATCGTCTTCCAGAAGTGGCAGGAGCAGAGCCGTAAACGCTTCTACTGAGGCCCAGGCAGTGAAGAGGTTGTGGGCCAAGTCTGGGGACAGGCACAGTACGGGTTTATTTTCCTTCGTCAACGATGCCTCATTCCACTGGGATCAGCACCAAGTTGTCTCTTCACTGTTACTCTGCATACTGCTATCAAGAAGATCCACACCTACTTGACCCTGTGTTGTACTTGGGGGAGGTTAATGAGAGTCCCCACTGTCCCAAAGCAATTGACGGGTGAATTCCATGGTTTGGAAGAGAGAACAGTCGTAATGGTGAGGACTTCCATCCCATTTATTTGAATGCACTGCAGAAATAACCTGACTGGAAGACAAAAGTGAAGGAAGAGTTTTACAACGCCCTTCCCTCCCTGAACACGTCCATTCTGCTGTGTGTTGTGAATGTGATGTTAGGACTACTGCACATCCAGTACAGATCCTCCCTAAATATTGTGGAGAATCTTGTAGTATTCCTCTAATCGCCACAGCGGGCATTGAAGAGTTTGAAAGTGCTTCGCAAGAATATTTTTTCAAGCTGACAAAACCACTTCCAGCTGCTAAGTAAGAACGTTTTTGAACAAAACAAAACCAAAATGAGGAAGAAAGTCGTTTAGTGACTGTTCCCCTTTTTATTCTAACCCAAAAGAACACTTGAACTATGTGCAGTTGATACTGCCATGCCTCGTAGTGTGAGTTTGTTACTTTCACCTGTGTTTATTTTCCAGGGTAGTGAGAAGAGGCACTTGAAATGTTTCATAATTTTGTGTTAAAATGAGTATAGATTTAAAAACAAATGGTGTGGGAGTGGGGTATGAGTGAGTGATTCAAATGTTTCCCTGTGATAGGAGCAAGAATAAAATGCATCTTATTTCTGTTTTGATAATGTATCAGAATAAATACCCATAACCTGCTGGGAATCTAAAGACAGGCGGAACTGCAGATCAACTGCTTTTGTTTTGAGTGGTTGCTTCCCATGATATTTACTTCACTTCCACAGTAAAGGGTGAGGGTGCAGTGCAGATGTGCACTGCTGATGGAGTGTATTTAGGACATGTCTCTAAGTATGCTTGGTACATTTGAGATTCCATCATTAATGCAACTTGCTGTCTATTAGGAAGGTAGTGCTGTTTTAGTCTTTGCTACTCTTGGGAGTTGCAGGTTTGCTGGCCTCTGCTTCCTGATGTGTTGACCTTGAGTTTCTAGTTTGGGGATGGTGAAGTAGGAACAAGGGTTTGCTGGGGGTCAGTGACATTTAAGTGGCTGCTCATATAAACTAGTGAGAGCAAGGATAAGGGTGTAAACAGTAACAAACAACATGCAGGAGTTAAACAATATTGAGAGCATAGCAGTTGGCATCTGTGGTGGTGTGCTGGGGATGTTTCCTCAGGCCAGAGACTTCATTAAATCTGAGGGGCTCAGCTGGTGCCATAACCAACTGCTATTGTCCTTTTACTTCAGATTTTTATGCTTTTCCAACACCAGTGGTTGAGACTATTACACTGCCCTCACCATATGAATTATTTCATATACCATTACCTGTATGTGACTAATAGTAATTTGGCAATGGGGTGAAGCATTTGTGTCAATCTGTGTTGGCACGATTCATTGTCTGTGAAATTCATTGTGTGTCTCTGAGCTCCAGGGAGAAGAGGAGAAATTGTGACTTTGGAGATACTGCAAAAATAGTGAGACTTTTTCCTATTGGTTTATGGTGTATTCCATCACTCCATTACAGATAGTGTTGCTGTAATTTTAAAGGAGCTTGCCAATATAATACGCAAAGTTCCAATCCATATTATCTTCTCCCTTCTGACCAATCCTGTGTTGTAGCCTTGAGGCCTTTTACAATTCATACTTGCATTTATATAGCACTTTTCACACAATGAAGTACTTTGGAATGTAGTGACAGTTGTGGTGTTTGAAAGCTCCCACAGCTAACAATGTGATCATGATCTATTAATCTAATATGCCACCTGATAGATGAGCCAGTTAATCATTGGAACAGCCAGAAATTTTCCTGAACCTTGGCATGGGTCTTGGCGTTTGGATACTCTTTCCCTCCAGGAGCCTATTGTAATTTAGAACTGCAAATCAAAGATAAAAGGTCATTTCTCCTGTTTCTACCCTAAAAGAAAATTTCAGAAAATGTGCAAACCTGAGATGGGGGAATTCTTGGTAAGAATTGCAATCAGGCTATTGTTGTTGAAGTTAACTGCCTTTTGTGTTCCTGTCATCTTGCCAAGTTCTGTGACTGGGAATGGCCTGGATGTGGTGAACCTCAGTCTTCTGATCCCATTTGCCAAAGCCACTGCAGGAAAACCACTCTTACATTCAGCAGTATCTGAGAGCACCTTAGTTGCCAAGTGCCCAGATGGTGAGTACTGGCAGGGTAACTGCCACCTTGGTTTGATCCTGGTCTCCCACATCATAGGCAGTGAGGGAAATCTATGGTTAATTTACTTGATTTAGTAATCCAGATCTTAACAATGGCAACTGTAGAATTTAGTTCCAGATTATTAATTGAATTTAACTAGTTATGAGTAATGATACCTGGAAAAACTACAGGATCATTGTTAAATACCCATCTGGTCCAGTAATGTCCATATGGGAAGGAAAGCTGCAGTCTTTGCCCTTTCTGGCCTACATGTGAATCCAGGCATACCAATGTCCTGACTCTAAAATGACCTAGTAAGCCACTTGGTTGTAGAATGGCTTAAGGGCAATTAGGAATGGGCAATAAATGCCTTGCAATTGATAACCAAATCCTGAATTTAAAAAAAAAATGCAGCATTGGCAATAGGTGTAACAATGTTCAGCCAAAACCTATTACCACCTGTTGATAATGAAATCCAGAAGTAAATGTGGAGGAGGGAGGGCAATGGTGGGCAGAGATGAGCAGTGTCAGTAGGGATTCAGCACACTAACATTGAGTGGAAAATTACAGGAGACTTTAGAACTACATTGCTGGGTATTTTATTGTAAAGCTGTGAGGGTAAAAGGGGTGAAATAGCACCAAGGAGTAAAGGAGAGCAAGGATGTCACTGGCTATGAGATGAAGAACAAAGTTTTTCTTTGCTGTGCAAATTTGATCAGGAGTTTCAAGGAAGGATGTCAGAACAGTCTAATTCAAAATATGTGTAAGAGTTTTGTATTTTGCAGTAAGACTACAGCACTCTCCGAAGCCCACAAGGAAGCTGCTCGAATTGACTTCTCTGCAATGAAATGAAAATGCTCTTGAGTACAGTTCAGATTTTCAAAGATGTAGAATGTACAAATTGAAAGACCTGTTATTGCCTACCCCAGCTGTGCCTACAAATGAATTCAATATAGGAGGGGCCGTATGTAAATATGAAATTCCTTCCTGTTCATTTTTAGTGGCAATGCTAAGGTTAAAAGTTAACACTTAATTCAATAAAACACCAGGGATTTGGGAAGAATGGCATTCCCAAACTGTTTATATGACTGAACTTCATAAAAGTTTTAAAGGTTATTTTGTTAATGTATCTTCTGAAAAGTGGGTGCATCATGTGAAATGCTGTGATGTTAGTCCTTGTTCACAAAAACAGCATGCCTCAGTTAAATGGTGCATGTGCAATTGGGAAAGACTTGCACAAAGCCCATTTACTGCCTTTGTAATTTACAGTCAAGAACTTGTTTAGAATAGTCTTTTTTTAAATACTCTGGTCATGAGAAACCTAGAAATAAAAACAGAAAATGCTGGAAACACTTGGCAGTTCAGAGAGCATCTATGGATAGAGAAATGGTTAACATTTTAGATTGAGAAACCCATAGAGGGGCTGCTGTAATA
Organism: Pristis pectinata; assembly: GCF_009764475.1. Classification (NCBI taxonomy): domain Eukaryota; kingdom Metazoa; phylum Chordata; class Chondrichthyes; order Rhinopristiformes; family Pristidae; genus Pristis; species Pristis pectinata. The sequence goes on from NC_067433.1 coordinate 3,748,097, forward strand.
CTGATTCTTCTTGCCCTAATCAGGCAGCACTGTTTAAAACTACTGTTGAACCTATGTTTATGCTACTGTTTAAGTATAATTAAACAATGTGTGGAAATCAATATAAAGCCCAAGTTTGTTCTATCTGTTTGAGTTGTTTTAAATACTTTACCATGTGCCTTCAACACTGATCAAGGTATGGGATGTTGTTAGAGAAGACAATGTAAAGGACCCAGGTCTGGTATAGAAAAGGTTATATAATTAGTAAGGCTATTACCAGGCCAACTGCAGCTGAGGGATAAGTCATTTGAGGGACCTCCTCATCAATGTGCTCATGAGCCTGGCTAAGATAACTGTATGTCTAGCAACAGTCCAAAGGGTCTATCCAAGCCAACTGCCTGTACCTTGACCAAGGTTGCACCTTGTGCTAAGGTGTCCATGGAGCGGGAGCACAATCTAGCCACTGGCTCACTGGAAGCCTTCCAGGACTGGTGGATACTAGAGAGTCTGGAGTGCAAACTGGACAAAGAGAATAATACTTTAATGTGAGTTTTGTGAATAAAATTATTTTAAAACAAAACCACTTGGTTAATTGCACATATCATTCAGTGTGGTGTGGAGTTCACGGTCTTGCATTTTGCTGGTGGGAGAACTATAGGTCGATTGCTAATACAGGGAGATGTTGAGGGCTGTAGAGGCCTGCTCATGATGGAGAATTGTGGATGTGCTAAAGGTCATGTTCCTCTGGGCTGGAGGCCCTGAATGGAGCAGGGTGTGGGGTGGGCAAGGCCAGCATGTTACTCACTCTGTTGTGCTCTGGCACCACCAGGAGCTGCTCAATCAACCCAGTGCCTCTCAATGTTCTCATTCAGTAAAATGTCTTTCATGAGCTTGTTTATGTAGAATAAACATTAGCCCAGGCGTCTGGGGAGAACACCTTCCTATTCCTCTTTGAATAACGTCAACAGATATTTTAAATCTCACTGGGTAGACAGATGGTGATTCTCTAATATCTCTTCCGAAAGACAGCACCTTCAGCAATACAACACTCCCTCAGTATTGCACCAAGTGTCAGCCCAGATTGAAAAGGGATTTGGCCACTTCTGACAGAAGTGCTGACACTGAATCATGGTTAATGCAGGATAATGGACTTGCTCTTTCTCTTGGCTTCAACATCTGGATGGCAAACTTGGATTACAACTTTCAAGTCATTACTTGTTTCACAAAAAACAATCCAATTTCCACATCTGGACACACTCAACCCCTTTCCATGAGTGGCTAGATGAAGCACATCCTGCATCTGAACACGGTGCCCAATATCCACAGCCCCATACAGCATCTAGGATCCAGAGACCATATCCCACCTGTGCTCAGGTGCCATCCTATATTCTGTACAATAAGCACACATCTGGGCAGACAGTTCCCTTTTCCACAAGTGGATAGACACCTGTGCTCTCCTGTGGCAGCTCACTCCTGAAGACTATTTTCTGGCGTCCCACCCCAACGTTGTTCTCCACACTCAAAACCATTTGCTACCTGAGGGATCATCTGTCCCTTGCCTCTGATAATGTCAGCTTTGGCTGTCACCCTCCCCATTCTCCAAGCTTTAAATGTCACACAATTTCCCTCACCCCGCTGTGTCCCACTGTCCCACCGCAACTCATTCCCTTCCCAACTGGGATTTACAAACACCCCAGCAACATCCCCACTCCCTTCAAACTGTCTGCGTGGGTTTCCTCCGGGTGCTCTGGTTTCCTCCCACATTGCAAAGACGTATGGGTAGGTTAAGCTGGGTTTAAAATGGGCGGTGCGGACTCACTGGGCCGAAAGGGCCTGTTACCACACTGTAAATAAAATTTTAAATTTTAATCACGAAACTCAATCTTCTAGCAAAGTTGGCAATACACATCAATATATCTAAACAACAGCCAAGTCAAAAAAAAAATCTTGGGCCTTTTAGGACTCGAGTATGATTGGCAAATTTGGATCACGACTATCAAATCATTAGTCACATCATGTAAAAGGACATCTCAGAAAGACAATTAAAGACCAAATAACTAATCTTTAAAGATCAAGACATTTTTAATAAGCCCTTCTTCCTTTGCTGGGTGCCACCAAATTACAACATGTGTTAATCATTATAGATACTATATACGTTATATAAACACTTCCATTAGGACCCAGCCTCCAACTCACTCCCGTAGCTGTTCTTGTACAGAGAGAATTTTCAAAACCCTCAATCAGATTCCAGTCTCCCCTCTAATCTTTCCCAGGGGCCTGCTTTTTTCAGTATTACAAACAAAACCAATACTAAGCAAAATCAGAGTCCATTTGGGTTTTATTTACATTGGCTGGATATATATTTAACAATACAAAATATTTTATATGTTATCTCAGCAAATGCTTTGAAAAAAATTCTATTAAAAAGATTTTTAAAAAATTTGTAAGTAAATGGAGCATTCTGGAAAGTGCTGGCAAGAGGAAACACTGCATTTTAAATATGAAGTGATTGATTCCTGTGAGTTTAACACTTATTCTTCAAACTCTTCAGTGTAACTTTGATGACAGCAGTGGAGGCAGCTTTGGAGGGTGAAGCCTCCTGGCTTCAGTTGGGTGAAGTTTCCTTTTGAAATCTTCACAAATGAGTGTTCTATTATGCACTGTCATTACTCCCTCATGTCCAGTCATCCACACACACACCCAACTGCTTTTTCAGTCACAGCCAACAGCAAACGTAATCAAGGAAAGTAACATGCTGGACACATGCTCTGGGTTGTTGCTCCCTCCAGGCCCAGCCGCTCACCTTGAGACTGGCTGGCTTCTGCCTCCAGCATCTCCTTGTCACTTTTTCTTTCTATGAAATCTAGTGGACTGCAACAAAAAGTTTGCTATAGCGTTCTGTTAAGAAAACAAATTCAAGGAAAAAAAATAATAAAATAAAACCTAGTTTATTACATGGTGGTAGTGTTGGCTTCATTCACCAGTTAGTGCAGTGAACTGCCTGCAGTAAGTATGGTAAGAATTTCAACAGACTGATCTGCTAACTATGACATGATCAGCTGTAAGTGATCGTCTGCAGTATTCATCAGAAACATGGCCGGAATTTTTTTTTTACTTCAGTTCCCCTCGAATTCTCTCTACCACAGCTTCTGAAGTTCCCCCAGGATGGGCTGTCCTTCAAAACCCACATTAAGTGTGATTGTACACATCCAGATGGTGTGTGTGGGCAGCTGATTGGAGTGTGCAATCTGTGGGATAGGGGAACAGGGAGACAGTTGCACTGAACCCAAATCTGACTTTCCAGCAATAACCACTGGGAAGCAATTAAGAGCTGGGTGGCCTCCAGATATTTTCCCTCATCTGTCCCTAACCCAGGAGCACTCTGACACATTTATTGTGCCCCGATGATAATAAGCAGGGACTAGGCATTTCACTCATGAGACATCAATAGGTGTGCAGAGAAGGCAAACTAAGACCATGTAATAAAGTTCATACTGTACACTAGATACCAAGCCACTGGTTTTCTCTTGCCAGTGTGAGAGTTCTTCTGTCCAAGAATTACTTTCACACATCTCTCAGTTCCAACTAATGTTAATAGCATCATAGAGTCATAGTTATACAGAATGGAAACAAGCCCTTCAGCCCAACTCAACCATGCCAACCAAGTTGTCTATCTGAGGTAGTCTCATTTGCCTATGTTTGGCCCATATCCCTCTAAACCTTTCCGATCCATGTACCTGTTCATACATCTTTTAAATGTTGTAATTGTACCTGCCTCTACAGTCTCCTTTAGCAGCTCATTCCATACACCAACCACTCTCTGAGAGAAAAACTTGCCCCTCAGATCCCCTTTAAATCTTTCCCCTCTCATCTTAAACCTATGCACTCTAGTTTTAGACTCCCCTACCCTGAAAATAAAACTGAACACCTTATCTGTGCCTCTCATGATTTTATACACCTCTATAAGGTTACCCTTCAGCCTCCTATGCTTCAGTGAAAAAAGTCTCAGCATATCCAGTCTCCTTATAACTTAAGCCTTCCAGTCCTGGTAACATTTTCGTGAATCTTTCCTGCACCAGTTCCAGCTTAATGACATCCATCCTTTTGCCTGGGTGACCAGAACTGTACACAATACTCTTAAGTGTAATGTCACCAACATCTTGTACAGTTGTAACACTCCTGTACTCAATGCCCTGCCCAATGAAGGCAAACCTGCCAAATGCCTTCTTCACCACTCCATCTACCTGTGTCTCCACTTTAAGGGATCTATGTGCCTGTACCCCATGCTCTCTCTGTTCTATAACACTCTCCAGGGCCCTGCCATTTGTTGTCTAAGTGCTGTCCTGGTTCTTGTCTAAGTTAAATTCTATCTGCTATTCTTTGGCCCATTTCCCCAGTTCATCTAGATCCTGTTGTAATCTTGGATAATCCTGTTCACTGTCCACCATACCACCAATTTTGGTGTCATCCACAAACTTACTAACGATGCCAACTACATTCTCATCCAAATCATTAATATAGAAGACAAACAACAATGGACCCAGCACTAATCCCTGTGGCACACCATTGGTTACAGACCTCAAATCTGAAAAATAACCCTCCATTACATCCTCTGTCTCCTTCTACCAAGCCAATTTTGTATTCAATTGGTCAGCCCACCCTGGATCCATATGATCTAATCTTCCAGTCTACCACATAGAACCTTGTCAAAGGCCTTGCTAAAGTCCACGTAGACAACGTCCAGCACCCTGCCCTTATCAATCCTCTTGTCACCTCTTCACAAAACTCAATCAAATTTGTGAGACGTGATTTTCCATGCAGAAAGCCATTGGTGCATGGGAAATCAGTAATGGAGCTTTTCAGACAAAGCATCACTTTAAAAGACAGAATAAAAAGATAAAAGACATCCCACCAAATATAGTAATGGGCATTCTTTCAATTAAGATAGTCTCCACATACCGTGAACTGGTTGAGGGAATTTAAAGTTCTCTATCTAAGAAAAGTATATTTAGGAGAGTAGTTCTCCTATGCTTACAGAGAGCATGGGCCACCTCCTGATCCATTCACATTTATGCTTGCATTTTTTTTTGAAGGAGTTAATGAACTAAAGCACTTTCCAAAATTACCAGGGTATGGACAGCACAGGTTAGAAACAGAGTGAAGCTCCTTTTGCACTGTTCTGTCAAACACTGCCAGAGCAGGGACAACATGGCCCCACACTCCTGATCTTTGGGCAGCCAGTGTAGAGTGGAGCAGTTGGTCAGGGGACTTCCAGGTGACAGCCCCAGTGATCACAGAATCAGGCAGTGGGTCATTGGGATGACTGTCTGCCTCTCTTCCAAGGTTACTTATGTGCCCAGATGTCCTTCATAAGAGACCACAGTGTCTGCAAGCTCACAGAAAGCCTTCTGGAAGCAGGACAATATTTTAATATAAGCTTTTTTTGGATATTTAAATGGTTATTTTCAACAAAAAAAGTTAGATAGAGAGCAAAGCTCCTTCTACACAGTCTCATCAAAAATTGCCAAGACAGGTAGAAAATGGATTAACTAGAGCATAAATTTTATTTTTCCAAAAATGTGTTTTAATGGCCTTGGACCAGGGCAAAAAAGTAAAGAAGCTTTTGGTTGAGACACAGAGGTTCTTGTGGTGGTCATATTTCCAGAAGAGTGATCAAAACAAAATACTCCAGAGACTGCAGATTCAAATCTGCTCATTGCAGCTTGATGAGTTGGCATTGTAAAATATCCATGAATTAACAGAAAAACCCAACGAGTTAGCCAGTGTACCTTAGGAAAGGAAACCTGTCATTTTTACCCCCATTTTGTCTCTACACCCTACCACCATCCAAATGACTCATTTTTAAATGTAGATGCAATAATTAGAAGTTTGCTGATGACACCAAAATTAGTAGCGTGGCTGAGAGTGATGAAGCAAGTTCCAGACATCAGGATGACATCAAGGGAGTAATTTGTGGTCAAAAAAGCAACAAAACTGGATAAGTGTGAGGTAATGCATTTGAACTAGGGAAAACAAGACAAGAGAATACACAATAAACAATAGGATACTAAGAAATGTTGAGGAAACGAAATACTTGAGTACTAGTGCACAAATTTCTAAAGGTAGCAGATTGACAGATGTGGTCAAGGCAGTACACAGCATGTTTGTCTTTTCTGGCCAAGGCATAGATTATAAGATCAGGGATGTCACGTCAGAAGTATAAAATATTAACAGCAGAGAGAGCACTGTGCACAGTTCTGGTCACCACACTACAGGAAGGGCGTGACAGTACTAGGGAGGATACAGATTCACAATGTTTCCAACTCTGGAGAAATGTACAGCAAAAAAACTGCATTTGCTGGAAATCTAAATTTAAGACAATGCTGGAAATATTCAGCAAGTCAGGCAGAATCTAGGAAGAGAGAAAGGTCATCAACCTGAAACCCTAAGTCTGTTCCACTCTCTGTAGATGCTGCCTGACCTGCTGAATAGTTTTCAGGTTTTCTGTTTTTATTACTGGAAAATTATGGTTTTGAGGAGATTTAATTGAGATGTATAAAATTGTAAGAGGCCTAAACATGATAAAGAAAAAGGACCCATTTCCTTTTGCACAGAAGTCAGCAATGAAGGGGTATAGACTTAAGTTAATTGGTAGAAGGATTAAACAGTCCTGCAAAATGCCTTGGAACCTCCTACTATGTTCAAGGCACTATATATAAAAGTTGTTTTGATGTGTAATATAACTGAACGCCTTGCTTGAAACTGAAAAATATATTTTACTCGAGTGGTGGGGTTTGGAACTTGAAACGTAGGTGGAGGCAGAAAACCTTACTGCATTTAAGCAATACAAAGATGAACACTGAAAGAGCCATACATAATCTGCAAGGAAATGGACCCGAGACTAACCTGGTTCATCTGCAGCTGCCATCGATACAATGAGAAAAATAGCCACCTGCTATGCAGCAAATTTATGATTCAGTTTTAGTATGGATAGCTGTTAAATTCTCTAAGTGGGATTAGCAAGTCATTCAGTTGTATTACGCGTCGAAAAACAACTTGTAAGTGCCCCGGACATAGTAGGAGGTTCCAAGGCGCTCTGCAGGAATGTGTCTTTGTTAACAAACTCCAAGACTTGCTGCCCACATTCCTTTGCATATACATGCAGTTGATGGTGCAAAGTGAGCAGCACATGACAATCTCTGCTCAGAATCTCTCTCTCATGCAGGGAAGCATTGGGCTGAGAAAATTATTTCTTTGTACAATGTAACTGCGAGGGGTGGTGGGTTTTAACCGGGGAGAAAGGTTTTGCATTATAATTTCTTAATAACCGATCACATAGGCAGCAATGATGGAGACTTAAAGGAGAGTGGACAGATTCAATGGTCCAATCAATAAAACCATACACAAGATTTCATGAGGTTTAGAAATGAGAAAAGATTTAGTAATTAGTGAGGATGAGGAAGGAATTTTTTTCCTGATTGAGTGCAGGGTCTTACACTAATGAGAGAAGTTAATGGTTGGGGTGGATGGTGCAGCCAGAACTCAACACTGCAAACTCACAGGTTACTCGGTTTCTGAAAGGAGAAGGGACAGGAAGAAAGAAATAAAGTTCCAGAGAGGTCCTTTCATTAGACTTCAACAGAGCCTACACTTCCAGCATTCCCAGGACAGTAAGACCTGTGGGGACTGGCACCAAGTTCACTATTTACAATATGTATTTTCATACTGTAAAAGTTTTCATTAAAACGGGAAGTTCCTGCATTAGCAAAGGAATCCAGCTACCCTTGGGATTGTGCTTAGTTGGGAATTTAATCCAATAGTTTCTCCATTATCATCGTCACTGTGTAAATTATCCCCAGCTTCTGAAAAGCTGCTACCCCACAGATGTTCAGTAAAATGTACTTGAGAGTCTGTGGTTTTGGAGTGCCCCGGTATAGTTTATATGCAAATTAAGTGGGTCTCACGATTCATTGGCATGTGTCCGTTTACACAAGCTTCATGGTATTGCTTTGCATTTCAGATATTACTGAATACTTACAGGTATTGCATTGAGGATAGATACGAGGAAGATAACAGGCACCACCAGCAGCAATGCACAGACAACCCACCACTTGTACTTGCGCCAGACAATATGCTTCAATCCCTTCATGGGAGACCGGAACCACAAGAACGAAGTGTCTGGCCGGCTGTGGAACAGAAAGGAGGTGAATTGGTGAGATGGAGAAAGGGCAAACTCTTGCTTAATTACTTAACCTTCATGCCACATTATGTGGGCACATATGTAGTTAAAAGCTTCTTACTGACAAGTATCAGCCCCGTAAACCTATTCTCCTGCTATTCAATAAGATCATGAATCTTGGCTTCAACTCCACTTTCCACTCACTCCCGATACTCCCTTGCTTAACTGTAGTTCTTACATCCATCAATCTCCACCTTGAATATATTTAATGAATCTGCCCTCTACATCTCTTCAGGGTAGAGTCACTCAGAGAGAAGAAATTCCTCATATCCATCTGAAATAGACAACCCCTTATTCTGACAGTATGGCCCTTGGTTCTAGATATTCCCACTAGAGATACATCTTCTCATCATCCCCCTCAGAAAGTTTTAATAGGATCACCTCTCATTCATCTAAACCCCAATGAGTATGGACTCAACCCGCTCAACCTCTCTTCACGTCAACCTCTCGGTCCCATCAATCAACATACAATGTCAGAGCACTGTAGAACAAACCTGCGTCACTTACTAGCTAGCTCTGCTCAAATAATAAGGGAGGCCAAAAAACAATGGGAGACATAGAAATATATTAGTAATAGGAAACAAGGGTTGCTCTTGGCACGACTGCAAAGGACATTAAGGAGCCTTTTTATCAGAGGAAAAACTCCACTATCTGGAATGATACCTAGCACCAAAGATGTGGTTGTTGCAGGCCAATCATCTCAGTCCCAGGTCATTGCTGCAGGAGTTCTTTAGGGCGATTTCCTAGACCCAATCATCCTCTACCACTTCATTAATGACTCCCCTTCCAACATTACCTCCAAAGTTTGAATGATCGCTTCCAAGAGGAAGAATTCCTGCAATTTCCCGAAAAGTTTTCCTTACACAATTGGAACTCTTGATAATTTATCTCAGTTCTGCTACTAGATTGCTCTAACTCATTTCCAAAAGTGAGACTTTTTATATTTACGTGAGCAATGTAGGGACTGTAAAACAAAAAAAAATTGCATATGCTGGCAACCTGAAATAAACTCAGAAAATGCTGGAGATATTCAGGAGGTCAGGCAATACTTATGAAAGAGAAAGTTAATGTTTCACGTTGATGATTTTTCACCAGAACGAGGTTGCAGTGCAAGGGGAAGGGTAGAGAGAACAAAGGGGATGTCAGTGATGAAGTGGAGACCACGGTATGTAAATAGTGGTGTCGCCAACTGAGAGCGTGGCGACAACTTGTTAACTGCAGCTTATCTGTCTGGAAGAGCTGTAAATATGAGAAGAGAATGAGCACAAGAAAAAATCCACTTCTCCCCACCTTCTCTGCAACTTTACTCACAACTACTTTGTACTTTTCCTAATTCTGCTGAAAGGTCATCAGCTGAAACATTAATTCTTATTTCTCTCTTCACAGGCTCTGTTCAACCTGCTGAGTATTTCTAGCATTTTGTTTTTAATTACAGAAGGAGAATGTTGGCCAATGATCACACAATGTTAAATTCTTCGACAATTCCTCAGAAAAAGAGGTAGTCTGAACCCAAATATAGCAAAACTGGACAAAATTCAGGCACGACCTGATACATGGAAAGTGATATTCACAGCATTCCAAGGCAACAACCATCTCCAATGCGAAGGTAACTAACAATTTTCCTTTAACATTACCCATTACAAGGCACATGAAAAATGTAATGCCGTATTTTACATTTACTTAATCTAATGCAGGTCCAATAATGTTCAATTAGTTCAACATCATGTAGCACGAAGCAACATGCTTGTTTGGTTACCCGCCTTTGAGCCCGATCACCTTGTCTGTGTCCAACACAGTAGTACATGGCAGTGTAGCGTTTAGCGTAACGCTATTACAGCGCCAGCGACCCCGGTTCAATTCCTGCCACCGTCTGTAAGGAGTTTGTACGTTCTCCCCGTGTCTGCATGGGTTTCCTCCGAGTGCTCCGGCTTCCTCCCACATTCCAAAGACATACAGGTTAGGAAGTTGTGGGCATGCTATGTTGGCGTAAGGAAGCGTGGCAACACTTGCGGGCTGCCCCCAGAACACTCTATGCAAAAGATGGATTTCACTGTGTGTTTTGATGTACATGTCACTAATAAAGAAATCTTTTCTTATCTTACTTGTGTTGGGTTTGGGCTGAGTGAATATGCTCATGAACCACTTGGGTCAGGTTAACCTGATGTGTAAGCACAGAATACGAGATAGAGTGAGAGAGGAAAAGAACATAAGCAAGAAAGAGAGGAAGAGGAGACTGGCTGACAGTGAGTGTTGGGAGCGAGAAAGGAATGGGAAAGGAGAACAAGAAAGTGATAGAGCGAGGTTGGGCTGCTGGCATGCAGCTGAATCAGTTTGGGGGAAAAAAACTCACTTAGGCTCGGTTAGGTCAGGTCTGGTCCCATTTTTATACCTAAACGGACCTCCACACATCTTCCATTGGGACACTACAGTGCTGTGCATATCATTCAAGTGTCTCCTCTCTTCTCAAACATACCCAAGTTGTTATTTAAACTCATTCAATTAAGGAAATAACAGGCTAAACTCGTGGAAATGGTGTGATTTACAAAGCTAATTGTAAGCACAAAATATTAACTAACAAACAAAATGTGAAAATGTAGTATGCTGCCTGCATAGTAACAACCCATTTGTCACACAAGATGCTGGAGGAACTCAGTGGGTCAGGCAGAAACCAGGAGGTGAGAGGTAGAGGAGACAGTTGCAGATGATGGACTCTCCATTTGTTCTGGTTTGTTCAGATCTGTGCCCTGATTTTTTGTTTTAATTTTGGCCCAAGAACATTTTGGCAACAGTGCAAATTATCACACAGCAGAAAGGTAGCTTTTTGGTGAAATGATTGCAGCAAACATACTTTGGTGGTTCCAATTTGGGGTTCATGTTGGGCTCTTCTCTCCCCTTTCCGGCAGGCCGCTCCTCAGCTTCAAATTCTGTCACCAGTTCCAGGGTCAGCTCGACCTTGCCCTGAGCAGAACGAATCAAGAAAATAACACAGGCAAAAGGCATCAGGTAATGGCACTGAGTCTGAGTGCTTTCTGTGACAGTCTAACACGGCAGGAGCAGGCACCCACAAACCATCACGTGCGCTCACACCTGGAGGGGTATGTGGGGGGCACTGTGTGCCCATCTCTCAAGCTCGAAACAGGAAAAGGACTGGCATTTCTAAAGTGTCCATCACAATTCAGAATATGCCAAAGCACTTTGTTGCCAATCAAATACACTCCCTATTGTAACATTGCACGTAAGTACAGTGAGCTTCCCACAATCAGCAATACTCTCAAGGTGCTAAGCATGAGTTTTAGTGGTTGTTAGTCGAGGGAATACAATTGGCCGGAACCCTATGGCCAATCCAGTCAGCTCTTTGAACAAATGCTGAGAGACCACCTACATCCATCCAAGAACAAGGAAGGCATTGATAAAAGTGGTTCATTTTGTAGATCAAATATGATGGCAGAATATAGTATTAATGGTAAGACTCCTGGCAGTGTGGAGGATCAGAAGGATCTTGGGATCAGAGTCCATAGGACGCTCAAAGCAGCTGCACAGGTTGACTCTGTGGTTAAGAAGGCATACGGTGTATTGTCTTTCATCAATTGTGGAATTGAATTTAGGAGCTGAGAGGTAATGTTGCAGCTATATAGGACCCTGGTCAGACCCCACTTGGAGTACTGTGCTCAGTTCTGGTCGCCTCACTACAGGAATGATGTGGAAGCCATAGAAAGGGTGCAGAGGAGATTTACAAGGATGTTGCCTGGATTGGGGAGCATGCCTTATGAAAACAGGTTGAGTGAACTCGGACTTTTCTCCTTGGAGCGACGGAGGATGAGAGGTGACCTAATAGAGGTGTATAAGATGATGAGAGGCATTGATCGTGTGGATAGTCAGAGGCTTTTTCCCAGGGCTGAAATGGTTGCCACAAGAGGACACAGGTTTAAGGTGCTGGGGAGTAGGTACTGAGGAGATGTCAGGGGTAAGTTTTTTTTACTCAGAGAGTGGTGAGTGCACGGAATGGGCTGCCGGCAATGGTGGTAGAGGCGGATATGGTAAGGTCTTTTAAGAGACTTTTGGATAGGTACATGGAGCTTAGAAAAATAGAGGGCTATGGGTAAGCCTAGTTCTAAGGTAGGGACATGTTCGGCACAGCTTTGTGGGCCGAAGGGCCTGAATTGTGCTGTAGGTTTTCTATGTTCTCAAGCATCTTTGATAAACGTTGGAAGTTTAATAAGCTGCACTTTTAGGATGGCATCTTGGTGGGTACACCACCTGCTGTGGTACCAAATCATGCTGTCCAAGGTGATGCCTGGTTGGTGCTGGAGTTACTGATCTCAGTTGGAGTGGGTTTGTAGGCATTACAGTGAACTACAATCTCACTGGACTGGGGAAAGGAAAGTAAGAATCAATCAGGAATCCACTTCTGACACCAAGTGAGTCAATTCTGGAACAAACCACTAGTACTGAATTTGAATGAAGGATTCAGCTCTCTCTACTCAGACATTGGGCAAAGGGAATGGCAAGAGAGCGAGAGAGATGTACAATGCAAGCCTATGTGCCCTTGACCTCATAAAACCAAGGGTGATTGAAGTGAAATATTTAAATACCAGCCACCAGCTGGACAAATGTGGAAATACTTGAAGAAAGAATTTGATCTTACTGTTAAAACTGGTTTGCCTTCTTTGTATGTAATGCACGGCCACCAGCCCTTAACACGCTTTTGCTTGAACAGTGAAACCAACTTCTGCAAATTATCTGATGAAGAGCCTTCTTTCTTAAAGAACCTGCTTAAGGTGCAATGATCCGACCATTTTGTTGGACTTCGAAAGCATTCAGGTTAAGCTCAAGGTAACCTGCCAGAATAAAAAGACAGCACACAATCACAGGGAACAGGAACAGGTTAATCGAGACCTTCATCCAATGGAAGCTAGGTACAGGAGCTGACCAAGGATCTTTTGTTCAAGTGTTGAGGGATGGGCGAGTTGGGGGAAGCATGCTGGTCTTGCTGAATCCAGTAAGAACAGAGTTTCCTGCAATATAGCTAGCTCTTGTCTGCTTAGGTTAGGGAATTGAGAAATGGACCACAATTACCACATGCTGACCCCTTTGTGGACTTCAGGTAAAGGCAGGATTGGGAGCACACATGCTGCCTCTCACAGTCAGACAGTCTTTTGGCATTATGGATTTGTGGATTATGGATATTTGACTATCACTCCCTGGTGCAGATGACCTCACTTGGAGGTGGTGGATTTCTCACTTGCCTTTGTCCTTGAAAGCCACAGAGGTTATGAGATTTGGGGGGTGGGGGTCTGCCGCTGCTAAAAATATCTGGCCAGTTGTTGCAGTGTTGCTTGTGGATGGGTGCCACGATAGCACAAGGACATGATTGGGGGGGAACGAAGCAGCTGAAGATGATTGAATCCAGGACTCTGTTCTGAGGGATTCCTGCAGCGATTGTCCTGGGGTTGAGACGACTTGCTCCAACAATAATGAACATCTTTCTGATGATCAATTTAATCAGGGCTCCTTGAAGCCATACTCAGTCATGTGCTTCCTCAGTGCTAAAGGCAGTCACTCTCCTCTGGAATTCAGCTCTTTGATCGATACTTAGGTGATGCTCTGACAATGTTCCTGAGGCAAGTGGTGGTGGCAACATCCACAATGAACCTCAGTGAGCAACGATGAGATGCGAGGCTTTGTTGATAATTACCTCACATGGTATTGGGATGCAAGTCTGTGCCTGTGATTCCTCTACACATTAACAGATGTGTCAGCATCTGTAATCTGTGAAGGGCTGTACGTCTGTGACTCCCCCAATATGGTGATGTACTTGGGTCTGCTTCTGCAGTTCCCAGACAGCAAGGGGGAGTGGCTTGTGATTCCCCTACATGGAGCTGGGATGTGAGTGTCTCTTTGATAAATCCAGACAGCAACAGGATTTGGGTCTGTCTATATTTGTGATCCCTCTGCATGACAATGGGGCACAGGGGTCTCTGATCCCCTCACTTCTGTTCCACTGCCTGTGGGACTAAAATTCCCCACTGGTCGCGATTCCTAATACTTTCACCCAGGAGCTTCAACTGTTGTTCTGAAAAATATTCCTCTGCCCTCAATGCAATAGGATGATTCAGTGCTTTAAACCTAATCAGGACCCTGCTAGATGGAATAGAACTTATTGATAACCTAACTGGAATATTTATCACTTTGTTGAAGCATGAAGAGGAAGTGACCACCCAACAGTGCTGAGTACCTTGTATTCAATCAGCTCCTTAGAGGGACAGTGAAACTCAGTCTACTGCTGCCTCCATTATTGTTTCCTCCGTTACCCCATCCAAACTAATGTTGTTTTTAATACCCTCATGTTTTAAGAAATGGTAGGAAGCCAACTGGCCATAGAGTCAATGCTGGCTTTCAGAGCATTCCCATCACTCCCATGCTTCCACTAAAGCTCACCACAAAGAAATAAGCTCTCGACACGTGCAAGGCCCCCCCCATTTCGTATGTATCCTTGACGGTGCCAAACCACACACTTCTACCGTTCTAGGAGCGGTTAAACTCTTGCTCCCTGACGCTCTCTTGACTTGGAAATATTTGCCAATCCTTCATCTCTGGGTTTAGATACTGGAACTCTCTAACCAAGAGCACTGTGGGACTACCTCCACCACAGAGACTACAGTGTTCAAGAACGGTTCACCTGCACCACGTTCTCAAAGGCGATTAAGGATGGGAATAATGCTGGACTTATCAATGATAACAACTCATAAGAAAACTGACTAATAAAACAATTGTGTAATCTCTGGAGACTTATTAAACTTTACCTAATAATCATCAAAGGAGAATTTATCATTGTCCCAAAGCTGGATGATTAGTTTAGGAGGCATTTTCACTTCCACCTCATCCAAGTTCCAATATAATTCTGAAAGAAGCAGAAAACTCCCTCAAAATCATTCTTTACTGAAACATTTAGAAATAAGTACATGTGCAGCATCTTTTGTGATGGACTTACTTGGATTAACCATGTGGCATTTCAACGAAATGACTGACTGATTTATACAAACGTTGACTAGGACATGGTGGGCTGAAGGGCCGTTTTCTATGTTATACGACCTATGGTCTTATCCATTATTAACACCAGAAATTTACTCAAATTACATTAAAATATTACACTAATCAATTTCCATCTCCAAACTGCATTAAAATAAACTGAATTTACAAATAGGGTCTTCAAAGAACCCAGTGTCAATGGACCTAACTCTTCCCATTCAGTTCCTCTGTATATAATATGGACTGATCAAAAGAGCACTGGTGTGCAATGGAAATCAACAGGGAAATAGGAATGGGAAGAATTTAGTTCAGTAGAATTTACTATAATGCCAGTGGATGGGAAGATGTCTGATCCTTAAGATTTGGTACAATTGTACTAGTGGAAGCATCTCAACATTTACCCTGTCACATGCCCCATAATCATAAATGTTTCAATAAGATTGAACAGTACAGCATAGGTATAGCCCCTTCAGCCCACAATGCCTGTGCCAACCCATGATGCCAATCCAAACTAATCCCATCTGCCTGCACATAGTCTATATCCCTCCATCCCTTCCTGTTCACGTGCCTGTCTAAATGCCTCTTAAATGTTGCTATTATACCTGCTTCTACCACTTCCCCTGGCAGAGTGTTTCAGGAAACTATAATGCTGTGTTACAAAATAAAACTTGTCTTGTAAATGTCCTTTTAACTTTCTCGCTCTCACCTTAAACCTATGCCCTATATTAGATATTAGGCATTTCTACCCTGGGAAAAAGAACCTGAGGAACCTCTTCTGCACCCTCTCCAAAGCCTCCCTCCTATAATGCAGTGACTAGAAATGTACCAATGTGCTCTAAATGTGGCCCAAAGTTTTATACAACTCTAACGACTTTCTGACTTTTATACTCAGCACCCGACCGATGAAGGCAAACGTGCTGTATGCCTTCTTTACCACTCTATCTACTTGTGTTGCCACTTTCAGGGAGCTATGGACTTACACCCCAAGATCCCTCTGTACATCAAACAAAATGCTGGAGGAACGCAGCAGGTCAGGCTGCATCTGTGTTGGGAAATGGACAGTTGACGTTTTGGGTCAAGACCTTTCACCCAACATGTCAACTGTCCATTTCCCTCCACAGCTGCTGCCTGACCCACTGAGCTCCTTCAGCATTTTGTTTGTTTCTCCCTATTCCAACATCTGCAGTCTATTGTGTCTCTATCTGTACAACAATGTTTCTAAGGATCCTGCCATTTATTGTATACCTTGCTTTTGCATTTGACCTCCCAAAGTGCAACACCTCACACGTCTGGATTAAACTCCATCTGCCATTTCTGTACCCAGATATCTAACTGGTACATATCCTGCCGAATCCTTTGACAACCTTTCGCCACTATCCACAACTCTGCCAATTTTTGTGTCATCTGCAAACTCACTAATCAATCCCTCCACAATTTTAATCGAGTCATTTATACTGTATATATCACAAGCAGCAGAGGTCCCAGCACTGCAGAACAGTACTGGTCACAGACCTCCAGTCAGAATAACACCCCTCCACCAGTACCCTCGGTCTTTTATGGCCAAGCCAATCTTGAATCTAATCTATCAAGTCACCATGGATCGCAAGTGCCTTAATTGTCTGGATCAGCCTTCCATGGGATCTTGTCAAAACTTTACTAAAGTCCATGTAGACAACATCCACTGTCCTGCCTTCATCAATTATCTTCACCAGTTCCTCAAAAAACTCAATCACGTTTGTAAGACATGAACCTCCTCCACACAAACCCATGTTGACTTTTCCTAATGCCTATGCTTTTCCAGATGCGAGTAGGTCACCTCATTTTTCCAAATCCAAAGAACATTCATCTAATTTCTTTAGTCGCTTGTCACAGGACAATCCCCGGGAATTAACCCAGTGAATCTCTTTAGGAATGCCTCCAATGTCAATATATCCTATAAGTAAAGGGAACAAAATCATGCACAGTACTCCAGCTGTGGCCTCACCAGTACCCTGTACAAAGGTAACAATTCTTTCCTATTTCTAAACTGCATCCCTCTTCCAAAAATGGCCAATATGCCATTTGTCTTCCTAACCACTTAGTGCACCTGCCTGCTATCTTATTGCAATTTGTGCACAAGGACACCTATATCACTCTGTACTTTGTTCATATGAAGTTTTCTTCATTTAGATGACAATCTACCTTTAGGTTTCTCTAACCCAAGTGCATGATCTTACATTTTCCCACATTAAACTCCATTTGCCAAGTTTTTGTCCGCTCACTCAAATTTTATATCCTGTAGCAGAGCTCAAATATCCTCATCGCAACATGCCCTCCCACTTATGTTTTGTGTCACTGGCAAACTTGGATAGCTTACACTCTTCCCAATTAATATGAATAATGAACAATTGAGGCCAAGAATGGATCTTTGGGGCACTCCACTAGTTACATCCTTCCAGCCTGAAAAAGACCCATTTATTCTAATTCTCTGTTTCTATGCAACAACAAATCTTCAGTCCATGCTAACACACTTCTCCCAATACCATGAAATCCTACCTTGTGCAACAACCTTTAATGTGGCACCTTATCAAATGCCTTCTGGAAATCCAACACACTACATCTACAGGTCATACAATTATTCTGCTATGACTTAGTCCCTACCTTTTTGCTGATGACAAGGACTCGTTCCACTTTTATATATTCAAAAGGAAAATAAATCTCCAGTTAAAGTTACCCTCTCCGTCCAGAGATCTGTAATGGACATCAGTTTTTCTGTGTGTTATCCTCCAATCCAGCCATCCAGCTAGTTAGAGAAAAATAGGTTAAGTAATCACTTCTCACTTTAGGCAGTGGTCAATGATAAGTACCTCACAGCCAGTGTGAAAACTACAGGCGACTCCTGTGTTATGGGGGAGGGGTGGTTGCTGTTCCCTTTCCAGAAGAACGTCTGTATCACAGTTGTCTGTAATGCAAGGCCACATGATCTGCACACACACCAAAAAATGAGCTGAAAGTAAAATAAAAATTGACACATAATTCCGTGAGAGCAATTTTTATTCTGTATCTCAGATTTTTTGGTAGTGATTTGTGAATTCCGTCAGGGTGAATTTCTTATTACCCGAACTACTGTAACTGGGGGGGGGGGGGGGGGGGGGGGGGGGGGGGGGGGGGGGGGGGGGGGGGGGGGGGGGGGGGGGGGGGGGGGGGGGGGGGGGGGGGGGGGGGGGGGGGGGGGGGGGCGGTAACCTGTACTGGAGTTATGGAAGAAGAAAACATGAGATGATCCCTTCTTGTGATGGTAACCTCCATGTCTTGTTCAGACGTTGGATCCTGACCTTGATCAGGACCAAAAAACAAGAACAGAAAATGCTGTAAACACTCAGCAGGTCAGGCACAAATCTGTGGAGAGAGAAATAGTTAACATTTCAGGTTCAAGGCCCTTCATCAGAATTGGGGAAGTGAGAAAACAAGTTAGCTTTAAGTTGAGAAGTTGGGAAGGGTGGTTAGGACAGCAAGAGCGTCTCTGTTAAAGAAAACCAGGGTTGCCTGGGTGACTCCAATGTATAAAGTGCCATCCAGTTAAACGATTTAACGTGAAATTTGTTGTTTTGCAGCAGCAGTACAGTGTAAAGACATAAAAATCACAAATAAATAATAAATAAATAAATAGGGCGGGCACGGTAGTGTAGCCGTGAGTGTAACGCTATTACACAGCGCCAGCGACCCCGGGTTCAATTCCGGTCGCTGTCTGTAAGGAGTTTGTACGTTCTTCCCGTGTCAGCATGGTTTCCTCTGAGTGCTTCAGTTTCTTCCCACATTCCAAAGATATACAGGTTAGGAAGTTGTGGGCATGCTATGTCGGCACCAGAAACGTGGCGACACTTGCGGGCTGCTCCCATAACACTATGCAAAAGATACATTTCACTGTGTGTTTTGACGTACATGTGACTAATAAAGATATCTTAAATAGAACACAAAAAAAGGAATAATGAAGTAGTGTTCATGGACCGTTAGGAAATCTGACAGCAGAGGAGAAGAAGCTGTTCCTGAATCGTTGAGTGTGGGTCTTCAGCTTCCTCTACCGCTTCCCTGATGGTAGTTATGAGAAGGCAGCATGTCCTGGATGGTGAGGTTCTTTTTGAGGTGCCGCCTCTTGAACATGTCCTTGATGGTGGGGAGTGTTTGAAAATTAGTTTATTACTGTCACACGTACTGAGGTACAGTGAAAACTTGTCTTACATGCCATCCATACAAATCAATTCATTACAACAGTGCATTGAGATAGTACAAGAAAAAACAATAAACAGAGTGCAGAATAAAGTGTTAGATGATTTCTATGGTGCATCGATAAAAATTGGTGAGGGTCAAGGGACATGCCAAATGTCTTTAACCTCCTGAGGAAGTAGAGACAGGAGCATGTGCACTGCTCCCCTTCCTGAAGTCAATGACCAGCTATTTTGTTTTGCTGACATCGAGGAAAAGGTTGTTGTCATGACACCATGTCACTAAGCTCTCTATCTCCCTCCTGTACTCCAACTCATCATTATTTGAGATACAGCCCACTACGGTAGTATCATCTGCAAACTTGTGGATGTGCCCGTGATGGAGCTGGCTGAGTTTACAACCCTCCGCAGCCTCTTGTGATGCTGTGCATTGGAGCCTCCATACCAAGCTGTGATGCAACTAGTTAGAATGCTCCCCACCATAATACATCTATAGAAATTTGCAACATTGAGGTTAATCTCAATGTCAGATTTTTTATGACTTTTAAGGATAAGAGTTTCATGTTTAATAATTCCACCGATAATTGGCTCTTTAATAAATGAATGATTACTTTCATTAGTCTTGGCAAACTCAGCGGGTCAGGCAGCATCTATAGGGGGAAATAGACAGTCGATGTACAGTCGATGTATCGGGTTGGACCCCTCATCTGGACCTGCTGAGCTCCTCCAGCACTTTTTGTGTTGCTCCAGATTCCAGCATCTGCAGTCTCTTGTGTCTGCATGTTGTCCTACCTTGTCTGGTCTTTGTGACTCCACCAACTGCTTCCTCAGGTTTTGGACAATTAGGGATAAACAATAAGTGTCTGAATTGCCCACAATCTGTAAATGAACAATGAGCTACACTTATGCCAGAAAAAACTCTGAGAACAGTGCTTGTAAGAAAAACAGCAGGTACTGAAAATCTGAAATAAAAAAACTGTTGAGAATACTCAGCTGGTCAGGTAACACTTGAGAATCAGAAACAGAGGTACTACTTTATCAATTATCCTTCATCAGAATTCTATTAACAGTGCTTTTATCAGGATGAGAAACTGATATTCCAACTCTAGAGAAATGACAATGATTCTCTTTGTAAATATGCTAGCATTTTACTTTTCTATATTAGTTTATAAATATGAAACTATAAGCAGAAAATGCTGGAAGTACTCAGGTCAGCCAGTAGCTGTGGAGAGAGATCTGGAGCTACTTTCAGGTTGGCAATCATTCATCAGCACTGGAAAAATTTAGAGGTGAACCACGTTTTTAAGATGCAGGGATAAAATGGAGAACCAAAGGAAAGGTCTATGATATGGTAGGAGTTAACAGATGGCAACGTTTATTTTGTTTTTCTCTCTACAGATGTTGCCTGAGTACTTCCAGCACATTCTGTCTTTATCTACTGGACATTACTCCTTACCCTTTAACATAGATGTCACTCATCTTCTCTCCCATGACACTGGTTTCCTGCAGAATAACATCATTTGTGTTCCAGACAATACAGCGGAGGACATATCTGCAAACCCCACAGGAAACTCATCAGAAAAGATCCAGACAATGTGACTAAGCCAGGAGCAACCTGCGTTCAACTCCCTTCCGTTAGCAGGCAGCATATGGTCATTGGTATAAAGGTTAATCAATGACCAAGTCTATCAATGAGGAGTGCCAATGACTTAGTTGAATTAACATTGTAGTCTCAGTTGGTGAGGAAAGGAGAAGAGGGCTTGGGGGATGGGTTTCTAGTTCCAACCCTTGCCAGTGCTTTGTATATTTCTCTCACAGGCAGCAAGGCGAAAGTAATCCAACTAAACAAGGGATCCAAGTAATGAGTTAGAGCCTTATGCAAGATGGAGTCAAACAGAGGAAAGGAGAAAACTGAGGAAGGAGGAAGTGAACTTGCACTCAGGTTTGTATGACCATCAGCAATGAAATCACTGGAGCCTTCCTTGGTTGTTAGTACAAATAAGTCACAAATCCCTAAGGACATCCAAAACAGAACCAGAAAATGCTGGAAAGAGCAGGTCAGGCCTCATCCGTGGGAAGAGAAATGAACTACATTTCAGGTCAAAGACCTCTCATTAGAACTCAGTCTGATGAAGAGTCTTCAACCTGAAAGTAACTCTGTTTCTCTTCCCATAGATGCAGCCTGACTTGGTGAGTATTTCCAGCATTTTCTGGTTTTATTTTAGATTTCCAGCACCTGCCTGCAGTTTTTTGATTATCACATCCAAGAACATCTACTTGAGCGCCATCACAATAGGCGGATAGAAAGTTGGGAGAAGGAGGCAAGGCAAGGGTTTGCAGAGGAGATTAGGTCTGTGGCGAAGTAAATTACCCAAGTGAAGAAGTACAGGAGGCAGGGGTGTAATGATGGTTCCATGGGTTCTCCGCACTGGGTACCCAGGAAGTGAAGCTGCCCTGAGAATGCAGGGTCTTGGAATTAACTCTGATTACGTTATGATTTAGCTGGAGAACACACAAAACAAGTTTGTCACATACCCCGGATTATACCCGTGCCGCATCTGCACTCACCTGGTGGGGGCCCGTGGAGTGATGTTAAAGGGTGGACCTGGAGGCCCCAGATTTTTGGGAAAGATATCAATCCACATCTGTACTTTCCCCTGCACAAGAAATTAAGTTAAGCTGGTGCTTTTCAGTGCATGTGACTTCTCATAATTTTAAGGTATCATCTAAGAATCGTAGATCTCTCTACTTCCACTTTAGATTAATCTTTTTAAACAGGAGTTTACGGCACAACACAAGGATATTCGGCTGAAAAAGTCTAAGGTGCGTTTAAGTTCCATGGAAATCCTGCACCCCCCCAACCCATTTCATTGGGAACCAGATCAATACATCCTCCTCCACCTCATCCTAATCTCTAGAAAATCTTTACAGTTTAAAGATCTCTACTAGCTAACTACCCCTAACAACCTTCCTTTTTCTACTACTAAAAGTGGCCAGTAGTCTGTTCAATTCTTCTGATAGTAAAAAAGTTCTGGTAGCAGCATTGCAACTATTTCTTACATCTTTGCCAGTGCTATCATACATTTTCTATAATGGGAAAGCCAGAACTGTGCACAGTTTTCCCATCAGTGGTCTATGGCTTGACATTACAAATACAGTATTTCAATGGGATTCAACAAGTCTCTTAAAGCCCCGTACTTTGCTGAAATTCTGAGAGAAGAACTGGCCCAAGAACAATAATACTGCAATCAACATGAATGATTAAAACATCAAGCATTATGGAGCTGACCGTTCAATTCCTGGTTGATGCTGTTGAACAAAGTCCTTGTCTCCACATGTTCAGGCACCAGATTTTGCAGTCGCAGAATATGCAGTGCAAGGCGTTCTTCTGGGGGACCTGGGGAGGCGTAAGGAACCTTCTTTGTCTCTATACAGGAACAAAGAGGACGGTTCAATTAGTCAAGGTGAGAGATAGACCCAGAAACAGAAAATAACAAAATGCACTCCCCCTCCAGTGACTCTGTCTACACTTCCCACTGCCCACATAATCAAAAGATCCCTCCCACCCTGGTCATTCTCTCTTCTCTTCTACCTCTGCCACCCCCTTATCAGGCAGAAGATGCAAAAGCTTGAAAACCTGCACCACCAGGCTCAAGGATAGCTTCTATCCTGCTGTTATTAGACTCTTGAATGGACATCATAAGCAATAAGAATGATCTCGATCTCTCAGGCTACTTCATCGGGGCCCTTGCACCTTATCTGCCCACCTGCACTGCACTTTCTCTGTAACTGTAACACTATATTCTGCATTCTGTTATTGATTTTCCTTTTGCACAACCTTGATGTACTTATGTTTTGCAATTATCTGTATGGACAGCATGCAAAACAAAGTTTATCCACTGTGTCTCGATACATGTGACAATAATAAATCAATTACCTTTGGGAATTGAGGGTTACAGGGATAGGGAAGAAAAGTTGAATCAAGAATCAGATCAGCCATCATCTTATTGAACAGTGGAGCTGTTTAATAGATTGTATCGTGTACTTCTACTCATATTTCTTATATCAGTAACAGTAAACCTCCAAAACTGTTTCCACAAGGAGGTACTGGGGCAAATGCCAACATTTTGGACAGAGGTAGGTTTTAAAGTGGAGGTTTAGAGAAATTTCCAATACTTAGGGCATGGGTGGCTGATGACAAAAACCTGTTTGAAAGTGCCTTCCATCTGCTGGCCTTGCAAGCAGTGGGCATAGGTAGCCTCAATCCCAATGATAACGTTCATCAGTACTAAGTAACACAGAAAAAATCTACAGGATGTGCAGTCAGAGAAATGGGGAAATTTCACACTAAACATTTGGAGACAAAATCATGTTGTTACAGCTAAGTAGGAATTTCAGGCTTCATCTACCCCTTCCACATTTGGCCTGGGGATGTTTAATGCTCAAAATAGTATTCCCAACAGGGAAAGTATTCCATTCTAGTCTCAACATTTCTTCACTTTGATGAGCAACAAATCTCAAAAAAAGTATTAAATAAAAAAATCAGTGAACTTTCCAACTTATTGGAAGTGCATCATCTTCTACCAAATATTTCCTGTTGACAATAAATTTGTAAGAACAGAATCAATAAATGGTAAAAGTCACCATCAACTGCTAGAAGCATGCCAGGAGCCAAAAATGCAAAAAATAAGTAGGAATCCCAAAATGGGTGAGCACTATTCTGGCAATTACCAACAGCAACAGAGGTAGTGTCTCCACTGAATGCCCCAATTGAAAGTCTGGGAAAATTGTAAACATGTGTAATTTCTATAAAGGTTTGAGACATCTTAAACAAAAATAGAAAATGCTCAGCTGTTCAGGCAGCATCTGAGGAGAGAGAAATAGTTAATATTCAAGTCTTAACATTTGAACTAAAAAGGCTAAGTAAACACGTTAAGTTGCAAAGATAGGGAAGAAGGTGGTTGGTGGGACAGTGGGGTGGGTAGCTTGTCAGGTGATCCACTCCTTTTGTCGTTCATGCAGGAACTCTGTGCTCATGGTCCATGGCCACAGGTTCCTCAATTCCATCCTAAGTGCTCCACCGCCATTTGAGTGGTCATGGGCCAGAGATTTCCATGAGTTTGAGGGAATTGGATTGCTTCAAGGATTTAAGCATTTCTTTGAAATTTTCCTTGTCTCTCTTAGTATGCTCTTCTTATGACAGAGCTTGGAAAAGACAATTCAGTGGTCTGGTGTCAGGTATGCAATGATGTGGCCAGCCCAACATAGGTAGCTGAGCGTAACAAAGGCCTCAAAAGTGGGTATCTTAGAGTGGGGACGATACCAACATTAGTTCACTTATCCTTCCAATGAATTTGGAGGATGCTGCAGAGACATCAATGGCTGTATTTTTCAAGTTTCAGATGCCTGCTGACATAGTCTGATAGAAGGCAGGGATCACTGCTGTCCAATAGACCTGGTATAAAAGTCATGGTCTAAGATCTGATCTTCAAATACCCTTTTCCTTAATCAACCAAAGGTTATGTTGATGCATTGAAGGTGGTGGTTCATCGCTAATTTCAGTCTATGCTGAGAGGTACCTCCTGAGATATGGGACGTGGTCCCTGTTTCCAAGTGTTTTGCTATGAACCCATATTATCAGAGGGCCAGCGTGATGCAGTAGGAACAGGTTGGTAGAGGATATTTATCTTGCAGGTGTTGAGTGCAAGGTTCATCCCCTCCTGTGCTTCAGTTCAAGGACTGATGCTGCTTGAAGTTCAGCCTCTAAGGATAGGTACACTCAAGTGTCATCTGCATACTTTAAGTTGACTTTTGAGGTTGGGCAGCCTTGGCTCAACAGCTTCCCATTAGTTTTGAAGAATAGCTCCACACCCACAGGAGGTTTGGAGGTCAGATGCAATGATGAAGCAAAAAAAACAAAAAATCAATAAAGAGTGGGCAATATTGCAGCCCAGTTTGACACAAGTCTCTCTCTATGAATGGTTCTTAGACCCAATGGTTAATAACATAGTTTGCACATTGTTTGGAGCACGAATAACATGGAGATGAATTTCTGTGAGCAGAGTGTTCCACAGTCCCTCCTGATTGATGGAGTAAAAAAAATTTGGCTTGGTTGAAAAGGGCCATGTACAGTGGCTGAGGCTACTTCCTGAAGTATTATTGGAGTTGATGCATGGTCAAAAATGTATCCAATGCTCCCCTGGATGAATGGAATCCACACTATGATTCAGGAACCACTTCTTCAGACACTGGGAGAAGGTAGCTGAGGAGAACAGAACCCTGGGAATGACTTTCCATGTGGCAGACAGCAGGATGATCCCTCTGTAGGTAACAGAGTCAGGAAGATCTCTTTTTTTTAAGCTTTTGGTCATGATTACAGCATCTGAGGTCCCACCGAATATCCTCCTCTTCCTGAATGCGTATGACGTGGTTATGGATTTGTGAATGAAGTTCTTTACCACCAAGTTTTAGGATTTCAGCAGGGAAACCATCTGCTCCTGAATCCTTGGTTAGCTTTGATTTGGGGTATGACCTTCAACTTCTTGTTGACCAGGAGTAACAATAACGTTGGCCCGAATAGGCTGCTGCGGGATGGAGTCAAGGGCAGTTATTCAAGGAACGAGTGCCGTTTCCACTACACCTTTCCATGAAATTGCAGGAGATGCAATACCTGGCCCCTAACTTCTTCCCTTCCCATAATCCAGGAACCCAAAGAGTCCTTCCTACTGAAGTAGCAATTCATTTGCACTTTTTCCCAATCTAGTGTATTACTTGTGTGGTCACAATGAGGTCTCCTCTACATTGGAGAAACCAAACATAGATTGAGTGATCACTTTTCAGAACACCTCCATTTAGTCCTGAAGGGTGATCATGAGCTTCCAATTCCCTGTTATTTTAATTCTCCACTCCCACTCTGATCTGTGTGCCTTTGGCCTCTTATGAAGCCCAACATTAGCTTGAGGAACATCATGTCATCTCCTGATTGGGCACATTACGGCCCCCACCAGATTGTTGAACAGATGAATTCAATCCTTCAGATAAATATCCTTTCTGGTTTGTATAAGAACTGGCCAGTTCTGATGAAAGATCATCAATCTGTAATTTTAACCCTGTTTTTTTTTCTCTCAGGTTGCCTAACCTGCTGAGTATTTTCAGCATTTTTCACTCGATTCAGATTTCCAGCACCTGCAGTTTTGTTTTGCTTTTAGACAATAGAAATCCTCCAGGTTTATTCCTTGCAGCTGGCTGGAAACACACTCTCAAATGAATGGTTTCATCTGAGCACATCATTTGCTGTCCAGGTGCTCGCCTGTAGGAGATGAAACTGCTATCAAAATTGTTTAAAAAGTTTCAGGCTATAACATCAATTTATCAGGTTACAAAAATGGCTAGGTCTCAGCAGGAGTACTCTGGCCAATGCTGGGCACCAGAGTCTCAGAGGAGGTCAACCATAACGCACTGCAATGGTATTGGTATTGGTTTATTATTGTCACTTGTACCGAGGTACAGTGAAAATCTTGTCTTATAAACTGATCGTACAGGTCAATTCTTACACAGTGGATTAACTGGAATGATACCATAGATGAAAATTATCAGTCACATGAAGATAAAGAAAATTGGGGCTGTTCTATAGCAGTGATAATTGAATTAAAACAGATTTGACAGAGGTGCTCAAAATCACAAAGGGTTTTTGACAGAGTGAACAGGGATAAACTGTTTTCTGTGACAAGTTACAGGAATCAGAGATGACAATTTTATGATACAAAAGAACCAGAGGCAACATCGGGAAAGATAATCATGTAGCATCATGTTGTGATCTGAAATGCACTGTCAGAAAAGTTAGTGGAAACTGATTCAATAGTAACTTTCAAACAGGGCTTGGATAAAAACTAGAAAAGAAAATATTTACAGGACAATGGGGAAACTGGAAGGAGAACTGGACTAACTGGATAGTCCAAAGGTTCATGGGTCAAACAACCTGCTTCTGTGTTGCATCATTAAATTAAGTCAAAATAAGAAACATCAGGACATGGCCAAAGATTTATTTTCAAAACTGGCATTCAATTTACGTTCAGCTCCAATTTGGAATTTTCTCCAATTATTGTCACGTAATCATCCCAGACCATCCTGACACATACAACGCACACATCTACCTCCCAGTCCACTCCATGTGGACCTGCACCTTACCAAAGTCCTCCAGCAGGA
Source organism: Pristis pectinata (assembly GCF_009764475.1). Classification (NCBI taxonomy): domain Eukaryota; kingdom Metazoa; phylum Chordata; class Chondrichthyes; order Rhinopristiformes; family Pristidae; genus Pristis; species Pristis pectinata. The sequence continues at coordinate 3,775,751 of NC_067433.1, forward strand.
ATTCCCTCTTTCCAATACTAATCTTCTGCCCTGTGCCGTGAATTACAGGCAGTGCATAGTTCTTCAATTTGCTCAGGTTGGTCAGCAGTTCTGTTGGTTTCAGCTGATCTCGCCATTGAGTGGGACCACCTCTGGGGGGAAAAATATACCAAATACAATCCCTTTTATTCTCCATTTCACTGAGAATTCATTTACATTCCTTCACCCTCTCTTACTCTCAACTAACTTCAGAGCATGCACAGAAAAGTCTGCCCGGTATTTTGCTGCCCAATATTTTCTGTCCCACTCTTCAAACATTCAGGGAAAGCAAAGCAGCCTCTTAGACCCTCACACATAGGCCCTTCACCATAAGGCAGCTCTTAACGTTGACTGTACATGCAAGGACATTTGGCCCAATGGCATAATCCTGAGGTTCCTCCCATCGCACTTAGAATATTGAGCAAATAGGAGCCATCCAGCCCCTTAATCCCACTCTGCCATTGAACAAGATCATGCCTGATCTTCTACCTCAACATTATGTTCCTGGCCTATCCCTGTAGCTCTTGATTCAACTCATTTCCAAAAATCTATTGAGGTCAGATTTGGTAAAGTCAATGACTGAGTGTCCATAGCCTTCTCAACCCAGGTTTGGAGGATAGGTCATTGGGGGGTATTTTTAAAAAAAAAGTAGGTACAATTTTGAAATTGAAGGCTATGGGGAACTACAGCTATAGGAGATGAGGCCTCGGCAGGTCAGCCATGATCATATTGAATGGTGGGGCAAGCTCGAGGGACTGACTCAGGATATACTGACAGAGAGAATCACTGAAGTTGATCTAAATATATAAATCACCGGGTACAGGACAATCAGCTGGTCAGTTGAGCCTGCCCCACACTTGTGATGGCTTGAACATCACAACCGGAAAATAACACCATACTCCACCCATGCTATCCAACCACAACTCTACTTTGCCTTTTGTACAGGAAAAGATGTCTTACAATTAAAGAGTAATAACACTAAGCAAATGAGGGAAATATTGGATAAGGTCACAAAAAGCGGATCAAGACAAGAACACAAGAAAATAGAAAGAGTTGAGCCCTGCAAGCCTGCCTCACTATTTAATATGATCATGACTAATCTATGCTGGTCTCCTCTTCTGTGCCGTTTCTCCATACTGCTCTATCCATTGATCTAGCAAATATTTATCGACCTCCGCTTCAAATACTTCTAATGATCCAGCTTCCCCCATTGGCCAGGGCAGAGAATTTGAGAGAATCAAAGTTCTATGGATTGTCTCAAAGGAGCAGAAGTAGGGGTTCCCCGAATAGAGAAGCAGGGGAACCCAGGGTAATGGAGGCAGTAAAGTTATGGGATTAGGCAGGGACATGGAGTGAGGACATACACCAGAAAAGTTTTATATCAATGCTATTAATATATAGATTAAATTTGGATATTTTATCTTACTCATTGTAAACTTTAAGGACAACCCGGGAAAAAGCAGGGAATGTTTCTAGTTGGTCTATGAGAAGCCATTCTAACCTTAATGAACAGAAAATCCTCCTATTATTTGACAAATATCAGAGGGATTGTATGATCTCCTCTTGATCCTATTTCTTGAATTTTCATTTTTGCAGATACTCCAGAACCCAAGGCCCAGATGCCTGAAGGCATGCCTCTAAGAATGGGGCAGAAGGAATGGGGGAACTCAGCAATAAGCCAGAATCAGGGTTAGTGTTATCCTGTAACGATCACATTTCTCCCGAGGTGTCCAAGTTTGAATCAACTCACGTGCAGTATGTTCGGGGCAGGCCACAGTGTGCTCCGAAACGTGACAGGAATCTGTTTTCCAAATCAATAACTGTCTCACCAATTTTATCATCCTGGGTGACCATATCATAGTCATACACCTCAACTTTGAGATCTTTATTCAGTGGAATAGTGGCATAAAGTTGAAACATTCTGTGGAAACAAATTTTACCATTAGAAATATTTATTTTGAAAAAGGTAATTTCCTCTCCCCAAGAAGCTTTCTCTCTTCCTGTGGGACAGTTTCTCCCTATATCCTTCACTAAGCCATCTCCAAACACTGGCAATGACTGTTTGCTGGCTATTCTACCACAGTAGTCACATGTAGATTGGCTGACTAACTTGCAGTTCTCTCCCATTCGGTCTGCAAGCATGGTCCTGAGTTTCCAGTCATCCATCTCTTTAATTCTTCATCCCATTCCCACACTGTTCTCTACTTTCCACAATTCTCCAAAGAACCATCTCATCTTTGATCACCTGCATTACATCCTAACAACATTGAGTTCAATAATGTCAAACAATGATTCTATTTTTCCCCACTTACACCAGACACACCTTTTGTTTCCATTTGTCCCATTATTTCCCCTTTTTGCCTTGTACTCTCACAGATTTTGTCATCTAATCTCTCCTGCCTGCCACCCAATCACAGATCTTTATATTGGGTTCTCTCTCCTGTCCCTCACTTTCTTTAATTTATTTATTTCTAACTTTTCCCAGTTCTACTGAATGGTTATCAATCTGAAACATTTCTTTTCACATATGCTGCCTCACCTGCTGTGTATTTCCAGGTTTTTCTGTATTTGTTAATAATTTGTTTCTACCTATTATAAGAATCACACATTTTCAAAATATATTCCCACAAATTCAGGAAAGACTGTTTAGCTGGGTGGACAGAAGTTCTAAGATTTCCTGACAGACTTCCTTTATGTGATGATGAAATTCAACAGGGTAGACAGAGATCTTTCCACTAAATGTTCCAAACAGATTCATTAATACATCCCAGCTAGGATTGAGGAAAAAATTCTTTCTCCAGAGAAGGTTAGAATGTGAAACTTGCTACAAGTGTTTGAGGTAAATAGCAAAGGTGAACTTAAGGGTAAATTAGTTAGATACATTAAACTGAAAGGAACAAAAGAATATCTTTATGGGCTAAGAGGAAGGAGAGAATGAACTAAGGTGAGAAGATTTCAGCAAAGTAAAGTTACTGGATTGGTATCCGGTGGATTGGACTATTGATCTGGAGACTTGAGTTTAAATCTCGTCACAGCAGGCAAGAATTTAAGTTCAACTAGTTAGATGAATCTGAAGTATATAGTTTCAATGGTGACTACAAAACTATTAAATTTTCATTAGAAACCTATCTGGTTCAATAATCTCCTTCAAGGAGGGAAATCTGATCCTTAACTCTGTTTCTCTTCCCACAGATGCAGCTTGACCTGCTGAGTATTTCCAGCATTTTCTGTTTATATTTTAGATTTCCAACATCTGTAGCTTTTTTGGATTTTCAAAATCTTATCCTCTATGTGACTCTGGATCTAGCAACATGGTTAGCTCTTAACTGTCCTCTGAAATGGTCCACTTCAGTGACAATTAGGAATGTACAATAAACTATGGTCTTGCTAGTGACATTCACACCTTATGAAAAAAATAAAAGTGACCATGCCAAAGCTAGAACTCAAAAATGGTGGCAGTTATTACAGACACCAGAAGACTAATAAGGCTACTGTCAAGATGGGTTGTAAAACAAGAGGAGAAATAGCAAATAACAAAGAAAAAATTATTGCCTCTTTTACAGTTTGATTATTCAAATTAAATTTACTTTACTATCTTAAATTTAGGAAGCAGCTTACCTGCCAAATACAGGGTTGAGGGTATTAGGAACATAATGCTCTCGATCATCAATTAATACTTTTCCAAGTGAGATCTTAACATAGGGGTCACACTGTCAAAAGAACAGCTACAGTCAATGACTTAGCAATATGTCTGATGACCTATTTTTGCTTTGAGCTATCTCACTGTTTAGTAGTTCCTTAAACTACTGTTACGGACTCAGTGAAAGTCCCTTTAAGATAGAGAGTGTGTGTGTATGTGTGTGTGGGGCGTGCTTACGTCAATAGAAGATAAAGGACGTAATGACGTTGTTGAAGAAGTAAGAAGAAGAAGAAGGAGAGAGAGAGAAGGGAGAGAGACACCAGCCTGCTTGTTTTCTCTATCGATGGATGAGAAACAATAACTGTGTTTGCCACTGAAATCCATGTATGGAAGTTGGAAGTAATCTGGTGGAGTTCACTTTGTTGCTGACCTGTAGAAGGAAACAGGTATTTGTGTGTGGACGACCACGGTTCGGATGCTTTTCGGGGTGAGGAAGTCACTACCGAGTAAACACTGAAGTGTCGTTTGGGTTCCATCGTGGAACATTTGGATTTCGTATGTACTCTCTCTATGTTTTTTCTACATCTACATCTTATCTTCAGACAACGGTGGTTGTTGAAGAAGCCCTTGCTCATGTTTCACCTTATGGCTTGCGGAACTGAACTTTAAGAACCATTCCGGAACTGGGAGTTTTGGACTTTGTCACACACACACACGAAGAGTTTAGTTTTGGGGTTAACGTTCGAGGTTTAACATTCTTGAATTCTAACATACTAACATTTTTTTTTTACTTTTATTTTACGTATTACCATAAGTAGTGATTAATAAAATAGTTTTTAACGCTGAATCATGCTCAGTGTGTTTCTTTTGTTGCTGGTTTGTGACAAAATTGGGGGTTCGTCCGGGATAGTTCCCAAGGTTAACGAGTGTCGTCTGGGATTGTACCCCAGATTGACGAGATTTGTTCGAGATTCAATCCAAAGATTTTTAAGGGAGGTCTGATAAATTCTTTTTTAATTGGCTTATGTGTGTGGAAACCAGCAGCAATGGATATTAAGGCATTTTTGGAGTCACCAACCCAAAAGGGATTGGAGGTGGCAAAAAAGGATGATTTGATAAAGATTGCTACAAGGCTAAACCTTACAGAAGTAAAGCAGTCTATGAGAAAGGCAGATATTCAGAGATTGATAGCTGGCCATTATGTGGAAAAGAAGGTGTTTGAGAAGGAAGTGTTAAAACAGTTTCCTGGCAGTGAAATAGCAATTTCTGAGGCACAGGTGCAGCTGGCAAAGATAGAAGCTGAACGAGAACAAAAGAGATTAGAGGCTGAACGAGAGCAAACCCAGTTAAAGATAGAGGCCGAGCGAGAGAAATTAGAGGCCGAACAAAAGAAATTAGAGGCCGAACAAAAGATAACTCAGATGAAGATAGAGGCTGATCTAGCAATGAAGCAGATGGAGCTGGATAACGAGGAGAAAAAGAGGCAGCATGAGTTACAAATGAAGCGTAGGAGTTCGGAATCTGATTCTGATGATGGTTTTTCAGCCAGCAGGGAGGTTCGATTAGTCCCTCTGTTTGAAGAAGATCAGGTTGATCAGTATTTCCAACATTTTGAAAAGGTTGCTGTGAGTTCAAACTGGCCAAGGAAAGGATGGGCTCTTATGGTACAGAGTGTGATTAAAGGTAAAGCTCAAAAAGCTTATTCTGCTTTGTCTGTTGAGGATGCAGCTGATTATACCAAGGTAAAACAAGCTATATTGAAGGCCTATGAATTGGTCCCTGAAGCTTATAGACAAAAATTCAGAGACTTGAGGAAATCTGCAGATCAGACTTATATGGAATTTGCCAATGGAAAGAGAATATGTTTTGAACGATGGTGCCTGGCTAAAAATGTAGATGGGGATTATGATAAATTGACAGAATTGATACTAGTGGAAGACTTTAAAAGATGTGTTCCAGCTGAATTAACAACATATTTAAATGAAAAGGCAGTGGAAACTTTACAAGAAACTGCTAGGTTGGCAGATGATTATGCTTTAACCCATAAATCCAAATGGGGACAACCTAAAACCTTTCAAAAGAGTTACAAAGACAATCCAGGTAAACCAGAGATTAAATTGGGAGGTAATCAAAAAGGAAAAGATGAAAAAAAGCCAGGGCTGGAGAAACCTGTTGAGCGTACTTGTTATTACTGTAGGAAACCTGGCCACGTGATATCTAATTGTGCCCTTTTGAAGAAAAAGAAGGAAGCTGGGCCCAATGCTTGCTTTCAGGCAATTAAAAATCAAAAAGGTTCAGGAGATGCTGTTAAAGATCAGTCCTTGCAAGAGGGAAAAGCGGAAAAGTTGGAGGAGGTGAGAAAAGAATTCCGTTCGTATGTATCAGAGGGTTTTGTTTCACTGAATGATGAGTCACCCCAGGTGCCAGTGAAAATTCTTAGAGATACTGGGGCTAGTCAATCTCTCTTGCTGGACAGTGTTTTAAATTTTGGTGAAGAAAGTGACACTGGTGAAGTAAATCTAGTACGAGGCGTTACAGGTGAGACCATGTCTGTCCCTTTTCACAGGGTGATTTTAAAGTCAAAGTTCGTAGAAGGACCAGTCGAGATAGGGATAAGACCTAGTTTGCCAGTGGAAGGAGTTTCTTTGTTATTGGGAAATGACCTTGCAAATGGAGAAAGTGATCCTGTGGTACGGTTAACAACCAAACCAAGGATTGATGAGTCTGAGGATGATCCAGATGTTTACCCATCATGTGCGGTGACTCGAGCTAGAGCTAGAGAATTAGCCAAGACAGACAGTCCGGTGCAGTCTGATGTGGTTCCTTGTGACAGTCCTAAACAGGAAGAAAATTATGATGCCTTATCTGAGACTTTTCTGTCTTCACTGGAGGATCAACATCCTTACAGTGAGCCTGAATTTAAAGATTTGTCTTTGTCGAGGAAGGATTTTATGGTGGAACAGACAAAGGACCCTGAGTTGACAGAATTGAAAGAAAAAGCACTCTCATGTGAGGAGATTGAAAAGGTGCCAACTGGATACTATGTCAAAAATGGAGTGTTAATGAGGAAATGGAGACCTCCTCATGTTCCTGTTACTGAGGAATGGGAAGTTATTCATCAGGTTGTTGTTCCAAAAGTTTATAGGGATGAGATTTTAAACCTGGCCCATAGTATGCCTTTGGGTGGTCATTTTGGGGTGAATAAAACTGTAGGGAAGATCTTGAAACAATTCTATTGGCCTGGTTTGAGAAAAGATGTGGTGATGTTTTGTCGAACCTGCCACACATGTCAGATGGTAGGTAAACCAAATCAAAAACCCCCTGTGACTCCTTCGAAACCAATTCCTGCTTTTGGTGAACCCTTTTCGAAGGTGATTGTGGACTGTGTTGGCCCCTTACCAAAGTCTAAGACTGGAAATCAGTATTTGTTAACCATCATGTGTGCCACTTCTAGATTTCCAGAGGCAATACCCCTTAGAAATATTAAGGCCAAGACGGTGTCAAAGGCTCTTGTAAAATTTTTTACCTTGTTTGGTTTGCCAAAAGAAATCCAATCTGATCAAGGTAGTAATTTTATGTCAAAAATTTTTCAACAAATAGTCTATGAGCTGGGAGCAAAGCAGATTGTATCATCTGCATATCACCCAGAATCTCAAGGAGCTCTGGAGAGATTTCATTCTACTCTCAAAAATATGCTGAAGACTTATTGCTTTGAAAACACCAAGGATTGGGACGAAGGTATCCATTTACTTTTGTTTGCCGTTAGAGAATCGATCCAGGAGTCAATCGGATTTAGTCCGTTTGAGCTTGTGTTTGGACATAGGGTGAGAGGACCTTTGGAGTTGTTAAGAGAGCAATGGGTTAATGAGGAAGTTCACTTGAGTCTGTTGGACTATGTCCAAAAATTTAAAACTCGGTTGGAGAGAGTCTGCCAGCTAGCGAGAGTGAATCTGAAAACAAGCCAGATAAGAATGAAGACATATTTTGATAGACGTGCTCGGCCTAGGACATTCGCAGTGGGGCAAAAGGTGTTGGTATTTTTCCCTAGCCAAAATAATCCCTTGCAAGCTCGTTTTTCTGGACCCTATGTTATTGAATCTCGAGCGACTGATCTAACATATATAATCAAAACACCAGATAGACGCAAGAAAACACAACTCTGTCACGTAAACATGCTAAAACCTTATTATGAGAGGGATTCAGTTGTGGCCTTGGTGGATGGTGTAAAGGTTGTTTCTAGAATGCCTGATGTTGATGTTGAGGAAGGCCAATTTAGACCAAATATTGTTCCATCGAAACTGAAAAACCAAAATATCATGGAGAACCTTGAAACGAAGTTAGACCATTTACAAGTTTCACAAAAACAACAGATGAGAGAATTAATTTTAAAATTTAAAAATCTGTTCCCAGATGTTCCAAACAGAACATCGATAATTACCCATGATGTTGACATTGGGGATGCAAAACCAATCAAACAACACCCATATCGAATGAATGTGGAAAAAAGTAAACTTGTTGATCAGGAAATAAAATACATGTTGGAAAATGATATTATTAGACATTCTAGTTCAAATTGGAGTTCGCCCTGTGTTATTGTACCTAAACCTGATGGAACTGTTAGATTTTGCACAGATTACAGGAAAGTGAATGCTGTAACAAAGTCAGATGCTTACCCTATTCCTAGGGTGGATGATTGCATAGATAGAGTGGGAAAGGCAAAATTTCTTACAAAGATTGACCTATTAAAAGGGTACTGGTGTGTTCCATTAACAGATAGAGGAAGGGAAATTTCAGCCTTTGTAACCCCTTCTGGATTGTATGAATACAATGTTTTGCCATTTGGAATGAAAAATGCTCCGGCAACATTTCAAAGAATGATTAATTCAGTGATTCATGGGTTAAACCATACAGATGCCTACATTGACGACTTAGTGACTGGGAATGATACATGGGAGGATCACATCTCTGCGTTAGAGAGGTTGTTTGAAAGACTTTCCAAGGCTAACCTTACAGTTAACTTGGCTAAAAGTGAATTTGGCCATGCCACTGTGACGTATCTTGGTTATGTTGTAGGTCAAGGCAAGCAAGCTCCTGTTCAGGCAAAAGTTCAAGCAATATCTGAGTTCCCTATTCCCACAGGTACGAGGACTGTTAGAAGATTTTTGGGAATGGTTGGATATTATCGAAAATTTTGTAAAAGTTTTGCTGATATTGCTCTTCCCCTAACTAATCTTCTGAAGAAGGGAGTAAAGTTTGTTTGGACAGATTCTTGTCAAGAAGCATTTAAGAAGCTGAAAGCCATTTTATGCTACCATCCTGTGCTCAGAACACCTGACTTTGAAAAGCCATTTTCATTAGCAGTAGATGCCAGTGATGAAGCTGCAGGAGCTGTGTTATTGCAGAAGGGTGACCTTGATGATATTGACCATCCTGTAGCTTACTTTTCAAAGAAATTTAATGAGCATCAAAAGAATTATTCCACCATAGAGAAAGAATTACTGTTGCTTGTTTTAGCCTTGCAACATTTCAGTGTATATGTTTGCACCGCTCAGAAACCATTGACTGTGTATACAGATCATAACCCATTGGTGTTTCTGAGCCGAGTCAAAAACAAGAACAGAAGGCTGTTAAATTGGAGTTTAATTTTGCAAGAGTTTGATCTCATGATAACTCACATTAAAGGCAAAGATAATGTGATTGCTGATTGTCTTTCTCGATGTTAAATGGGAAACATGTATCTGTACTAATCTGATAGTCTGTAGTTGTGTAGCATGATAATTATTAACATTACTAACTGTATGCGCGGTTAAAATTTTCTTGGGAAAATTTTTTTTTTAGGTGGGAGGTGTTACGGACTCAGTGAAAGTCCCTTTAAGATAGAGAGTGTGTGTGTATGTGTGTGTGGGGCGTGCTTACGTCAATAGAAGATAAAGGACGTAATGACGTTGTTGAAGAAGTAAGAAGAAGAAGAAGGAGAGAGAGAGAAGGGAGAGAGACACCAGCCTGCTTGTTTTCTCTATCGATGGATGAGAAACAATAACTGTGTTTGCCACTGAAATCCATGTATGGAAGTTGGAAGTAATCTGGTGGAGTTCACTTTGTTGCTGACCTGTAGAAGGAAACAGGTATTTGTGTGTGGACGACCACGGTTCGGATGCTTTTCGGGGTGAGGAAGTCACTACCGAGTAAACACTGAAGTGTCGTTTGGGTTCCATCGTGGAACATTTGGATTTCGTATGTACTCTCTCTATGTTTTTCTACATCTACATCTTATCTTCAGACAACGGTGGTTGTTGAAGAAGCCCTTGCTCATGTTTCACCTTATGGCTTGCGGAACTGAACTTTAAGAACCATTCCGGAACTGGGAGTTTTGGACTTTGTCACACACACACACGACGAGTTTAGTTTTGGGGTTAACGTTCGAGGTTTAACATTTTTGAATTCTAACATACTAACATTTTTACTTTTATTTTACGTATTATCATAAGTAGTGATTAATAAAATAGTTTTTAACACTAAATCATGCTCAGTGTGTTTCTTTTGTTGCTGGTTTGTGACATAAACAAATTATGGACATACAAGTTAAGAGCAGAAGGCCACCTGGGCTGCTCAAGTCTGCTCTGCCATTTAATAAAATCATGCCTGATCTGAATGTAATCTTAATTACATATTCTTGTCAACTCACAGTAACCTTTCACCCCCTTCCTATAAGAATCTATCTGCCTCTGCCTTAAAAATATTCAAAGACTACTTCCATTGTCATTTGGGAAACAAAGACTTGTGCCTTTGGAGAAAACAAAAATTTGGCTTCGGAGTGATCTCCAATTCTAGGTTCCTGAGGCTGGTGAGTCCAGAACAAGGTGTTGGAGACAGACCTTGCAATTTCCCTCCATTTCTCTTTCAAATATTTATCCAATTTCTTTCTGCAAGTTAGTTGTGAATCTATTTACACTGCCCTATCAGGTAGAGCCCTCCAGTTCACAACTCAATGTGTAACAAAATGCTCTGTAATTAATTGTAGAATGTGATTCAGTGTTTCTTCTTCCAAGGACTAATAGACCCATTATGAATTTCTAGCAATTGATACCTCCTCAATCCCAGATTTTCCTCATTTCTGAAAACAGTAAACATACCGTCCCATTTCGATCCTTTGGCTGCAGGCTGAGAGCTCGAACGATGTAAACTCTCACCAAGCAAACTTGGGGCTCACTAGAAGGTAACTGACGGAATTGGGGTGGGGGTAGAGGCTTCGAAGGGTCTTCTGGAAGAGGGTAAATTCGAAATGATCCCTGAAAAAAGTCAAACCAGAATGACAAAAGACAGAGAGTGACAACATTTCGCCTACTAAGCTTATTGTTCTATTATCTCCAACATACTGAATCTCCAAATGTCTTTGCAGGTTAGTCCAAACATGCATCACACTTTCAGTAATTTTTTTCCTTTCTACAGAGATACACTTAATTTTCTCAGTAGTTTTAAAGAGTTTTCATGGACTAGAAGCTAGAATGCAAAGGTAGCCCTTAGTACATCTTGAATTTTAAAGCAATAAACAACGGAGCAAATTCAGTGAGAGTGTGCTCCTATATGAGGTATGACTAGATGGAGATGGAGGTCAGAGAATCAGTGCAGAAGTCTAACTTGAAGCATCAAATTCCTGCAACCAATACACTACAACATCAATTTTAACTAAACCCCATGCACAATCCCCTGCATGCACGTGTTCAAAATACTGAGACAAGCCTGATAATGGGTAACCGGCAGATAGTCCCACATTATAAAAAGAGAAAAAGAACTTTCATTTATATTGTGCCTTTCACAAGGTTCCAAAGCACTACAAAGTCAACTGAATATTTCTTGAAAGGTAATCACCAATTTAATAATAGTAAATATGGCAGAGATCAACATTTGATAGCAATGTGATAATAACCAAATATACTTTAAATATTAGCAAGGACCAGGAAGAAGGAGGTTCAGCTTGTCACCAAACATTCTATCAAACTCCTACGGATGTACTGTTGAAGGTATCTTGATTGGTTGCATCATGGTCTGGTATGGCAATTCAAATGCGCAGAAACATAAACTGCAGATAGTGAAATCTGCTCAATACATCACGGGCACATCCATCCCCAACATCAGTAGTATCTACAGGAGATGCTGCCTCAAGAAGGCAACATCCATCATCAAAGATCCCCACCATCTTCTCACAGCTACCATCGGGCAGGAGGTACAGAAGGTCTGCAGTCCCACGCCACCAAGTTCAAGAACAATTACTTCCCTTCAACCATTTGGTTCTTGAATCAAATGGCACAACCCTAATCACTACAGTTTAGCAACACAAGGACTACTTTGCACTAAAACAGACTTTTTTTGTTCTAATTGTTTTCTTGAAAAAAATTGTGTTTATGTTTTTCATTGCACTTGTGCATACATGTACTTGCGCATATAATAAACTTGACTGACTGAAGAATTTCCCTGTTGTCCTTCTTCAAATTACTTCTGTGGAGTCCTTCATGTTTATCTGAGGGGTTGGTGAATTGAAGGAGAGTCAGCTCTGATAGAATAGTGAGGTCTGCACTGAACTGCAAGCCTAGATTTCTGTGTTTAAGTATCTGGAGTGGGATTTGAATCCACAATCTTATCACTCAATGAGAGTACTGCATACAGAACTATGCCTGACCCCAGAACAACCAGAAGGCCAATAGAACAGAACTGTGTCTCTGGTCAGTGTCAGCAATCTCATATACTCCACTGTGCACACTGTGATGAGATTTAGGTCGAAAACAAGCACCATCAACTGAGTTTGAGTAGGCAGAGATGTTATAAGCTTTATTAAGCTATAATTAACAAATTTCATTTATGTAATGCCTGCAATGTAGTAAAAAATGTTACAGTGCGTCACAGGAGTAAGAACAAACAAATTCACTGTGCCATTTAAGGAGCTACTCAGAAAGGTGAGCAAAAGCACGGGCAATGAGGTAGGTTTTAAGAAGCATCTGCTCAGGTGGGGAAAGAGAGGAATGGAGAATTATGAGGCAGCATTAAAAATACAATGAAAAATCTCAATAGCTGCTAACTCTGAGGGACTGAAATGCTCTGGACAGGTCAAAGTCCTAAATGGATGGACTGTGTCAATTACCTTAAATTCTCCCACTACCAATGGATCTTCTGTGTCACTGTATACTTTCCCCCGGTAGAGTCTGAAGGTGCAACAGAAATCTTGAAGTCCCTTGAATTGAGGCACATCTTCCAGTGCGCATGGATACACCTGTGACGGAGAGAGAGCAAGGAGAAAATTAACGGTAGGATCTCTAATGACCTTAGTTATCATGAGAAGCCCCATTTAAACTCTGACCATGGAAACACCCTATTGGTCCACAACATCCTTGGCAAGCACACTCCTGTTCGCTTGGGGTTTGTACATATGCATTGTATATCAAAAAACTAAAAAAAAGTCAGCAGCATACCCAGGCATCATGGCTTTATGTCTTACACACTGAGGTTTAACCTGCCTGATAGTTCAGTAACAATTATTTTCAGCAATGCTGTTACTTCGAGAAAAAAACTCCAAAGACCAAGATGCTGCCTGCAGAAGGACAAATATTATTGTTGGTAAAAGAGACTGGGGCGAAATGATAACGCTTTCGTACATGCATGAAATTTTACAGCACAAGTTAAGAGTTCATGGTATTAGGGGTAATATATTAGCATTAAACCCCATCACACACTGCTAGTTACAATTTGTCATCCAGAAAATCATCCATTTATCCCAGCTCTCTGTTAGCTAATCCTCTATCCATTCTAATATATTACCTCTAATACCATGAGTTCTTATCTTGTGCTGCAACATTTCATGTGGCATCTATTGAATACCTTTTTGGAAGCCCCAATATGTCTAATGGTTTGCCTTCATCGACCTTGCTAGTTACAACCCCAAAGAGTTCTAATAAACTTGTCAGATATGACTTCTCTTTCATAAAACTATGCTAACTCTGCTCTATTATATTTTCTAAATGTCATGCTACAACTTACAACTTCTTTAATAATAGATTCTAGTAATTTACAATGACAGATGTCAGGCTAACTGACTGGATTTTCTGCCTTCTGTCTCCTTTTCTAGAACAAGGCCATTTCGTGCTTGTCCAATTGTCTGGGAGCTTTCTCAAATCTAGGGGATTTTGGAAGATCACCACCAACGTACTTACTACCACCGCAGCCTCTTATACAATACCTTAGAATGTGGGTCCATATCCCAACTCCAGATTCAGGTCCATTTCAGGAAATGTGTGGATACTCTCACTTACAACCTTATGATAGAGTGAGGTTGTTATGTTTACATAAAGAATGTGGGGACTATCCAACATCAGGAATGATGCCCACCACATATGCTGAGACTCAATTATCACAAATGAAGAATGACCATTTGGATAAGACGGACAATATTTGATACCATGGCCAATTTTAAAAAAACTTCATGGGAACACAGTATGGTAGTGATCACAGGGTGGGGTGGGGGGGGGGGGGAAGAGTGGCAATTGTAATTCCCAGCAGGAAGAATGGACTGCAACAAGCACTCAATCATAAAATCACCCGAGGTCTTTCACAAGAGTGTAACCAAATGATCTCACAGCAATAACTTAGCCCACTATTCAACCACCACTGCTCTCAAGGGTAGAGAATTCCAAAGATGCGCAATACACAGAGAAGAAATCTCCAAGTTAAGTGGGCAGTCCCTTGTTCTGAAGTTATATCCCCTAGTTCCTAATTCCCCCACAAGGGGAAACATCCTCGCACTACCTACCTCGTCAAGAGAGTTGGGGGTGGGGGGTGGAGGAGGGCGCGAAGAAAGGAAGAAAGGGAAAGATGAAGACTTTTTGAGTACCTTTCACATCTCTTTTCAGGACATCCCAAAACCAAGTACTTTTGAAGTGTAATTACTGATATTCAAGAGCTTAATCAAAATGACAGCTTTTAATAACTACCAAAGGGGAGGGAGAGAAATAGAGGTAATTTTGGAACTTAGGACTATGGGAGCCTACTGTATGACAGAATGTACAAGAGGTCAGAATTGGAGTGCAGAATTTCTGGAAAGTTGCTGAGGTGGAGAAGGTTAGAGGGATGAGGAGGGGCAAGGAGAATGAGGGATTTGAAAGCAAGGACAAGAGCTTTGAAATCTATGCTTTGCTGGACTGTGAGCCAATGTAGATCAGCAGACACAAGACTGGTGGTGAATGGGAGTTAGTGCAAGTGGCTCAGCCAGTTTTAAATGCCCAATACATAAGATAGCAGGTGGTCAGGAATCAGGTGGCCCACACCTTACCTTTATTGTATCGTATCCCTGTAACAGGTAGTCCGAATACTCATTATGCTCCCCAGATGACGCATAGAATTTACACCACCAATCAATGGAGTCATCTTCCTTAAGAGAAAACAAAAAGGGAAATATATTATTAGTATTGCTGTTATGGAAAATACTTTCTGAATCAGGGACCAGAGCTTGTACTTGTAAAACCACAAGATTCTATTCATGCAGAGGCAGGCCATTTGGCCCACTGTAGCTATGCAGGTTCTTTGCAAGAGCTATCCAATTAATCCATCTATCCTGTTCCTTCCATGTGGCATTCAAGATTTTCCTTCAAGTGCTTTAGCAACTCCATTTTGAGAGAATCTGCTGTCACTACCCTTTGAATGATAACAGTCCAGATCTTCCAGGGTAACAATGACCCTGCCATCTTCCCTCTTGCCAATGCCCTCAAATTACTCAAAAGGAACTGCTTCAATCAGAGACCGGTAAAAATATAGAATCCACAACTACAGGGAGTAGTTGAGATTGACAGCATAGATACATTTATTGAACCACTCATTATTTTGAACACCAGCACAAAATCTCTTAACCTTCTCTGTTCCACATAACTCATAACCCTGAAGTGACTGTGTTATGCTCTGGTTGTGAATGGATTTGTCATACTTAACCTGCAGAACAAGCAAGATCCCACTTTCCATTTGTAACCTGTGCTAAGAACACTAATCCCAGCTGAGATGGACCTAATTCTGGCTGAAGCTCAGTGAGCCCAAGGAAAAGCAGCCAACCACAGTTCTCACCACAACAGAGTATGGGTACAGACATGTGCTTGCAATGTGTTGGTGCATGTGAGAGTACAAGGGAGCGTGTATGTGGGACCATTCATGCTCACGTCCAATTAGTGCACACCTGCAGTATGGCGCATGCAATGAATGTTTGCAGAGTGGCTGTTCTGGGAATGCACCTGCAAATTAAGTGAACGATGTCCTCCACAAATAATTAGGCTGCCGATGTTCAACACTAAGACTCATAAGCATAAACTGTCACTTGAGGTATTGACAGTGCCCATGAACTGAATGCTGCAAAGAAAATAAAAGGGGCCAAATCAAAGGTATGTTGGCTGATAGGAAAAGAATCAAGAGTGAAGGGTCATTTCTGCTCTCTGTTCACATAGCAAAGTAGCTGTACTACTCAAGTTGACCTTCATTGAGTACTCTGCCCTAGTAGCTTGTCCAAGGATTACATTACCCAACGTGGTAGTAATCCTCACACTTTGCTCTGGCTAATGGGAGGAACAATTAGACAGGCTTCCTATTCTGACGTCTGCTGATAACAGTGCAATGGTGATGGAATAGAGGACTGTGAAATGCTGTCTTTCCTTGTCAACAACTCATCACCTTGACTTGTGATGGATGGATGTTTGGCA
Organism: Pristis pectinata; assembly: GCF_009764475.1. NCBI lineage: Eukaryota > Metazoa > Chordata > Chondrichthyes > Rhinopristiformes > Pristidae > Pristis > Pristis pectinata. Next base: position 3,792,134 of record NC_067433.1, read on the forward strand.
AAAATGCTGGAGAAGGTGGAGATGTGGACAACAACTAGAGTCTCAAGAAACGGAAGATCTCCAGATGAGCTCCAGAGCTGGACAAGATCCAGAAGCAGCAGTGAAGTACGCTATTTGCAGCAGGATCCTACCCGGAAGAAACCAGCCAACTTTCCTATATGTGACTCACCAAATAGCCTTCGGTGGCTTCCTGTTCCAATTTCTCTTCCTCTGCGTCTGAACTCTGAAAGACAATGCAGCTTGAACTCATCAGAGGAAAATGAGTGTTCCACAGTCTGAAGGTCTTAAGATCTGCCCATTATCCCACTCACTATATATTTTTTTAATGTTTTAGCTCTTAATATCCATTCTAACACCTTTTCTCCCCTATGTAAAAATCACAATTCTACACGCTACTAACAAATATAAGTACATCATGCAATACATGATCAAAATACTGTAGCTTGTGGGAATTTGAAATAAAAGTTAAATTGCTCAAACCACCAAGCACGTCAGGCAGCATCTGTGGAGTGTTTCTCCAAACTTTATACTTATATTCAAATTTTTTAATTGAATGATATTCCTGTTTAACCTTTGAGTACTTCAACAAATGTTCACAACTCTTCCCAATTTTATCGTCCTAGAACCTTTGAACTTCCAGCTATCAACTCTTTTTTTCTACACCAAAGGTTGAGATATTTAGAAAAATAACTGAGCATTAAATAATTATCTATTATCCCATACAGTTTCCAGTGTTTGAATACAAAAGGTCTTACCTCAATGTTAGGTGTTTCAACATGAAAACTTGCTGTAGAACTCATAGCATCTTAGGAAGAAAAGAATGATTTCAATTTAAACACATAAACTTAGTTTTGAACACAAGTTCACATGACAACACAGGTTGAGTGTTCTGCACCCACTAGCTTGCTGGAGTATTACTCTACCGAATGTGGTACTAATCTTCACACTTCTTCCTGGGCTCATGGGAGGAATAATTTATCAGGCTACCTATTCTGATCTCTGCTGGTGATGGCACAATTGTGTAAGGAGTTGGAAAAGAGGGCTTGTGAAGTGGTGCTTTGCCAGGTTGAAAACTCATCACCTCTACTTGTGAAAGAGGGATACTTGGTGGAGGTGCTGCAGAAGGTAGAGACCTGCACAACACCAAGAATAGTGGCCATCAGGAGCAGGATGGAAGGAAGACGAGAAAGGAAACAGCCAGTGAAGGCATGGAACATCAAGTCCTTGGCAGAAAAGTTGGCCGTTTAGTCCAGCTGCTTTATGCTGACGTTTACATTGCACACAAGCCTCCTATCCATATATCCTCAAGTTCCCTTCCACCTTATGGTTATTTAGTTTCCCTGTTAATTCATCCCTGCTGTTTACCTTAACTATACCCTGTGGCAGTGAATTTGATGCACCTCTATTTGGACTTGGACCAGATTGGACTTGTATTTATGACTCCTAGTTTTGGACTCCAGCAGTCGTGGGAAAATGTTCTCTAAAACTCCAGACTGCCTCTGTAGCTTTACACCCTCCAGCAAGTCACCCTTTAGCCTTCTCTTTTGTAAAGCCCAGATCTGTTCAGTCAGAGGCATCCACTTCTGGTGTCATCTTTGGAAATTCTTTTAGACACCTTCCTTAGTGTCTACTTATCCCTTTCATAAAATGAAACTGTGTATGATGAAATATTTAATATAGTGCAAGATAGTACCCCCAAGGTAACTCTGAGAAATTCTAAGTTCCATACATGGTATAATGTTCATCAGACATTACTTTCTTACAAGTAATAGTATTAAATTGTTGAATGTAAATCAATTAACATTACAGCTGATATAGCATGAGTTTGAAATGGCACATCATTATTTCTGGATCAGTGCCATGTATTTTTTTTTTATATATATGAAAAGTGAGCTGGCCTCTTTATAAAAAGAAACAGCTGCCATTTCTTTGACCTCTTCCTCCACCTCACAAGCTCTTAAAACATTCCAGTGAATTAAGTAATTTGTTGGAGTAGTCATTGCTGCAAGTCTCATGGCTGCCAACTTGTGTAGGTCACATCCTCAGGCAGCAGAGAGTTAATGACAGATGATCTGATTGTGGAACATTAAAGGAGGGATAAATTTTGGCCAAGACCCAGGGGAACACTCTTGGTGCTCTTCAAAATTATAACTTTTGGCAGTCTATTGGGAGTGAGGATAACTTGCTTCCACTGCAGTTCTGTAGGTCTTGAGGTAGGTGATTAGGCTGATATGGAATCTGCAGACTCCCCCACAAGTGAGACTGGAGGCACTTGCTGAGTCAACCACGTGGGTAGTTCAGGAGGTGGTCCTCTCCTTCCACTGACCATGTTGAGGTTACTCGTGGTCTCTAAGAAATTCAAGGTCCTCAATGCCATCCCAAATGCCCTTCTATTTTAAATGGTCATGTGCATCCCTAATAAACTGCAAAATCCTCATGCAACAATAGAGATTTTTGAGAACATACTTGAATTTCTTTTTTTGCCTACCCACCTGGTAAATTCTTGCTATGATAGAATTCAAAGCAAAGTATGATGTTAGGCATGAAAAAAACATGGTGTGCCCATGAAACCAAATGAGTGTAATTAGAGGCTTGATTCTGACCTGGGAGAGGATAATGGCAATTTTTCATTTACCCTTTCAGTGAATATGGACAATTTTAACGTGATAGTGTTGATGGTACCTTTCCAACGCACTGAGGTGCCTTCTGAAGGTAGTTCAAAGCTTGGCACATACAGGAGGGCAGGTATCACTGCTGCACAGTAGATTATGAGCAATGCATTGGATTCATGTCTTGATTTTCAAACACTTTTTCTCAGATGGCCAGATGGTACTGGTGCAATGAAGCTGAGAGGTAACTCCTGAGATATGGAAGTGGTCCATGTTTTCCAGGGTCTCACTGGAGATCTGTATGGTGCAGTAGGGCCCGCTGGTAGAGGACTTCTATTTTGTCAATGTTTACTCCAAGGCCTGTTCTCTTGTATGCTTCAGTGAATGAGTTGAAAATGACTTGGAACTCAGTTTCCAATATTTGTGTGCATAAGTGGTGGCTGGGTACTGCAGCTTGATGAGAAGAGGTTGCAACGTAAAGGATGTAAGTTGAAAAGTTTCCCCATTTGTCTTGCTGATTAGCAGCATTCCAGCAGGAAGCTTGTTGGAGATTTGGTACATCATTGCAGTGAGACAGGTTTTGTGGAAACATAAGAAATAGGAGCAGGCCAATTGGCCTTTGAGCTTGTTCCACCATTCATCACCCTTCAACCTCAACACTATTTCCTGCATTATTTCTCATATTCCTGGATTTTTAATACTCTCTCTAGCTACGGTACAATGACCATAACTGCACACAATGGGGTCAAAGGCACTCATGTCAAAGGTGGAAAAATCCATGAGGTATTCCATCCAGTGAGTGATGACAGCCTCTCTACCCTTAATGAGCTCTCTGTTCTTCACTCTTGGTAAAGTGGGCTCTTCTGTAGAGCTTAAGAAGCTACATGGAGACACAAGAGATTCTGCAGATGCTGGAATCTGGAGAAACACATAGAAAAAGTGCCGGAGGAACTCAGCAGGTCAGGCAGCATCTATGGAGAGAAATAAGCAGTCAATGTTTCAGGTCAAGACCCTTCATCAGGACGGGAAAGGAAGAGGGCAGAAGCCAGAATAAGAAGGTCAGGGGAGGGAAAGGAGCACACGCAGACAGGTGAGAGGCGAGTTCAGGTAATAGATCAGTCCAGGTGAGAGGGGGAAGGTGGGGGGGAGGGGAGGGGGGGGGAGATGCAAGAAGCTGATAGGCAGAAGAGGCAAAGGGCTGCAGAAGATGGAATCTAGTAGGAGAGGGCAGTGGACCATGGAATAAAGGGAAGGAGGTGGCGAATAGATGGGCAGATCATGAAGGCAGGGGAAGGGGAAAAAGAAAGGGGGAGGGAGCCACAGGAATTAGGGAAGACAAAGGAGGGGAGGGGAAGAAGAGTGGAGGGGCTACCAGAAGTTAAAGAAATCTACGTTGAGGCCATCAGGTTGGAGACTACAAACACAGAATATGAGGTGTTGCTCCTCCAACCTATGTCTGGCCTCAATGTGGCAGTAGAGGAGGCCATGGAAGTGTTGGTATGGGAGTGGGATGTGGAATTGAAGTGGATGGCCACCAGGAGATCCTTGCTTTTGCGGCGGACAGAGCGGTCACCCAATCTGCGTTGGGTCTCACCGATGTAGAAGAGGCCGCACTGGGAGCATCTGATGCAACAAATGACGCCCTCAGATTCATAGGTAAGCCCTGTCTCACCTGGGAGTGTTACCAGTGTAGGCTTGAAACATGGACTGTTCTACGCAGCCGATGAAAAGGCAGGCATAGCTGGGGCCCATGCAAGTGCCTATGGCTACACCTTTAACTTGGAGAAAGTGGGAGGAGCCGATGGGCCCTGAAAGGTGGTGAGCGAGGTGGTGTAGCCCTGAGTGCGGCTGCAGGGATAGTTGCCAGGAGGGTCATCTGTGGGAAGGGATGAGTGGACAAGGGAGTTGCGGAGAGGAGGATCCCTGCTGAAAGCAGGCTGGGGGGGGGAGAGAAGAAGGGAAGATGTGCCTGGTGATGGGATCCCGTTGGAGGTGGCAGAAGTTGCAGAGAATGACGTGTTGGATGCAGAGGCTCGTGGGGTGGTAGGTGAGGACAAGGGGAATGGAGAAGATGCGGGTGAGGGCAGCATTGATGGTGGTGGAAGGAAAACCCCGTTTACTGAAAAAGTTGGAGGTAAAGTTGATGAAATTGACGAGCTCTGAATGGGTGCAGGAAGCAGCCCCAATGCAGTCATAAATGTAGTAGAGAAAGCGTTGGGAAGCGTTAATGGTGTAGGCTTAGAACATGGACTGTTCCACGTAGAAGACGAAAAGGCAGGCATAGCTGGGGCCCATGCGAGTGCCCATGGCTATACCTTTAGTTTGAAGAAAGTGGGAGGAGCCAGAGAGAAGACGCATGTTGTGATTACTAGTGAGTTGCTAGATTTTCTGTGCTTTTTCTATGCACCATCTTATCTTTAGGCCAACGGTTAGCCATTGGACCTTGCCCTTCAGATGCATGGAGATTTGCTTCTTTTCCCTTGAGGCATGGTGGGGCTCCAATCCAAGAAATAATGCCATAGGATCATTTATGCTCGCATGAGAGACCAGACAGACTTCAGTTTAACATCACCTCAGAAAGGCAGCACACACAACACTGAATATTCCATCAGTGACCATACTGTCATTATCACATTACTAAAGACTCAACAGAAGTCAGTGGATTCTGGGTGAGAAAGGAGAAAGCCAAGAAATTAATTCGCACTAAAAACATAAAATGATGGAAACACACCTCTGAAAATAAGAATTAACATTTCAGTGATGACCTTTCTTCAAGGCTGTTTGTGATTTAACAGATTTTAATCAAGCACAGAGACGGGGAAAGCAGGGGGAAGAAAAGGAGAAAAGTCTGTGACAAGCTGGAGGGCAGAAATGAATAAATGAGAAAAATAAGGGGGTAAGACAAGGGGGTAATAATGGGAGAGAAAAAGAATGGGTCTAGAGGAGGTGTAAATTCACATGCTGGCATTGGTATGTGTGGTTTGTTGCGGCTTGAATGGGAATTGTCGAAAGTGGAGGATAAAGTATTCAACTGATTACCTTCACCGTTGCCTGACCCGGCGTAGGGGTCACAGATGAATTCACTGAGGGATTTCACTGTACTCTGTCCCACCACTGGTCTGTATCCAAATGGTCGATAATCCATCACTTTTATCACAATGGGAGGACGGTAGATGGGATCTATAGGTAAAAACTGAGGCAAAGTGACAATCATAAATCACAGTTTTGCTTCTGAGTAACTTCTGAACTGCTTTGACAGCATCTCCCAAACCCATGACATCTACCAGCTAGAAAGGCAATGGTTGCAAACACTTGGGAATGTTATCATCTGCAGATTCCCCAAGCTGTACACCCTCCTGACTTGGAAATATATCAATGCTTCTCCTTCCTGGGAGGACCTAAATACTGGGAATCACTACCCAACTGCACCATGCAAGTACTTTTAGCACATGACTGTGATAGTTTAAGGTGGCAGCTCACCATCTTTTTTTCCAAGGGAATTAGGGGTCGCCAGTTAATGTTGGCCTTTCTCACAATACCCAGCTGTCACAAAGGACTAAGTCAAATATGTATCTCATTAATCCAAATATCTTCTCTTCACCAGATCAAGGGTATGAGCCCTAAATGTGCACCTGGTTCAGACAGTGACCACCACCCTCGCAATAAGGAAGCTCCAGAACCCCCACTTCTCATAGGATACTTCGTGATTATTCTCTGACAGGGTGATCTGGACCACTCCTATAGTAATCAGAAAGCAGACACTGGAAACTAGAATAAAGACAGAAAATACTGGAAGCACTCAGCAGGTCAGGCAACATCTGCGGAGAGAGAGCAAGAGTTAACATCCAGATTGGTGACTTTTCTTGCTGCTTGACCTCCTGGGTACTTCCAGACTTTTTGTTATTACTCTAATGGTAGGTCTGTTAATCTCATGCAGTGCAAGTGACCAGAAGGCTGGCAAACTAGAGTTTGGGCAGTAGGTTTACTGCCAGTCTTTAAGGGTTGGAATATCTGAGAAAGTCTGCCTATTTCTTTTGATTCTTTCAGTTTAGCTAAATCATTTACGATGTGCTTCCTATTACAAGTTTGACACAGCCCCTTAACCATATCACATGATCAAACTAATGTAACCTTCACAGATCACATGATCAAACTAATGTAAACTTAAGTGACACTGACCCAAACAGGACGATATCGGGACAAGTTACTTGGTTAGACAACCACCTTTACTGAAATATTAAAAAGGCTAGAGGGGTGAAGAGGTTTAACATGGAAATTCCAGAACTTAGGCACACCTGCTAATGATGGAATCTCAAGAGTTCATAGATGATCAGTTGCAGGAGATAACAGAGACAGGGAGAAACTAAAGGAAGAGTTGAAAAGAGAGTCAGAGTTATACAGCACAGTAAACGGCTTTTCGGCCCAACTTGTCCATGCCAACCAAGGTACCTTGTGGTGGCATGGTAGTGTAGCGGTTAGCGTAACACTATTACAGTGCCAGTGACCTGGGTTCAATTCCGCTGCTGTTTGTAAAGAGTTTGTATGTTCTCCCCATGTCTGTGTGAGTTTCCTCCTAGTGCTCCGGTTTCCTCCCACATTCCAAAGACGTACAGGTTAGGAGCTGTGGGCATGCTATGTTTGCACCAGAAGAGTGGTGACACTTGTGGGCTGCCCCTAGCACATTCTCAGTAACACAAAAAGACGCATTTCACTGTGATTCGATGTACATGTGACTAATATATATCTTATCGTACCAGAGCTAGTCCCATTTGCCTGTGTTTGGCCCATATCCCTCTAAATCTTTCCCATCCATGTACCTGTCTAAATGCCTTTTAAACATTGTAATTGTACCCACCCCTATTACTGCCCCTGACTGCCCAATCGATACACCCATCACCCTCTGTGTGGAAAATCTTGCCCCTTTAAAGTTTTCCCTTCTCACTTTTCCCCTCTCACCTTAAACCCATGCCCTCTGGTTTTAGACTTCCTTACTCTGGGAAAAAGATGTGACCATTTACTTATCTATGCCCTTCATGATTTTGCATACCTCTAAGGTCACAAAATGCAAGACTTCGCACTCATCCAAGTTAAATCTGCCATTTCTTGGCCTACTTTCCTAGTTGATCTAGATACTGCTGTAATCTTAGATACCCTTCTTCACTTCTTCTCTGGCCAATTTTGGTGTCAACTGCAAAATTACTAACCATGCTACTAATTCTCATCCAAATCATTAACATAGATGACAAACAAGAGGGGACCCAACACAAATCCTGTGACATACTAAAATAAATGGAAATTTTAAATATCAAGGATAGAAAGCCAAAGCAGGTCAGCTATTACAGGGATGACATGTCTACAAGTTGGCAGACTTGGCTGAAATTGGATAAGGTAGTAGGTGGGAGGTGGTCATAGGTGCACTGAAATAACTGAGCTTTGAAGCAATAAAGCATGGAAGTGCGATTCAACAGATGAAATGAGGCAGGCCAGAGTCATCATGCTACAGAAGTGAAAGTAAAAACTCAGTGAATATTTCTGCAGTCTCTTTATCCACCACAAAGAAAAGCAGTCTGAAATTGTTTGCAGAGTCCCGAGTAAATCTGCTTAATGTACAACTAAGCCACATAGGAACACCTCAGAATTCCATCCCAGTTTCAGTCCACTGATGTTGTATTTGGTATTGGTTTATTATTGTCACTTGTACCAAGGTACAGTGAAAAACCAGTCGTGCATACCATTCGTACAGGTCAATTCATTACACAGTGCAGTTGCATTGAGGTAGTACAGAATGCATTGATGTAGTACAGGTAAAAACAATAACAGTAAAGTGTCACAGCTACAGAGAAAGTGCAGTGCAGTAAGGTGCAAGGTCACAACAAGGTAGGTCGTGAGGTCATAGTCCATCTCATTGTATAAGGGAACCGTTCAATAGTCTTATCACAGTGGGGTAGAAGCTGTCCTTAAGTCTGGTGGTACGTGCCCCTCAGACTCCTGTATCTTCTACCCAATGGAAGAGGAGAGGAGGGAGAATGACCCGGGTGGGTGGTTTGCAATGCAGCTCAGCGTTAAGCTCTAGAAACAATTTTACCTCATTTTCCAGGCGCTGATCATTAGCTAGAGACATGCAAGTTGGAGTGGGAAACTCAGCCAGAATTCCTGCTCCTGATCATTGCCCTGTGACCCATGGACAGACGAGATGGGGGTGAAAAAGCAGATGGTGCTCATGCACTTGACTACTGGCCAACAGTCAGTAAGCCAGTGAAAGGGAACATCAACCAATATTTCTATTCCCGATCACTCACTAGTGAACCCTGAAATATCGAGATGGGAAATGTGTCAAGATCCCTGCTCCTGATCACTAAAACCATTGATTCCAGGGCTAGTGCAGGGGGAAATCTGACTGAGTTAACAATCAGTACTCAGGAAACCCTGCTTAACGTCCTGTGCATTTGAATTTCAGCCAAGGACAGGATTATACTTGCCATGGCTCCTCTCCCAATTGGTCATACACTCTCCTCGATGTGAAACAGGGAGCTGCCAGCCCATGAAATTGGCAACTTTATGTAACAGGAACTGCGAGAGCAGAATTGTAGTTTAAAAAAAAGTGAAGTAATGAATCGTAAGGTGTCAATAAGAGAATTCAAACTATGTGGTTGATTGAGTTGCTTTCGTGCTGAGAACATCAGAAAGAGAATTAACACTTGAACTAACCACCGTGATGAAGAAGGTGGAGATTGGAAAGTTTGGATTCTTCCTGTAGTTTTTGATGGGTGGAGTTTGGATCATTTCTCCGCTGCACTCCACCACCAAGCTTGGGGTTGTCACTCTCAGCATGTTGTAGTTTTTCAGGTTTCTCAATCCCCAGGCAAGAATCTGAGTAACAAATCAGAAGAGGTTCTAGAGCGTCTTTCACAAAGTAAGTGTGTGCCAAAATACTTTAGTGCCAAATACTTTACCGCCAATGAAATACTTCTGCTGTAACACAGGAAATGCAGCAATTAATCTACACACAGCAAGCTCCCGCAAAGTGATGATAACTAAATTGTTGATGTTCGTCAAGAGATGAAACCTGGCCAGGAAATTGGAAGAAGTTTCCTACTCTTTATGGGAAAATGCTATCTACAGGACATTCAGCCTCTATCTGTCAGAGATGAGGTTGCAGGGGTTGGTGCAAGCTTGGGGAAGAAAGATGCAGAGCCTGGGGTTTGGGTGGGGAGGGGATGGATTATAGCAGAGGAAGGGGAAGTAGAGCAAAGTTGGGGTGGGAGGAATGGTGTTGCATAGCATGTGGCAGTGGGTATTTAGTACATAGATTTTGGAGTATGAGAGAAAGGGAGAAGTACAAGGAACAGATTAGGCAAGCTCACCTCTACCATGGTCATCTGTAGCTGTGGTCGGATTCCCAGTGGCACCATAAACGTCTCAGAGTCCTTCGTTGGAGGTCGAGGGGGCAAGTTCTGATCCTCCTGCAACAGGAAAACATCCCAATTTCACAGAGGAAGCACTGCAACTTCAAACTCTCTCCACAGAAAATGTTAAATACTCTGCATGCTAGGCAGCATCTGTGATGAGAAAAGCAGGGGTTTATGTTTCAGGCTGACGAATGTCCTCTCTCCACAGTCATTGCCTGGACTGCTGAGTATCTACATTTTGTGTTTTTATTCAGATTTCCAGAATCTGCAGCTTTTGTTTTAAAACTTTCCAAATTCTCTCCTCTTTTAGTTCCTGCAACCTCTATTCCAGTTATCATTTCCTTGTTCCACCGGTTGGATCAGCTACTCTCTATACATTGGGAACAGCATCCTTTACATCAGCACCAGGATATTTATGTCTTAAATTAACCATCACTTATCTCCTAGCTCCACTCTTCCTGTCCTACAGGGATTGCCTTAGTGCTCTATTCCAGTGAAGGATCATCCATCTTCTCCCGTATACCTCCAGTGGCCCAATTGACATGGTACTTTCTTAGCTTGTGAATCTACAGTTAATTCTATCATTAGCTCCTAGGTCCAGGGTTCAGCCTGCAACTTACAATGGCCAGTGAGACTAGCTGTTTTCTCATTCTGGAGTTATCTGTACCAAAACATGCAGCTCTGACAACATCAGAGTATACCCAAACTAGCCCTGGATGCTATTTACTGTAAGCAATGAGCTGCCTTTTAAAAGCAGGATAGAAAACTGCAAATTGTCTCCTTTTGGGTGTAAGAGGGCTCTTGATCTTGAGCAGGGAATTGGTTTGGGGCAGTTGAGCCGTTAACCTTTAGATGAGGAGGAGGGATGCTGACATAGTATGTGATGGAAATAGGGGGGAGTTGGTAGAGTGTGATTCATGGTAGGGAGTTGTCCCACCCTGTGCTGAAGGAATGGGACAGGGTGGGATTGTGGACAGAGGTATACTGTTCAATTCACCTGCTTTTTCTCCTTCAGATATCTTTCAATGTCCCATGAATTGCCAGTATTGTATCTCCCTTACTAGAGTGTGGTATGGTGGCAAGCAGATTAGTTCTTCCTCATACTCTTCCTCAACCACCAAGCCAATCCCAGCCCAGCACAGTGAAGTGATTCAGGTAGACGATTCACTATTCCAAAACCCGTTGCATTCGTACTGCCGTTCAAGTTACTCTGCCAGGTCACTGCCCAGGTATTTACTTTACAACCTGATATCTCGCAGCACTAAAAGGAAACAATGTGCATACCAGATCTCTGATCTTTCAATTGGTGCCATTCCTCTGGTTTCCTTGTAACCCTGAATACTTTATCCCCTTCAAGTACTAAATCAAATTGCATGCTAGTTACTATTCAAGTATAGAAAATAGGAGAAGGCCATTTGATCCTTTAAGCCTGCTACACCATTCATTATGGTCATGGCTGATGACCTACCTCAGAACCACATCACCATACTCTCCATGCCCCTTGATATCAGTCAAATCTATTCCCACATCCCTCTAAGCAGTCCATTCCCAATCATAATAACTCACTGTTTAAAAAATCCCCCAAACACCTTATATGTGTGTTACCAATCCTCTGCCAGCAGTTAGATTTATCCCATCCAATCTATTAGAAGTCCTCATAATTTTGAGCAATTTTATTAAATCCTTAACCTTGGCTGCTGCAAAGAAAACTTTGTAGCCTTTTCAGCCTCTCTGCAATTTTTCATGTTACATGTTCACATCAAGTGGATTTGCAGTCTCGTAAACACAAAGACATCAATTACTTTCTCTTTCAGAAATAGCTCGCAGGAAAAAAGGAGCTCGCCGCTAAACCTCTTTCCTTTGAAGACTGGATACCAACGTAGCAAGGGAATATATTGTGATGAAGGATCCAATTTCACACTTGGGTAGCACAGGGTACTACCCATGTATTCATGCTTGCCCTAGAGAAAAATTGAACAATTATCAATGCAGCTCTTTCTTGATGAGCACATTACTAATCAGTCTCCAAGTGGGACTAAAACAAATCACAGGACAACAGATTAATTCTGATTGCTCTGCCAAAGTGCCAGTATAACCAGATTGGGGCAAACAGCTTCTGTTTGTTGGTAAATTGCTCAGCTCTCATCAGGCCAATTCAAGGCTGTTGCTCCAGTTAGCAATAAGAAAATCACAATTGGTTTCAATTGTTCTTTCTGGAGGTGAAAAGGGAAAGTTACCACTTTTCCCGGTAAGGAACAGTGAGTTAATAAAATTACACAGATGTACAAGTGGCCCATGCATCCACAAAGTGCAACCGCCAGGCACAGACCGGGCTGCGCAAATGCTGAGCACAGATTGGAACTGTACAACTGGCAAGTTCATATATAGGTCCGCCCCAGGTTACAGCAGGGTTCCGTTCCTATGAACCATTTGTAACAATTGGTGAAGCAGCGCACAAATGCATGACCGGGGAACTTTGTTAGCCATTTTGTTGATCAATCAGCATAAATTAGCCTTTCCAACACTTGAGAACAAGGGAGTAAGAAATTAGAAGACTGAGGCACACTAAGCAGGCCCCAAGCTCAAACCCTCAATCAACACTATTATTTACAGTGCCTCATGCAACTGTGTGTAGTGTCTATCCCATCCATAATGGATGGTGCAATCCTCTAGCCATTACAAGGCATCACATCTGTCAACCTACTGCAGGCCACCCTGTAGCAGATCTGTCATCATGTATGATGAGCAGACTTGATGGGCCGAATGGCCTACTTCTGCTCCTTTGTCTTGTGATCTTGTAACTAGGGTTACTTTTCCAACTTTTGGAACTGGGGTCTAAAGTAGTGGCATCAATCGAGATAAGGAGTTGTTAAATTGTAGCTTACCACATGATTGCTGTCAAACATTTCCAGCATGACGCATGGTGGGTTTTCAACAATCTCCCTGAGGTTGCCATAGATTTCAATGTCTTCAACTATCAACGTTTGGTCCCATGTTGGGTTCACTGTCCCTTTGATAATCTCAGTCTTTTTGCTCTGGTACAAGAATGACATCTGGATATAAGGATCTGAAACAAAATTCAAATTCAAATCCAGTAGGCTAGATTGCCAGAGTCTAGGGTAGATAGTCTTTTTCCCAAGGTGAAATACTAGAGGGCATAGGTTTAAGGTGAGAAGGAAAATTTAAAGGATATATGCAAGACAAGTTTTTTTTGTAAACACAGTGGTAGGTGCCAGAAATGCACTGCCAGGGAAATTAGTAGAAGCAGACAGCAATACTTAAGAGGCACTGAGACAGACACATGAACAGGCAAGGGATAGAGATATGGACTCCGTGCAGGCAGATGAGGTTAGCTTAAATTGACATCATTGTCAACACAAACATGCTGGGCTGAAGGGTTCCTATGCTGTACTGTTCTATGTGTGTGTGGAAGTGGAAGAACATTCTGAAATTGCCTTCCCACCTCACTGCCACTACAGTAAAAATTCAGAAGGCATTACTTGTTTCTGCTGCAATATTCTGGGTTCAGTGCCAAAGGTGATGGCTCATGTACCCCAGTGGAGTGGGATGTTTCCCACACTTCATCCATCATGGTCCATTACGTTTGGTTAATTAACCATGGAAGTTCGTGTTCTTGTGTTAGTCCACACTCGGCATTGCACAACAGCTCGCCCTACCACAACAATCAGGAGTGGGAAACAATGGTGATTTTTGTCCCTTCCCACCATATGAAAAGCGAAGTCATTCACAGTCCCTTCTCTGCTGCTTCAGTGAATGAAACGACACTGGACAGTGAGGCTAGGATGACACAATGCCACCTAGGGCAGCCACAGAATGTACTCACTGACTACAGCAACCTATTTCCTATACTTCCTGCAGCTTATCAGCTTCCTTATTGCGTCTGTCCCTCATCAGGCCCACAATCCTGTGAACCCACATGCACCTACAATTCAATAGCTGTAACTCTGCATCTCTCATCAATGTCCTAACCTGCAAAGCTGCTCCTATCGGTGGGAAGCAAACCTCTTGCTTGATAGATGTAGCCACGTAACTGGAAGGCCGTGGGAGCTGCATGAAAAAAAATGTAAAACGACACTGGTCAGTAGGATCGTTCAATTCCCTTCGTCACCATGAAGCAATCATTTCAGTCCTCATATTCTACTGAGATTGAACTACATCAATCCTCGGCAATGTTTGTGATGGCATATCTGAGACTTGTTACCTTACCTGAGCAGAAAAATTCAAGTGATTAGAAATTTATGCTCAATTAATTTTTTTAAGAAATATCTGTGCAAAAATGCATCTTTATTTTGACACCAATCCCACCCCTGCTCTTTTGCAGTGTTATAAGATTGGAGGAACTTCATCCTTGCTAAAGAAAACCTTAGAACCTTGAAACCGCCCCTCTCCTCTCAGCCTTATGTCCATCTTTGGGCACAGGACTACACTGTAGTCCATGGCAAGAGTTTTTGTTTAAAAAAAGAACATGATTTACATCTGCACAGTGACTTTTACAATCTCCATTTGTGGCAAAACTTTTCACAGTCAACAAAGTGCTATTGAAATGCAGTCACTATTGCATGTAGGAAATGGCAGAGTCGATTTACACACACCATGCTCCCATAGCCACCAATAATGGTCAGGTCATCTGTTTTAAGGACTTAGGTTGTGGTATAAATACTGGACAGGGTATCAAGGTGAGCTCCCCCAAATTGTTCAAAATGGTGAGCTTTTCAACTTGCCTGTTAGACGATAGGCATTTCATCCAAGGCAGCACTGTGGTATTGTGCTGAAGAATCAATTGGAATTTTGTGCTCAAATCTCTGGTGTGAGACTTGAACCTGTCATCTAGAGACAAAACTGTTATCCACCAATGGCTGACATATGAACTAGTTTAAACTCACAGTCCAGGAGGCATGTTACAAAGGGTGCAGTCAATCCATAAAGATTCTGATTCTCATTTGGCTTCTCTTTAATCACAAACTCATCTTCCTCCACAATGTTTTCACGACACTGGGGGGAAAAATAAAGACCAGCCATCATGACAGTCAGACAGTACTGTCACTGCATACATTCATAACCCACTTCTCTGACCAATAACCAGTTCACTTCTTTTTTTGTCATCTTTACACTGGACAAATAAATTCACAAACTTTTATTAAACCAAATGTTCATCATGTTCCAGATATACTGATACTCCCAACATGGACAGCACATAAAGCTCCCTCCACAGAAAATGCTGGAAACAGTCAACAGATCAGGAAGCATCTGTGAAAAGAAAAACAGTTAACATTTCAAGTCATTAACTCAGTTTCTCTCTCCACAGATATTGTCTGACCTGCCAAGTGTTTCCAGCATTTCTGTTTGTTTTAATTTTCATAAAGCTCCTTTTTACACTGTCACACTATTTTTTTTACACTGTTTTACACATAAAGCTCCTTTTTACACTGTCACTGACAGTGACAGATACAGAGTAAACCTCTCTCCACACTAGAGGTCTTGTCAAGTACAAAATCAAAACCAGACCTGAATACAACCCAACCATGGATGAACAGATTCCAAATCAAGCCCAAGGACTTTGACACAAGACACGATCATCACCAAGAATCCCATTGCTTCATGAGCAGACAGCTCACTCAAGCCTGCATCACAGAGCTTCTATATTTTAAAAACTTAGTCTCCATGCAGAACCCTTCTTCTTCCCCACCCCCTCCTGGTCAAATTTACCAGCTCTCCATCCTTGAGCTCTTGAGCCAATTGTATTTACTGGCCTTCTCAGCAGCAACTTTACTCAGCAATCCTTTGCCACATAGGACTATCTCACAAGGTTTGCGCAATGACCGAATACCTTCAGCACCAAACCCTACCTGCACCAACTCAGGTAGCATTATAAAGCACAGTATGTGAATAAATTGTATTTTACCTAACTTTGCTTTAAAACAAAGTAGATGGAGACCCTTATTAGCTCATTCATTTATAATAGTCTGGACCATCAGACTTGACCTTCTCCCCCACTCAATGTTAACCCGATCCGAAAACCCAACACATTTTTGAGTGCTACAGGGATCAGCCTGGGTAATTGGGTGCATCTCTATACAATCACATCGAATGCTTAAGGCAGAAACAGCTCGATATTTGAGAGAGCAACCTCCATCCCTTCTCTCCTTCTGCTGCCAGCTCTTTACACAGCTAGCGCAGGAGGATATAAAAGGCAATTTCCATGCCCAGTAACAGGAGATGGCATACTGCCTCTTATGAACTTTGGACAAGGTGTGGTGTCACACCTGTAAGGACATGGAGCGTATTTGAAAGGGCTTCCCCAACCTTCAGTCTGCCCATGAAATACACCCTAAGTCAGTTCACTGACTCCCACGCTACATGCAATTTGTACACATGAAAATAGGAGCAGCAATTGGCCACCTAGCCGCACAAGCCTGTCCTGTCATTCAACATGATTATAGCATCTGCCAGAGGCCTCAACACCTGTTGTGCCACTTCCACATAGCCCTCAATTCCTGGATCTTCAAAAATGTAACTACCTCTTCTCTAAATATCCCTGAATGATCTAGCCTCCACAACCAATTCCAGAGATTTGGCATCCACTGCAGAGGAAATTCCTCAGCACAGTTTTAAATGACCACCCCCTTATCTTGTTACAATGTCCCTCCTTTCGAGACTTTCCTACTAGTTGAAACATCTCAACATCTACCTTGTCATGCCCCTTAGGACATTACAGGTGCTCCCCAGGTTACGAATACTCAATTTACGTACAGCCTGTACATATGAACAGGCATTTGGGAGACCGGTGGGATGGATTTGCCAGCTGCTGCAGGGCTCCAGGCATCGTCTGTCAAGTGGGAACTTGGTTCGCAGGCACATTTGCAACTTGCGAACTGTGGGTTACAAATAGTTCACAGCAACAAAACTCTGCCATAACCTGTGGAGGACCTGCACATGTTTCTAATCTAACCTTTTTCACTGTTCATGATAGGGCTACTCTCTCATGGCAGGAATTAGTTGAGTGAATCTCTTCTAGACTGTCTCCAATGCTAGTATATCCTGTAGCCAATAGAGGCACCAGAGCAAGTGGCTTTCTGCCATATGAATCTGTCACTAGGCAGCTGACATAGCACCATTGCAGCATCCATGAGTTCTGGACAGACCCCAATGAATCTCTAGAAATGCTTGGTTACCATCGTAAGTCACTCAACAATTATTGCTGCAGTCAGATATATGTCTGCTTCCTTCTTTCACGATGAAAAACTTTCACTTTACACAGACCAAGAAAAAGCACCTACCAAAGAACCCTCCAGTCTGAAAATAGATGCTGGGCCCACTTGCTCCTTGGGGATCATCTTCCTCCTCCAGCGTCTGCGACGGTAAGTGTCTCCCTTATTCGGTTTCACGTGGAACTTCCAACCAAATAAAGGGGCATATTCCCAGCCATCAGGATTAAATTCTTCTTTCTGTGATATATCAGATCCTCAAATTACAAACTCATAGTTGTAAGTGCTCAAAGAATTACTTTAAGACAGCAGTTACAATTACATCTTAATCAGTTTCAGTTCAGCAATACATGAAGAACAGGCTACATACAGGAAAACTATTTTCCTTAGTAGGAAGCAAATGGTGAAGAAATAGTTCTAATTAGAGCTGAGCTATTCAGGAACAAAATCAGGAAGCAATTTAATACAACAGGATAATGGAAAAATCACTCCTTCAAAAGCTTGTGGAAGCTTGATTCCAAATGGGGCTTCAATGCAGAGATCAGCAGGTGTCTGTTTGGCCAAATGTCTGTAAATGGACTTGAGATAGGTATTAGCTATGATCTAACAATGCCAAAGCTGGCTCGATTGGCTCCTCCTGTTCCAGTGCTCTCGGCCGAGTGCCATCACCGTTATCAATTCCTGCCCAATCTCTAAACACTCCAAATCCTAGCCTCCTGTGCGCAGACAGTTTTAATCACACTAACATTGGCAATTTGGCTTTAAGTTGCATAAGCAATTCTGGAATTCCCTATCCAACTCTCTTCACCTCCTACTATTTAAGACAACCCCACCCCTCATCCCCTCACAAAACCAACTTCATTGTCCAACCTACTTGACACCTGTTCTAACATGTCTCTTTGTTGATCAAACAAAATTTGACAGCATGCAATGTACAAATGCAAGATGGAGAGAAAACACAATAGCTTATAGACCCATTCCAGTAATATGTGGGGAGACTATTGGAATCCATAAAGAACAAAATGATTTGGTCCCTCAGAGAAAAGCAAGGTGCTAAGTAGATTGCTAGCATAGGCTTGGCAGGACATGGCTAATAAACCCAACTGAATTCTTTGAGGAAGCAGCTAAAGTAATAAACTGCTATAAGTTATGTGGATTTTCAGGAAGCATAAATAGAATTATATATTGACTGCTGGCTAGAATCCTAGCTGATAAAAGACAAATTATTGACAGATTAGGAGACCAGTTAGAAGACAGAGTACCCACATTAAAAGGAAGTTACCAGTAATACTCTACAAGAAGGTGACATGGACTCAATAACCCATTATATTTTTGCATGACCTAGTCAGAACAACCAACATCAACCTGAATATGACAAAGGAATACCCCCAGTCATCCTTGCTGTCTACCTCATTAATATCTGGGGACATGACAGAACTGGGGACAGCTGTTTCACCAAGCAATCAAGCAACATCCTGATGTAATCATACAGACAAACTCATTGGATCAGCCAGTATCCCAGACACCTCCAAAGGTATGCTCAGTTCTACGAGCAGGGCACATCCACCAGACGTGGCAGTTGGGTGATGTATACTCAGGAGGGAGCAGTTGAAGGAATCTTCAACAAGTCATACAAATCAAACCTTGGAAAGGAAACTTCCAGTTGATTGTCATCTCATGCCCTCCCTCAGCTGACACATCAGGACTTGTATTCAACATGAAGATAGAAAGGAAAGGAAGAATACACTCTGTTTGAAGGAACTTCAACATCCATTAACAAGTAAGGTTTGGTAGCACCAATACCATTTTAGCTGGCCAAGTTCCAAAGGACACAGGTATAAACTGGGTCAATAACAGATAGTAAGAGAACCAAGAGAGAGAAACCTGCATGAGTTTTCTAATGCTCATGCTGTATCTGCGCAAAATGGTAAATTATATAAACTACTACAACAATTTTTACTTAAAGATTAAAGTCCCCCCTAAATATTGGGGAAAAGGAGAAAGTTAAATTGTACATTCAAAATTTTCACCCAAATGTTCATGGCTGTTGCATTTTGAGCTTTACAAGCAAATCACAACTTGCAAGTACTAACAACTTCCTGGGGACCCAGAACCCTAACCCCCAAACAATACCTCCTGAACCCCACCCCCCCCCCAAAAAAAATCAGTACATAAGGAGTACTCAATACTTCACAAACCAGAAACACGTTGTGAAGAAAAGTTACCAAATTATGGAGATACTACTCTCATGGTTTGAAGAATACAAGGCCTCAAATTTAATGCCAAGAAAGATCAAAACATCATTCTCAATATCAGGATATTCCAAAATGGTTCACAGTCAAGTATATTATAACAGTTACTGTTGTACTGCGGGAAATGTAGCAGCCAAATTGCCTACTGTAATGTCCAATAAAAAAAGAATACTCAGATAACCTGCTTTAAAAAACCAAGAGGGACAAACATGAGTTTTCCAGTCCTCATGCTATATCTGCACAGTTAAAAAGTGAGAAAAAAAACAGCAAATTATATAAACTACTACAACAATTTTTATTTAAAGTTTAAAGCTCTCAATATTGGGGAAAGGGGACAAAGTTAAATTGTACATTCAAAATATTCTCCCAAATGTTCATGGCTGTTGCACTTTGAGCTTTACAAGCAAATCACAACTTGTGATAATTATTGGCCAGACCACTCCCCTGCCCTTCTTTGAATTATGTTGGAATCTTCAAATTGTGTTAAGGATTTTTTTATGTCCACCTGAGGGTGCAGACAGGGCCTCAGTTTAACCCAAAAGCTGGGAACCCCAGTCCTAACTCCCAACCCCACTCTGCAGTGATTAATGCAATGAATAAGTTTTAAACTTTAAGACTAGTTCCAGTGATCCTACACCTTAACATGAGGAGACTTGATGTTCCTGATCCGCCTTCGTATCCATCGACGACGTCTGTGCGTGTGATAGGCTTTCTCAGTGGGATTCCAGTTCTTTGGGATCTTGTCTGGTGGAACAAGTATCCCATACTCCCATCCTTCAAGAGGCAGAAAACATATTATAGAATAATCAACAAATTATCTGCGTTGGCATTTGTCAGGATTCCTGAAGATGCAAACAGAGGGGAAAGGATGAGATGAATCAAGAAGTCTTCATTAGACATTATCTGGATTTCAGAACAGCCTGAATTTTTGTTTTGGGTGGGGGGCACCAAAAGGAAGACACAGGAAGGGGCAGAATGAAAATAGTCTTTAGGTCCACGGAAGGTTTGAGCTCAAGAGGCAGCAATACAGTAGGTCTTTCAGATGAGAAAGATATGCAGTTCTGTATTGCCTTTTAAGGCACTCCAATCCAAACCAGTCATTGCAGGAGAGATGAAATGCAGCAGTTAATTTATTCATGTCACACTCCCACAAGCATCGGAATGACCAAATGATTTGTTTTAATAAAGTTGGTAGAATAAATAAGGCCAGGACACCAGGGATAACTCATTTGCTTTATGAAATGGTGCCATGGGATAACTTAGCTCCAACAGAAGAAAAGGATATCTCAGTTTAACATTTCAGCCTAAAGGAAGCATCTCCAACAATACAGCACTCCCTCAGTACTTCATTGAATTTGAGAGGTAAATCACATACTCAAAACACCTGGAATGGGATTAGAAATTGCTATTCTAATTGTCAAATGATTGTGAAGTGAGGAACAGAAAATGTGTACTTGCAATCTTCAAGGAACAGAGAGAAGCTCAGAGAGTATTGAAGCAAGATACACTAATAAAGTAGAAAGGTTCAGATAGCTAAGGGCTGGAGTCTGTGAGGGCAATTTTAACATCTATTAACTAGGGAACAGTTAGGATCACTGCAATACACCTATACAGAATTTTAGGCACTACTATTGACCCCACAGTCGTCACCTGGTGAGAAAGATGAATGTCACCTCATACTATGCTATAACCCCTTATACTCTCCTGCATCATAAATTTCAGCTGTGGCTCAGTGGGAAGCACTATTCCCCCTGAATCAGAAGTCTGATACTCTTGTTACAGTTCTAAACTGTGCACTGAACTGATAACGGTGCAGTTTTTCAGATGAGATGTTAAATCAAGACATCATCGGTGGGACAGAGACATAGATTCCTCAGAAACTTCCAAGTAGCTAAGTGAACTCAAAAGAGTTCTTGGCATCCAGGAGTCAATTTCACCTATAATTTGGAAACAATGAATGAAGATTATTTACAATTCAATGTGACAGAATTTAGGCCTGTCCCAACTTACCATTTTCATCTACTGCCCAAGAAAGATCTGGGTTCCATTCTTCCTTCCATTCCCATCCATCGGGACATTCAATGTCTTCCATCGATAGGTGTCTGTTCCCTTTCTGAAAGAAAGGAAAATTATACCATAGTCCAGAATGGAAGACACTTCCAAAAACACACATCACATCCAAAGGAAGAATTGAAATGGTAAGGACCTATGGTGTAGAAATCATGAGCATGCTGCCCTTTTACCTCTAGGACACAAGATGTAAGTCTTCCTTCTCTGCCTGTTGCAAGGAGTGTCTTTTTGACAGGCTGCACTGCGCTGCAAGGACACTCTTCAGGTATTCACTGTGTGGAGGTTGTGTGCGCAAGTCTGAAATCAACTACTGGTCAAGTGAAAGAAGTTTGCAAATCTAGCTTGGAACCAATTTGCAAACTTCTCACAGCCACAGAAGGCAACCTCTGCATAAACTCAACAACAAATAATCAAATTTTGTTTGCATTTACTATTGAGACTGCATCGTCTAAAGTACTTCAAAAAGATTTACACAGTTTTGACACACCTAAAATGAAATAACAGAGTAAAAGCATTCTGTGCAGATTAATTTTCATCCCAATTAGTCAAGCTTTGAAGGACAAGGGTTTCCAATTACTAAGATGACTACTGGATCTCATGACATATTTGGATACTAGAGGGTTTAACAATAGAAACACCTACTACATCAGTATAATGTTCAAAAGCTGGGCTCCACTCTCCTCCAGCCAAATGATTTTCATTTTCATAAACATCATCTATAAATTCAGTGTGCCCAGCGTCGGGATCAAACAGCAAGCTGTTAAAGAGAGGAAGAAACTGGTGAACTCTCAGACATAAATCAAGCCCTTCATTCAGGTCAAATAAAATACCTACATACATGATCACAGTAGAGTGAAACTCGAAATTACATTATCTGAGCACTCACTCAACAGGAAAAGGAATCGTTTGAATTATCTTTAAAAAGCAAGACTGGCCTATTTGTTTACAGTCTCAGGAGGTCTAGCGTTGATGGAATACCTCTTGAAATGTATGGTTTAAACACAGGAATTCATGGGATTGTTTATTGCGATTTAAAGTGCAATTTGAATGACAGCATGTAGTATGGTGCTGGAATATCAGCCTGGATTGTGTGGAATTTCTGGGTTGGGACTTGAACTCAAACTCACAGTCTTAATCATAGACACTTGTTCTGCTACTAAGCCACAGCCAACATTGAGTGACATTAATCTGTTACCTACATAATAACAGTGAATGGATTTTCAGATACTTGTTCTGATATTTGAATTTTAAGGCATTCTTATACTGGAAAAAATGATAATGGAAAATCAGAAAAAAAACAGGTGGCTGCATAAAACTTTGCATGATACACCACATTAAAATGAGATGATATTTTGATAGAAATCACAGAAAAA
This sequence comes from Pristis pectinata, assembly GCF_009764475.1. Lineage (NCBI taxonomy): Eukaryota > Metazoa > Chordata > Chondrichthyes > Rhinopristiformes > Pristidae > Pristis > Pristis pectinata. The sequence goes on from NC_067433.1 coordinate 3,815,073, forward strand.
CAAATCACATGGTCACGAGAGGCATCGAGTGCACAAAAGATCATGCAAACGTATTCAATAACTGGTTAGGCTGCAGATGAAATAGAATTGGAGTTCAGAAAGTCCTATCTTAGCTTACGGAGAAGGTTCAGGACACATACAGCAAAGGGATATGAAGGGGGAGGAATTTGGGGTTGAGATGCCTTTGATTATTGGTTTAGCAATTCGAGAGAGAGATCTAAACTTATGAAATGAAAACCAGCAAAACATATTTCCAATGGTGAGTGCATCAGTAAGTGGAGGATATTAATTAAAAAGGTCAATGATACATTGGATTTTGTCTGAAGAGCTTTTTAAGAAAAATTGTGGTCTGTGGATGCCTACAAAATTGGACTCATCTGTGCCTGCTTTTAATGCACAAATCATGCAAAAAACATTTTGTGCCCCTTGTGAAGTGCCCATTTTCTGTTGAAATCCTGGTATCGGGAAATTGAACTGGTCACCTGCTGCTACCTTACACCCTAATGCTGGTGTCATTTCCATCACACGTACATGGTGACATTAACGTGTGTGGTGCCCAATGATAATTCATAGACAGAAATTGGACCAAAAGGATGGGACCAATTACCTTTGTGTTTAGGTCTCAATGTCATGTTGAGTACATCATGCTGAAAGTAGTGGATCATGCATAAAAGTGTCCCTTCTTGGACATCAGTCTTATACTTTATATTCTGTCCCTATTGCCCATCATTTCATTGCATTGAAAATTTCATTGAGAGCAGTTTGAAGCATCCTTGATGCTCATACTCATAACTCTGATCATGAAGGTCTCAATGTGCAACCCCAAAGCTGTCTGCTGGGGGTGGCTTGGGGTGTCTCAAAGCCATTCTGGGTGTCAGTGGGATCACCGTCTGGAGACTCGTGGCATTATCACCTTGTAATTCCCACCCACTTTATAACTGACCATCTCCATGGCAGCCCGAGTCTATCATGGAGAGAGCTCTAGTAGCACAGTTTCACTTCCCCTCACTCGGCATGTGAATGGTGCAGCAGCAGCAGCCCGAGTATTTGCACAGTTCGACCTGCTGTTGCACAGACTGGGACAGGATGTCCTAATTTCATGATTTTATTTTGGTGAAACGTTATTAGTTGTTCAAACTACTGCTAGCATATCATAAATGGGTGAAATCCAATACCTATGAATAAACTTCCTATTAAAAAGTGTTAATCACAGAATTTGCTTCTAATAAGGGAAATGAATGACTGCTTGTTGTGGGGTGGGGAGGGAGGGCAGTAGGAAATACCGAGAACATGGAATGGGCAGATGACTGGGATTAGTGAGAGCTAGCTGGATGGCAGATGGGCTATTACACTGTGGGGGAGTCTCAAACCCTACAAGTCAGTAGGTTTGGTTGGGGTTGGAGACTAAATGCAAAACATTTGAAACATGAACAAACATTACATCATAGCCACCCAATTCAACTCTTAATGGAGGGAAAGGGGGTTGGGCAGGACAAGAGAAGGATGACCAGTCGACTCAGAGGGATCTGTGTGACTTCGTTTTCTGTTGTTAACCCATGCTTACAGGCCTTGTGAAACCAAACAGGCAGAAGGGAGCAAGAAAGGTTGGGGATATGTGGTGAACACTTATTTATTTTGTTTGTTGGACAGGTGGAGCAGAAGTTTCTCTACTAGGCACATTAAAATATCCAATAAACCTCTCCTGACTGGATCCTTGTTCCAGTCTTGTTCTTCCGCCCTGTAAATGGACTCTCATCACCTCACTTGCCCTGGTGAACCCCCTGACCACAATCTATACTTCTATAACCTGCTTTTTGCTCAGTGCCTCTGCAGGTTTTCCCAACGAGAGGCAGATAGTCTTCTAATCAGCTGGATGGGAAATTTGGAGAAAAGTTAAAAGACACAGATACAGCAGGAGGCCATTGAGAACTGGGCTGATTTGTGAACCAAGCCCTTAAGCTAGTGATCACCATACATTCCTTAATAACTCTGGTTATCTAAAAACTATCTCAGATTTAAAATTAGCAAAATAACCTGGTTTCAATTGTTATTTGATGAAGAGTTCTAAACTTCTACCATCCTCTGCATGTAGAAATATTTCTGAACCACTCCTAAAATCTGGCCTTTATGTTCAAATTCTGTCCATAACTTCCCACCAGAGGAAATAGCTTCACTCCTCCTACCCTCTCAGATCCCCTTAATATCTTGACAGCTTTGATCAAATCTAAATTTAAGAGTAAGGAATATGGACACTCTGTGATTAAAAACCACAAAACAATCAGGAAACCCATACTTCCATTTTAACAACATAGGAGGTAATTTTGCCAATTAGATATGTTGATTCTCAGGAGTAATTCCATTCGCCCAATCTACCTTGATTTTTCTACACATGCTACACTAGGGGCCAATTAACCCACTAATCAGCATATCTTTGGGACATCTGAAACATATCTTTGGGAGAATAGCTTTGGGAGCACCCTGAGGAAACCCATGTGGTGATAGTGAGAACATGCAAACATCACACAGCACCAGTGGTCAGGATGAAACCTGTATTGCTTGAGCTGTAAGGCAGCAGCATTGACTGCTGCACCATTCTCATGCCCTTGTGGTTTCCTTTCCAATAAGGTCTGACAACAACCATATGACTCATTAGGAATGGAACAAACTCACCATTGCTCTGGGTCGACGGTCCACTTTCCATCCCACTGCCAACCTTTCAGAGGGTAGAAATCTTTTTTTGAAAGCCGCATTTTACCCATCGCATCAGAAAACATGGGGTGCTGCAGCAATCCACTGGTGCCCCAATGGCCCATTACTTTTGCTTGATTTTCATACTGAAAATTAAAACAGGAAGCATAACTGCCAATTAGTTACATGCAGCTCCCATGAAGGCTCAGATTGCACTAAAATAGACTGAGTTTTTTTGTTCTAATTGTGTTCTTGTAAAAGTTGTGTATAATTTATGTTTTTCTTGTGAATGCTGCTTACCTGATGCTATGTGCCTGCAATGCTGCCGCAAATAAGTTTTTCATTGCACCTGTGCATACATGTACATGCAGATGACAATAAACTCAACTTTTTGTGCAGAACACTCACCGGTTTAAGACAGATATAATGGACCAGGAAGGGCTCAAGTTCAATTCCTCCATTGAACTGAGTTACGTGGTCTCTGCCAAGGCAGCTGTTTGAGCATCTGGCTTAGTACATCCGAGCCTGCCCTCCCTCTCATCACTGCAACCTAACTGGACCACAGGTGAAGAATATACTGAGCTTCTGAACGTTACACCCTAAATGTCAACAAGAAGCCTATGTGGAGTAGATAGTAATTGGCATTCTGTAAAGTTATATTGAACCATAGAACAGGGAGGTTACTTAAGCTCTGATGAAGGTCACTGAGCTGAAATGTTTCTCTCTTCACTTGAGCTGCCTGACTCACTGAGTGTTTTCAGCATTTTCTGTCTTGTTGAAGAGTGGCAATATAGCAGCACATCTCTCAACCAGAATAGAAATGAATGGCTAATGCCCTTGTCAATCATACTGGGAGATGACACCGCTGCAAGTGACTAACATTAATTTTACAAATTGGGCTAGAATTTGTTACCAGAGGTGAGCTGCCTGCTGCATCACTGGACATTTTTACGAAGTGTTGACTTACCTCTTGCTGATCAAAAGTGTGGAATTGTTTGCAGAAGCTTCCTGGTCCAAAACTCAAAAACCTGCATGACCATTAGGCCTTGTGTGATGTGATGCCAAGCCACTTTGTTGGCAGGCCATAATAAGCCCAACACAAAGCAGCTGATAAAGTGACAGTCTACTAAGCCATTCTTCCAAGCTTAGCCAGATGTCAAACTTATCAAGGACACTTAATAGGGGAGGACAACGAAAGGAAGGTGATCAGGAAAGATCTTTCAAAATGACCATGGAGGTCAAGGAAATGTGTACTGTGTAGTGGGAGGAAGATGGTGATATGATTGATGGTGAGAGCTGATGATGCCCAACATAGTGTGGCTGATATGTAATGGTGGTGGGGGTTGTTGGAAAGGTAGGGGAAACCAAGGAGATGGTCACCGAGATTCAAGAGTGATCAGTATGGATCTGAAGATAATTACAGAATCTACTGTAATGATTTGTATTTTCCCCAGAAGCCAGGTAGGGATGGGCCCTTTAACTAATAGTGGAACAGGCTTTAATCTTCCGTTGGAACCTCTCCCGAGTTCAAGGCCATTGCCATTCACAAACTGCATATGGAGAACAGAAATTTACACATGATGGCATGCACTGTGTGACAATTAATGTCACTGTGCATGGCCAGTGGGCTCCCAACACAAGTGTACCTTACTTAAGGATGAACCAGATTAAATTTGTGAAATTGCAGGATATTTACACTGTGTGATTGAGTTTGAGCTAAAATTCAACAGCACCAGAGTGACAGAGCAGTTCTGCAGGTAGAGCTGTCCCACATCTCCCATGACTGGTATTGATCCTGGCCTCTAGTGCTGTCTCTGAGGAGTTTGCAGTCTCCCCATGACAGCATGTTCCACCATACCTCCCCCTCTGATTTCCTCACACATCCCAAAGATGTGTTCACTGTAGGAGTAATTTACAGTGGCCAATCAACCTTCATATAAATGGTTGTTGGGAGAAACAGAAGCGTGCTACAGGGCAGGTGAGAGACCATAGGTCACAGGGAAATGAGAGGACGGAAACGATGGGATTATTCTGAATGCCGACATAAATTCGATGAGCCAAATGGCCTCTTTCTATATCATAAAGAAAACATGGAAAAAATGCCTTTGCACATTAAAACATTACTCAATGAGAGTGAACTTTTACATCCCTGTCTGCTGTAATACAGACAGTATCAACTGTAAAACAGACCGTGTTTGCCTTAAGATCTGCCAAATTCAACAACATCTTACTGACCAACATTACATTCTTTACCACACATTTCAGAAAGACAAAGACAAGGTGTATGAGAAAGGAACGTCAAGTGTTGGATGGCCTCCAATATTATCCGAGGGCACAGCCTCAGAATAAAGGGATGCCTTTTTAAAACTGAGATGAGGAGGAACTTCTTCAGTCAGAGAGTGGTGAATCTGTGGAATTTGTTGCCACAGAGAGCTGTGGAGGCCAAGTCATTGGGTGTATTTAAGGCAGAGATTAATAGGTTCTTGATTGATAAAGGGATTTAGGGTTACGGGGAGAAGGCAGGGGAATGAGGTTGAAAAAAAACTCAGCCATGATTGAATGGTGATGTAAAAGATAACTGGGAATGCAAGGGTTAATGACTGGGAATGTAAGGGTTAATGGTGTGCAGCTATTCTTCCCATGGCGTGATATTGCCTCAACCATGGGTTGACTACAGTTATGGCTGTAAAAATGTCCAGGTGCGGGTGAGAAAGAAAGAAGTTTTTTTTAGACGTATCTTGTTTTGCTAAAAGCTTTCTGTAAGCAACTGCCTTAAGTAAGTGCAACTTCCCACGAAGGTTTTTCACGAAGTGGGTATAAAGGTAGGGACACTGACCGGTAGATCTCCGAGTGGGGATCAGTACAGAGCTCGGGTTACACTGTTTACTCCTTCTCTGTATCCCTCACTCCCGCTAGCTTTAAACTAATAAAGCATTAATCATATGTTCTTTGGTTCTGCTGTTGTCTGATTTATTACAGTGCAAGTCGACTTTCACAGTGAAGCAGACTCGATGGGCCAGATGGCCTAATTCTGCTCCCGTATCTTATGGTCTCTGGTCTTATTAAGAAGGACCTTTACAATAAAGACTGCAATGGATGAGGTAGCAAAAGCACACGTAACAATAAGAGGCAACGTGAAACATCAATACACACAGAATATGATGACATAGAGCACCCACATTTATCCTATTATAAATGATGCAGAACAGTGGAGCACCAAGGTTTTTTTGAACTGGTCTTATCGAGACTAATTCAAGTAGTTGGACCAACAAACCTGATCTCCTGATGGAGCCCTTTGTTTTTGAGGATGATTGGTAATGTAACTGTAACATGATAGTCTGCATTCTGTTATTACCTTTCCCTTTGTACTACCTTGATGTACTTATGTTTGGAATGATCTGTCTGATTGACATGCAAAACCAAGCTTTTCACTGTATCTTGGTACACGTGACAATAATAAACCAATTAATGGTATCTCTCATGTCATGCATGTAAGCAATTGTGTCCTGAAGCATATTAACCAAATGCTTTCAGTATTTCTCACTCTTCAAGCATGCATTATGTATCATGTCTTACAGTACCACCACTTCACGGCAGCAGGAATAAGACAATTACCCTACAGATGAATTGCTTGCTGACACTCCTTGTGTAGATTCATGGAATGGGCTTTAAGGAGAGAGATTAGAGTTCTAGTAATACCCACGAACCGTACACCAGTCCTCCAGGAAGTAAAGGGGAGTAACAGAAGATCACAATCTTGAACAAAATGCCAACAACTTGTCTTGCATTGAACTAGGAAGTTAGGGTATCGGTGGGTGCTTTCAGCCTTTCCAAGTATGAAGTAACCATTTCAGGATGCACACAAAGCTCTGATGCTCTTGGAAAGTGGTACAGAACTAGCCACCTATCTGAGAACATCCTCAGACAGCTCCACCATCTGATATCAAGTCTCCCCAAATAACAATATTAAGGCACACATCTTGAAGTAGTAACAGAACCAAATGATCGTTAAGCTGATACCACACGTTTTTCTTTAATAGTTTCAAAGATTCAACTTACTCTTTCTGCAGCAACCATAAATTTTCCATCAATGAGCTTTTCAAATTCGTCTTCATCTGAAGACAGCCCCAGCCAGATCCATACGCGGAGCTGAGCTGCAATCCTCATTTCGTGAGTCTTGTCCAGGGGGTACTGTCAACAGCAGTGCAATAGTTCAGCAATTAATCTTCACAGGGATTCATTAAAGATGTAACAGTAGTTAAAACAATGAGTTTCCACTTCATCATCGCTAGGTGGTACTACTGAAAACACTCAGGCAATATACACTAAAAGGTAACAACCTCTAAAAATAACACACATGAAATTACAAGAAAAATTTTGCACCTTATCCACACCACCTGACTCTCCACTGAAACACAGAGACACAAGAGGCTGCGGATGCTGGAATCTGGAGTGAAAATGAGCTGCTGGAAGAACTCAGTGGATCAAGCAGCATCTGTGGAGGCAAAGTACGGTCGATGTTTCAGGTTGAGACCCTGCATCAGGAATGAGATGGGACAGGGAAGATAGCCATTATATAGAGGGAGGGATGAGACAGAGGCTGGTAGGTGAGAGGTGGAAATAGATGGGGAGGGGGGGTAGAGAGGAGAAAGAGATTAAGAAGATAGAACAGGGTGGGGGAAGAGAGGAAAATGGTAGAGACAGGATTGCAGGAGATAGGTAGAACCAGATATGGGAGGGATGATGGGCAGATGGAACCAGGTGGGGAGAGTAAAGAGTCTTGATAACAAAGGGGTGAGGGATGGAAAAGGTGAACAAAGAGAGAGAGAGAGAGAGAGAGAGAGAGAGAGAGAGAGAGAGAGAGAGAACAAACTTGGGTGGACTGGTGGGAGTGGGAAAGGAACACAGGGATTGTGGGTTACTTGAAAGTGTAAAATTAAATGTTCTAACTTTAACCCTCCTTCCCATTCCCACACTGACCTATCTGTCCCCAGCCTTCTCCACTGCCACAAAGAGGCCAAATACAAACAAGAGTACAATACCTCCTATTTCGCTTGAGTAGCATATAACCCAATGGTATGAACATTGAATTTTCCAAATTCAAGTAACCCCTCAGGTCTCCTCTTAACTTCTTTCCCCTTACTCTAAATTTATATCCTCTACTTTCTGACACTATTATGGGCAAAAGTTTCCTACTATCCTGTCTGTGCCCCTCAATTTTGTACATCCCTGAGCCTCCTCCACTCCAAGGAACACAAATCCAGCCTATCCAGTCTCTCCTCACATGAAACTCCATCCTGGTGAACCTCCTCTGCACCCTCTCCATCACACTCATGTCCTTCCTATTTTGTGATCACCAAAACTGCATGCAGCATTCCAGCTGTAGTCTGACACATGTTTGTATCACAACCTCCCTGGCTAATGAATGCTATTAACCCATATGCCTTTATCACTTATCTACCTGTGCTGCCACCTTCAGGAATCCTTGGACACCATGGTCCCTCTTTCTCAATACTCCCTAGGGCCCTACCATTCATAGCATACATCCTACTATTATTATTTCTCGCAAAGTGCATTACCAGGCACTAATACTAATAAACTAACAAAGACTAATAAACAACTGCTATTGCTCTGCCCATCTTACCTAATGAATCTTCACTGCATTCACTGATAAGGATTATTGTACACAATACTAACATATCTGGTCTCACCAAAGCCTATAAAAGTGCAGTAAGACTTTGTTTCTATTGCATTTAAATCCTCTTGTAATAAAGACTAATAAACAATTTGACTTCCTAATCATTTGCATCATCTGTGTGTGGGTTTTCAATACCTTGTGTACAAGCACACATAGGTCCTTTTGAGTGACTTTCAGTGACTTGTGTACAAACACACTTGGGTCCTTTTGAACTTTGAGATTACCTAATCTCTCACCCAATAAAACAAAACAGTTCTGTGTACCAAAGTGGATAATTTTCCACATTATATTGATTCTACCACATTCTCACACACTTGCTCATCTTGTCCATGTCATGTTGAAGCCTCTCCTCTTTCAATATATAACTGAAATCCATCTTGCTATATTACTACATCTGCTTGTGCCTCCCTAACACCCTGACACATTTCCTGAGCTCCAGTAGCAGGAAGCAACCACAGTATTCCAGTTAAGGCCTCCTTTTGTTTGGAGGTCCTTGTTTCTTTACTCCATATATAAAGCAAATTTTTCTTTTTTTAAAATAAAGGCCCTATCAAATAGTCCTGCCATCTTTAAAGATTTAATTGTGAGCTTACCACTCCACCTCCTCCAAAGTGTCTCAGTTCTTTTAAAATTGTTCTATTTAGATTGTTAGTTTATAATTGGACATGTGGTATATATTCATTGCAGCACACAATGTGCAAAGAGCAGCCAACAGGAAGAGCTACCTGATTATAAGTACAGACTAATGGATACATAGCAGAGGTTACAGGTGTCAACTGATTCAAGTTCTCTGCAGCCATCTCAGCTCCAGCATTTCCAGGTAAAATACTTTAATTTAAAGCCCACTTCTGAAACTCTACATCTACATTGGATTGGATCTATAGTTTTTGAGATCTGAAATGTCAACCATCCTCTACAGATGCTGCCTGACCCACTTGAGTTCCTCCATCAGCTTGTTTCTTGGACAATGTACACTGATTCCTGAGCACTTCTCCCTCGCACTACTCTCCCTCCTTTCTATGTCATGTGCCCGAAAGCATTTATGCAAGGGAGTGGACTGGGTGGCACAAGGATGACCCTGGGCCAAACAGGTGGGACATCAATCCCAAGTCAAAAAGACTTCCTCCATTAACCTACATTGCTACATTTTATCCTAACCATTTGTACAGAGCTGTTCTTCTTCAGCTTCAATAAAATAATTACAGCAGCTGAAATACTTCTGCCTCAGCACATAAATCTGAAAGCAGAGGAAGCGAAGTGTGCAAAGCACTTGGAGGATAAAACACAGGAGAAACTTCTAACTCCATACATTTCTGGGAAATTTTGACCCACCTTCAGAAACACCGTTTGTAACTTCCCACAAAATTTCCCACAAGATTTCCTGTTGTCACTGGAAAACAGAACTGACTGCGCTTTGATCCGAGCGTAGGCAACTCGCTTCTCTCCACACAGCATCCATATTATGATGTCAGGCAGGCTGTTCTGAGGCTACAATATTAGAAGAGAATGCATAAGCTGTTACTTATTGTTTCCAGGCTTCAATCTATTAACTTTCCCTTCCCCATCCATCTGCTCAACTCAACTCAAAACATGGTCTAATTAGGGACAGTCAGAATGGCTTTGTGCAGGGCAGGTCATGTCTGACTAATCTGAGTTTTCTGAGGAGGTGACGAAGGTAGAGCAGTGGATGTTGTATACATGGATTTATTTTAGCGAGCCATTCGAATAAGGTCCCACGTGGTACACCCTCAACGATTTAGACACAGCTTCTTTCCCTCCGTCATCAGATTTCGAATGGCCCACGAACATTACCTCATTATTCCTCTTCTTGCACTATTCAGTTTGTGATTTATAGTAATTTTAATGTCTTTGCACTCTACCGCTGCCGCATAACAACAAATTTCACATCATACAAGTCAGTGATCATAAACCAGATTCTGGTAGGCTCATCCAGAAAATTAGGATGCACGGGATCCACAGTGACTTGGCTGATTGGATCCAAAATTGGCTTCCAAGATTAATATGTATATATTAATAAAATAATTTGGATGAAAACGTGATAGGGTGGGTGAGTAAGCTTGCAGATGACACAACGATTGGCAAACTTCTATGCAATCCACAATGCCACCAAAGGACACAGTAGGATATAGCTTAGTTGCAGATATGGATGGCAAAGTGGCAGATGGAGTTTAATCCGTCAAGTATGAGGTGCTGCATTTTGGGAGATCCAATATTAAGGGAAAGCACAGCTAATGGCAGGATCCTTAACAGCAGTGATGAACAGAGGGATCTTGGGGTCCAGGTACATGGCTCCCTAAAAGTGGAAGCACAGCTTGATAGGGTGGTAAAAAAGGTATAATGCATGGTTGCCTTCATTAGTCAAGGCATTGAGTTCAAGAGTCAGGAAATTATGCAATGGCTTTATAAAACTGTTAGACCATATTTAGAGTACTGCATTCAGTTCTGGTTACCTCATTACAAGGACAATGTGGAGGCTTTGGAGAGGGTGCAGAGGAGGTTTACCAGGGGCTACTTTCTCTAGAGCAGTGGAAGCTGAGGGGAGATTTGACAGAAAAACCTTATTTATACAGCACAGTAGCAGGCTCTTCTGGCCCAACAAGCCCACACTGCCCAATTACACCCATGTTAACCTACTAACCTGTACGTGGAAGAAAACTGGAGCACCCAGAAGAAAACCATGCGGTCACGGGGAGAACATACAAACTCCTTACAGACAGCGGCAGGAAATGAACCCTGATCACTGGCACTGTAATAGCGTTATGCTAAAATTATGTGAGGCATAGATAGAGTAAGCAGCCAGTCACATTTTTGCAGGATTGAAATGTCTAATACTAGAGGGTATGTATTTAAGGTGAGGGGGGAAAGTATAGAGGAGATGTGCGAGGCAAGTTTTATTTTCACAAAGTGGGGACCTGGAATGCACTGCTAAGGGTGGTGGTAGAGGCAGATAGCATAGGATCATTTAAGAGACTCTTAGATAGGCATGTGAAAATGCAGAGAAGGGAGGGATATGGTCAATGTACACAGAAGAGGGATTAGATTAATTAAGAGTTATTGGTTTAAATAGTTCAGCACAACACACAGGCTGAAGGGCACATTCTGTTGTGTACTGTTCTATGTTCGTGTGGGGAGCCTAGAGGGAGAGCTCTGGAATACCCTGATTACAGACTGCACAACATCTAAGCCCATTCACCCTCTTCCCTTGATTCTGGAAGGTGCACTTATCACTGCAGTAAATGGATAGCAATCAGGAGCAGATTCCAAAGATTCAAAATTGTTACAGCACAGGAGGCCAATATTCAATCCACCAATTCTATGCTGGTTCCTTGCAGAGCAATCCTGTTGGTCCCAGCTCTTTGCCTATAGTTCTGCAAATTATTCTCAAGAGCTTATCCAATTCCCTTTTGGATTGGATTGTCTGATTCTGTTTCTACCACATTTAATTATAGTGAATTCCAGATCATAACTACTATTTGTGTTACAAAGTTTTCCTCACATCTCCCTCATATCTTGAGCATAAAATTTTAAATGTGTCCTCTGGTCCATGAACCATCTGTTAATGGGAACAGTTTCTCCCTCTTTTTTTTGAACAAGTCAGAATTAGAATCAAGTTTATTATCACTGACAAATGTTGTAAAATTTGTTGTTTTGTGACAGAAGTACATAAAGACATAAAAATTACTATAAGTTACAAAAACAAATAAATAGCACAAGAGGAATAACAAGGTAGTGTTTATGGGTTTCATGGACTGTTCAGAAATCTGATGGCAGAGGAAAAGCTGTTCCTGAAATATTGAGTGTGGGTCTTCCAGCTTCTGTATCTCCTCCCCAATGGTAGTAACGTGAAGAGGGCATGTTCCAGGTGGTGAGGGTCCTTAATGATGGATGTCACCTTCTTGAGGCACCGCCTCTTGAAGATGTCCTCGATGGCAGGGAAGGTTGTGTCCGTGATGGAGCTTGATATTGTGCACCTCCATTAAATCTCATCTGTACCAAAAGAACAAACCTAGCTTCTCCAGTTTAACCTACAACTGAAATTCCTGGAACTGTTCTAGTAAAATCATTTTTGTATTCTCTGTAGAATCTTGACATCTTTCTCAATGATATCTGACTTAAACTGGATGTAATGCTTTGTCCTCCATGCCTTTATTTATAAATAGCAGGAGTTCAAATGCTTTATGGACCACTCTCTCAACATGCCCAACCACCTTCAATGATTTATGCACATATATATCCCAGTCCCTTTAGAGTCAACATCTTTCCCTCACTTCAGCTGAGAGGGACTGCTCCAACAGCTTTGCAGACCTGTCTTTATCAATCTCTTTAGACCAATTATACAGAACTCAAACAATAAAATACCAAACAATACACTGCTTAACTGTAAGTTTGACTGTCTCAAAGCAAGTCCAAACTGAATAGTACCTCACTGAGTAAAACTAAATGTACTGATGAAAAGTCACCAATTGACTGGAAACGCTCACTGTTTTATTTGGCAGATGATGTCCAATCTGCTGAGTGTTTTCAGCATTTTCGGTTTCTATTTAGGATTTGAGTTCTGAGTCATACTTTTCAGTTATATAGTGCCTCCGCACCATCATACACAGGGGAAGCCGATGAAAACTGAAATGAAATGTGAAAAAAGGTGGCACTTCCCTTGTTTATATAGCTTCCATCTCTACGGAATCTGTTTAATTATCAATGCACAAAGTTGTAGAATTGCAATAATAAACAAATAATGTGGACAACACAGATGTTGAAACAGAATACAGTAAAAATAAATCTTTAGAGACAGTCATTGGGGGGAAATGCAGAAAGACCATCAGGTTGGTAGGCAAACAGACAATCACTCTTTCCTTGCAACCATAAAGCTTAGTTGCCAGTGACTACCAATTAGTGACTTGTGCCCCACTCTTTCCATGAGGTTACACTGTGCACATTCCCATTTCACAACTCCCTTGTGCACAAAATATTGCCACAGGTGGAAATGCCAAAATAAAGCAGTTTTATTCCAGACTTTACATAATCTGTCCATTGAAATAAACATCAACTACAGGTACAGTTACTTTCATTTTTGTGTGTCTTTCTCATCCTGCAAGAAAATGCCTCACCTCCTCCTGGCCACAACTGGCCAATTCACACCAGGGCTAACAGAAAGTACGTACTCAAGTCCCATTACATATTGTCTTAGTATGATAATTCATATCTGACCATTAATGTAATAATATTGCATTGTCTCCCACTGAAACATTTTAAATCATTTCACACTATGAAGTACTTTTGGGGTACAGTGACTTGTAACAAAGGCAACTGCTTGGAATCCTCAATTGAAAATTAATAATACTGGGTTACACTAAAACTTAAGATTTTAAAAGTGATTACATTACTAAGTTCCTTGGGACTTGTCGAAATTCAGCTATCTTTGCACAACCAACATAATTGCTTCACACTGGAATATTCCTTCTTTTACACATAATTAAGCACTAGAAAGCAAACCTCCTCTGCTACTGACGTGAGCTTCTCAATCCAGTCTTCAACTTCAGGCAGCTTGTCTTGGATATCAATCTTATTATCCCTTAGTTTCTCTGCAGATTTCCTAATTTTCTTAAGAGTGGTAATTTGCTGATTATACAGGTACTGATCGAGGACAGTCTCATGGGGCAGCTTTTTCAATGTTGGGAGTGGTTGACTACAAGAGAGGAAAAGAATAAAAGATTAGCTGAAAGGTTTAAACAGTGGAGCGTGTCGAAATGTGATGCACCACTGGTGTAAGGTGCATTGCAAACATTAATGAAGCCAAAACATTACTTTTAATTGCTTAGGCTAAATGAGAATCAAGTTATAAAGGGAGCAGTAGCGAGACAGGAAACCATAATACTGCTCCAAATATGGGTGTCCAGCATTCACTGGTCAGCTACAGAAAGAATAAGGGATTATGGTCTGTCCCAGTTAACTGTCTTGACCCAAGAGAATTAATACATTACTTCCATTTGCCACATCAGGAATCTCACAGGGACAGTTAGCATACCACTGACATTTGGTTTTCTACTATGGATTCCTGCTAATCAGGAGGAGACGTCAGAATAGGAGTGTTTCCTTGATCTAAAGCAGCTGACAAAATGTCAAATGACTCAAATGAGCGAAACGGCTCTACCATTTTGAGTTTATTCCTTTTACAATCTGCAGGTTTTTAGATGCTGAAATTACTAAAAAAAAATTACAAATCTTTCACAGGAAGGAGTCATTATACAAGGAATACAAGGTGATTATCCAAGGAGGCATCTAAAAACAATCAACCAATTATTTTCAATAAACTCCAATTAACTGGAACAGCCAGATCACAGCATACAAGGAGAAATACAGAGGCACAGTACAAAAGGGAAACAAGCAGGAAAATTTGCTGGTTGCATCATTGTAGATGTTAGAATAGAAATTTGCATCTTTCTTACTTTTTAATAACACAGGAGGCAGCCACTTGGCCCATCAGATCCATGCTGACTCTCAGAGAAATCCTATCAGTCCTATTCCCCTCTGCCTATTTCTGTGGCTATGCAATTTATTCTCTCTCATGTGAGTAGATTGCTTGTGCCAATCTTGCATTTTGGAAGCACAATGGACTCACATTTTGGAAGCACAATGGACTGACAGATAAAAGACAATAGATTCAAGAATCATGTAAAAACTGCCAATGGACAAGACAAACCCACCCAGACTTAGAGGGGAAAGACTTTGAACTTGTCAAAAGTGCATCTGGTCCCAGGAGAGCAATTTAATTGTTTAATCCAGTTTTCTGTGGATTGTACTTAGTGCTACCTACCTGCAATCTTTCACCACACGATCAAGCATCTTTATCCATGTCCCTGCAAGGTGAGCTCCTTCAGTTGGCAGAGTTTGCTTGATGTCCTCCAAAATAGCTTTCTAAATGACATCAAATAACAATGCAGCATTACCAGAAACATTATCTAATATTTCATGATTTACCCTCCCCCAAACAAAATTGCAGATGACGTAAAAATAGGTCATGTTGTTGATCATGAGAAGGCGAGGATAGTTATAGGCTACAGGATGATAATGATCTGTTGACGTGTGGAGCAACGGTAGATGGAATTTAATCCTGATAAGTGAGAGCATCTATCACAAAGGTTGAAATGAGTCAGTTCCAAAACTACATCATATAGAGGGGATCTTATAGAAACATATAAAATTATGGAAGGGATAGATAAGATAGAGGCAGGAAAGTTGTTTCCATTGGTAAGTGAGGCTACAACTAGGGGACATAGCCTCAAGATTCGGGGGGGGGGGAGTAGATTTAGGACGGAGATGAGGAGGAACTGCTTTTCTCAGAGAGTAGTGAATCTGTAGAATTCTCTGCCCAGGGAAGCAGTGGAGGCTACCTCATTAAATATATTAAAGACACAGTTATATAGATTTTTGCACAGTAGGGGAATTAAGGACTATGGGGAAAAGGCAGGTAGGTGGAGCTGAGTCCACGGCCAGATCAGCCATTATCTTATTGAATGGCGAAGCAGGCTCAACGGGCCAGTTGGCCTACTCCTATTTCTTATGTTCTTATACACATTTGAGAATGGTTGCATAAAATACAAAAATATGAACAAAAGTTCTCTAGGCCATATGCTTCATGCCTATCTCCACGGCAACAATATACATAGAGCCCATTTTTGTCTGTATTTTTTTTATACATCTAATTCAATTTTGCCATGCATTTTTTTCTCAATTTATCATTCCTAACCTCTTTCCAATCACAGGATTTCCCATTTGTTCTTTCCTATAGCTCTACATTTTCTCAATTGTTGCAGATACCCAACATTTCCCAATTCTAATGAAGAAGTCATTGACCAGCAACATTAATTCTGTTTTTCTCTTCAGAGGCTGCTGATGGGTGTAACATTTTCAATTTATTGCACAAAATACTCACCAGCCTACCTACAATTTTAAGCAAAATATTTAGTCTATCGAGCCTGTGGTCAATATTTTCCCAGTATGATGTCAGAGCAGCCACAGGTTTTGTGTCACACCAGAGGAGGTAGTAATAGTAGTTACCTGCAAGCATAGGGTGACGCAGGGTTAGTGCCCCTGAAACTAACTGGCATAATTAGACACTTTTTTTTGTTCAGGTCAGATTCAAACTACAGCTTTTAAAACCACAATAAAGAAATAATATGGGTACAGTTATGTTAATGTATTTCACAAAACACTAGTTTTAATTCTTGTCAGTAAGAGCTTGTACCTTTTCACTTTCTAGCATCTTCCAGTTGTACCGGAAGATGCAGCCTAAGGCATTCATTTTGTTTCTCTCTCATTATCAATCTCTGCTAAGTGTTTCCAGCATTTCCTGCTTTAAACTTGGGTTTCTAGCATCCGCAGTACTTTGCCTTAGTTTTGTTGATCAAATTGGACCTAACTGTAGGTACAGAGCTCTCCCAGTGCTAAACCACATTTCAAAAACTGTCAACAGTGCATTCACCTCACTGCTGATTGTAGGAGCTTGCTGTGTATAAAGTAGTTGCCAGGTTGTCTGATAGAAGTCTAACTGTGCCTAAAGCTTAGAAATAATTCATTGTTGCTTTGGAGGAAGAGGTGGGTCTCAAGACTATGAAAGACTCCAGATAAACGTCTCTATTATTTATCTGCATGATTTACTTATTCATTTGGTCTTGCAGCTGAATCATCCCAAGACACTTTCTCAAAACAGTTTGAACTTACCTTGCATTTTGCAGACAAGCTTAGGAGAATTAATAATATTTAGGAATTGAAATTTTCCAAAGAACAACTAGAAAAACATTGTGTTAGCAAATGCATTTTATATTTCAACATGCACTTTGGTTTACAATGTATCTGACAAGTTACAGTTTTGCATGTAAGCAGTTGCATTTGCTTGTGGATATCTCATAGAACAGACAAGTGATGTTACTGGGGTAAATATGGAGGTGTGGGGTGGGGGCATCTCTGGAAATAATGAAAACATGGGCAACAGTGCATGACCAAATATGCAGGTCTCATTATTGTAACAGCCAATTTAGTTGCACTTAAAGGAACTTCAAGATGATGGATCTGCACAAAGTTGTTTTAAAAATAACCATAAATTTTTAATTTTGTCAGTGACAATAACCATTGTAACGGACCCAAACTGAAGGACACAAGGATAAAGGAGTAAGCTACCTGGCCCCTCAAGCTTGCCCACAATTCCATTTGTCCCAAGCTTCAGGTACTCATCTGTGCCAATCTCCTATAGCTCTCAACTCTGAAAGATCACCAAATTATCTACTTCCTCTTTAAACACCTAGCCTCCACAATTCTCCATGGTAGAGAATTCCAAAGATACACAGAACAGTACAGCACAAGAACAGGCCCTTCAGCCCACAATGTTGTGCCGAACTAATTAAATGAGTAAACTAATCCCTTCTGCCTAAACAATGTCCATTCTCTGCACAATCCCTCCATTCTCTGCACATTCATCTGCCCATCTAAGAGCCTCTTAAATGCTTCTATCCTATTTGCCTCCACTACCATCCCTGGCAGGGCATTCCAGGCACCCATCACTCTAAAAAAAAACCTTGCCCCACATGTCCTTTGAACTTATCCCCTCTCACCTTAAATGTATACCCTCTAGTATTAGACATTTCAACCCTGGTAAAAAAGATACTGGCTGTGTACTCTATCCATGCCTCTCACAATCTTATAAATTTCTATCAGGTCTCCCCTCAGCCTCCACTGCTCCAGAGAAAACAACCAAAGTTTGTCCAATCTCTCCTTCTAGTGCATGCCCTCTAATCCAGGCAGCATCCTGGTAAACCTCTTCTGCACTCTTTCCAAAGTCTCCACATCCTTCTTATAAAGGGGCAACCAGAACTGAATGCAATACTCCAGATGAGGCCTGGAGTTTTATAAAGCTGCAAGATAACTTCCTAACTCTTGAACTCAATGCCTCAACTAATAAAGGCAAGCATGCCAAATGCCTTCTTCACCACCCTATCAATCTGTGTAGCCACTTTCCATGGGCTAAGGACTTGCACTCCAAGATCCCTCTGTACATCAACACTGTCAAGGGTCTTGCCATTTGTCTATTTGTCCTCTATTTGTCACCATCTACAAAGGAATTCGTATGTACCTCAGTCCTAAATGACTGCCCCTTTATCTTGTAACAAAAAAAAATCTGGAGAAAAATCAAGTACTATAACACAATTGGACAATGCATATATGCACTGCAAAAAACATTGCCCCAACCTCTTGCTGGAAACAGCATTGTTTTTACATGTGCTGCTGATTTATCTTAACCATTAAATAAAGGTCCCACACCCCATAACTCCTGACTACTTTCCATCCTTTCTGACCAAAACCACCACCATCCCTGGCTTCCTCTCCCAATTCTAGGCCTTAGATCCAGGTGGAACACTCTCCAATGTGGAAGTGCAAAGCCCATTTTAGTTGCACTTGGTTTGGGCCTGGACCACTGCTGAATTTTGTAGTGGGGTGCTCAAAATGAAAAGGTCATCAGTACCTCACTGCAATGCTCATCGATCAAATCCATTTGGTGTCCCAGAATTTCTTTGCAAATGTTGGTTAATGAACATAAAGAGAAAAGGGGATCCATTGTTCTTTTTTACCCCCCAGACTTGGAGCTGTATTATTGTGACCCCCAAGAATCAGTGCTGAGACCCTTGTTCCTTCTGATGTATATTAGTGATGGTGATTTGGGTAAACAGAACAGAAAATGCTGGACATGCTCTATAGGTTGAGGCAGCACTTGTGGAGAGAAAAACAGTCAACATTTTAGATTAACAACCTCTCATCAGAACCCTTCAAGTTCCAGCAGCTTCTTCAGTACCATCCAGTATTGCTACTTACCATCAAACACAGGTTGGCTGTACTGAGTAGTGGATGCGTGAAGTTTACAAGACTTGTCAAACCTATTTCCGTAATTCCCCATGCTGACCTCGAACTGGATTGGTTCCTTGGTGTCTTGCAGCTGCGTGGCAGAGTAGAAAACGACGCAGAGACTGTACCTCCGCCTATGTAAGTACCTCTGAAGTCACAAGGTGGAAAAGGAGTCATTTCTTGCAGCACAGAACACAACAGAAGACTTCAAAACACTTTCCAGAAGAGACTGACAGAACCTGACCCCACATTAGAAGAGGGTCTTAAAAAAAAGCTTGATCAAAGAATAATAAAGGCTGAGCCAGAAAGGTTTAAGGATAGAACTGATGAAGGATCTTCACTCTGAAAAATTAACTCTATCTTTCTTTCCTTAGGCACAGATTCACATCCACCTCCTCCAACTTTGTCTGTTGTATTCAGTACTCCTGGCAAGACCAATCACAGAGTAGACGGCTGTTTTGCTGAGCACCTGCCCTCCGCAATAGCCATCTTGAGCTCCTGGTTGCAAGCCATTTTAACTCTCCTCCCATACCATCTGTCCTCAGCCTCCTCCACGCCAGGGTGAAGCCTAACACAACTAGAGGGACAGCACCTCATATTCTGCCTGGGTAGTCTACAATCCAAAGGCATGAACATTGAATTCCCTGATTTAAGGTAACCTCCTGTTCCTTTCTTTCTCCCTCTGATCCACCCAGGTCCTCTTACACACCCCTTCTTTCCAAACCCCTCCCCCCCCACCCCCCATTCCCCAGTCTCTTTTCCTCCCCCACCTGGTTGCATCTGCTTATCACCCACATACTCAACTCACTGGGTCCACTATCATCTCCCCCTACTGTTCCCGTTAGCCCACCATCCCTCCCATATCTGATTCCACTCATCACCTTCCTTTCTTATAAGATCCTATACCTGCAGCCCTTTGTTGTCTCTGCTTATCACTTCCCAGCCTCTGTTGCTATCTCCACCCTTCTCTCCCTCACCTGGCTCCATCTGCCCATCAACTTCTCCTCACCTGGATCCATCCATCACTTGCCAGCTCCTGCCTCACTCCTCCCCTTCACCTCTTTATATCTCCCCTTTATACTCCCAGTCCTGATGCAGGGTCTCAACCTGAAATATTGACCATTCCTTTGCTTCCATAGATGCTGCCTGACTGGCTGAGTTGATCCAGCTCATTTTCTGCTTCAAACCTCTGTCTCTTGCGTTTCTGGACTAATTAGATTGCTCTTTCAGAGAGCTGCTACAAGCACAATGGCTGAATTGCTTCCTCTAGTGAAGCAAGCATCTGTGATTTGCTCATTTACCTTTGTAAACTGGGTCGAAATTAGCCTAGATTGTTCGCAGAAGGAATGCACTCCCTTCCTTGCCCACCAGGTGCAGTTTGGGAAGAAGGTATAACAAGGTGGTGCAAGGTAATAGGGGACTATTTTCTTGCCATAGTCAATCAGCGGGCCTCATGAAATCACCTATAGACTCCTCATACATCACTTTGAGCCATAAAATATTAAAGTCGGATGTTGCTTTTATTCTGCATTCATCAAATGGGGCCACTGGCAATGTAGATGGTTCAATTTAATCTGGTATCAATTCACACTGCAATCACATAAGTACAACAAAGATCTGCTCTTCCATACAGGTAATTCCAGATACTGGGAATTAAGCCACAGGCCTTCCTAATCTGATTGGAAAAACAAGTAATTTATCGAGAGAAACCTGTTGTGTTACTACCTGTACAATCAATGAATCTTCAGAAGGCAAACTGTCGATGTTATTTCCTAAACGTTCCTCCATCCTTGTGATTAATTCTATCAAAATTCGACCTCGGTAGGAGACTCCTTCCACCTGGAAGGGAAAGCATCATTTTGTACAACTGAGGAAGAATAATGGCTATGGGTGGCCTGCAAGTTATTTCTGCTTAAACTTTCCTTAGCCATGAAATCTTCAATGGTCCCAATTCTTGCTGATTCACAGTTGATCTGCATTTCCCAAAGAATAGCTGCTTGTGTTGAAGACTAGAAAGTGACCGCCTAGGAAAGTGTATGTTAGCAAGAATCAAGGCCTTGAGGAAGGGGACAACATTGGAAAAACAAACAGGAAGGAGGTTTATTCAATGGAATATAACACCACCTCCCTCCCCAATGAATCCTTTCTTTAAAAAGGACATGCATATAAAGTAGTCCAACTAAAATCCAGTCCTACGTGCCACTCCTGGATGTTTCTTGCCTTTGCTGGATTCAATTCCTCCTCTGACCTGAAATGGATCTCTTTCCACATCTCCTCTCCGAAAAATGCTGCACACCATACTTTTAGACTTCTCAATAACCTCAATCATTATGTTGGCAAACACCCATCCAATATAGACTTGCTATCACCCTGCCGCACTATACACATTCCTGGGATGAAAGGGTGACCAATGGTAAGGCTGAGTGTATATTCATTAGAGTTTAGAAAAATGAGAGGTTATTTTATCAAAACAGAAGATTCTGAGTGAATTGACAAGGTGAATGTTTTCCTTGGTGGGGGTATTTAGATCTAGGGGACAGTTTTAAAGACAACACTTCCCTGCTGCATTCATCACTTTAGCCTGGTCTTGTTCCACAGAATTATTCCTTGCCACTATGAATCTATTCCTTCCATACTTGTCCAGTCTCTTCCCATTTGCATCTCTGACACCCTCTACCACTTTGACAGCTTCCAGTTTCCTGGTTCATCATGGATGTCCATTCCCTCCACATCCTTGAGGGAACTTTGCTTTTTCCTTGAATATAGGCCCAACCATTCTCCTTCATCACCGCTCTTTCTTTTGGGCTGAATTTATTTTGATATTAATTGGCTCTTTTAATCCCATTTATTTCCTCCAAATCAAAGTTGTAGGTATGGAAATTGCCTGGGCCCAAGTTATGTCCATCTCCTTATAGGATACATGGAACAGTCCTTACTTCAGTTCTACTCAGGCCTCCATCCTTGAATCTTTATCTGGTACACTGATGGTCATACTGTTACTGCTTTCCTGCTTGTGTACAAAACACACAAGTGTCATCACTTTTGTTGCTAATTTCCACCATGCTCACTTTCACATTATCTCTGACTCTTCCTTGCTTTCTCTATCTCCATCTCAGGGGATAAGTTAGTGACTAATATCTGTTATAAGCCACAGGCTCCCACAGCTACCATGACCACACTTTGGTCTACCCTGCTTTCCATTAGGATTCATTCCATTCTCCCAGTTTCTTCTTCTCCATCACATCTATTCTGATGGCAATACCTTCCACACCAGTGCTTCTGAGAAGTCTTTATTTTTACTTTCTTCTCACCACAGCATTACCTCAGCACCACTTACTTGCACTGAAGAGAATTAGCACTCTTGTTGTGAAAGTCCTCTCGGGGAGGAGCAAGCATAAAGTGATAAAAATTCTTCATTAAGTTGAAGAGTAATGTATGAAAGAGTTTGATACCATTCCAATGGCTAAAGAAATCAAGGATATAAGGGGAAAGCAGGAACAGGGTACTGAATTTGAATTATCAGCCATGAATGGACTACTACTTTTATATTCTAAGTTTCTAACCTCATATCCCTTAATATCCAAAGACGTATCAATTTCTGTCTAAGATAAACTCATCAATTGAGTCTCTACAGCCCTCTTGGAAGAGAATTTCAAAGAATTCACTACCCTCAGGTGAAGATATTTCTTCTCATTTCAGTCACGGATAGCTGACTCCTTATCTTGGGACAATGACTGCTGGTTCTAGACATCCCAGCAAGAGATAACATCACCTCTATATCTGCCCTGTCAAGTCCCATACAATTTGCATGTTTTTCTTTCGTAATTTCTGATTCTTCTGCTTCTCCTTTTTATGCCTACTCCAAACCAACTTTTACTATTCACCAATAGCTTTACCACCTGCTGCACTTTGTACCATCACTCTTTTTGTCACTTCTCTCCTGTCCTCCAGTCTATGAGACATTTGTGTTTTCTCCATCCCTCTAAACTTCATTTTAAAAGTTGTTTTATCTCCAACTTTTTCCAGTTCTGATGAAATATCATTGACCTGAAAAATTAATTCTGTTGCTCTCTGCACAAATGCTGCAGTTGAGTATTTCCAATATTTACTACTATAATTCTGGCTTAAGATTTATTGTCAAAAAAAAAGGTGGAATTTAAGGAGTTTTTTTTAAACTGAAGTTGTCTGAAATGCACTGCCTGAAAGGGTGGAATAAGCCGTCTGAATGTAATTTTTTAAAAATGAATTTGATAAGGACTTCTGGCTTGGTCTCTTTTTAAACGTTTGCAGTGAGTCTTGAAACTTTGCTCGATAAGTCAAGTCAGGTACCTTTCCAAGGTTGAACTCATCATCCTTCTCCATACCATCAAGACCTTCCCTGGGGCTGCCATAGAGGTTTAAAAAGCATGGTCCA
This sequence comes from Pristis pectinata, assembly GCF_009764475.1. NCBI lineage: Eukaryota > Metazoa > Chordata > Chondrichthyes > Rhinopristiformes > Pristidae > Pristis > Pristis pectinata. The sequence goes on from NC_067433.1 coordinate 3,838,787, forward strand.
AATGCTGGAAGGAACCCACTTGAGTCTTCATCTGTTGGGATGGAAACCAATATGTATCGTGACCAAGTAATCAACAGCAAAACTTAAATTGATTCAGGAAGGAGGCCGGACGTAAACTACAAGTAGGGATGCAAACTGAAGCTGAATGGGAATAAAAGACAGCTACCATAAAATTCACAATAGAGTTTGGATGAAAATTTTTAACTTGGGAATGGTGACAATGTGGAACTCACACAAGGACAATTTAAGGCATATAGCCCAGACATATTTAAGGGAAAGCCAAGCAAAATACACGAGAGAAATAAAGGATATACTGCCATGAAACAGAATCAAAAGGGGGAAATCACATGCATCATAAGCACTAGCACAGATTAAAGGGTGGAAATTTCAAGTAGTGGTTCCATTAGGAGAGTGAAAGCTACGGAAGCAGCAGATTGATTCAGCTGTTCACAAGTTCTAGAAAACCTAGAACAATGATCCCTGAAGCATTTCCTGCCACAATTTCTACTACATGAACTCCAAAATTGCATTGTTGGTCTTGAATAATAACATAACAGGTAAGGACCTAGGTAGGGATACTGATAGGCCACAGCACAAGGCTGAGCAATGGATGTGTGGATCACTTGCTGTCAGACAGCAGGCAGCTGTGGAGTGAAATGCTTGTTTCTATGGTGTTAATTCAATGCAGAGAACAGCAATCATCAGACAGCCCTAAACTCTTGACATTTCTAAAGAACTTTGGAATCTTTTGTGGAATCTGGGCATCACTCTCCAATTCTAATTGCCCTTGATCAGAGGGCATTTAAGAATTAACCACATGATGCCTGTCTAGAGTTACAAGTAGGCCAGATCAGGTCAGGATAGCAATTTCCTTTCCTAAGGACTTTGTGCACCAGATGGATTTTTAATGACACTCCAGTAATTTTGTGACTAGTTTCTTTTTTAATTCCAGTCTATTAATCTGAATTTAAATTCCACCACTATCATGCGACTTGAACTCCGGTCTTTGATTGTTCCTTCTGGCTTCTGGATTGCCAATTCAATAACTTAACTGTTGCACCATCAGTGTAACCGTTGACATTATTCTGATTTCTAGTTCTACTATAATAATGGTAACTTTTAGCTTTTGCCTATTAAATGAGGAAGTACAAGTCCAGGCTGTGTCCACTGAATAGCTGGACACAAACAGATATCAAGGTACATTGTAAAGGCATTCTGGCCAATATTTATCCCATAACTAATCTGCAAAACAAATTAGCTGGATATTTATCTCATTGGTTTCTGAGACCATCCTCTGTGCAAATTGGTCGTAACACTTCCCATAGTAATTGCAGTTTAAAAGTGCTTCACTGACCGTCAAGTGCTACAAGACATCCTGAGGTGTGAAGGGTACTGACAGAAATGCAAGTCTTCCTAAATTTTGTACAAGCTCCCTTACGGAACTGTGGATATGTTGCTATACTCCAAGGTATGCGAGTAGCATGCAAACTGTCGATCTGAGAGTCAACTGGAGCTTTCAGGACCAATTGGTTCTTGATTGAGAAAGTTGTTGTAAGCAGAAAGCAGAGACAGCACAAAAGAAAAATGGGAGTCAAGGCACAGTTCAGCCTTGACCCAAATGATACATAGCGGGGCTGTATGGCCTCTTCCTAGAAAGAAAGTGCAGGACAATTGCTCTTACCTTCTCCCCCTTGTCCCATTGACGATATCTCTGAGATGTTCAAGAATGTTGTTCCTAAAGGTTTACTTTTGATTGCACTCTTCCTGAAAAGATGAACCATTTAAAATCAAACTAATCTATACAGTTAAAAGTCCATGATGCATGAGGACTTAAAAGCAGATAACCATTATCCATTCCACTATTGGTAAAATTGTTGGCCTTTAGGTGAAGCTTCTGACTGAACATCCACTGTCTATGTTGTATATTTGTGCACTTACAATCAACAGAATTAGCAAAAGATGCCGCTGCAACTGCCAGAATCAGGTGTGAGAATTAAATACACCTGCTGAAAAAAATGTCTGCAGTCCCCCCCAGCATCGCCCAACCCTCCACATTACTGATGCTGCAATGCCTGAACTTTTTTTTAAATATATTTATTCACAAAGTGCAGACAGCTCTGGCAATGCCAGCATTTATTGTCTATTTTTAATTGGCCTTGAGCGGAGGAGCCAGTTAACAGCCAACCATACCTGTGAACCTGGAGTCACAGGTAGTCCAGACTGGGTAACATTTTCTTCCCTGAACAGATATACAAACATATAGGAGCAGGAATAGGTCATGAGAGACCTTGAACCTCCTCCACAAGTTAATAAGATCATGGCTAACATCAACTCCTCATTTCCCAGCTATATCAGTCCTTAATGCAAGGTTTCAACACAAAACATCAACAATTCCTTTCCTCCCACCCATGGTGCTCAACCTGCTGAATTCCTCCAGCAGATTGTTTGTAATTAACCATGCAGGGGGAAGCCAAGTCATAAAAGGCTCAGCTTTCGTTCATTGAATAGTCACTAAGGGTGTCATAGTTAAAGTCCCACTCCAGAGACTAGAGCAGAGCATCCAGACTGGCACTCCCAGTGCTGTTATGAGGAAGTACTGCACCACTGGAGGTGCTAACTATACGATGAAAACACAAAAAATAACAGCAGGAGGCAGCTACTTGGTCATAGAGCACGACAGCACAGAAACAGGCCCTGCAGCCCATCTAGTCCATGCTGACCTGATCTTCTGCCTAGTCCCATCTACCTGCACCCAGACATATCCCTCCAAACCTCTCTTAAATGTTTCAGTTGAACCCACATCTACCACTTCTACTAGCACCTCATTCCCCTTACATATTTCAATCCTAGTCTCACCCAACCTTAGGGGAAAAAGCCTGCATTGCATTCACCCTATCTATACCCCTCATAATTTTGTATACCTCTATAAGATCTCCCCTCATTCTCCTGTGCTCCAAGGAATAAAGTCCAAACCTATTCAACCTTTCCCTATAACTCAGGTCCTCAAGTCCCAGCAACATCCTTGTAAGTTTTCTCTACACTCTTTCAAGCTTATTGATATCTTTCCTGTAGGTAGGTGACCAGAACTGCACATAATACTCCAAATTCAGCTCCACCATTGTCTTGTACAACTTTAACATACATTATGGACTTGGATGAAAAGATAAAACTTAATGCAAACCAAAGTGCAGATGCTTGGAATCTGGGGGAAAAAAAATAGAAATTGTTAGAGATGCTCAGGTCAGTTAACATCTGTGGAAAGAGAAACAGAGATAATGTTTCAGGTCAAAGACTTCTTTGATAAAGGGTCTACTTTATCTTCCTTAGATGAAGGGCCTTCATCTGATGAACAGTCTTAGACCTGAAATATAATTTGCCACAGATACTTCCTGACCTGATGAATGTTTCCAACATTTTCTGTTCTTAATGCATCCAGCTTTACTGATGGTATAAAACTAGGCAAGAAATGAGCTCTGAAGAGGACACTAAGAGCTTGCGAAAAGACCAACAAGTAAGCAAGTGGGCAAGAAATGCACAGGTGCAGAACAACACAGCAAAATGTACGGTTGTGTACTTTAGCTGTAGGAATGAAAAAGCAGGATTCTTTTTAGATGGTGAGAAACTAGTCAACATTTGTGTACAAATCTTCGCTCAGGAGGTGTAAACAGGAACTGAGAAGGTACAGCAAGAAATTAGAAAAGTAAATGGTATGTCTTCCATTCTAAAGGAGGCTTGGGTCCAAAAAACAAGGAAGTTTTGTCAGGAGTGTACAGAAGTTCAGGGAGACCACATTTGGTTTTCATACCTGAGAAAGGATATTAGTCCTGAAGCAAACCCTGAGAGGGACTAAGAAATGCCTAGGGGCTATTTCTTCTCTGGGAAGAGTACAGAACTGAGCGGTCATGGTGTCAGGATAAGGGGTTGGATATTTAGGACAGAATTGAGGAGCATTTTGTTGCACCAGATAGTAAAAAGAATGAACTATACAGTGTTTAAGAGAGGAAAACAGATAAATAAACGAGACAACTACTACGATAATGCATGAGATATGGCGAATAAATGTGAAGAAGTGCATTGTTGGGAAGATTAAAAAAAAGCAATTCAAACAAAAAGAGCAGATTCCCATGACAAACAGTCTGTGAGAAGAAAGGAGGTTCAAGAGTAAGGGGTGGGAGTCTGCCCCAACAGTGAGGATGGAATAGAACAACATTCACCTACCGATCATAAACAGTGAACCGGATATTCTCACATAGTGATGGAAACTATGGGGAAAAAGATGCAAAAGTTACTATCATCATTTTTCCTAGCAATAAGCAAAGCTGAGCACCAACCACCACACCCCACTGAAACTCCTCAGTGAAGCCAATCAGTTAACTCTACCCAGCTGCTGACTTAATCCACCCAGACTGGGTGCTGACTGAAGAGGCTTGTATGCCATTCCACTCACCACCATCCGGAGGAATTTTTAAACTGTTTAATTTAAACCTGTATTAACCCCATACACACAGGAAGAACTCATTGGACACTATCTTTTCCTTGGCCTCTCTGCCCAGCAGTTGTAAGTTTATGATAAAAGTTGAATGAATGTTCAGATCTTACCCTGCTCCTCAGGTAAATCATCTGGTTCCATTCAGGATTTATCTGGTTTTCTACCACTTTTGTTGCCACCTAAATGGAGGATAAAGAATTAAATTTCCACCATTCGCCAAGTTTTTGGTCAAACTGTTAAGGGCAAGTTCCCTCCCACCACTGGGAAAACCAAAGGAGTTAACCAAGGTTCAGTATTCATGGAATAAAAACAAAATGCTGGAAAAATTCAGTAGGTCAGGCAGCATCTACAGAGAGGGAAATTGAGTTAATGTTTCAGTTCAATGACCCATTACTGGTGTTCACACGACTTGTCCCAGGTGCAGGGATATTCAGGCACCGTTGAGGCCCTAATATCTGCTAACATAGCAGAGCAACTGGCCCACAATAATCAAATGTTGAATGTCAAGTTCTAAAGTATCTGCAGGGAAATACCTCTGAAATCTGCCATTAAGCTAAGGTCAAAGGGAAATATACTGTTGGGCCTTCATTTGCACAGTCTAATTCCTTCCTAGTAGCATCTTCATTTTAAGGACTGCAGAGTTTGGGAAGAAGCTCACTACGACCTGCTCAGGCTGTTTAGATATATGCAATAAAGGTCAGCAATACCCACGCTATGAATGAATAAAATAAATCTCTGGCTGCCCAAAATGCATTACCTCACACTTGTCAGGATTGAATGCCATCTACCAATGCTTCACCCTACTTTCCAACTGATTTATATCCTGCTGCAGCCTTAGACAACCTTCCTCGCTATCCAGGCCACATGTAGGCCCTTTAACACTTGCTGTGCAATAGGGCAGAATACAACTAAAGAAATAAAGGGGGCTTGTAACACATATGGCAAAAATCACCAGTGATTTTAATCATCATATAGATCGGACAACTAAAATTACAAGAGTAGACTTGATGACAAGTGTATACAGTGCATTCGCGATGATTTCCTCAAGTAATATGTTGAGGAACCAACCATGGATCACACTATTTTAGGTCTGGTGCTATGTAATGAATGAGGATTAATTAGTGATTTCATAGTAAACAATCCTTGAGGGAAGAGTGATCTCAGCATGGAGGAATTTTAAATTCAATCTGAAAACGAGAAACTAGGGTCCTCAACTTAAATGAAGGCAATTACCGTGGCATGAAGGCAGAGTTGGCTAGAGTAGACTGGGAAGATAGAGCATTGGCAGGCATTTAAGGAAATACATCATAAATCTCAGCAAAGATACATTTCATTGTGAAAGAAACGATCTGCAAGAGACATGCACTAGTGGCTAAGAACCACATACTCCTGCTCCTATGTTCTTATGCCCTGATGTTCATTATTCAAGCAGGAGTATGCGGTTATTTGTCTGCAGATGCTGTATACCTCGAAAAGGAGTGAAGCTATGAGGCATGTGTATGGATATGTGGTCACTGAATGGGTAAAAGCAGAGGACCTCATGCAACTTTTCAACTGCAGGATCCTGACAAATCTCAGTGCAACTATTATTGGGGTCAAACACAGGACCTACCTGCCTTATGACTACCAATACAAAAACTCACTGCAGTATTGGATAACCCTGTGGGAAAGGATTATCTGTTACTTACCTTACTTCCAGCAAAGCTGACTTCAAGAAAGGAGTCAACACCATCCTTCTTGTCAGTATCCACTCCAAACATGTGTTTCAAGTTTGTCATAAGCCCTCTCGTCACTGAAAATAGAAATGTAAACATTTCAGCCTACAATGTCAGCTGTAATTCAGCTGATAGCAGTCTCAACTCTTGACATGCAAGCATAGTGTAACATTGTTAACAGAATATAGATGAGGGTGAAAATACCCTGAAAGAGTCTGCTTTTCAGTTACACCATTCCCATTTTCAAGTACCACTCCAGAGACTTACTCACAACAATCAAGGCCGACAATCTCAGAGCAGTATTGACAGAGTGTAGCACAAGAAATGTAGTCTTTCAGATGAAATATTGAGCCAGGATCTTGTCTGCTCTTTCAGCTGCATATAAATGACCCTCAACGCTATTTTCATAGCCAGAAAACATGGCCCAGCAGGTCCATACTGACTATCAAACACCAATCTGCACTATCCCATTTTATTCTCTCCACATTCCCATCAATTCCCTTCCCCACATTCTGCCACACTGGGGGCAATTTACAGTGGCCAATTAACCAAGTCTTTGGGATATGGGAGGAAACCAGAACACCCGGAGGAAAGGCATGCAGTCACAAGGAGAATGCAAACTTCACACAGACAGACCAGAGGTCAGGATTGAACTTGAGTTGTTGGAGCTGTGAGGTAGCAACTCTTATCACCTAGGCCAGCCTGCCATCTGGGAGTTATGAAGGGAACAATCCCTTCCATTTGAAGAAAAAGGAATTGGCATTGCTGGTGTCCAAGTCAATGTTAATTCCTCAGTCATCTATTAACTCACTGATGGCTTTCTGTGCTTTGTATGAAAATATGCTGCTGCATTTCTCAAACTGCAACAGCGATTACACGTCAAACTCTACTTCACTGGCTCTTTCGTGTTTTAGGATCTTGAAAATGGGAATGGTGTAACTGAAAAGCAGACTCTTTCAGGGTATTTTCACCCTCATCTATATTCTGTTAACAATGTTACACTATGCTTGCATGTCTCTGAAATTTTCTTTCATATTCATATTTGTCACAATGCAGGTGGACATTCAGCCCATCATCTGTGCTAGCTCTTAGAGTAATCCTACTCCCCCATTTCTCAGTCACCTCTGCTTTCTCTCAAATGTTCATAAACTCACCCGATTCTCCTGCCACCCATCTACCTTGGGGACAATTTACAATAGCCAATTAACCTACTAACCTCTCATCTTTCGGAGTTCTGAACAGATCTTTCCCTTTGCTACACACTGTTCCACTCTTCCATTGTCACTCACCACTCCCCTTCTCACATTTTCCCCAGGCAACAGCAGGAGATGCAACACCTGTCCTTTCACCCCTTCTTTTCCCACCATCCAGAGACCTAAGCAGTTCTTCCAACTGAAGAAGCAGTTCACTTGCACTTCTTCCAATCTAGTGTACTACATTCACAATGTGGTCTCTTCTACAGTGCAGAAACTAGGCTCAGATTGTGTGACTGCTTTGTGGACCACCTGCAGTCAGTCCATATTGCAACCCTAAATTTCCACTTGAATTTGCTACTTTACTACTTCATCCTACTTTCACTTTGACCTGTCTGTGGCCTTTCTGCTCTGTTACAATGAGGCCCAATGCAAGCTTGAGGAACAGCACTTTTTGGGCATGCTGAAGCCTTCTGGACTCAACAACTTCAGGTAACTTGCTTTCTCCATTTGTATCACAACTGGCCAGGACTGCTGCAAGTCATCCATCTACATTACTGGCTCAGGTTTGTCTCTATCCATTAGCATGACCTGACCTATTGAGCATTTTCTATATCTCTGTATTTATGTTCCTTTGTTCATTGAGAAATAGACCCTTCGGCCCACAAAGTCTGCACTAAACATCAATCACCCATTACACTAATCTGACATTAATCGCATTTTTGAGATGTGGGGGAAACCAGAGCATCCAGAGGAAACCCAAGCAGTCACAGACAGCACCAGAGGTCAGTATCAAACCCATGGTTTTTTCAGCCAAAACCATTCTCTATTCCCACTTTTCTTATCTTTTCACATTCAATGGTATTCAAACCTTTCCCAAGGATTTCTCATGGTAAGGACAACACAGTCAGTGCTGGGAATGCATACACCCGCTATGGGAAAAAAAATCACACATATAGGTTGTTACCCTGTGGTTTATGTCCCCTTGCAGAGTTAGCTCATTATCAACTGGTCTCACTGTCCTTGAGGAAGTAAAGAAACTGGCTCATTCTTGCTCTTGGCTTCACTACAGGGAGTCTTGAGGGAAGGTTCAGTGTGCCTGGTGAGAGCAGGAGATCTATCTTTCCAAGCTCACAGGTGTAGACATGCATCACTCAAAGTAGAGGAAGGCAGCCAACGTGACCCCGCCCCTCCCTTCACCTGCCAATCCCACTAAATGGTAATGCCAAACAGAATGAACTATGGGTGGAAGCAATAAGTTAAGGCTGCTTTTCTAATGGATGGTATGTGGTGGTGGGGTCACAAAGGAAGAAGGACAATATTCAATCTGGGTGTAGGTATAGACTCCAAATCAGTACGTGCACAAAACCAACACCAATATGTGACATACTGTGTGAAATGTCCTCAGCTCTGTAGATCTTTAGAATGAATGTGACCCAGCGGGAGAGGACACCAGCTGGCTGCAGCAGATTACTTTCCACGTCGTCCTCTTCATTTGTCCCTTTCTTGTCTATCTGGTGCAACAAACAGATTTCAATTATAAAACAACATACATTGACACATCTTTTAAATTCAGCAATGACAACAGAAAAAGGGAATTATTCTCCCCCACTATAGGTCATCCTTCTGTAATACTGACTCGGTTTTTCTTCTCTCCACTACTACAGCCTGACCAACTTGGCACTTTACAGCTTTCACAATTCTTTGTTAGGTTAATGAGGGCAGTTAGAGAAAACATAATCAGATGGCTTTACTAACAGCGCGTTGCCATAGCAAACTTGGTCTCACCCTCTGAGATATTCCTTTTGTCCCATCCATCCCTCCCAACCCTTTCTGCAACTTAAAACCAGCTTATTTTCTCACTCTTCCAGTTCTTACAATTGATCATCAACACAAAATATTTTCATTCCAGAAATACTGTCTGTTCTGCTTGAGTGTTTCCAGAAGTTTTTTTAAAATAATTATTATTGTAGATTTCCAGCATCAGCAGTTTTGTGGTTTTCACTCACCACTAAGCCTCATTCTCCTGTGCCACACCATCCTGGATCATTCAGCAATGTAAAGCTCATGGGCCAGATCCACTTATCTCAGTCCCCCTCCCTGAAGTTGCCACCCACACTGTCCCAACTTGTCTGGATGGGAAGACCTGACTCGTTGGCCGTCCACATCCCAGAATCCAGCAGCGACATGGCTTCAGGTGCTGCGGCAAAGAGAGACCCCAAGATTTAAACAAAACCGGGGGCAGAGCTTTGCCATCTGCAAATGAATGTTTTTCAAAACAGTTTTGACACAACTCTGATATACTTAAAAGCCTTCAAAGTTGAAGCAAATAATGTAAAAAAAAGCAAAAATAATTACGCCTCCATTTTTTTTTCCAAAGGTTTTTAGTTAAGTGAAGTGGCAGAATACATCAGTAAGCTGGGACTTCTACACTTTATAGCACAAGTGCTCCTGTCAATACAGTCAGCCACATGTCGACCAATTTGTTAAACCATCTCCACTGTCCCTTCCACCCTCACATACAATAACAGATACAAAGACCTCCAAGAGATATCTTAGCCAGTGCTCCAGCAGCAATCCCTATGTTTCTCTATCCACAACATTCCATACAGAGTCCTCGAGCAGGCGTTCTTGGCTACCTCCTCTTCGTCATCAACACTACTTCCTTTAACTTCACCTATGGAGACACACCTCATCCTCCCACCACCTCTTGGAGCTTCTCAATTGTCCCCGTGCTGTCAGATTGTTCTTAGATTATCACAGTAACTTCCAATGAGAGACTGAGAAGACTGAAGTCATTGTTGGCCCCACACCACCCTTGCAAACAATTCCAACTTCTTCACACATCTAAAGACAGACTACCTCCGAGTTTGAAGACAAAATAGAAAGCAGAGGCTGGAATCGGGAACAAAAAACAGAACACTGGATGAACTCAGCAGGTCATGCAGCATCTGTGGAGGCAAAAAGTTTTAATTCAATGTTTTCAGTCGAGATCCTGCGTCCGGACTGGGTTTGAGGGATTACGCATGGATTAACACATCATACAAGTCAGCTGTGTAGTAAACCAAAAGACATTCTGAAACAGGATCTTACAAGTTGGTAATTTGATCTCACAATACAAAACACAGAACACGAGTTCTATCCCTGCCTGATACAAGTTTGCTGTTGAGTAGTATTACAGATTGGGGCTGTGCCCTCTCATGGGAAAGGGTAAATCACCTAGCACTCCTCCTACAGATCATTAAGCAATGAAGACCGTCAGAGATATTGAAGAAACCGGGCAAGGATAGGGAATGGACCCAGCTAAGTTCCTCAGTCAGGCAAACTATACAATCACAGCTCCTGACAAAAGTATAAACAAGGGAGGAGAAGGAGACCTAGCAACTGGGTACCCAATGCCCTTCAACCATGCACTAGTCTGGGAGTTAACATTTCATGGAAAAAAAAGAGACAATGGGAGTAAACCTTTTCATGAGCTTTAATCACACGGTGGAAGCTAAGGTTCCGAGTACTTCAGGATATTCCTGACTGAGTGGGGTGGGGTGGGGGGGTGATGGTCAGGCTGCTTTTGTGACATTTGAAATCTTCTGGCACCCCAGCCTATGCTTAATCCTCAATCTATATGACTAAAATAAATTTTTTGGTTATTAGCAAAGTGCTGTTTCTGAAACCGTGCAATGCTCAAATTAACTGCTGCAATTCTGACATTATGGCAGTGACAACACTTCAAAAGCACCTCATCAGTTGCAAACTGGTTTTGGGGAAGGGAATTGTGAAAGATCGTGAAAGACCAGTCCAGTATCAGGTAGAGAACAAATCACACTTTGGCTGAAAAACCTAGCTCACCGGTGCCTCGTCGCCCACTGCCAGGACAATGATGCTGACTTTCAGGTAACCCTTGGCCATAGAGTGTGCATCATCAACTTCATACAGCAGAAGCCACTTCCGTAATACCGCATGACCTGTCATAGAACCGTCACACAATTACATAGAACTTACACTACAGAAATAAGCAAGTCAGCTCACCTGGTCTGTGACATTATTTACAATGCATTCAAATTTCCCTCCATCCTTTCTCCCTTTGTGCACTTATTGGTCTTCCTTTCAAATACATCAACATTATTCACCTCAACTTTTCGATGTGGTAGCAAATTCCATATTCTAACCACATTCTGGATACAAAAGTTCTGCCTGAATTCCCCACTGGATTTATTATTGGTCTTATTTTTATAAACCAGAGTTTTGGACACACATAGTGGAAAGACTTTTCCATTCAATGAGTGGTGAGGGAACTCACAGCCTGAAAGAGCAGTGGGAGCAGGAACTCTTTTCACATTTATAAAGTACCCAGGTGAGTACCTGAACATATGCAACCTACAAAGCCATGAACCAAACACTAGTAAAGAGAGCTAGAGGCATGCTTGGGTATAAAGTTAAAACCCCAACCCAACCACTGCCAGTCTGAACCAACTCAATTCCAAGATCTTATAAACCTTTCACTATTGAACAAACACTAATGGGAGACAAAGGGCTCAGGTCAGGTAAAGACTTTAAGAAGAGTCATGAGCCTTAAATGCATTTATATAGATTGGCCCAAATATGCGGACACAATTTTTTTGGTAGCTACCCTGACGTGTAATCAGGCCATGTTGCTAGGATCCACTGGCAGTTACTTCCATTTTTAGCTGACATGACACAATGGGCTGAATGGCCTCCCCATGAAACAAACTGCTACGATTCTTTTGAGTTCTGCGATAACCTTTCACATTATTCAGTTTTAAAGATCATTACCGAATCATGTGACAGATCTGTACCCCGTCTGCCAGCCCTGGTTCCATACCCATCACACTTCTGCAAAAAAAACCACAAATCTCCATCGAGCTTAGTTCTGGCATTTCCTGTTGACCCCTTGCCTCACAGATATGTGGGAAGAGAGTTCCAGATTTCCACTCCCTTTTGAGTGAAGAATTGCTTCCTGACATCTTCCCTCAAGACCACAGATCTATTTTTGTTATGGTTACTTGTTCTGGACCCACAGAGGAAATTGTTTCTCTATGCACCCTATCAAATCCTTTAATCATCGCAAGCACATCAGTTAGATCTTATATACTCAGGAGAATACATGCCATTCTGACACCTTTTACAGTGAAAGGTTAAAGCTGGTAATAGAATGACAATTAATTGCGTACCTGGAAAATCATAGACAGAGCCAATGTCCAACTGTAAAGGAAGGGATTAAAAAGGTCAAAAAACTAACTGTTGGATTGTCAGTGGCTGCACTTGATGTGACATTGCAATGATTGAGGGCCCAAGCTTGTGTACACACAGGAATAGGAGATGGCCATTTAGTCTCTGGAATGTGTTCCCTTCTTTTGGTGAGATCTGAAACATTACTATATACTGTATTTACATATTCACTTTTGTTTTATATATCTTAATACATCTGATCAATAAAAATCTTTCAACTGAAACTAGCAACTAACATCATTAGTTGCTATTTGGAGATTGGAGCTGTAAACTTCAACCACCCTTTGACTGAGTGTTTAATTTTACTCCTGACAGGCCTTGGTCTAATTTTTAGATTAAGGCTCCTGGTCCCACACTTTGTAGCCAGCAGAAATATTTTCCATCAATTCCCCTGAATATTTTGACTGACTGTCATGGATAAAACAATAAAAACCTAGTCTCACTCCCACAGTATGAAAGCACCATTACTACCCCTTGACCTTACTGAGATAGTTTTTAATTTAAATCCAGATAAATCAAAAAATCTGGATTGAAGAAGCTAGTAATCAGAAACAATGAAACCACCAGAGAGCTGTAAATGCCTTAACTGGTTCACTTCAAGCAGGGAATTGGCCTGTCCTTACCCAATCTGGCTTATAAGTGACTCCAGATCCACAGCAACTCATCCTGTTACCATTACCTTCTCAAGGGCAATTAAGGGTGGGCAATAAATGCTAGCCTTGTCAATAACATTCCTATTTCAAGAATAAATTTAAAAATTAAGCAAAGTGTACAAGATAATGATCAGACGAAAATGCATTTGTGTAGGATATTCCAGCTAAGTAGGTTACAGCAGATGCCAGTCTTGTGATGTTGAAGGCCAGTTGTTAGTTGAGTGTCCGAGTGGACTGCAGAAGCTGGGACCGTTCTTGGGGCAAAAAAAGTTGAGAGGACATTTAACAAGACTGACCAATTGAGACAGGGTGAAGAGAGGAAAGGAATGGTTCAAGAACATAGGGGAGACTGGCTTAAAAGATATAAGAGGGCTGTGAGCAAAACCTTTTAATACATGGAGTAGTTATGAACTGGAGCTCATTACCTGTAGAGATGGTGGGGGTGCAGGAAATCAAATCAGGACCTTCAAAAGGGAATTGGACAGGCACTTGAGGGACACTGATCTGCAGAGCTAATGAGGAAAAAGCAGGGAACCAAAGGCAAGCGAATTGCTCTGTTAGACACAGATTCAGTGGGCCAAATGACCTCTATTAGTGCTGTAGCAAATCTATGAAAATTAAAAGGTTATTCTCTCCAGAGAATAATGAGCCAATGGAATAGGCTGCACTGTAAACACCAAATACAAAAAAAAAGGACCTGTCACGAGATGGGATGGTGATAGCTTTTACGAGGTGGCCCTGTACGGAGTGAATCAAGGCCAGTGTTCTCCCAGACCAGCATGAATCATTTAAGACTGGAGAGGAAAATCAAATCATTGTAATCAAATTCAATTGTGCTGCTAAGCTGAAAACCAGAAGATCTAGAAATAGAAACTGAGGATCCAAAGTCAAAAACCAAAAAGCAAGATTGCCTGCAAGACATCATTTATAAAGGGAGGAGGCAGACTGGTATTCTGGATGCTGTTCTGATAATCCACTTAGGCCTACAGCAGAGAATTCACATTAGAAATACTCCATTGGACAATTTATGTTTTACACCCAGAGGTTATGAGAGACTTTAAAGAAATACATGCCTTTTCTTTCTCAAATAATGATAGATCTAATGCATTCTTCCAACATGTTTTGATTTGATACATAATGCTTTTAGGCATTATTTCACTTTCTAACATGAAAGTTACAGCATTAGTCTGGGCATTATTTAACACTATTTGAAAAAGCATTGTTACTGACTTTATACTGAATCATAAACAATGTTTCAGTGTATATTATTCCCACTGAACAATTCAAAAGCAAAATTATTTCACTAAAATTTACACTGTTCCCAAAATGTGAGACATCAACTGACGTATAAACACTCACTTTGAAAATGCCAATCATGGAATCAGATCGAAGTGAATGCGAATTTAACACCTTCAAAAATAAGGAAAGACCCATGAGGATGAAGGTAAATAACAACCATTCTCTAAAATAATTCCCAATATTTACTACAGTACCTGATGTGCAAAAAAATTCAAAATATCACACACAAAGAAAACGTTACAGTTATAAGAGAAATGTTAGTATACACTTGTTGTTCTCCCATTTGGTAACAGCAAGGAACAAAGAACAAATATGCTGGAGGAAAGGTCATAATTCAACCAGGTTCTTAATTTTAAAAGTTCTGCCCTCATTTTCCTGTATTCCAACAGTGGTGGAAATAGTTTCTCTCCATCTGCCTTTTTGACCCTTTTCATCATTTTAAACATTTTGATTAAACCACTCGAGCCACCCACCAATGACTCACCGCCATGCTCTTTCCTTACACGCCAGTCCAAACAGAAAGTTAGCTGTCTATTTGACCTGGGATTGAATCAAAACTAAACGCAATCCACATGCATTGGGGTAGATCTTTGTGCACTTGCTTAATGGGAAGTTGGTAGCTGAATAAAAAACAGGGAGATGTGAAACAGGCTAGAAACTCAATGCCACCCACTTTACATTATAGAACAGGATAGGGGAGTCTAAAAATAGAGGGCACAGGTTTAAAGTGAGTGGGGAAAGATTTAAAGGGGATCTAAGAGGCAAATTTCCACACAGAGGCCACTGGGTATATGGAACAATCCACCAAAGGAGAGAGTAGAGGCAGGTACTACTACAATGTTCAAAACAAAAGCACTTGGACAGGGACACGGATGAGAAAAACTTAGAGGGGTATGGGGCAAACGTGGGCAAATGGGACTAGCTTAAATAAACATCTTCATCCACACGGACAAGTTGGACTGAAGTACCTGTTTCTCTGCTGTATAACTCTATGAATCTATGAACAAAGTCAAAATAGAACCTAGGGTCCCTGGATCTACTCAAAGTAACAACAGAAAATGCTGGAAATACTCAGCAAATCAGGCAGCATCTTTGGAGAAAGAAAGAGTTAATACTTTGGTTTGATGATCTTCCAAGTTCAAGCTACTTTGTCATTCATTCATGCTATAAAAACAGATGGTGGAACGAAATGTCGTTTCCCCCAGACTCACATAACAGACATACATAGAACAGAAGACATACAATAAACACAAACAAAAAAATCAAAAAAGTAGTGCAAGCACAAATAGTGCAAAAAACAGTATATACAAAATAAGTGCAGAGTTAGTGCAAAACCGAGTTGGACAAGAGAAATACAAGCTCAGTGTGTTGTACCCATTGTATAAACATGTTCAGCATCAGCCAAAGTTCTTATACGCTGTTGTGCAAACCAGAGCTTTTGACACAGCATTTGTCTACCAGGGTATTCAGGAGCCTGACAGCCTGGGGGAAAAAACTGTTGTGCAATCTAGTAGTTCTGGCCCGGTTGCTCAGGTACCGCTTGCCAGACGGCAGCGGGACAAATAGGTCATGGGAAGGATGAGAAGGGTTGTCTATAATTCTATAAACCTTACACGTGCATCGTGTATTTAAGTATCCGAGATGGAGGGAAGAGGTACTCCAATGATCTTTTTCGCTGTACTCGCAATTCTCTGCAAAGACTTACGGTCAGAGATGTTACAGTTACCGTACCAGGCAGGGATGCAGCTAGTCAGGACACTCTCAATGGTACCCCTGTAGAATGTAGTGAGGGTGGGGGAGGGCAGGTTTGCTCTTTTCAGCCGCCGTAAAAAGTGGAGACGCTGCTGTGCCTTCTTGGCGACAGAAGAGACGTTAGTTGACCAGGACAGGTCGTCTGCCATATGTATTCCCAAGAACTTATAACGGCTGACTCTCTGTACAATGATGCATTGATGCACAGGGGTAAGTGGTCAGCCTGAGCCTTTCTAAAATCCACAATCATCTCTCGTTTTGTCCACGTTCAAGGAGAGATTGTTGACAGAGCACCAATCCACCAGCCTTGCCACCTCCTCTCTGTAAGCTGTTTCATCATTCTTCTGTCCATCACCTATTCTCGTAATAGGCCATGAACCTGAAAATGTTTCTGTCCCTACAGATACCACCAGATCTTCTGAGTATTTCCAGCATTGTTTTTTTTTATTTTGCATACCCAGCATTTGCAGCAATTTGCTTTTCAATCCCACTATACATGTCTTTAGCAGCAGGCTTCAACTGGTAGTGAACAGCAGCATAGACTCCACGATCTTCTTGGGTTTGTGGATTTAAACCAACTGCACACCTTGTTGAGACCAATTAGTCGGGTGCATGCCAGACATGTAATATTCCTGAGGTGTCTGGTCTAGGCATTACATTCACTGATGTAAGTGAACAGCAAAGGTAGCCTGAATATATAATCAGTGCTCCACTGGAAGTAAAATAACCAACAAGTCACTGAAGCAGACTATCAAGAAGGGGTTTGTGTAAGTCACAAACACCAGTGGTGACACTTGGGCAGAAATGGGATGTGTCTCAGGTAATGAAGGCAGCATATGGCACACTTGCCTTCTTTAGACGGGTCATTGAGTACAAGAGTTGGGACATCATGTTACAGCTATACAAGATATTGGTGAGACCACACTTGGAGGATTGTGTGCAGTAATGGTTGTCACGCTATAGGAAAGATGTGATTAAGCTAGAGAGGATACTGAAAAGATTCACAAGAATGTTGCTTGGAATGGAGGACTTGAGTTATAAGAAGAGATTGGAAAGACTGACACTGTTTTCCCTGGAGCAAAGGAGGCTGAGGGGTGATCTTACAGATGGTCTGTTTCCCAGTGTAGGGGAGTCTAAAATTGGAGGGCATAGGCTTAAGGTGAGAAGGGAAAGATTTAAAGGGGACCTGAGGGGCAAGTTTCTTGCCGAGTGGATGATGGATAAATGGAATGGGCTGCCAGAGGAAGTGGTGGAGACGGGTACAATTACAGCATTTAAAAGACATTTGAATAGGTACGTGGACAGGAAAGGTTTAGAGGGATATGGGCCAAACACAGGCAAATGGGATTAGCTTAGATGGGTATCTTGGCTGGCATGGACAAGTTGGGCCTAAGGGCTTGTTTCCATGCAGTATAACTCTGTCCTGTAAATTCATCACTGTTCTCAGAACTGACAGAGTCTCCAAATCAACATTGTCAGCAAGATTGAATATCCCATGAATATTTTCAGCTGTGATTTGAGAGCAGTTTAAATTTATTGTTAACTTTGGGTTAACCTACCTGAATGTGTATTGAGGTGTTGAAGATTTCTGATGGTGTTTTATGAAAATTCTGAAAGAAAATCTGTACAAAACAGAAATGCAGCACTGGATTAGGTACTGTTCTAAGGAACAAGAAAACCAGTGCAGGTTTCACTTCACTCCTTAAACAAGCTCAATTAAAAAAATATAAGATGGAAGATCCATGGTTTACTGCTTCTTTTAAATATTCCCCCCACCTCCCCACTCCTTCCCCAAGCTATATAACATATTTTTCAATGTTCTCTTTGCAAGGGCTCTGAAGGTCCCTGAGAGAGTCAGGACAGCAAGCATTGAGAGGAAATGACTGAACCCTATTCTCATATAGCTAATCCTACTCTCATGAATTTCACACAAACACACGCACATTGCTGCATTCCCATAGCCACATTCTCTCACACACCTCAAACAGTCACATTGTCCAAGTGCAAGCTTGCACATAACCATGCACTTAACCCCAACCACATGCACTTATCTGCATTCGCCCCCACTCCACACACACACAAAAAAATCCACTCACTCACCTACTCCCAATCACTGACATCACATCCAAAATCAATGGCATCTTTGTTTCTTTTCACACTTTTACATATGAAAATCCCTCAAGCCTGTTTCAGCAATAAATGTCATCATGACTAATCTTTATCTCATCTTGGTTTACAAAGACTTTGATCTCTCCAGGTAACCATAACCAATAAGAAAATTACAGTATCAATCATTACCAAATTTCAACTGACCCACTGCATTCACATTCTTTTACAGAAGAGTTCCAGATTTCCAACATACTTTGTGAAGAAGTGCTTCCTGGCATGACCCAATGGTCTGGCTCAAATTCCAAGTTCATGTCACGTCTTATAGGACTTCCCCTTTCTCTCTGTTTCTACTACTCAGAGCTTCAATCATTGTAAAAAATCTCAGTTGGATGTACCAGGATGACCCTGCAGCACAACTACCAGTGAACAAGTCAATATTTTCCATCATTCTCTTTACCTCATCAAAGACTGGATTGTTCCCACGTTTGATCCTGGTTCGGAAAACAGAGTCTCCCACATATACCTTCACAACAGGTCGGATGTTGAGACCTTGGAGATGCCGGCCTTCGATAATCCTGATTCGAACCTAATCGTGAAGATTTCATATGATTATAGAAACTTACAGCACTGAAGATGGCCATTCCACCCATCATGTTCATGCTAACCCTATGAAAGAGCAATTCTACTTTACCACAGATCATTGCTTTTTTTGTAACCCTATAAATTCCTCATCCTCAAGCATCTGCCAAATCTTTTCTGCAATTATTTATGGAATCAGCATCCACCATCATCTCACACTAAGCAATCCTGATTCATAAAACCGCAATAAAAATATTTTTCCTCAACTTCCCTTTAGATTTTCTGCCAATTATTTAAAATCTACTTTCACTGGGTGTTGACCCATTCACCAGAGGGAAACCAGGCAAAAATCAAACTTCTCATCAACTTGGAAACCTCATGTCACATTCTAACTTTCTGTATCCAACCATTTTCAGACAGTTAACACCCTGGGAAACCCAAACTCAACCTTCCTTAAGGCTTTTAGATCCTTCCTGTAGTGGTGCCCAGAACACGGCCTAACCATGACAGATAGGGTGGTGAAATGGACAGAACCACAACACTGCAGTGCACTGAAGTTTGAGAAGATGCACTTTTGGAGGTGCACTAATGTGCAAATTAATATAAAGTAAAAGGCATGATTTTGAAAAGTGTGAATGAGCAGAGGATATGATAGCCACTTACACAAATCCTAAAGCCAATTTCTCATATTTTCATGACATAGAAGCTATTCAACTCGAAGTCTGTGCCAGCTCTCAGAACAATCCTATCCCCCAACTTATTTCCCTGTAACCTAGTCTCTCACATGCCGATCTGTTCACCATGAATTCTCCTACCACACATGCTACGAGGGGTAATTTATAGTAACCAATTATCCTTCCAACCTGCCTGTCTCTGGGATGTGGGAGGAATCCAGAGTCCATGGGGTAAACCCACATGGTCAAAGGGAAAACGTACTAAATCTATACAGAGAGCAATGGAGGTCAGGATCAAACCCAGATTGCTGGAACCATGTGGCAGAGCAAATTGATAAGGTGGTTGATAAGGTGAAGTTTTATTTCTAGTCCAATTTATAAATCTAAGTAATCCATAAGCTTTAATAACCAACCCTATCACTACGGCAGGAGATCACAATGGAAAGGCCTGAACCTGCCACAAGCCTCAAGTGCGATAGAATATCTCAGTCTTCCCTTCAGAAAGCCAAGCCAAAAAAAGGCTGAATTTTGCCCATTGGCCACAGCTGGATACCCAGGAGTACAGAGTTGTATTGGAAGGAGTTCAAAGAGAAAGGGGTGGAGCATAAGCATTGGTTCATTCAAACATGATATCACCGTCATTGTAAGGCACGGTATTCTACAGTTATAGCTGAGCTTTGGAGCATCCAATTCAGTTGCAAATCTTTCCATAATCAAATCACCTAACTACATCAGTTGAGAAGAAAACCACATACACTGATCCACGCTAGGACGGACCAACTATTCCCCAACACTGATATTTCCAATGTTGGCTCTGAATCATGAATTGAAAGCATGGTCATTGCAACCAAGCATGTGTGTACAAGTGAAATGCTAATGAGGAAATGTACAGTTTGCAGGCATAATGTCCCCTTTACCTGGAAATCCTGTGGTTTGCTTGAGTTCCTAGTGAACTTTGAGGTCCCTTTGACTGCATCTTGTTCTGGAGGCAATGACTGAGGTCTTGCTGCAGGCTCCTGTATTCCAGTGATGTTTGTTACAGATGGCAGCTGTTCGGTTTTGCCTAAAAGGAACACTGACATCATTCACCCACGTGTGCACATACATTCCAGCTACATGTGTCCTGTTGAACACATTCCCAGTGCAGAATGCAGATGGACAGCTCATGCCTCCACACAAGAGACCACACACACACAGAACAACCACACATTGCAATTACCCCAGACATGCACTCTTGCATAAGTAGAGATTATGCCACGCTCCCATACAAATACGTCAGCATTTCCATTCAAATGCAGTCATAGAGCTGTACAGCACAAAAGTGGTCCCTTCAGCTCACCATGCCCATGCTAACCTTTTAGACCATCTAAACTTCTTCCATTTGCCTGCATTAGGTCTGTATCCTTCTATGCCTCACCTATTCAAACGCCTGTCTAAGTGTCTCAAACACAGTGATTGCATCTGATTCCACCGCCTCCTCTTGGGAGTGCATTTTAGATATCAACCACCCTCTATGTAAACAAATTTACCCCTCAGATCCCCTTTAAAACTACTTCCTCTCACCTTAAACCTATGCCCTCTTGTTTTGATACCCCAACTATGGGAAGAAGATTTCAATTACCTACCCTATCTATGCCTCACATAATTGTATATTCCTCTATCAGGTTATCGCTCAACCTCCTTCACTCCAGCGAAAACAAGCCCAGCCTATTCAACCTCTTCCCATAACTAAAGTCCTCCAGTCCAGGCAACATCCTAGTGAATCTCCTCTGCACTCTTTCTAGCACAACCACATCCTTCCTGTAGTGTGGCAACTAGAACTGCACAAGTGCAGTTGAGCCAGTGTTTTGTAAAGATGTACCATAATGTTCCAAATTTTGTATTGTTTGCTCCATCCAATGAAGGCAAGCATGCCATATGCCTTCTTCACCACCCTATCTACCCGTGTTGCCACTTTCAGGGAACTCTGGACTTGAACACCAAGGCCCCTCTGTTCACCAACATTCCTTAGCATCCTACCATTTACTGTACACGTCCTACCCCTATTTGGCTTTCCACAATGCATTACCCTGCACTTGTCGGGATTAAGTTCCAACTGCCAACGCTCTGCCCAACTTTCCATCCAATCTATGCCCTGCTGTAGCCTTAGAAAAGCTTCATCGACATCCACACATCACCAACTTTCATGTCATCTGCAAACATACTACAGCCAAGTCATTACTAAAATGCACTCTGTACTAACTCAATGTAACTGCACTAATATTCAATGTAGCTGCACCGTGTAATGAATTGACCTGTAATGATCAGTATGCAAGACAAGTTTTTCACTGTACCTCAGTACAAGTGACAATAATAAACCAATACCAATATATCACAAACAGCAAGGGTCCCAGCACCATTCACAGACTTCCAATCAGTAAAGTATTCTCCTACCACTACCCTCTGCCTCCTATCACCAAGCCAATTTTGGATCCAATTAGCTAGCTTGCCTTGGATCCCTTGTGCCTTAACATTCTAGACCAACCTTCCATGCAGGACCTTGTCAAATGTCTTTCTAAAATCCTTCTAGAGAACATCCACCACCTTGCCTTCATCAATCTTCTTAGTTACCTCAAAAAGCTCAATCACATTAGTGAGACAAGATTTCCCCCACATAAATCCATGTTGACTATCCCTGATCAGTCCCAGACTTTCCAAATGTACATAAATCTCATCCCTTAAGATTTTCACCACCAATTTTCCTACCACTGATTTAAGTAAGGCTCACCAGCCTGTAGTTACCTGGCTTATCCCTGCTGCCCATCTTAAATAAAGGAACATTAGCTATCTTCCAGTCTTCTGGCATCTCACCTATGGCTAACAAAGATGCAAAAATCTCCATCAGGGCCCCTGCTATCTCCCCCTTGCTTCTTATAGCAACCTGGGATAGATCTCATCTGGTCCTAGGGATTTCTTAACCCTTATGTCTCTCCCATGACATCTAACCATTCACCCCAACTCCCCCCAGCAGCTTTGCAAGCTTTTCTGTCTCCTTTTCAGTTCTAAGGGTCTCCGACCTGACACATTGACTCTGTTTTTCTTCCCACAAAAGCAGCCTGACCTGCTGAATATTTCCAACATCAGTAATTTTTGTGATTTTCACTAAGAGCATGGTTTCGGAATAAGGGACAAGTCATTTAAGGCTGAGCTGAAGGGGAATTTCTTTCCTCTGTGGATTGTGAATCTTTAGAATTCTCTACTCTAGTGAGCTGTGGAGGCTTACTCACCTAATGCATTCAAGGTCAAATTAAGTCAGTCTAATTTTGAACTTTAATGGAATAGAGGGTTCTGGAGAACAGGCAGCAGAGTGGAATGAGGCCAAGATCAGCCATGACCTTACTGAATGGAGGAGCAAACTCAAGAGAACAAATTACTTCCTCCTGCTCCTATTTCATACGCAGACAGTAACAAATCTTCCACTTTGGGCAGGATTTGAAACTTTGTCTGGGATCTTTCTTTAGCATCAATGCCTTACCTCCCCTGGGAGTTTTTGAGAGTTAACATGATAGCACTAACCAGGGAGCCCATTAATTCACTGATCCAATTATTCTCCTACTTTGAAGCTGAGACTAAGGGTCTGAAATGAAAACATGTTCTATAGCCATCATTAACATGCCTCATGTGAATTGAAAATTTGCATTTCTGTAGAGCCTTTCACAATCTCAAAGTGCTTTATAAGCATGGTCACTATTGTTCAACTCAAAATTCATAAATAAATAATGTTTTATAAAGTAACTCACTTACCATCCTGCTTTTGTCTTTTATTAGCTGTGGGTGCATCGTAGAATATGTCAAAACTTATTGTGTTCTAGAAAAGGAAGATGAAAATCAGATAAATTTGCAGTAGCAGTGTTTCCATTTAGTTCCTCCCCTCAGCAACCAGTTGCATGAATAAGGACAATGGCCACCTTCCACACGGTTGCACTTCAGAACTGAGTAGTCTATTGATGCTCATCCATGGAAGGCCTCATGTGACCTTCCTCTTAACTTCCAAAACCCTTGTAGAAGGAGCATCAGCAATGTGATAGAATACCCTCCACTTGTCTAGATGTGTCAAACTCCATCAATGCTCACAAACCTCAATAGCAGACAACCTACTTGATCTGCATTCCCTCCATCACCTGTGCACCATAAGTGCAACGTATACATTTACAAAATCCATTGCAGCAATTTGCCATGGCTTTTCTGACAGCTCCTCCCAATCCTAGAATATCTGGATAAGCACAACAGATGCTAAGAATGCTAGCATCTGCTGATTTGTCAACAAGTCACCCTCATTCTCCATCAATCAAAATCCTTAACTAAGGAATAGCCATGCTCCCTTTTTATAGTCATACAAAAGAAACATATACTTTGGACCTCCAAGCATCAAGCACCCTATGAAATTAAATCCTACACTTAACCCATTTTATTCTCCCCACTTTCCCAGTAATTCTCTCCCAGGTTCTACCATTCACTTATACACTGGGGGCAATTTACAACGGCCAATTAACCAACATGCAAACTCCATAAAGACAGCACTGGAGGTCAGGACTGAACCAGAGTTGCAGGTGCTGTGAGACAGCAGCTCCCACCATCTGTTATGGTGGAAGTACTATCAACAGTGCAGCAGCTCACCACCACCTTTTCAAGGCAATAACAGATGGGCAATAAGTCCTCAACCTGCCAGTAGCAGCCAATGTAAGAGTGAACAAAACTACTTAGATATTCATCTGCTCTTATTAGGGAGCACTAGGACAGCAGCACACGGTTCATCCATATTAATTTATATCACTGCATTAGGACTGTGGTTTTATCTCAGCACAGTTGTGCAGCTGGTAGAGCTACTGCATCACAGCTCCAGCAACCCAGGTTCAGTTCTGACCTTTAGTGCTGTGTGGAGTTTCTATGTTCACCCTGTGATCATGTGGGTTTCCCCCAGGTATTCTTAAGAGAGGATGTGCTACTGGTAGACAGGACATTGGCAGGACTGTTTTCTCTGCAGCGGAAGCTGAGAGGAGATCTGATATGTTTATAAAATTATGAAAGGCATGGGTAGGGTAGACAGTAAGAATCTTTTTCCCAGGGTGGAAATGTCAAATACTAGAGGACATGCATTTAAGGTGAGGGGGAAAGTTTAAAGGAGATGTGCAGGGCAAGTTTTTTTTAAACTACAAAGACAGTGGTGGGTGCCTGGAACAGGCTGCCAGGGGTAGTGGTGAAAACAAATACAACATTGGTGTTTAAGAAGCTTTTAGATAGGCACATGAACATACAGAGAATGGAGGGATATGGATCATGCGGAGGCAGCAGAGGTTTAGTTCAATTTGGCATCATGTTTGGCACAGACATCATGGGCCAAAGGGCCTGTTCCTGTGCTGAACTGCTCTATATTCTATTCCAGTTTCCTTCACAACCCTGTGCAGTTTGGTAGTGTAATTGGCTATAATACTTTCCTTTCATCAAATATTCACCTTAACACTACCCATAATTAAACTAATGGAATGTCTACTGTAACCACCCATTAATAGATATCACAAATATTTTATTATTATCACTACCTTGAAAAATGTATGGGAGAATTTGTGCAAAGTCGGATTTCCAGAAGTCTGGTTATCCATAAATTGGGGAGCCCCTGTAATCCAAACTGCACCTCAAGTGCTGACTTCAGCTGCAACACTCAAAATTACCAAACAGCAGTTCAGACAAAGATAAGACAAAAACTCAATAAAAGACAGACACCCAACCGCACATATGCCTACTTAGACAGGCAGACAAACAGCCAGGCTTGTGCACACTCATACTAAGAAACAGTCGCGCACAGACACACACATCCACATATACTCAGAGGTGAGCAGACACTCACAGCCCCATCCTCTCCCCCCACCATGCTCAGAGAAATACAGGCAGGTATACAGAAATCAATTAGGCAAGCATGTTGCAAGAGCATTCGGAAACAATATGTCCCTTTTATCTGGTTTGGCAAACAGGAGGGATCACTCTCATTCAGGCTGGAGAGAAGGAGACACTAGAGACTGCAGATGCTAGAATCGGGAGCAAAAAACAAACTGCTGGAGAAATTCAGCAGGTCAAGCAGCAGCTGTGGCAGGAGGTGGGGGGTGGGGAGAAGAGGAATTGTCGATGTTTCAGGTTGAAACGCTGTATCAGGACTGAAAGTGGAGAGGGAAGATATCCTGTATAAAGAGGGAAGGGATGAGACGGGGGGCCAGTAGGTGATAGGTAGACAGAGAGGGGTGAAGGATGATGGGCAGATGGAGCAGTGAAAGCCTTTGCTGGTGCATAGAAAGCAATGGTGAATTTCATCATCGATGATGGCCTTTCCTGAGATGGCTCTCGTGATATGGGAAGAGGTCTACGTTTTGAGGGTTTCATTGTGGGCTTTTATCTCAGAGGGCGGTTTTACGGAGACAGGTTTAGTGAGAGAATTCCAGAGCTTAGGACTTAGGCGATATGTTGGGTTCACAATATGTTGACAACAACCTTTCCCTCAATGCCAACAAAAGAGCTGGTCATTGACTTCAGAAAAGGAGGCGGTGTACATGCACCTGTCTACATCAACAGTGCTGAGGTCGAGAGGGTTGAGAGCTTCAAGTTCCTGGGAGTGAACATCACCAACAGCCTGTCCTGGTCAAATCACATAGATGCCATGGCCAAGAAAGCTCACCAGTACCTCTACTTCCTCAGGAGGCTAAGGAAATTCGGTTTGTCCCCTCTGACACTCACCAACTTTTACCGATGCACCACAGAAAGCATCCGATCTGGATGCATCACGGCTTGGTACGGCAACTGCTCTGCCTAGGACCGCAAGAAACTGCAGAGAGTTGTGGACACAGCCCAGCGCATCACGGACACCAGCCTCCCCTCCTTGGAGTCTGTCTTTACCTCTCGCTGTCTTGGTGAAGCAACCAGCATAATCAAAGACCCCATCCACCCAGAACATCCTCTCTTCTCTCCTCTTCCATCAGGTAGAAGATACAGAAGCCTGAGGGCACTACCACCAGACTTAAGGACAGCTTCTATCCCACTGCAATAAGACTATGAACAGTTCCCTTATACGATGAGATGGACTCTGACCTCACGACCTACCTCGGTGTGACCTTGCACCTTATTGCACAGCACTTTCTCTGTAGCTGTGACATTTCACTGTGTAATGTTATTGTTTTTACCTGTACTACATCAATGCACTCTGTACTAACCCAATGTAACTGCACTGTGTAATGAATTGACCTGTACGATCGGTATGCAAGTTTTTCACTGTACCTCGGTACAAGTGACAATAATAAACCAATACCAATACCAAGATGCTGAAATTGGAGTAGGGCATATCGTGAAAGATCTTCAGGCTGGAAGAGGAGAAGGAAGGTGGGGTGAGGTAATGGAGGTATTTTACAACAAGGATGTGAATTGAGCAGCCTTCATCAGAAGCCAACCTACATTGGCAAGTAAAGGAAGGGAGACAAATAGGATTCGGTGGGAGTATGGATACAGACACAAGTATTTCTTAATATACAAAAAAACTGTTCACCAAAAGAGCCGAGTCAGCTCTACATCACTTGAAAAACAGTACCTTAGTTTTTTGTTTGTTTTTATCCACCAGAGGAATTTGGTTGAAGGATAAAATTTTGCTCTTCTCCCCAACCAGACCTCCCAGCCGGACAAGAGTGGACCCAAGAAGCCTGAGGAAAACAAGCAAAGTAAATTCCAGTTGCAATTATTGCCGAACACAACGTCATTCCTTCTACTTCTACAACCTGCCACAGGAGGCAAACTCAACTTTTACTTTAAAACAGTGGTGGAAACATAAGAAATAGGAGCAGGAGTAGGCCATCTGGCCCATCAAGCCTGCTCCGCCATTCAATAACATCATGGCTGATCTGGCCGTGGACTCAGATCCAACTACCTGCCTTTTCCCCATAACCCTTAATTCCCCTACTATGCAAAAATCTATCAAACTGTGCCTTAAATACATTTAATAACGTAGCCTCTACTGCTTCCCTGGGCAGGGAATGCCACAGATTCACTACTCTGAGAAAAGCAGTTCTTCCTCATCTGTGTTAAATGTATTCCCCCAAATCTTGAGGCTATGTCCCCTAGTTCTAGTCTCACCTACCAGAGGAAACAACTTTCCTGCCTCTATCTTATCTATCCCTTTCATAATTTTATGTTTCTATAAGATTCCCTCTCATTCTTCTGAATTCCAGTCAGTATAATCCCAGGCAACTCAATCTCTACTCATAGGCTAACCCCCTCATCTCCGGAATCAACCTGGTGAACCCCTTCTGCACCGCCTCCAAAGCCAGTACATCTTTTAAAGTAAGGAAACCAGAACTGCATGCAGTACTCCAGGTGCAGCCTCACCAGTATCCTGTACAGTTGCAGCATAAACTCCCTGCTCTTAATTCAATCCCTCTAGCAATGAAGGCCAACATTCCATTTGCCTTCTTGATAACCTGTTGCACCTGCAAACCAACCTTTTGCAATTCATGCACAAGCACTCCCAAGTCCCTCTGCACAACAGCATGCTGCAATCTTTCACCATTTAAATAATAATCTGATCTTCTATTTTTCCTTCCAAAGTGGATGACTTCGCATTTTACTAATGTTGTACTCCACGTGCCAGACCCTTACCCACTCACTTAACCTATCTATATCTGCCTGCAGACTCTCCACATCCTCTGCACAATTTGCTTTTCCACTCAATTTAATGTCACCAGCAAACTTAGATACGCTACACTCAGTCCCCTCTTCCAAATCAGTAATGTATATCGTGAACAATTGCGGGCCCGGCACTGACCCCTGTGGCACTCCACTCTCCACTGATTGCCAACCAGAGAAAAACCCATTTATCCCAACTTTCTGCCTTCTATTGGTTAACCAATCCTCTATCCATGCTAATACATTACCCAGAACTCCATGCATCCTTATCTTATGGGCAAGTCTTTTATGCAGCACCTTATCGAATGCCTTCTGGAAATCAAAATATACAACATCTACCTGTTCCCCTCTATCCACTGCGTTCATTATATCCTCAAAGAACTCCAGTAAGTTTGTCAAACAGGACCTGCCCTTCATGAAACCATGCTGTGCCTTCCTGATGGAACCATTTCTATCCAGATGTCTCACTATTTCTTCCTTAATGATAGCTTCAAGCATTTTCCCAACTACAGACGTTAAGCTAACTGGCCTATACTTACCCGCTTTTTGCCTACATCCTTTTTTAAACAGTGGCGTGACATTTGCTATCTTCCAGTCCGCTGGGACCTGCCCAGAGTCCAAAGAATTTTGGTAAATTATCACAAACGTATCTACTAAAACTTCGACCATTTCTTTCAGTATCCTGGGATGCATCCCATCAGAACCAGAGGACTTGTATAACTTTAGGCCCACTAGTTTGCTCATCACTACCTCCTTAGCGACAGCAATTGTATCGATGTCCTCACCTCCTATCTCATCTGTAACATTTCCCTTTGGCATGTTAGACATGTCCTCCACCATGAAGACTGACACAAAATAGTCATTCAAGGCCTTGGCCATTTCCACATTACCCAATATTAATTCCCCCTTCTCATCTTCCAAGAGACCTACATTCACTTTAGCCACCCTTTTCCGCTTTATATAATTATAAAAACTTATACTTTGTTTTTATATTTTGTGCTAGTTTACTTTCATAATCTATCTTCCCTTTCCTTATTGCTTGTTCTTTGTTGCTTTTTAAAGTTTTCCCAGTCTTCCAGTTTCCCACTACTCTTGCCAATTTTGTATGCATGAGCTTTTAGTTTGATGCCTTCTTTTATTTCCTTGGTTATGTAAGGCTGGCTCTCCCCACCCTTACTGTTCTTGCTTTTAACTGGAATATACTTTTGTTGAGCACCATGAAAAATCTCTGAAAATTTTCTACTGTTCCTCAGCTGTCCCACCATATAGCCTGTGGTCCCAGTCTACACTAGCCAACTCTTCCCTTATCCCGTTGTAGTCTCCCTTGTTTAGGCATGATACACTGGTTTTAGATTGAACTATTGAATCCTCCATTTGTACGAGGAATTCAATCATACTGTGATCACACTTTCCAAGAGGATCGCTAACTACAAGATCATTAATTTTGCCTGTCTCATTGCACAGGACCAGATCTTAGATAGCATTTTCCCTTGTAGGTACACTAACATGCTGTACAAGAAAGCTATCACAGATGCTTTCTATGAAGCCCTCCTCAAGACTGCCTTGACCAACTTGATTCGCCCGATCTATGTGCAATTTAAAGTCCCCCATGTCGATTGCCACTCCATTCTTACATGCATCAGATATTTCTTGGTTTATTGCCTATGCCACTGTAATGTTATTATTCTGTGGCCTATAGACAACTCCCATCAATGGTTTTTCTCCCTTTGCCATTCCTAATCTCTACCAGATGGACTCAACATTCTGCTCCTTAGATCTTATATCATCTCTCACTATTGCCGATCTCATCCTTAATTAAGAGCGCTACCCCACCTCCTTACCTTCCTGCCTATCCTTCCGTATTACCTGATCAAGGATATCAGGTAATATGGAAGGATAGGTAGGAAGGTAAGGGAGGTGGGGTAGCGCTCTTAATTCCCAGTCATTTCCACCCTGCAACCATATTTCTGTAATGGCTACTAAATCATACCTCTTTGTACTGATTTGTGCCACAAATTCACTGACCTTGTTTCGAATATTACGGGCATTCAGATAAACATGGTCAGAGTATGGTACAGCAGAGGAGGCAGATGCCTTCTCCCCCTTTTCTGTCACTGTCTATTTTCATTTTATAAATATTATATACTCCCTTTCCTTTCTACATCCCTTCTTCTCAATGGGACTGCAATTTTTTCAGAAAGGTTTCGGATGATCACCACTTTTACTTTTCTAGTTTAGTGAACCTGCCAACAGCAGTCTCCATTGCTTCTACAGTCCCAGACTTCTTCATTCCTCTGAGTCTCATCAAGCCAAACAGAACTCGCTCTTTGCTGGTGACCTCTCAGTAAATTTTAAACTTACTCACCATAAGCACTTAGGTACTGGATGCTTTTGATGTTGGGGCTTTTTCCATACTGCAGCAACTTACCTCTATACCTGTCTCATGTCATTTTCCAAACCAAATTGCTCTCTCACTCCTATGTACTGTCTTGTTGCCATTTCACTTTACTGAACACTCCCCTTTGCTAATCCATTTGGAAGCTGATTTACCCTTAGTTTCCAGTTCTGATGAACGGTTTACACCTAATCATTACTCAGCAGTTCTAGCACCTGCTGTCTACGGGGCTTGTATGTTTACAGGGCTTGTATGTTTACAGGATACGAATCATTGTTTACATGGCCCTCTGTGGTTAAAGTCACCAGATTATATTATAGAATTCTGGCTCAAGAGCTAGACAACATCTTCTCAAAGTGTAGAACAAAGTTACCTGCCCTTTCCACGTTTGATGCTTTCTTTCAGGTGAATCTGCAGGGAGGATTTTGCATCTAAAGGATTTCCCTTCAATTTAAAGTCCAGTCTCTGATAACAAGAGCAAAAGAAGACTGATCAATTTTTTTTTAATTTAACATGAACAGTAAATGGCTTTGAAGGGTGGTTGCCTCCCTCCATCTCACCCAACACTGCCCACCTGTCCCTGTGTCACTCTATACCACATTCCTCCCTCCACTTTAGCTTATGCTGCCACTGCTCCCACACCATCTCACCTTATACTTTCATTCTCATTCTTTCACCCTTCACGCTCTCTCACCCATTATTGCAAAATTTCCCTCCCCACAATCACCATCAAGTGCACTCAAGTGCCCCTTTCCTCCAGTGTTACTGCATTGTCCCTCCGTCTCAACATATATTACACATCATTCGTCCTCATCCATTGAAAGGTCTGCTATGCAGATGCAATGTATACAAAATTCCCTTCTTCCTTCATTTAATCACACCACTGCCTGAACATAACCTCTCTCAATTGACCACTTGTTGATAGGTCACCTTGTGCCATTCACACTCCTCTCCAATCTTCCCAGATTCAAACAGCCCCATCCCTCTGTGTCTTACCCACATAACCATGACTCACCCTCACCCACCCAGATTGATGGTCATGTGTGTCACTGACAAGAACTTGATCAAGACTAGGTAAAGTTTGTTTATTACTCATGTTGACCGAAACCTCTCAAATGACTCCAGAAGATGGTGGATCCTTTTTAAGCTTTATGAATTATACCTCACGTCCATGCCATAAATAATAGACCTTTTGCAAGTGAGTGGGTATAGCTTTAAACTCTCAAACTACGTGGAGCTTCACATCCTGATATTGCCTTTCCACTTACGTCATCCCACCGCACATTCTGATCTTCCTCTGATAAGCCTGTTCTCTTCTTATTACCTAGAAAGTAAGTTACAGTTATTCAATGTTGCTTACAACTCACAATTCCATCACACTCCTGATTTATGAATGATGGACAAGGGTTCAGGGTGTCATGATGTAACCAACTCACAGCCTCTGACTCCAGTTAGGTTTCAAGTTAGATTTAACAAGGAGATACTAATAGACTTGCAGAAGCTACATACAATTGGCAAATTAACTGTGTTGAATGGCATAAAGAATAAGGCGCCCACATATTGAAGGAAGTCTAAATGGGATAAAGAAAATTACTTTGGAGCACAGATGCACTAATAACCAAATGTATTTACACATTAACAATAGAATTAAATTGTAGAATTGCAGTGGGTATCATTTCTGAAGGGACACTATTCAAAAGCAAGTAAGCTATGAAGAGAACAATGTTTACCTGAAAATGAGAAAATTATGTACAATTGCCTCCAAAAATGAATAGACAGGAACCAGAGAAATTGCAAGAAAGATTTACAAGAATGATACCAAATCAAAGAGACAGTCAGGAAAAAACAAAAGCTGGGCGCTCCACTTTCTAGAAAATGGAAGTTGAGGGACACCCTGAGAATGAACGCTACCATCATTCAATTGAGCAGACAGACATTTTCACGTGTGGGAGTCCAAAACTAGAAAAAGAGTCAATAATAAAGCCATTGTGGAATTCAGGAGAAATTTCTTTACCCAGATGGTGATGAGAATGTGGAATTCAATACAACAGGAAATAGTGCACCATGAAGATTGGCAAAGATGCATTAAGGGAAATTTAAGGAAACAGAGGAAAATGGGTATGCTAGCAGGGTGGTTATAAGCAGAGGTGTGAAAGAAATCCCATTTCATTCTCACTTATTGCAACTTTTTTGTTTAAATCAGGAAACAGAAAGCAATACAACGGGAGGGGGGTGATTCTCAGTAATAGCTGTTTGCAGATAATTGAGAAGGAAGGTAATTGGACCAACGATGCAGTGTTTCCTCAGTGTTCACAACGTCAGGGGGTTCACAATACCATAACACATATTGCTGAGTTAAATTCTCTAACTTGTACAGAAGTTGTTTCCACAGAGGCAGTGGCGGTGCGGGGGGGGGGGGGGGGTGGGTAGGGGCGAGGAAGAAAGAGGAGGTTAAAGAATCGATGGTTATAAATATTAATTAGTCAACAATCAATCCAACAGATTTTCTTTACCCAAAGCTGTCAGAATATGGAACTAATTAATGCAGGGAGCAAGCCAGCTGAACAGGGTAAATGCATGAGAGGAAGCTAAATAAACACACGGGGGAGAAAGGAACAGAAAGATATGCTGCACAGAATCACAGAAAAACATCACAAACAGAAAAGCCATTCAACCCCTCATGCCTATGAAAGCCAAAACAGAGTCACTATGATGGATCTCTCTTCCCAGCTCTTGGCCCAAAGCCTTGTTGGTTACAACATGTTCATGCAAGTGCTTTTTAAGTACGGTGAGCATTTCTGCCTCTGCCACCCTTTCTGGAAATGAGTTCCAGACCCCCATCACTGTTTGGGTGAAAAATTTTCCTGAAATTCTCTTTAATCTGTCTACCAATTGCCTTAAACCTATGCCTCTGACTGCTGATCTCTCACTGTTTCGTACTAAGTAGGGTAGGGGGAACATGGACCAATTGCCAAAGGGCTGGTCTCAGTGCTGTAAATAAAAAGGAAATGCAGTCAATTGAATCTGTCTTTGCTCTCTTCAGTGTCTGCCCAAGACAAGCACAGCCACAAGTCTATATGGGTAGTTAGAAAACACAGGCACGGTAGCGTAGCGGTTAGCGCGGCACTATTACAGCGCCAGTGATCGGGGTTTGATTCCGGCCGCTGTCTGTAAGGAGTTTGTACATTCTCCCGTGTCTGCATGGGTTTCCTCCGGGTGTTCCAGTTTCCTCCTACATTCTAAAAGACGTACGGGTAGGTCAAATTGGGTTTAAAAAATGGGTGGCGCAGACCCATTGGGCCAGAAGGGCTTGCTACCACGCTGTAAATAAAATGTAAATTTAAATTTAAAAAAATTAAATATGCATCATTTTACCACTTTCAAAATCTTGTTACTTGTACGTAGATGGCAGAAGAATCAGCAGGAGTTGATGGGAAATAAGTAGAGGAAGAGGACTGACGGGAGTGCTTCAAGACCTGGCACAGACTCAATGGGCCTCCAACGTCATGTGATAGATTCTTGATAAGCAAGGGAGTGGAAGGTAACAGGGATAGGCAGGAAAGTAAAATTGAGATAGCAATCAAATTAACCATGATCTTATTCAATGGGGGAGCTTTGAGAGCCCGAGTGACTCCTAACCCATATCTTCGTATGACATCTATCAACATACAGCCTGAGCAGAATTCCTCCACCACACCACCCACAATGACTATTTTTCATCTCTTACACTGGATTCTCCTACTGAGACTGGCATTAGAGGGAGTTTGTGTTGGCTTGTGTGCACCAAGATTTCAAGCTGGCAATACAGCCACAGGCAGAGCTTGTATAGGGGAGGCTAAGGGGAACAAAAATGACTCTCACAGTGCCCCTCTCAGCTGCATTATAAGACCACTACAGAAAGAATAGCGCCAGACTAAAATTCATACCACCCACCCCCCACTCCAGCACCAAATGCCAACTCAATGAGCACAACAGATACAAATGATCACAAGTTGAATACTTGCGGTGTTTTTTTTAAAAGAACTTGTAGGTCACTACATACCAATGTTTTACACAGAGATTTGTTGGACTTTGCCAGGACTGGACGACTTGAGTTATAAGGAGATACTGGATAGGCTGGGGGCGTTTTCCCTAGAGTATAGGAGACTGAGGGGTGATCTTATGGAGTTATATAAAATCTTGAGGGGCATGGATGAAGTGGATGGTCACAGTCTTTTTTCCCCAGGGTAAAAGTATAAAACTAAAAAGCATAGACTTAAGATGAGACGGGAAAGATTTAAAGGGGACTTGACAAGTTTTTCCCCCACACAGAGTGGTGGGTATATGGAACGAGCTGTCCGGAGGAAGTGGTAGAGGTAGAAACAATTACAACATTTAAAAAAAACATTTAGACAAATACATGGGTAGGAGAGCTTTAGAGGGATATGGGCCAAAGGCAGACAAATCTGTTGGGCAAAAGGGCCTGCTTATGTAATGCATAATTCTATGACTCCATAACCAAAGCAATTATGATTCATCTTTTCAAACCTTTGTAAAAAAAAAATGATGGCCACTGTATATGAAGATTCTAACCAACATAGGCAAGGTGAAAGGAAGAGTTATATATAAAAAAAATCTGGCAAGAGAAATGCGTCAAGTGTTTAAAGTTCTATCTTCACAGAAACACTTCAATGCCGTAAAGGATTGGGAAGCCTGGAAATAAGTTAACTAGAAGTAAGAGGTATCCTTCTGCCAAAGTTTTTGCTTGCAACACAACCAAGGATCACATTGACTAGCATTATCTACTTTATCACCCTGAATTACCCGATCACCCCGCCCAAATAGTCCTTCACCAAAATTTTCCATTTTCTATAATCAGTCACCTTTCAAGGTGCTGCAGTGCAGAAAATAAAGCTACATCAGGAGGAATTCTCTTAAAAAGGATGAAGCAGTTTGGACTACAGTTGAAATACCTGAGATAATAGTGGAGGAATGAAAGTGTCCTCCACCTCCCCCCCAAGTTCTTACTAGTACTTCAATGTAATTTGCCAAATGTGTTGTCTACCTTGCAGCTAGTATACTGTCCCAGTTCTTATATTTCACTTTCAATAACTTGCACTTATAATGGCATTCATAATATAGAAAATCCCAAGGTGCTTAATGTAAAATCTCATCATCTTTATGAAGAAGCCTATTAAGAAAATGGATTGCATTGTTATGGGGCTCAACCAAGACAGGCCAAAACGGAATAAATATCTTAAGCAGAGGAAGATACAGGGCCACAGAGAGAGCAGGGAAAACCTTTTCTTAAAGAGTAACCGCAACATCATTGGGCCTAATTGCCATTTTGCACTAGTCAAAAGCAAAAGAGGCAAAGTTTAGAGGACAGACTAGGTTACACAGACAGGCTACCCAGGGAATGAAAACTACACGTTAAATGCTCAGGATTTCGCCCAATGCCCCCAGGAAGGGCGGCTCTCCCAATCCAAGACTTGTTAACCGGAGGCTGTGGGCAGGCAGCCATTCCCTGGGCTTGCTGAGGGGGGTGGGGGGGGGCAGGGCTTGCCGAGGGTGCTGGGGGAGCATGGCTTGCTGAGGGGGGGGAAACGGGGCTTGCCGAAGGTGCTGTGGGGGGGTGGGGGGGCAGGGATCTGTTCTCACCCCCCTCCTCCCCCCCCCCGCCGTGAGGGGGGCAGGGATCCGTTCTCACCCCCCCTGTGAGTGGGGGGGGGGGCAGGGATCCGTGCTCACCCTCCCCTCTGAGGGGGGCAGGGATCCATTCTCACCCTCCCCTGTGAGGGGGGCAGGGATCCATTCTCACCCTCCCCCCCGTGAGTGGGGCAGGGATCCATTCTCACCCTCCCCCCGTGAGTGGGGGGGGCAGGGATCCATTCTCACACCCCCCCCCCGTGAGTGGGAGGGGGCAGGGATCCATTCTCACCCCCCCTCGTGAGTGAGGGGGGCAGGGATCCATTCTCACCCCCCCCCCGTGAGTGGGAGGGGGCAGGGATCCATTCTCACCCCCCCCCGTGAGTGGGAGGGGGCAGGGATCCATTCTCACCCCCCCCCCGTGAGGGGGTGGGGGCAGGGATCCATTCTCACCCCCCCCCCCCCGTGAGGGGGTGGGGGCAGGGATCCATTCTCACCTCCCCCCCCCCGTACCTCTGAACAGCACAGACACGTAGAGGCGGGACCTCTGGAGCCTGGAGGCGGACAGCCCTCCGACCTTGAGCATCTTCAGCTGCCAGCCGCGCCCCGCCGACCGCCGGGCACTCGACGCGCGGCGCCTTCCATTCCCCTCCTCCGGCGGCCGGTACCGGGGAGCGGGAACGCGGCCACGCGCACAGGCCGTGTCACAAAGGGCACCACGTGACAGGGGCCGCTCGGCCCTGGCCACGCGCACAGGTAGCCCGCTAACGGCCCGAACAACGTCACCGCCCAATCGGGCGGCAAAAAACCACGTGACCTGGAGAGCCAGGGCCAAGTCCGCCAATGGGGCCACGCAATCAGGTCACGTTGGACCTCATCGGGCGGTCTTGTGACCACATGGCGCTGGAAGGGTTTTGGATCGTCAGCCTCTAAGGTGCGGTTAGGTGAGAGGCATCATAACACGCTACTCGAGGTGAAGTATATATTATGTACGACCTCCTCGTTTGTTTTGTGATAAATCCTCTTGAGTGCACCCAACCCGCTGTTAGTTTAAAGATCGTTAAAGGTATTCTTCTTTGGCCGACGTTAAATCAATGGGTTGGCTGAGGGGACCAGTTGTCGTAGTTTTAGGTTTGTGACCTTGCACCTTATTGCACTGCACTTTCTCTGTAGCTGTGACACTTTACTCTGTACTGTTATTGTTTTTATCTATACTACATCAATGGACTCTGTACTAACTCATTGTAACTGCACTGTGTAATAAATTGACCTGTACAATCGGTATGCAAGACAAGTTGCATCGGTATGCAAGACCTCGGTACAAGTGACAATAATAAACCAACTGCAGTACAAAATCTCTTGGGGTGTGAGTAGGGAGGAGGATATAAAGAGACTTCAATAGGATACAGGCCGTCCCTGGGTTATGGACACCTCCACATACCAGCAAGCTCCCATAATGTAAATTTAAAAGGCCGATGAGGTACATGCATTTGTTCCTATGAATGGCAGAACTAATTTCCTCTCTCTCTCCCCGCTTCTAGTAGTTGTTCTTTCTTATCAACCTTATGTGTTTTTGATGCCATTCATTACAATACTGTGGAGGTCCGGTTACCAGATCAAGTGATTTTTGTGTATTTTCTGACTTCTGGATAAAATTGATTTAAGGATGTCTGTAAAAACGGAACCCGTTCGTTTCCTGGGGATGGGCCTATGTGGTGTGAGTGGGCAAGAGTATGGCAGATGGGTGTGGAAAAGTCAAGTGGTCACTAATGCACAATGTGTAAAAGCAGATTAGTTTTTAAGTGGTACCAGCTTGAGAAGTGTTGATTTTTCAAAGCAACCTAGGTGTCCTTGTCTCTAAATCATTTAAAGCTGACATGCTGATAGGGCAATCATTCACAAAGACAAATTATGGGTTGACCTTTATTATGAAAGGACCTGAGTACAGGAGCAAAGAGGTCTTACCCCAAGTATCTAGGCCATTGATCATACTAACCTTTGAATATCATGTACAGATTTGGTCTCCTAGTGTAGGTGGGCAAAAAGATTTCATGGACCAAAGGACCTGTTTCTATGCTGTACAACTCTGACAATGAATACACTTTCCATAGAGGGAATGCACTGAGGATTCGCTAGACTGGTTCCTAGAATGCTGTATGAGGAGAGATTGAATAGACTTGGTCTGTGTTGTCTGGAGTTCAAAAGAGAAGTGATCTTATTGCTATTTGCCCTGCAAAGATTTTATGTTTACAGGGAGGATGTTTCCTCTGACTGAGTCTAGATCCAGGGTGTCATAGTCTCAGAGTAAGGGTTACTCATGTATTATGAGTAAGGGTATTGCTATGAGGATAGGTTGGACAAACTTGGGTTGTTTTCTCTGGAGCAGCAGAGGCTGAGGGGAGCCGCTGTCTGTAAGGTGTTTGTATGTTCTCCTCACGTCTGCGTGGGTTTCCTCCCACATTCCAAAGGCATAAGGGTTAGAAAGTTGTGGGTATGCTATGTTGGTGCTGGAAGCGTGGCGACACTTGTGGGCTACCCCCAGAATACTCTATGCAAAAGATGCATTTTGGTGTGTGTTTCGATGTACATGTGACTAATAAGGATATTTTATATTCTGTCAGTTGACTTTGAATGAATTTGACTGATATGTAAAGTCTGTGCACAATATCCACATTTTGAAAGTTGCACTCTTAAAGCAAAATGTATGCTTGACATTATTTGAAATATATTAGCAACACAATTCTATTGATGAGAATTTTCTAATTCTTGGGAGTTTTAGATTTTATCAGTTTAAAGACATTAAAATGTTGGCCCTATCTACCTATAATTTTGGTATTCTTGATGCTTAAGATCATCCTCTGACACATTTATACACCAACTTCTTTGCTGCTTAATCCCATCTAAATACCAAAGATGTTTGCCTAATTACCTCATTCTTAATTTTTTAATCTTACTTTTCATGTCAAATATACAAGTTCTCTTTTCTCAGTGACTCACTGTGATGGATGTCTTAGTAACATGAATACGTACAAATATTTCTTTGTTTCTACACTGGTACCATTTTGATGTTTTCTAGCCCACAGACGTCTATAAAATCATGAGCTCCTTTTGGAACACTAATGTGTAATCTCCAGCAATGACAAACTTATTTATTTCTACCCCATATTTCCTGTTCATAAAATAATCTAGCCAACTCAACCTCCAATGGGTCCTTGCTTTTTAGTTTCAGATTTCTCCAAGGTTTTCTGACAATCTTTATCACATTGATTGCACTCCTCTTGTTTTGCATACCTGTAAAACTCAAGACTGAACGCAATCTCACTTCTCCAAATTCATACTTTATTTGATGTTCCTTATTTAACGAACTCTTTTTACATTTTCTATTTTCTAATCTCTTAAAGATTTACCCATTAACATGTTACATCTACACAATGCCTTCAAAGCACCTTGATATCCACTGAGGTTATGAAAGGCACATTCTTTTGAAGTGTAGTTATTGTAGCAGCAAATTTGTGCACAAGTACCCACAAACTGCAATATATAATTAATTATTTTAGAGAAATCAAACCAGACACTGTTAGAAATACTCAGCAGGGCAGGCGGCATTTGTGGAAAGAAAATGTTAATGTTTCGGATCAACGACAGCACAGTGGTGCAACTAATAGAGCCACTGCCTGACAGCGACAGAGACTTGGGTTCAATCCTAACCTCGTGTGCTGTCTACATGGAGTTTACACATTCTCCCATGACGGCGTAGGTTTCTTCTCAGTGCTGTGGTTTCCTCCCCACATCACAAAGGCATGTTGGTAGGCTAAATTGCTCTGTGTGTGTGTGTGTGTGTGTGTGTGTGTGTGTGTGTGTGTGTGTTAGAATCAAGGGAGATTTGATGAGATTGTGGGGAGAATAAAATGGGATTAATGTAGGGTTAGGGGAAATGGGTTGTTGATGGTCTACGTGGAGACTTGGTATGTCAAAGGGCCTGTTTCCATTGCTATATCTCTCTAGAACTCTATGATCATCAACCAAGTGTTAACTTTTCGGGCATATGACCAGAACTGATGAAAGGTCATCAATCTGAAACATTAATTGTTTCTCTTCTCCACAGATGTTGCTCGATCTGCTGACTATTTCCAGCAATCTGTTTTGATTTCAAACTTCTAACATTTGCATTTTTTAGTTTTTTGGTCAGTATAGTGATGCTGATTTAAAAGGTATGTATTAAATCTTCTCGGTTGTCCTTTGAATAGTCTTTGAGAGGGAAGATAAGGTCTTGGCTTAGCATTTCATCTTAAAGGCTGTACACCTATCACTGCAGCAATCCCTCAGTATTGTCCTGGAGTACCAGTATACAATTTTGTGCTGAAGTCCCTGGAGCAGGAGTTGAACTTATAACCATCTGACACATAGGCAAGTGCCACTGACTGACAAGTGACCTTAAAGCTTCCTGACTTATTTACCAATTCCTTCTTTTCTCTGG
This sequence comes from Pristis pectinata, assembly GCF_009764475.1. Taxonomy (NCBI): domain Eukaryota; kingdom Metazoa; phylum Chordata; class Chondrichthyes; order Rhinopristiformes; family Pristidae; genus Pristis; species Pristis pectinata. The sequence continues at coordinate 3,879,691 of NC_067433.1, forward strand.
AATTTAGCAAGCTTACAAAATGTAGACTCTTGCTAACTCTGTTCTCCAGATAAACCCACCTGTTCTCGTTGCTGCAAAGTGCAGTCGAGCTAAACTCCACAACGCTATTCAAATCTTACATTATACATTTGTTGCTATCTATGACACAAGTTTATATCAAAGTTTGAACATGTGATGTGGGTTGAGCACACCATCAATTTTTACAACCAGATTTGAAGAGTTTTTAAAAAGTCAAAATAAGATGAAAATGTTAATTTGGGTTAGAATTTCTGCAGAGAAAGGTAACAATATTGGAAAGGGTAAGCTGGAGTGTGAAAAACAAAACAATGATGACAACAGCCAGCTATTTGAACATTTTAATGCCTTAAAGTATCTGTCTGATTCAGCAGTATAAAATGAAGTGGTAGCATTTGTGATTGCATTACTGCAGCATTCAGTAACCCAGAAAACCATGGTCATCAGTTGTTGCTTCAGCAATATGAGAGGTGAGTGAAGATTTTTATAAATCGTCCACAGTTTGATCAGCACATCAAGCCATGATCCACCAAGCAAAACTCCAACATGGCGCAGTGAAGGAAGAGAACTGTTTCTTTTCCAAAATCCACATTTGATAATGCAAGTGCTGTACCGGGAAGGCATGTTAAATTCAGAAAATGGTTATCATGTTAACATCCTGGGCTGAAGATACTCCTTCAAAGTTGGGTGGTCTGTCACCAGATCATGAGGTGCTCTCAATCTTCTGTCCTTTACTGTCCTTAGGGCAGGATTCTCCTTAAGCAAAACATCACACACCTCTTGATGACCCCTTTCTGCAGCCTATGGACAAAACACATGCAGCTTGTAAAGAACATTTTGCTATAATTCCATTCAAAGAACCAGCCATTACATCATTCGTAAGCTCACCAGTATAACTAGTAGGAAAGTAGCCTGTAGAGAATCCCTCACTTTTACCATAAAGAAAGTGCAAGTAGAAGTGCAATTTGGACCTGTTTCCCCACTTTCGAACAGTGTACTTTCAGTTTGATCTGGGTAAAGATACCGTTGGCTAACAGTTGGAGAGCTACAGATACAAAGACTAGTACATGCTAAAAGGCAGTTCAGTTCCTTCAATGAAGAATACATCTTGAGCAAGATTAACCATTTGGTGGAAAAAATGCAAATGCCGGAAATTTGAAACAAAGAAAGCAGAAAATTCTGGAAAAACTCAGCAAGTAAGGCAGCATCTGTGGAAAGAGAAATAGTTAATGTTTCAGGCCTGCTGCCTTTTGTCAGAACTTATTATAAATCCCATCTTAGATAATACCCAATTTTATGTTTTCATATGACTTTAAATCAAGAGAGAAGCTGGGTTAATATAGTAGACCCCCTTGCTAACCCTTTTTTCCCTTAAAGAGAGGAATTAAACCAAAATATTGCATGGAAAAAATGGGGATATGATCTTGAGAAGGATGGAGAGCCAAGAGCAAATGTCTATATTGCAATAAGAGTATGTTGTAGCACTGGACAAACTGATTATAGACATTCTCAGTGAGAGAAAAATATGCTGTGCTGTAGAGGAAATAGGTTGCAATAAACCATTTCACAGCACCTTTCACAACCTCAGGACATCCCAAAATATATTCCAAGCAATTAAATACATTTTAAGTATAATCATCATTGTGTGGTTTGAAATACAGCAGCCAATTTGCACACAAAAACCAATGTGATAACTGACCAGATAATTTGTTTTAGTGATGTTAGTTGCAAGAATAAATATTGGTGAAGACACTGGGGAAGCCTTATTGCTCTTTTTCAAATAATGCCACAGTAGTTTTGTTTATCCAGTTAAGAAGATGGGGTCTAAATTTAAGAATACAGGAAACAGGAGCAGGACTAACAATATGGCTCATTGAGCCCACTTGATATTCAATAAGATGACAACTAAATTTTCACAGCAACTCTATTTTACTGCGTTAAACCCATATCCTTTGAACCCTTTAGTGGTCAATAATCGTAGCCTATCTTAAACATACTTAAAGGCTGAGCATCCACAGCTCCATGGAGTGAATTCTAAACGTTCACGAACAAGTGGAGAGATCAGTATTTCAGCCTTAAATAACCAACAACTTATTGCAAGGCTGTGATGCTTGGCCCCAGACTCTCCAGCTACAAGAAATGATTTGTCAACAGTTAACCTGTCAAAGCCTTTTAAGAATTTAAGTCAAGTCGAGTTTATTGTTTGGTTCACTACTCAACTATTGTGAGGTGCAGGTACAATGAAAAACTTGCTTGCAGCAGCGTCACAGGCATGTAGGTTCATACAACACAGAAAATAAATTATACAAGACACGTGAAGATAAAAAAAATTTGCCAAACAAGACATTAGTGCGAAAAAGAGACAGACATGTGCATGGTCACTTTATATTCATGTTCAGGGAATTTTATATCCTTTACTGAGGTTGCTTCTAAACCAGAGAATATAGGACTATTCTACTCAAATGTCTTTTAGAGCTGTCTCATCTCGAGAATCAATCTGTTGAACCCACTATCAGCAAAGTGGGTGGGTTATAGCGAAGTAAATAATGCAATATATTTTGTGTGCAGTTTGAACTAAAGATCAGGTTTCTGGATCTGAGTAATCGGGTTATCTCTCTAGCCTCTAACTTGGATTAATATATCATCAGCCTGAATCATACAGATGATTCAGCCTTGCAACTCTCCAAGACCTATGTGCTTATCCAGTTCTTGTGTACTTCCTGATATTTATAACCAACACAGACGTCTGCTGAATCTCTTATGTAGCAATAAGAATAAACAAAGCATGCAGTATTAACTTTTATTACTAAGAGATGCTATTGAGATGAAAAACAGGATATAGGTAGCATGCAGCTCCACCAAGTGGTCATATATATGACATTTGCAGTTATAGGACACCTTTAACTTATTAGCAAAACATTCCAAGGCACAAATGGAGACATATGAAACAAGATTCGACATTGAACTACTTGGGGCATATTACCTATACATTGGTCAAAGCGGTAGATTTGGAAGAATATCGTTATAGGGTGAAGAAAGGTCAAGAGATCCAGGAAGAGAATTCCAGAGCTTTAGGCTTGAGGCAGCTTAAAGACGGTGGTGGAACAATTAAAACCAGAGGCCAAAATTGCCTAGCCTGTAAGGTTACAGGAGTGACAGAGATAGGGAGAGGCTAAGCCACAAAGTGATGTGAAAATTTGGATGGCAATTTTAAAACTGAGGTACTAAACAACCGGGAACCAATGGAGGTAAGTGAGAACAGGGCAAGTTAGGACATAGCAGGTTCTGGAAGACCTTAAACTGGCAAAATGAGGGAGGCCAGCAAGGAATGAGTCAAGTCTAAAGGCAGCACAGACATGGATGATGGTTTCAGCATCAAGCAAGGGCAGAGTCGGATGATGTTACAGAGGTGGAAAAGATGGCTTCAGTGACAGCACAGACACATGATCAGAAACCTGGCTCAAACACAACACCAAGACTGCGAAGTATGGTTCAGCCACAGAATTGCTAGGAATAGTGGCAGAGTTGGTGGCTCTGCAACAGTGTTTGGTGCAAGGACCACTGACAATGGTGTTGATCTTTGTTTCATTCCATTTCCTTTTCAGGATGTAGCCATCACTGTTGGGTAGCAGCAGTTGTGCAACAGCTCATCAACTTCAATAACCCAGGTTCAGTACCAACATTAGTGCTGTCAGCGTGGAGTTTGCTCATTCTTCCTGCGACCACATGGATTTTCTCCAGGTGTTTTGGTTTCCTCCCATGTTCCAAAGATGTGCTAAGTTAATTAGCTATTGTAAATTGCCTCCAGTGTAGGTGGGTGACAAGAGAATCGAGGGGAGTTGATGGGTATGTGAGAGAGAGAGAGCAGGTTGCACAGAACTAAGTGGTAGAATGGAATTGAGGGGGTTGCCCTGAGCCAGCAGAGATTTGAGGGGGTTGCCCTGAGCCAGCATAGATTTGATGGGCTGAATGGCCCCCTCCTGCATTTGTAAGGAAAAACAAGATGAGAGATCTTCCCCTCTTTAGATGGAAGGGATTTCTGCCTATTCAGTATTGGATGTCAGACAAGTCTGATATTTTTAGGGACAATGGAGGGATCAAGAAAGATGCTGATGAGTTGGAAGTGGGTGTTGCCAGCATAAATGCAGAAATCAGCACTGTTTTTGGATCATGTACTGAGGAACAAAAATAGGAGTCAGGAATAGATCTGTGGAGGACACCAGGATAAAAGTGAAGTTAAAAAGATGTCATTGGGTAATTTATTAGATAAGAATAAAACCAACTGGGTGGGGTTCCTCCCAGCTGTTAAACATTGGAGACTGGTGTGGCCAGCTAGGTTAGAGGCTGCAGGCAGAACAATGATAGGTAGTTTACCTTTGGCACATCATTAGGATGTCATTCCTGAAGTTGATAAGCACCCTTTTGCAAAGAGAAATTCGTCAAAGGGGGAACACCAGAACACAGTAACCCTGACAGCTACTTCAGCTGAAACTTTAAATAAAGGAATAATCGATTGGAGCAAAACATGAGGTGAAAATGCAGCTACATTACCATACCTTGTGTAAAGGGGTCGCACCATCATCATCCATGATAGCAGGGGTGGCTCCATAGGACAGTAATAGCTTGAGCACAGGGAGGTGGCCACAGTAGGCAGCCCTGTGGAGTGGGGTTGCCCCTCCTTTCGTCTGAGCATTGCTGTTTGCGCCATTCTTCAGTAAATACTCACAGATCTCGTAATCGCCACGGCGGCTGGCATAGTGCTGTGAACAAAAGTATAGAGGTAACCTGGAAGGAGCATTCAGTGGAAAGAGAAATCTTTAATTACCTTCCCCTTTTATACTCGATCAGCTAGTTGTTCATTAAAAGCCACATGGCCCATCCCGTATGCGATATCTCTAGAAAAGAGCCGTCCAATAGCTGCACTAACTGTTCTAAAGTACTGTAAATTTTCTTATTCAGGAATTGTACATTTCCTTTTCAAAAGTGGCTATTGAATCAACTTTTTCCATTCCTGCAATCCAAATCCCTTAACTGCATCTATAAAAATTTTCAACTTGCCTTAGATCTGTTCCCAATCAACTCAAATTTGTGTCCACTATCAACATTCCAATCAGTGAAAAATTCTTCTCAGTCAGAACTGCAACTGTAGTGTGTACCATGTGCAAAATGCACGACAGTTTCTCACTTAGGCTACTATGACAGCATCTCCTTCGAACCCCAGCACCAAGACAGCAAGCTCATGGGAATACTACCCCTTGCAGCTCCCCTTGTCAAAGTCATATGGCATGAAAAAAGGCCATTCAGCCCACCACATCCATACCAACCAACAGACTTGAAAATAAGTTGCTATTCCTTCTCCACTGCCAGGTCTAAATACTGGAACTCACTGCCCATAGAATTACCCTCATCCTGAACAAAACGAAAAAGGCATGTTCTTCATTCTATTAAAACTTCCTGTAACCTGGTCTGCAATGCTTTAAGGTGAACAGTTCTAGCTTCTCTTCCTGCATAACTGAACTTTTCCTTTCTTGATACCATACTAGGAAATCTTCACATGCTCCTCCAATACCATGACATGGTTCCAAAAGTGTGGTGTATGGAATAGGAGGCAATATTTCATCTTTTTTTTTAAAATGTATATAAAAGTTTAGGATAACCTCCTTGCTTTCGTATTCTGTGCTTTAATTCGTAAAACCCAGGACGCTGAATGCTTTTCTGAACAATCTTCATAACCTTTCTCAACATCTTCAAAGGTTCAAGTAAAAGCCCAGGTAGTGGGTTGGCTGGCCTTTCATGCCTCCTAGTGATCAATTCAAGAACAGCATGGAACAGTAACCTGGGTGAAAAGTGCCTTCAAGGAGGAAACATGAGGAACAAATTTCCACCCTTCCTAAATAATTACAGAACAATCTGCAGAATATTCAGGGTGAGCATCAAAGTGACTAGATTTCAGCTAACTGATGGGATTTCAGTTCCAGTCTAAAAGGATTAAGTAACAAATCTTAATCTAAATTAGAAATAAATTAGTTGATCTTTCCAATCTATCCCCAAGATGAAAATTGCTCTAACATTCCTCAGTTACTTTCCCTATGAACAGTCTATTCAAAGAGAATACTCCACAGTCCTCTACCACCGACTCTTTGGGCAGCAAACTAAATTGGAACCCTCTGAGGTGAGCCTGTGGCTCTCTGACAGTTTATAATGGAGATCATCTTGCAAAGCATTAACTCACCAATGCTGTGTAGCCTGACAAATCAGGTGAATTAGGATCAGTTCCCTTCTCCAGAAAACTCCGCACCTTGCTGAATTCACCGTTACAAGCAGCTGACCAGATGCCTACATAGAGAGAAGAAATTTTAGTCAAATAATTCACCAGTTATTTAGCTAATATAACTTGTTCCCTGTAACTCTCCCAGTTTTTCCAATGCAACTGTACTTCCTACCTAATTGTATGTAATTGTAACTGATCTGCAATCTACATGACCTAAACAGCCAGTTCCTATTCCCATGTTTCTCTATTGCTCAGGGATTATATATTCTTCCCTCAACCATGGTGCCTGAAAAGTAGCTTTATTTATATTGCTTATTTTCCTCCCTTCTAGTTTCTTTTTTTAAAACTGATATAGATAAAAGGCAAATGACCAGTACCCAAGTGCTCCACCTCCAACGATCAGGTTCCTTTAACACAGACCCTCAGCTCTTTGGATGACTTGCTTCCACTCTGGTTTGTGGGACCTTGGGTGGCTGATGAGCCAATGTGTGAGCAAGGTGGAGCTAGAGATGCTTGAAAGGGTTGGTGGGTGGTCTGGGAAGTGGTGCACTCCTTCCACCATTTACAGAGGGGTTTTGTATGCTTCTGATGCATGGATTCAAGGGCCTAGGTGCCATCCCAAATGCCTCATCTCCACTTTGAGTAATTGTGGGCCAGGGATTCCCAAGAATCAGTAAAATGTATTTCCTCAAGGAAGCTTTGAGCATATGCATGAATCTATTCCTCTGTCTGCCTGGTAATCTCTTCCTGTGACAGAACCAGTGTTCGTTTAGGAGTTTGATGCTAGGCATGCAAACAACATGGCCTGCTGTTGTGTGAAAAGGTTCTTTTGGAATCTTAAAGATGGAGGAGTCTGGACACAGGCTTTGGATTTTAAAAGTAGTTTAATCACAAAGGCAAACGCGGGGACAGAATGAATGGGAACAGATGAACACACTCTCTCTCACACACACACACACACACACACGCAGGAGACTGCGAACGTGAGGGGGAAATCGCAACGAGGATCTCACACACACACACACACACAGTATAGAAGATGCCTATTCAATCAGCCTGTGCCCACTCTTTACCAACTGTAAGGAGAGAATTAAATTTTCCAGAAGTCATATTTGATTCCTGTGTGTAACAGATAATGGTGGTTATAAGACAAAATGGTGTCAGCTTGGAATGTGGGAATGTTTTGAGAACATACTGGAGTATTGGTACACAGCCTTGAGAGTAGGTAACAGTGAAAAACATATTTTTCTGTAACACCTGCTGTCAGTGTCTTTAAGTTAGGCACCTAGACAGAAGGTCATGAGAGATGGAAAAGTACTAGGGTAGAGGTTCTGAAGGGTATAAAAGGGGGCTACTTTGTGCAAATTGGAATCTCACTTTAGGCTGGAGTTGTGACCCGTACTAAGAGACAGACTGATACAAGGCAGAGAGAGAGAAAACTGTAGAAGAGGCTCTCGGACACCTGGGGTCCCCTGAGCATTGTATTAGATTGGTTCATTGATTGGTTGATTGATAGGTATTCTTTCCTTCTGTATTTTAGTGGAGTGGTTAATGAGTAGTCTTCATTATAATCCTAATAAAGTAGGTTTTTTTAAAAAACCTTCAACACATGTTAAAGTGCCTCTTTTGTTTGCAAATTCCTGATTCAGCAGCAAGAGGTAAGAACAAAGAATGAATTTTAAAATATTTTCATTACACAATCGGCATGGTCGACAGGATTCAGCGCAATGTTTTGCGAACAACAGGATGTACCTGCAGGCGGGACTGAGTTTAGGATACCAGGGTGGATGGACAACACCCATTGTTTTGGAGTAGTGGCTAACACATTGTCCACGTGTTGACCTCTGATGTTTTGGAGAGCTGAGGTGGAAAGCAGTAGTGGTGACATCCCGGGTAGGGCAGGCACTCTGTTAAATACGGTAGGGTTTCCCAAACATGAGAGCAAGGGTATGGCCTTATGGATCTTGCTGTGCACCCAGAAAAAGGAACATGACTTGCGTCAAGCAACGCAGCAACGTGGCCACTCTTCCTTGGAAGGTGATAACCCTGGAACAGCAAAATGTCACTTTAACTGAATCGGCTAAGTCAGCCTACAAATGGGTTCAAAAAGTCAAAACCCAGCAAATCTTCCTAGCCTGTAGTTGAATTAAAGCCCGCCAGGAAAATTGGGAACAGCTGAGGGATCCGGATCCGGATCCAGTTAGAGTAAGGGTTGGGATCCCGATAGCTGGGAAGGCAATATACTGTATAGCGTGACCCCGACACTCGGCGTGGCAATGGTCCTGAGGATCTCCCACCTCTATGACCTCCCACAGATGAGAACCAATGACTATCCACAGTACCAAGACTGTGATTGCGGAGGATGAACACACGACTCAAGAAGAAAGAATGACTGATCAACCCAGGAAAAGGGGGCCAATAGGGATAAATTTAAACAATAAGACTGAAGAGCCTCTTGCCGTAGGAACTGGCAGATACAGGGAAAGCCCCTGTGGGGACAGGCACTCTGGGAACAAATTTGGGAGGTGGCCAAATGAATGAAGATCACTATTTTTCGCGTAGATGCCTACCAGAAAGACTCCTCCATCCACTACCTTTAATAATCAAGTGGACCGGCTAGTCCTGGTAAACCAGATCAATATTCCTAAATCCCATGCAATGGGACAATGGGCACATAACGTGGCTAGCCATCTGGGCACGCATGATACCATTGAATGGGCTAAGCAATGAGGTGACTAAGAAAGTTATCACTGCAAATGTGATGTTTGCAACAGGTTAAAAGGAGCTATCCCTGAAAGACCAGCTGCCCACATTAAAAGGGGCACTGGCCCAGCCTAGGTATGGCAGATCGATGACATTGGATCCCTGCCACAGCAGCAATGATTTAAATACTTGCTCACTATGGTTGACACCTATTCGGGTTTTCTGATGGCAATTCCCTGTACAAAAGCTGATCACATTCTGAAAGGATTGCAGAAGTTAATCAGTTGTTATGGGGACCTGCAAGAAATACAATTGGATAATGAGTCTCATTTCTCAGGACAAGCCATGAAAGACTGGGCCACCGGCAAAAGCATTTATTGGGTGTATCATATATCCTGTTACCCCCAAGCATTGGGGTTAATTGAGGGGATGAATGGACTTTTGAAGCAACAAATCCATCTGTTAGCAGCAATCCACACCCTACAGGGGTGGCCAAATGTACAACATGAATAACAGACCCTTACCCCAAGGATCACCTATAACTAGAAAGGATGAAGTGTACCCCAGAACCCGAGGAGGAAGCGGACGCTGGAAGAAAGGTTCCTACAGTGAGTGGGAGAGTATAGGTGCACGTGCCAAGTTCTCCAGCGTGCAAGGGGGAGACTGTGGCAAACGAAGGTGGTAACACTTGCTGGGTATCAGTACAAGGGAAAGATCATTTGGTGTGGTTAAATGGTGAGAAATTGAAAAAAAACGGGTGTAATCTCGAATTTCAGATGCTTTGTTTCCTTTTAGGAAGAATTGCAACACCCTCATTCCTCCTATCTGTGACGTGGACCCTCCTTCAGGTAGAGATTACTGTCTGAACATGTGGGAAGGACACACAAGGACCTTGCCCCAACATGGAAAGAGGAGATGTCCTCTGATGTGACAACCCCCCTGTACAACCATGGAATCTGACTGTAGTTAGTTGTAATTAGGTTTGCCTCACTTGAAATAAAGCATAGGACTGGAGAATCAATGGGGGGGGGGGGGGGGTGGGGGGCGGTAGTGAAAACTGGCAGTGCCATGTGGGGATGTAATTTGTCACCCCAAGGTTCAGTGTCACCTCACCAGACACAAAGCTCCGATGCTGCCTGGGGTTGGGACTGTCAATAACCTGGGAGGAACTGAGGAAACATTTTAGTAGGGATGAGGATTTGTTACCTCCCATTCCATATTTAAAGATTAATTTAGATAGATTAGTTATATGTGGGGAATAGGTTATACACCATCTGGGCCATGCCATCTTCTTGTAGCTACCATCGGGCAGGAGGTACAGAAGCCTGAAGTCCCACACCACCAGGTTCAAGAACAGCTCCTTCCCCTCAATCATTCGGTTCTTGAATCAACCTACAAAACCCTAATCACCACCTCAGTAGAGCAACACTATGACCACTTTGATCACTTTGCATTAAAATTGACCTTTTTTTTTGTTTTAATTGTGTTCTTTCTTGCAAAACTTGTGTTTAATTTATGTTTTTTCTTGTGAATACTGCCTACATGTGCCTGTGATGCTGCTGCGAGTAAGTTTTTCATTGCACCTGTGCATACATGGACTTGTGCATGTGACAATGAACTTGACTTTGCCTTTAGAACATGCTGGGGAAGTAAAAGCTGAAATGCTGCTGTACCTCTGTCAAAATCCATTTCCTCTAGTGTCTGGTGTACACTTCTCGGGACTGAGGAGTCAATAGAACAGCAGGCACAATCCAAACTGTGGTTAGCCGAGGCCATAGTTCTGGCTGAAAGTAGATGCTGTGGCCCATAGACCAGCAAAGCCCAGCTACAAGACAAAATGTAAATACAATTAAGACTTTGGAAACTGAATTAATTAAAATTCACAAGTTTGGTCTCACTGTACTGGATCTTGTCCTGTTTGCTTTCTCTAATATTTGCAAACAAACTTGTTTGGTTCACAAAACCTTCCAGTTTTTTGGCTTGACAAGCCGATTTAGCAGTGGTGTTACAGCTGGACTTGACACCTGGAGTAGAACCTGCTGCTAGCAACTAAAGATCACAATCGGGCTGCAGGTCCCATCCTACCTTTACCTTACTAAGAGTATAGTAAAAATGAGGAACTCCGTACCACAGAGAACCAGAAGCGGATAGCACGGATTACAGAGAAGCTGGGCAAGTTCATGAGGGGGGAAAGGAACTGAAAAATATGCCGAGGACAAAGAGGAAGAATAGATATGTGGAATCTAAAATCAGCACGGATCGATTTCTAGAATTGCATACAGCACAGAAACAGACCAGTCAGCCCAACTAATCCATTCTGCTATTTAAACTCCACTCACGTACCCTCCGATCCTTCCACTCCATCTATTACATTCTACCTCTTCAGCGCCCCCATAAATCCATCTGTACTTATGCTTTGTGGAACTGAGTTCTGAATTTCTCCAGGTAATGATATTTTTAATGTATTCCCCATTCTATTTCTCGGTGACCGTCTTTTTATTGATCTTTAATTTTGTTATTCCCCACAACTGGAGGAAGGCAAGAGGGATGTGATGGGTACTTCACGCTGTAACTGCAGGCCTCGCGGCCAGACAGACCCTCTCGCCCATAATTTGCCAGCATAGTTCGTTCAAACATCGCGCCAATAGTTTTCGCGCAACCTTAATGTACCCGGTGACCTGCATTCTCTCCGGGAGAGTCATCTGGGCTGCTCTCCAGGAGCTATCATTTAATTCCGGGAGAATACCAAAGTAGGGGTGGAAGTTCTAATCCCACGACTCTCTTCGTCTTCGATAGTCCGCCACATCCAGTCTTTAAATGTTCCTTTCCACAGGTACAGCCTGATCTGCAGAGTTCTTTCCCTGGCATTTTGTTTTTTTTAGTTATTTCAACACCATCTTTAAAAAGCCTGCGTCAATGTGCTTGGCAAGGACCCCATCCAACAGTTCTCCGCCCACATTTCCAGTCTGACACTAGGTCTCGTTCAATTCACAAGCCTGGGGTCAAAATTACATGGCAATACAACAAGTTTCACAAAACGATCTGCTTAACCACTAAATGGACAGTCGTTCAAATCCTGAAAGCATTATAAAATCGAAGACTGGAAAGATCCGGCCTACGTGCAATCAACTGAACATGGCCGCGAAAACAGTGTGCACTTACAGACAAATCCTGGTGAGTCAGCGCTTCCTACACCACCATCGTCGGAATAACGGCAGTCTGAACTCTGAGTATTTCTCGATGCAAACACGTCCATCCTACTCACCTGTTACAAACTCAGAGGAACACGATGTAACTAACCTAGTGAAAAGATACAACTAAGTCCGCAGCCAATCAGAGCGATGGGGCGGAACCTGAATGTATCCAAATTAAAGCGTCTCGGAAGCAAGTGAGATGAGGGAATTCGTGATCTGTTCTTAGGTCCCCGGTAAATAGGTACTCGACAATATATTTTTATTAAACAAATTCACCAATAATTACTCTTCCACCTTGGCCTTGTATGCGAACAGCAGATAAGTTATAAAATATAGATATGTGTGTAGGGTTCGGTTTTAAGCCACAAACGCAATTCCATTAGTTGAGTCGACCTTCAGCAGTACGGGCTAAATCATGGTCTCCCTCCAGATAATTCACCAACGCTCAATATCACTTTATTGTCCTCTCGCAACACTAAAGGATTTATTTTAAAATGGTCGCATTGCAGGTATTTTTCCTGCCAGTATCTCTTTTGGACTACGTAATGTTGACAGCACTATTGCTGGGCCAATATAATTACTTGTGAGGTGAATTTGGAGGAAAGCCGCCGTGATATTTCTGGTCGTCTTGATGATAGAGGTCCTACGGAGAGGTGGAATGCTGAGTAATCATAGATTTCTACAGCTCATTCTACTTACAGCAACCACAGCATATTCCTAAGAAGTGGCAAGTGGTGACACTGCTCTCTGTCCTACATGCTGCTGAGGTTGAAATGTCACCGCACAGCCCTTTAAGGTGAGAATTCTGTCATACTCCTGCTGAGTCCTGTATAGGACAATAAAGTGATGTAGAGTACAATCCAGTACATACTGTGAAGGCACTACACAAAAAGTGCTGGAGGAGCTCAGCAGGTCAGGCAGCATCCATGATGGGGGAAATAAACAGTCGACGTTTAGGGGGGCGGGGGCAAAGGGCCTGTTCCTGTGCTCTATTCTTCTATGTTCTGTTCAATGGTTATCACTCCCCCCAACATTAAAAATGGGACATTCAGTGAAAGTGGTGCCATGGAAAATCAAGAGATGGTTGGGCTTTTCTTGCCTGAGGTTATTAATTGGCATTTATGGAATGTAATTATCATCAGATCAAGCCTGAATGTTGCCTACCCACTGTAGCTTGACATGGGCTCCTTTATCAGCATTGCCAGGAATGGAACTGAATGCTGTGCAGTCATTCACAAATAGCCATGTTCCTGACTTTATAACAAAAAGGGGGGAAGGGGCGTGGGCAGGGAATCATTATTAAGAGCAGGAGTTGATTGAGGAAGGGTGTCTCCCTGAGGAATTCCAACTAATGTTTTGGAGCTGCAGTGATGTTATCGCCAAATTCTTAATTACTATAAACTGAGATCATCACTCAGAAACATTTTCAGGACCAAGCTTCTTTATTTCTCTGCAGAGATAGAGAACTTCGTTGTTACCCCGACTCACTGTTGGCTACAGCTGGTCAGAGTCTAAGGGAGTCTGTCTGTACATTGATTAGCTAATAGATTTATACAGTTCGAGTACGTGAGAGATGGGAGTGTTCACATTCCGTGGCGGTCTACAATGTCTATGGCAGTTACTCCTTAATTTGTACTACTTGTTATTCTCAGCTACGAGGACATCTGCAACTGCTTGCTGACAAGTTCTTGCCAAACAAGGACTTGTTATTCATTCTTTGCACATCCTGTTATCCTGATATTGTGTGTCCATACCCTTACTTCTGTACACCATCTTTTTCAGCACTGTTTAAGCTTTCCACGGCTCTAGTCCTGAATTTTTAACCCTTTGAGCCCTTTATTTTACAAAAGTCTCATCAGTGACACGCCACTAGCAAAAACAAGCCATTTCCTTGAAATTTCAGACACTGGGAGGATTTTCCCTTTGACCAGTTGAGGGGTATTTTGTGCTGTGGAATCGCACCTAACAGATCATAAGAAGACAGAGACAGGAATTCCATATAATAATCTAGGCTTATCTTGAACAGTGACCATCTCACCGTGAACAGGAGTTAGCTTGCTCTAATCACTCAAGGATACACTTAATAGTATTTCTTTCCAGTTAACAAAAAAAAAGTAAAAATACTTGGCAAACTGCAAATCTTGCAGAATGCAAAGCCCATATAATATTTTACTGAGGGCACAATGAAGGACGACCAAAATACAACTCCATTATCTAGGCAGAAGTTATTCCCGAGCGCTTTCCACAAAACCCTGTTATTTTCCAAAATCGCCAGGCAGGAATAAACCACTCTGTACATCCGCGTTTTCTTGAATTACAGCATAACATAATCCATTAGAAACTTGGAAATTTGAAGCGATCCTGACAAATTGGTGCTGTCACAGTTAACCCTGCTTGGTCTCCCTGTGGTCTGAAAGATGGGACAAAGGAACCAAATACTCAGGAATTTAAACACTTAGACTCCATATAGTTGTAAGATATCTTCTTAAAAAAAAGTTTTACATTGATATTATCAATGTAGGGTCTTCTTTGATACAACTGACTGCAGTACAGTATCTGCTACACTCCAGAAAGTGCTCAGGTTTGGGTAGTGATAATGTTCTCACTAAACCAGGGGTGGAGATAGGGAGTTCAGGTTTACTTGAGCGCATAATTTAGGCCGACATTTCAGTGCAGTGTTGAGGAAGTGCTGCAATGTCAGAGACGGTCTTTTGGCTAAATTATTAAAAGGTGATTGTAAATAATTCCATGGCACTATTTTGAGTAGCATGGTTGTTCTGCTGTTGTCTTGGCCAATTTTTAATCCCCTAACCAACGTGACTAAACTAAGATTATCTGGTCAATACCTCATTGGCATTTGTGTGTCCTTGCTATTCACAAAATTGTTGCCACAATGCCATTCAATTCTAAGGTGTTTAAACTTTAAAAATACTTAATTGGCTAAAAAGCACTTTCAGATGTCCTGAGTTTGTGAAAGATACTATATAAAAATGCAAGCATAAATGTACCATTTACCATTTCCTTTTAACTAACACCTCTGAGTTAAAAGGTTCCAGGTTTGATCTCCACTCTGGTAGCTAATCAGATGATCATAGTTGTAGTGTAATGCAGTGTGGGAGGGTAGTGCTACACAGTTGAAATTGAGATATTGAAAAGAGACCACAGGTGCTATTCAAGTGAATGTACTAGATTCTGCATCAAGATTCAAAAGGCAGTAGAATGTCATGGTCAACAATCTTTAATCATTACCACAAACAAAATGCCATTAGTTTCATTTGCAATTAGTGAAACTTGCTAATTTATTTTCTGTTGAATAGTAGCTGCACTTCAAAAATAATTAATTGTGAAGCATTCTGATGTGTTCCAAGGACCCAGCCATATAAACACAGAATCATTCAGTTCCCACTGTCTCCTGTTCACACATATTGTATGCAACAAGCAGACCACTGACAGGAGATAATACAAAGGATTTAGCTTTTAAAAAAATTACTGTAAAGTTGAAAATTCTTGACTTTACTGTTCTGACAGTAACATTTTAGAAAGCCTTAAAGCAAAGCAAAAAATTTGGAATGAACTAAAAGGTGAAAAATGATGGAAATAATTAGCAGGTCAAAGTTTCTCTCTGATTAGGCAGATCTGTGGAGAGGTAACTGAGGTTCTCTTCTCATAGATGCTGCCTGACCTGCTGAGTATTTCCAGCATGTTCAGCTTTTATTTTACATTTTAGAAAGTGTTCTCCATCTTCACTGACAGCAATGATTCTGCCAAACTCCAACTTTAGGGGTGTCAAATGGCTGCCGGTGCAGTGAGTAGCTGGGGAGTGATTGTCCCTGCTCAGCCATATGCTCTTGCAATCCTGTCAGTATCCTTGCAAACTGCCTGTGTGGCAAATGTAACAAACTTAAATAACAAATTCCTTAATTTTATGAGGTGAGGTATACATTTCTTTGGATCTTTGTTACAAGTATATAAGCCACAAGCCAATTTTGTCCTTAGAAAAAATAAGCCAAGAATAGAGAACATGTTCCCACTTTAAAATGATTAGCACATTTAGACGTTCTCCTTAATCTGTGCATGTTGTTGACAGTCTCCCAAACAATGGGAAAATCAAATTCAAATGCTCACACGATAAACCTTTTAAATACTGTGATGTGTTTTCATAATCTAAATTGATGACCACTTTGGGCTGAAATTGCATAGGGTTAAACATGTCAAGCAGCTTAACTCAGTCTACAAGTTGACTGTCCAGAGGTTCCAAATTTGTGCAGTTTGAACCACACTCCTTTAAGTTTCAAGCTGACCTTGCAGAGTTCCTTTTGTGTCCTGTTCGAATGCTGCACTGGACTTTCATTTTTACCCCTACCTGCACAGGTGGTAGAAGTGAAGACCACATGAAGCCCAGATTTTAGTGAATATTGATAGTGGCTAGGGAGGGACTTAGTTCAAGAGTCTGTTCTGGAGAGGGTTGCTGCTCTCTATATTCAATATGTCCATTCCGGTGGTGACCATACTCAAACTTAATTCTCATTTCTCCAATCTTTGATCTTGGCAGAATATCTGGAATCCATTCAATTATAAAAGGAGTGGGTTCTTTCTGGTCGGGGGACATGTTCCCTGGATGAGAATAAAAATTCCACAATGAATTTCACAAAAGGCATCAATTAAAATAGCTTTAAATTTTACCAGAGATCTGCTACTCATGTATGACTGAGTTGAACCAAATGTTTTATCCCAGGAAGTACATCAGCTGAAAAGCTTTCAAATAATTCGTGGTGTGCATATCATACCCAGTACTTATAATGTGCCAGCCTGGTTTAGTTAGTTACAGTCTCAGTTGATCAAGAAGGTTGAAGTTTTAATTTGCATTCTGAAGCTAATCTCAACACATTTCTGGCATCTCCTATTTATCAATTATCCATCTGTCCAGAAGCTCAACAGAGTTTCCTAAGACTCCAGCAGAATCATTGTACTGGGTAAAGATTGATGGAATTTACTTATTTGGTACCTCAGCCATGCTCTCTGCCTCCATCAGAAGATTACACCCTCATTTTCCTTCTTACACTGATTTTCTGTTCTCTTGTCTATAAAATATTTTTAGATCCCCTATTATGTTTACTGCCAGTTTTACCCACCCTTTGCCTTCCTTATTTCCTCTTTTATTCCCCTTTTGAGCTTTTTGTAATCAGCCTGGTTCTTACTTGTGTAAACAACCAGGCATCTTTCATGTACTACAATAAGAACACAAAACAGTCCATGAACACTACTTCGTTATTTTTTTTTTGCAGAATTTAGTAATTTATAGTAATTTTATGTCTTTGCACTGTACTGCTGCCACAAAACAACAAATTTCACGACATACAAGTCAGTGATAATAATTCTGATTCTGGAATGCTGAAAAATACTCAGCACGTCAAGCAGCATCTGTGGAGGGAGAAAAAGTGCTGTTTCAGGTTGATGACCTTTCATCAGAAGAGTCATCAACCTGAAAGTTAACTTTCTCTCTACACCAATGCTGATCGACCTGCTGAATACTGCTAGCAATTTTGTGGCTTTATTTTAGATTTGGAGTATCCATTTTTGTTTTGCTTTTAGAGCTAAAATTTGCCATTTTTTCTGCTCTATTTACTCTCTATCTTTTTGGTAATCTAGGGAACCACTGGTTTTAACTTCCCTAGCCTTCTCCCTGACGGCAATGTACCTAAACTGCAGCTGAAATATCTCCACCTTAAAGATCTTCCATGATTCAGTTGCAGTTTTGCCTCCTAAGCTTTAATTCCATGAAAGGTCTATACTTGAGATATCAACTTTGTTTCACTTTCCACACAAGTTGAGGACCTCCAGCATTTTCAGTTGTTATTATTGACTCCATTTTACGCAGGCCAGATCTTAGCCCATTGAAATTGGCCCTTCTTCAGTTGAATATTTCTCTCTTGGATTGGTCTATATCCCTTTGAATAGGTCCTCCCTAGGTTACAACAGGGTTCCCGAGAACTGTTCGTAATGCGAGTCGGAAGTGAGGTCGTGAACTATCTAAATTCAAATATGAGCCGCACCATTGAGTCAGAAAGTAATGGCCTCAGCTCCCATTCCAGACACTTGAGCACTGAAATCTAGCTTGAAACTATAGTGCAATTCTGAAAGTGTTCCTCCAACAGAGATACCCTATCTATAAACCAAGACCCCATCTCTTCCTTGTGGTGAATACAAAAGATCCCAAGATTATTGTAGTGATACCTAAGAATCCTGGCTTATACTTACCCATTTAAAAATATCAATATAATAAATGCTCTGGCCATCACTACATTGTTATTAGAGGGATTCTCCTTTGTGCCAGTAATGTTGCCTGATTGCAGTTCTGCTTTTGTTGGCTTTAAGATGAATGCAAAATTTCACATAAAACTCAGATTGAGAACTTCTGATGATCTTGCTCTTTGATGGAGTTACTTTGAGGATTGACAGGAAAGTCTAGTTGACATATGCAAATAGACTCTCCAAAGATATTTGACAAAATACCAAAAATTGACCAATAGTCAAAATTACAGCCAGTTCAGGAACTAAAGGACAGTGCCAGCATCAATATTCACCCTCATATTAAAAATGAAAGTAATTTCATCAGTCACTTTACCAGATATACTCACCTACTCTCAGGAAGGTCTTAAGTTCCAGTGGCCGAATTGTTGGCTGCTTTTCCACTCGACTGTAGGCCTCGGCAATACTTTCTACCTGAACCTTCGGACATTTGAACAACTCATAGGTGCCATCACGGTTTTCGATAAAACTCCGGGTAACCTCCAGTGGCATCTGAGAGACAGAACAGGTGATCTTGTTTAGGTCAAAAGAGTTTTTAATCAATCCCAAGAGCCATTTTCTGCCATACACAACATTACTGAGATTGATACAATGTTAGCAGTCTAAAATATCTCTCTCAAACTTACTGAGTGGATGACTTGCTTATTTATTATTTGCCTAACTCTGTATTGCAATGTTTTATGCATTTTGCTAGCAATAATCATCCATATCAGGTTTTCACCACTGAATAATCTAAATACGCATTTTCTCTCTCCTCTTCATAAATGCTTAATGCTAATGATAAAAATAGACTGGTTCTGATGAAGTCATCAACCTGAAATATTAACCTTATTTGTTTCTCCACAGCCTATCCTGAATAAATACAGTGTTTCCTGTTTTTATTGCTAGTTGCAATGCTGTGTCATTTGGCTCCCAGACATGTTTTCTTCAGTGGTTAAGCAATCAGATCTACTTAAATATCTCCTTCTGAAAGGGAGCACTGACTGCTAAGGAAAACAAGCTGGCCACTATCTGGTTATTGCTAGTGAGCTTTGATCCATATCTAAGAAATAGCCACAGTTTTATGAGGGACCACATTAACATTCATTCATTCACCCAAGCACTGAACACCATTGTAGTGTCGCCATTTAGAAAAAACACTGCAATAACTAATATACTCTGACAGTATTTCCCAAACCCACAACCTCTACCACCAATAAGGACCATGGAACCAGAGCACCTTGTAGTGCAATAGGCCTTTGGTCACTAAAATAAACAGACAGAATTTCAACACCACTGCTGAGATATCTGTACATTTATTATGATATACCATTTACTGGAACATTCGATTAAGATATTGGACAACCAAATGTGAAAGCACCCAAGAGAGAGTGCAGAGATTTACTGGACTGATACATTGTGAGCTGTTCAGAGGGCAACACTCTCAGACAACACAGAAGCAGGCCCTTCAGCCCATCACATTTACCACACTTGGTTCTGGGTCAGAGGTTTCTGATTCAAGTTTTATTCTAGAGACTTGACTACAAAAACCGAGCCTGAAACTCCAGACCAATACTGACGGCTGCCGCACTGTCAGAAATACAGATGAGATGTTAGATGCTGCTCTCTCTATTGAACGTAAAATGGTAAGAGAGTTAGTTCTCTGTGCCCTGACAATAATTACCCTTCAACCATCAAAATTGACTGTTTGATTGTTGTCACATTGCTTTTCATGGAGTTTGCTGTATATGTTTTGGCCATTACATTTCCTACAATAGTACCTGCACTCCAAAAGTACGTCATTGACTGCATTGTATTATCTAAAGTCCTTTGTTCCTTGGAAGAAAAGATGAGGAATTAAGTTATGTGAAGAGACTAAAGGAGCTTGTTTACAGAGGTGATCACATGTGGAGAAAGCGTATTTTATTGATAATAGGTTATTAACCAGAAGACACAAATTTTTTTTTAAAATTGGCAAAGGAACCAGAAGGGACAAGAGGAGATTTTTTTATTTTTGTTTAACACAGGCAGTTGTTATGATATGGAATGCACTATCAGAAATCCAATGGCTTCAAAAGTGAATTGGATAAATACTTAAAAAAAGACCTGCAGAACTACAGGGAAAGATCTTTGCTTTCAAAGAATCTGCACAGATCAAGATGGGCCAAATGACCTCTTCTATGTGGTATGATTCCATGAACCAATATAGAAACCATGACATCAGTTATACCATAAGTAATTGAACTACATAGGATTTACCTTCATATCTCCTCAAAATTCAAGGACCAACATTTTCTCCTCAGATCAAGGCTCATCTTTGGTCAGTGGGACTATTGTTAGCACAATCCATTTTCAACCATCTTTCTTTCAATTCCCCCCTCCACCACTCCATCAACCTTTCAGAGCCCCTTTTAAGAGCTGTAATATCTACCTCAGGGGTATCAAATATCTGTTTGATCTGAAGGATATTTGTGATCTGCCAGGTGTACTTGGAGAATGTTCCCAGAGGTAATGCATCCTTCCGAACAAAACCTGCAGTGAGATTAGATGCGATAAAAGGAAAGAAAGACAGTTAATTTCTGCTGCTTTTTCCTGACCCAGCAATCCAACCTCACCTCATGGTGAGTCACAGATTTAAAAGAAGCCACCAGTCTACACAAATTCAAATAAGCAAAGTCTTTCAGGAGATGTTTACTTCACAAACCTCCCCTCTCCATTGCAAGCAGGGGTTATTATTGGGATTTATTGTTTATCTTCTGTTTCAATCTCACCAAATGAAAATCCAGTTTGACTGCTCCAAACTCATTTTGCCCAATTCCGGAGAAGGATAACATTCAGCTCATTTCCCTGGAATGAATCTGGAACCAGTGTCCCAGAGGCACAGTAAAACTCTGATAATCCACTATCTGATTGATTGAAAACCTCAACGGTTCGGCATCTGGCTCACTTGTTAGTACGCTACATCCTCATTACCCTCAGGCCTGCTATCCTGTGGATCTGCATACTTGCGAGGTCCACCATATGTTACCGGTAGCTTGGCCAGGTATGCTGCTTGGGTTGGGATTGTGAACACTGGGGGTCAGGAATGAGCGGAAGCAAATAAGCTGAAACTCACCAGGTTTTCTCTCCTCTGCTCTTTTTTAACTCACTAGGGTTGGATTATCAGAGTTTTCTGCACCTTGTGTAACCTGCTGCATTACCAAATCCCATTTGACCTACTCTTGATGTACTTCCTCCCCACATACTTTAACCAAGACACATTTGTCCTGGGGTCTGGTGCAATCCAATGCCTGCATGGTTGAGTAATTTGTGTTACCTGTGGTGGAGTTGGGAAGGCGTTTCTTTTTACTGCCCATGGAAATTCTCTGCTGCAGAGCATCAAAGAAGGCCTGAGGGACGTGGAACACCAGTGGCTCAGGTTTGCCTGCATTAACAACAGCCTGCATTGAAATTACACCCTTAATAGCAAGAACTACAGCTTTCAGCTATGCAGCACCTCAAACAACAACAACTTGCATTTATAGTTACCTTTAATGGGTAATATTTTGGAATGTAATGAGACAGGAAAATATCCTTAGATACCAAGCCAAAGGAGGGCACATTAGCACAAATGAGCAACAGTTTGGTCAAAGAGGAAGCATCTTGAGAGAGAGCTCCTGGAGTAAGTAGTAATTACTGCTGCAAACAACCCAAAAGAACAAAAAAATAAGAGATTAAAAACATTGTGTCTGTTTGTAGAGGCTCTCTGCAGAAATCTTTTAAAACACATCCATCAGCAACTCCAGCTGGAGCTGATGACAAGTACATGTGAAACCCAACACACGCATAATTTTGTACAGCTTGGAAAGATGGTGTTACTACAAAGAGTTTTCAGTAAACCATATCAGATTTTGTTTATTAACATTGTGGAGGTTGCTATTGAAATGCAAGTGGTTGCTATTGATAGGATGTTTGCTGAAGATAAAATTCCCCAAGTGCCCTAATACCTTTTTAGCAAATATGATGAACTTTATGTCCTCTATTTTAGTACTCTGAATGTGCTCCCAATATTTATTATGGGAACACGCACAAGGTTTTTCTTCCTGAGCTACAGATTACAGTAATTAAAGGCTCTGCTACCTCAATACATATCATGATCAACATTCTGCTACAATGGACTTGAAAATATCAGACAATTTCTTCTAATAAACATTGCAGTATTAGATTACATTGTTGCAAAGCCAGACTAAGTCATAATATCATCAATAACTTTATTATTATCACCAACAATTAAAGGACAATTTTATAATGAAAGGTCCTTTAATGCAGCTATAAACTTTGTAAAAGTATATTGCTCACCATCGAATTGGTAATGCATAGTTTGATTGATCCGTTCAGTGACGCTAGCAAGCCAATCTTGAAATGATAGGATCACTTGTGATTCATCAATGGGCTGACTTGCAGCTGAAAGATGAAAAAAGGTCACTCTACAGTCCAAATGAGCCACTGCACCAAAGACAAAAATATTTACATGTTGGGTAGCTGATGCCTTTACTCCAGACATGAGCCACTATTACTGTGGAAATCTTTCACACTGTTGGAAAGCACACTATAATCTACTCTAATGATGGGAAGTGAGAAGCTATCAATAATGGAGCTGGGCCAAGAACTTGCTTTGTAACAGCACAATGTTTTGGCATTCCACCACACCAAACTGCTGAATACTAAAAAATATCCATAATCATTGAGTTCAAGAGCCGCAAGGTAATGTTGCAGCTCTATAAAGCTCTGGTTAGACCACACTTAGAATATTATGTTCAGTTCTGGTCACCTCATTATAGGAAGGATGTGGAAGCTTTAGAGAGGGTGCAGAGGAGATTTACCAGGATGCTGCCTGAATTAGAGAACCTGTCTTATGAGGAAAGGTTGAGCGAGCTAGGGCTTTTCTCTTTGGAGCGACAGAAGATGAAAGGCAACTTGATAGAGGTGTATTAGATTATAAGTGGCATAGACAGAGTGGACAGCCAGCACCCTTTCCCCAGGGCAGCAATGGCCAATACTAGAGGATATTAGTTTAAGGTTAGAGGAGGAAGGTTTGGGGAAGATGTCAGATGTAGCTTTTTTACAGAGAGTGATGGGTGCCTGGAACGCACTGCCAGGGGTGGTGGTGGAGGCTGATACAACAGGGACATTTAAAATACTCTTAAATAGGTACATGGAAGTAAGAAAAATGGAGGGTTATGGGCTGTGCAGGAGGGAAGAGTTAGATTGATCAGGGAGTAGGTTGGCACAACATCGTGGGCCGAAGGGCCCATACTGTACTGTTCTATGTTCTAAATCAGGATCATAATACAGGAGACTGAGTCACTGATTGAAAGGAATGATCTGTAGGTGTGGCTATGTCAGTTTATTGTTTGACTTGGTTGTTCCATAGGTGTGAGTCCAGTGGCTGAACAACAAAGTCCGAAAAGATTTTGAGTGTCAATATTTTTCCTGATGGGTACCCTCTGTCACGAACCAGCAACAAAAGAAACACACTGAGCCTGATTCAGTGTTAAAAACTATTTTATTAATCACTACTTATGATAATACGTAAAATAAAAGTAAAAATGTTAGTATGTTAGAATTCAAAAATGTTAAACCTCGAACATTAACCCCAAAACTAAACTCGTCGTGTGTGTGTGTGTGGCAAAGTCCAAAACTCCCAGTTCCGGAATGGTTCTTAAAGTTCAGATCCGCAAGCCATAAGGTGAAACATGAGCAAGGGCTTCTTCAACAACCACCGTTGTCTGAAGATAAGACGTAGACGTAGAGAAACATAGAGAGAGTAAATACGAAATCCAAGTGTTCCACAATGGAACCCAAACGACACTTCAGTGTTTACTCGGTAGTGACTTCCTCACCCCGAAAAGCATCTGAATCGTGGTCGTCCACACATAAATACCTGTTTCCTTCTCCAGGTCAGCAACAAAGTGAACTCCACCGGATTACTTCCAACTTTTCCATACATGGATTTCAGTGGCAGACACAGTTATTGTTTCTCATCCATCGATAGAGAAAACTAGCAGGCTGGTGTCTCTCTCCCTTCTCTCTCTCTCTCTCTCTCTCTTCTTCAACAATGTCATTACGTCCTTTATCTTCTATTGACGTAAGCACGCCCCACACACACATACACACACACTCTCTATCTTAAAGGGACTTTCACTGAGTCCATAACACCTCCCACCTAAAAAAAATTTTTCCCAAGAAAAATTTAACCGCGCATACAGTTAGTAATGTTAATAATTATCATTCTACACAACTACAGACTATCAGATTAGTACAGATACATGTTTCCCATTTAACATCGGGAAAGACAATCAACAATCACATTATCTTAGCCTTTAATGTGAGTTATCATGAGATCAAACTCTTGCAAAATTAAACTCCAGTTTAACAGCCTTCTGTTCTTGTTTTTGACTCGGCTCAGAAACACCAATGGGTTATGATCTGTATATACAGTCAATGGTTTCTGAGCGGTGCAAACATATATACTGAAATATTGCAAGGCTAAAACAAGCGACAGTAATTCTTTCTCTATGGTGGAATAATTCTTTTGATGCTCATTAAATTTCTTTGAAAAGTAAGCTACAGGATGGTCAATATCATCAAGGTCACCCTTCTGCAACAACACAGCTCCTGCAGCTTCATCACTGGCATCTACTGCTAATGAAAATGGCTTTTCAAAGTCAGGTGTTTTGAGCACAGGATGGTAGCATAAAATGGCTTTCAGCTTCTCAAATGCTTCTTGACAAGAATCTGTCCAAACAAACTTTACTCCCTTCTTCAGAAGATTAGTTAGGGGAACAGCAATATCAGTAAAATTTTTACAAAATTTTCGATAATATCCAACCATTCCCAAAAATCTTCTAACAGTCCTCGTACCTGTGGGAATAGGGAACTCAGATATTGCTTGAACTTTTGCCTGAACAGGAGCTTGCTTGCCTTGACCTACAACATAACCAAGATACGTCACAGTGGCATGGCCAAATTCACTTTTAGCCAAGTTAACTGTAAGGTTAGCCTTGGAAAGTCTTTCAAACAACCTTTCTAATGCAGAGATGTGATCTTCCCAAGTATCATTCCCAGTCACTAAGTCGTCAATGTAGGCCTCTGTATGTTTCAACCCATGAATCACTGAATTATTCATTCTTTGAAATGTTGCCGGAGCATTTTTCATTCCAAATGGCAAAACATTGTATTCATACAATCCAGAAGGGGTTACAAAGGCTGAAATCTCCCTTCCTCTATCTGTTAATGGAACACACCAGTACCCTTTTAATAGGTCAATCTTTGTAAGACATTTTGCCTTTCCCACTCTATCTATGCAATCATCCACCCTAGGAATAGGGTAAGCATCTGACTTCGTTACAGCATTCACTTTCCTGTAATCTGTGCAAAATCTAACAGTTCCATCAGGTTTAGGCACAATAACACAGGGCGAACTCCAGTTTGAAGTAGAATGTCTAATAATATCATTTTCCAACATGTATTTGATCTCCTGATCAACAAGTTTACTTTTTTCCACATTCATTCGATATGGGTGTTGTTTGATTGGTTTTGCATCCCCAACATCAACATCATGGGTAATTATCGATGTTCTGTTTGGAACATCTGGGAACAGATTTTTAAATTTTAAAATTAATTCTCTCATCTGTTGTTTTTGTGAAACTTGTAAATGGTCTAACTTCGTTTCAAGGTTCTCCAGGATATTTTGGTTTTTTAGTTTTGATGGAACAATATTTGGTCTAAATGGGCCTTCCTCAACATCAACATCAGGCATTCTAGAAACAACCTTTACATCATCCACCAAGGCCACAACTGAATCCCTCTCATAATAAGGTTTTAACATGTTTACATGACAGAGTTGTGTTTTCTTGTGTCTATCTGGTGTTTTGATTATATATGTTAAATCAGTCACTCGAGATTCAATAACATAGGGTCCAGAAAAACGAGATTGCAAGGGATTATTTTGGCTAGGGAAAAATACCAACACCTTTTGCCCCACTGCGAATGTCCTAGGCCGAGCACGTCTATCAAAATATGTCTTCATTCTTATCTGGCTGGTTTTCAAATTCTCTCTCGCTAGCTGGCAGACTCTCTCCAACCGAGTTTTAAATTTTTGGACATAGTCCAACAGACTCAAGTGCACTTCTTCATTAACCCATTGCTCTCTTAACAACTCCAAAGGTCCTCTCACCCTATGTCCAAATACAAGCTCAAACGGACTAAATCCTATTGACTCCTGGATTGATTCTCTAACGGCAAACAAAAGTAAATGAATACCTTCGTCCCAATCCTTTGTGTTTTCAAAGCAATAAGTCTTCAGCATATTTTTGAGAGTAGAATGAAATCTCTCCAGAGCTCCTTGAGATTCTGGGTGATATGCAGATGATACAATCTGCTTTGCTCCCAGCTCATAAACTAGTTGTTGAAAAAAATTTGACATAAAATTACTACCTTGATCAGATTGGATTTCTTTTGGCAAACCAAACAAGGTAAAAAATTTTAAAAGAGCCTTTGACACCATCTTGGCCTTAATATTTCTAAGGGGTATTGCCTCTGGAAATCTAGAAGTGGCACACATGATGGTTAACAAATACTGATTTCCAGTCTTAGACTTTGGTAATGGGCCAACACAGTCCACAATCACCTTCGAAAATGGTTCACCAAAAACAGGAATTGGCTTCAAAGGAGCCACAGGGGGTTTTTGATTTGGTTTACCTACCATCTGACATGTGTGACAGGTTCAACAAAACATCACCACATCTTTTCTCAAACCAGGCCAAAAGAATTGTTTCAAGATCTTCCCTACAGTTTTATTCACCCCAAAATGACCACCCAAAGGCATACTATGGGCCAGGTTTAAAATTTCATCCCTATAAACTTTTGGAACAACAACCTGATGAATAACTTCCCATTCCTCAGTAACAGGAACATGAGGAGGTCTCCATTTCCTCATTAACACTCCATTTTTGTCATAATATCCACTTGGCACTTTTTCAATCTCCTCACATGAGAGTGCTTTTTCTTTCAATTCTGTCAACTCAGGGTCCTTTGTCTGTTCCACCATAAAATCCTTCCTCGACAAAGACAATTCTTTAAATTCAGGCTCACTATAAGGATGTTGATCCTCCAGTGAAGACAGAAAAGTCTCAGATAAGGCATCATAATTTTCTTCCTGTTTAGGACTGTCACAAGGAACCACATCAGACTGCACCGGACTGTCTGTCTTGGCTAATTCTTTAGCTCTAGCTCGAGTCACCGCACATGATGGGTAAACATCTGGATCATTCTCAGACTCATCAATCCTTGGTTTGGTTGTTAACCGTACCACAGGAACAATTTCTCCATCTGCAAGGTCATTTCCCAATAACAAAGAAACTGCTTCCACTGGCAACCTAGGTCTTATCCCTATCTCGACTGGTCCTTCTACGAACTTTGACTTTAAAATCACCCTGTGTAAAGGGACAGATATGGTGTCATCTGTAACGCCTCGCACTAGATTTACCTCACCAGTGTCACTTTCTTCACCAAAATTTAAAACACTGTCCAGCAAGAGAGATTGGCAAGCCCCAGTATCTCTAAGAATTTTCACTGGCACCTGGGGTGACTCATCATTCAGTGAAACAAAACCCTCTGATACACAAGAACGGAATTCCTTTCTCACCTCCTCCAACTTTTCCGCTTTTCCCTCTTGCAAGGACTGATCTTTAACAGCATCTCCTAAACCTTTTTGATTTTTAATTGCCTGAAAGCAAGCATTAGGCACAGCTTCCTTCCTTTTCTTCAAAAGGGCACAATTAGATATCACATGGCCAGGTTTCTTACAGTAATAACAAGTACGCTCAACGGGTTTCTCCAGCCCTGGCTTCTTTTCATCCTTTCCTTTTTGATTACCTCCCAATTTAATCTCCGGTTTACCTGGATTGTCCTTGTAATTCTTTTGAAAGGTTTTAGGTTGTCCCCATTTGGGTTTATGGGTTAAAGCATAATCATCTGCCAACCTAGCAGTTTCTTGTAAAGTTTCCACTGCCTTTTCATTTAAATATGTTGTTAATTCAGCTGGAACACATCTTTTAAAGTCTTCCACTAGTATCAATTCTTTCAATTTATCAAAATCCCCATCTACATTTTTAGCTATGTACCATCGTTCAAAACATATTCTCTTTCCATTGGCAAATTCCATATAAGTCTGATCTGCAGATTTCCTCAAGTCTCTGAATTTTTGTCTATAAGCTTCAGGTACCAATTCATAGGCCTTCAATATAGCTTGTTTTACCTTGGTATAATCAGCTGCATCCTCAACAGACAAAGCAGAATAAGCTTTTTGAGCTTTACCTTTAATTACACTCTGTAACATAAGAGCCCATCCTTTCTTTGGCCAGTTTGAACTCACAGCAACCTTTTCAAAATGTTGGAAATACTGATCAACCTGATCTTCCTCAAAAGGAGGGACTAATCGAACCTCCCTGCTGGCTGAAAAACCATCATCAGAACCAGATTCCAAACTCTTACGCTTCATTTTTAACTCATGCTGCCTCTTTTTCTCCTCGCTATCCAGCTCCATCCTCTTCAATTCCATCTGCTTCATTGCTAGATCAGCCTCTATCTTCATCTGAGTTATCTTTTGTTCGGCCTCTAATTTTAACTGGGTTTGCTCTCGTTCGGCCTCTATCTTTAACTGGGTTTGCTCTCGTTCAGCCTCTAATCTCCTTTGCTCTCGTTCAGCTTCTAATTTATTTTGCTCTCGTTCAGCCTCTATCTTTGCCAGCTGCACCTGTGCCTCAGAAATTGCTATTTCACTGCCAGGAAACTGTTTTAACACTTCCTTCTCAAACACCTTCTTTTCCACATAATGGCCAGCTATCAGTCTCTGAATATCTGCCTTTCTCATAGACTGCTTTATTTCTGTAAGGTTTAGCCTTGTAGCAATCTTTATCAAATCATCCTTTTTGCCACCTCCAATCCCTTTTGGGTTGGTGACTCCAAAAATGCCTTAATATCCATTGCTGCTGGTTTCCACACACACAAGCCAATTAAAAAGAATTTATCAGACCTCCCTCAAAAACCTTTGGATTGAATCCCGAACAAATCTCGTCAATCTGAGGAACGATCCCAGACGACACTCGTTAATCTTTGGATTGGATCCCGGATGAGCCCCCAATTTTGTCACGAACCAGCAACAAAAGAAACACACTGAGCCTGATTCAGTGTTAAAAACTATTTTATTAATCACTACTTATGATAATACGTAAAATAAAAGTAAAAATGTTAGTATGTTAGAATTCAAAAATGTTAAACCTCGAACGTTAACCCCAAAACTAAACTCGTCGTGTGTGTGTGTGTGGCAAAGTCCAAAACTCCCAGTTCCGGAATGGTTCTTAAAGTTCAGTTCCGCAAGCCATAAGGTGAAACATGAGCAAGGGCTTCTTCAACAACCACCGTTGTCTGAAGATAAGACGTAGACGTAGAGAAACATAGAGAGAGTAAATACGAAATCCAAGTGTTCCACAATGGAACCCAAACGACACTTCAGTGTTTACTCGGTAGTGACTTCCTCACCCCGAAAAGCATCCGAATCGTGGCCGTCCACACACAAATACCCGTTTCCTTCTCCAGGTCAGCAACAAAGTGAACTCCACCGGATTACTTCCAACTTTTCCATACATGGATTTCAGTGGCAGACACAGTTATTGTTTCTCATCCATCGATAGAGAAAACTAGCAGGCTGGTGTCTCTCTCCCTTCTCTCTCTCTTTCTTCTTCTTCTTCTTCTTCAACAACGTCATTACGTCCTTTATCTTCTATTGACGTAAGCACGCCCCACACACACATACACACACACTCTCTATCTTAAAGGGACTTTCACTGAGTCCGTAACACCTCCCTTATTAAGGACAATCTGCACTTAACTAATGCCTTTAACATAATAAGATGTCCCAATGTATTGTACAAAGGTTTTAACCTAGTAAAATTTGACACCAAGCCACATAAGGAAATACTAGGACTGTGAACAAAAGCTTGGTTAAAGAGCTAGATTTAACAAACATACTAAAAGGCAGGGAAAGGAAGAGAGGCAGAGCACTTGAGGGGATTCCAGACCTTAGCACCAAGGCAGCCAAATACCTAGCTGCTAATAGTAGAGCAGTGAAATTGGTTGCTTTGGGAAATAGAATAAAATGCCAAACTTGTACAGTATGCAGCAAGGCAGCGTTTAAACTCCACATCAGGACAGAACCAAGGCACAGTGTTAGGGCAGAGAGGAGGAATCCAAACCATTACTGACAATGGAGTATTAAATAGTCTACGTGCTCCCAACATTAGCAACATCACCTTGTTGGCAGTGACAATGCCCAGGCAAAAATGTAAAGTGGTAAAACATTCATTGAGAGCTTACCCATTACATCGTCCTTTTTCCTCTTTTTTGCTTTTGAAATGGCATTGGCTGCAGCCTGAGCTGTGTAGTCCTGGGGGTAAATTGCCAGCAGTCGCCGCTCAGAATTTGGCTGAAGCCCTAGTTTTAAAAAATCATGACCGATATTAGGTCAGCATCTCAAAATTAATATTCATAAATCCAATGGTGAATTAAGGGGAAACTTCTTTAATCCACAAAAAATGGATGGAAGGTGAAACATTCAACCACAAGGAGTGTTGGAAGCAAAACGCATAGATGATTAAAAGAAACAGGTAAATAGGTACAAGATGAAGAAAGGAATATACATCTATGAAGATGGGGTTAGATGAAGGGAGGAGGATTGAGTGGAACTTCGAGTCATTGCAATGTTATTTGGAAATTCAGTATTTAATGCAGTTTTATTTACATTTACCAGAATTTCTGTACCTACCTGCGGAATCAAAGTTGATGAAATAAGAGAATTCTTGCCCTAACTTCTCATCGCTAGCAAAAGCACAAACACATGCATAGAAGTGGATGCAATGTTTAGGTGTCTCCTCTTTGCTGGTGCTCGATTTACTGGCTTTGAAGGCCTGGCATGAACAGTAGAATTTATGTTCCATAACACCTTTAGTCCTAGTCTTCTCGTGGAAGGAAACGTGCAAAAATCCTAAACTGTGCTTCGGGCTAGCTTTGCACTTCACCACCATGATGGTTTTAGTGATCCGCTGCACCAGGGGCCCACTCGACTCAGTCGCTAAGGTCCAGATGGCCTGCTTTGTTTCAGTGGTCACTTGAAGAGAGTTCAGCACAGAGCTCTTAAGGGTATGTGGAGTGGCTTCCATGTGACACTCCACAGCAAGCTTAATATGCTGACATTGATTCTCAGCACCTCCTTGAGAAGACACTTTGAAACAAGTGGGGACCAAGCATCGGCCAGTTATATGGGTAATGATGGTCCCATCCACTGTCTGAATTGCCTCAGTGGTGCCCAGTTCCACAAAGCCTCTATAGTCAGGTCCTCGGTCCCGAAGTCTCACTGAGTACACCTGTGAAGAAGATCCAGTGACTATGCGAACTGCATCAATGCTGGGTTGTTGCTTTCGAGCTCCATCCCTGAAGACAGCGCCACAACTTTTATTCTTGCAGCTCAACCCACGAGTACCATTGAATGTGCCACACTTTGGACACTTCTTAATGCCCCGTAGAGTGGGTTTGCCCAAGTCAGCTAGAAAAGCTGGAGTTTTCATTCTGTCCGGGTGTTGCTCCATTGCTTATAGGGCTAGTATTGTTGGTACCCTACAAGAGAGCAGAGGGTTTAAATTTGGCAAAAAAAAGTAAGGGCTTAGAATATAATTATACTGAAACACAGAGATAAACAGGAAAACCTGCCTCCATGGACAACAAGAAATACCTAGGTAGCTACCAGATACCACGACGTCGATAACGTAGTTTTAAAAAAAACATACGGTATGATGAGATTGAGGAGAAGGTAATCTGAGAATCGCATGCAAAATTATACAGTTTGTGTACGTCAGGCCACTAGGAAAGATGTGATTGCACAGGAAAGAATGAAGGGATGTTCTCAGGACTGAAAGACTTTACCTAAAAGACTGGAAGGGTTTGGGTTGTTTCCTACAAAACAGAGGAGACTAAAATGATATGTATGAACTTTGAGGGGTCTTGATAGAATAACTAGGAAGGACTCAGCAATAGGCAAAATCCAGAAGATTCAAACTTAAGGTAAAGACAGCATCTGTGAAAGGGAGAAAGAAAGTCAATGTTTCGGGTTGATGACCTGACTTCTGGGAAAATTGAGAAAGCAATTACGTTTAAAATTGCAGAGAAAGGGGAGGGATGGAGTGAACAAAGGGAATGTCTGTGATTGGGTGCAGTCCAACGCAAGGTGGATGACACAGACTGGCATCAACTAGGTAAAGGCTGCTGAAGGTCCCTTAATCACCAGATCTGGTGTAAAACAAAAGAATGCAGGAAGTGCTCAATGGGTTAGGCAGCTCCTGTGGGAGGGTGGGGTTGGTGCTTCAGGTCAATGACCTCTCATGATTGGGCAAGAGGGGCCCATTGATCTGGAGTGTTGGCTCTGCTGTTGTCTCCACCACCTGGCCTGCTGAGTATTCACAGCATTTTCTGTTCTCACTTCATATTTCCCTCATCTGGAATTTTTTTTTATGCTTTCTCATAAATTTAAATTGTTAGAAAGATTAGAAAGGGGATGAGAAAAAATGGTTTCACACAGGGTGGTGGAGGTCTGGAACTTACTGCCTTAAAGTGTGGAAGAGGCAGAAACCTTCATGGCATTTAAAGTATTTGGATGTATAATTGAAGAACCACGGATTACAGGCTACAATCCAGTTACTAAAAAGCAAGATGACACTGGGCAACTCTCTCACAAAGATGAATGGCCTCATCTTATGCCATAAACTTTCCATGAACCTGGGTTCAAGTGGTCTCTCTGAAAAACGCTATCACAAGCGGCTGAAGGAATTAGATCTATATTCTTTGACGTTTAGAAGAATGAAGGGTGATCTTACTGCGATATATATGAAAATATGCTCAAAAGTGTTCAAGTGTTTACAAGAACAGGCAATGCAACTGAAAGCCTTTCCTCAAAAAATTTTGACATATAACTCTACAATCAATTTTAAATAATGTTAATATATCTTTTTACATTAAATTTGGATAGCAAAATTATTTATTCACTAGATGCTTTACCTCCATCATAGCCAACAGGAAACGATGTAAAGAACAATTATGCTGTGAGAAAATTTGACTTCCATTTTCCAATGATTAAGTAAAATGATGATTTAGGTCTGCAGTGAACTTCACACAAAATATGGACGATCTTTGAATGTGCTCCAGTGCAACCAGTAGAGCTGCTGTCTCACACCTCTGCCGAGGGTCCTGTCTGTGTGGAGTTTTCACATTCTCTCTGTGACTGTGTGGGTTTCCTCCCACATCCCAAAGACACACAGGTTTGTAGGTTAATTGGCCACTACAAATTACCCTGAGTATGTGGGTGCGAGATAGAATTTGAGGGAAATTGATGGGAATGTTGGGAAAGTAAAATGGGTACTTGATGGTTGGTGTAGACTCGGTGGGTTGATAGGTCTGTTCCCATGCTGTACGACTCTACGGTAACAGTAAAACACAATTTTTTTTCTCCAAAGATTGTTGGAAGGTATTGCTGTAGTTTCAAATCTGGCAGGAAATTGCTGGATAGAAGCTAAAACTCCACAATGTGACTTTTCCTATCTCTGCAACCTATCTCAGCCATATGGCCCTGGAATATTTTAGTGTTCCTCCAGTTTTCATCTCTGGATAACTGGTGGTCAAGCCTAGACTCTAAATATTGAAATTCCTTTCCAAAAAACTCTACTATCTACTTCTCTGTCCTCTTTAAATCACTACTTAAAACCTAACACTTCGACTAAACTTTTGATGCCATATATTAACACAGAATGCTAGGGAATATTCAGCAGCTCATGTGACTGTGGACAGAGAGAAAGAGTTAATATTTATATAAAATCTTATACCAAATATTTAAATGAAATCTTAGACTCTGCATGATTCAGCCTAGTCTTTAGAAATTCAAGTATACTGTATCTGGTTCTCTCCCTCTGGCCTCTTAAACTCTTCTAATTTTTTCATTGCAAACTGCCAATATATCACACAAAATGCTGGAGGAACTCAGCAGGTCAGGCAGCATCTATGGAGGGAAATAAACAGCCGATGTTTCAGGTTGAGACCCTTCATCATGACTGGAAAGGAAGAGGGCAGAAGCAGAATAAAAAGGTTGAGGGAAGGGGAGGAGAACAGGCTGGCAGGTGATAGGCGAGTACAGGTGAGGGGGGGGAAGGTAGGTAGGTGGGTGGGGGAGGGGGTATGAAAGGGAGTGATGCATGAAGCTGAGGGGTGATAGGTGGAAGAGGCAAAGGACTGAAGAAGGAGGAATCTAGTAGGAGAGGACACGGAGCTGGAAGCCATGTGGCACAAGATGGCAGCGGAGACAAGTGCCCAGGAAGGACACGTGGCTGTGGGAGCGAGCCTGGGTGAGCACATGGTCGAAGAGCTGGAGAGCAGCAGAAATCCCAGAGGGGGAGCAGAGTGGGAAGGAGGGTCTCACAGAACTCCCTAAGAGAGGAGGAAAACTTATTCAGGGTAGGCATACCTCGAAGCAACATGTCTCCGTTTTGCTGCTCTATTGCAAAGTTTCTTCAAGGGCACTTGTCTCTGCCGCCATTTTGTGCCACATGACTTTAAGGCTCCATTTCTAGGCCTCCCAGTTTGGCCCCAACAAGAATGTCCACTCCTACCAGATTCCTTCTTCTTCAGCCTTTGCCTCTTCCACCCATCACCTCTCAGCTTCTTGCATCATTCCCTTTCATCCACCCACCCACCTACCTTCTCCCCTCACCTGGACTCGCCTATCACCTGCCAGGTTGTGCTCCTCCCCCTCCCCCTACCTTTTCATTCTGGCTTCTGCCCTCTTCCTTTCCAGTCCTCATGAAGGGTCTTGACCCAAACATCAACTGGTTATTTCTCTCCATAAATGCTGCCTGACCGGCTGAGTTCCTCCAGTATTTTGTGTGTGTTGCTCCCGATTCCAGCATCTGCAGAATCTCTTGTATCTGCCAATATATCAACTCTTTCTTTTATTTCACACATTCATCTAATCCAAACCTCTTAAGTTTGTATCTTTCCACAAAAAATGTCATTGATCTGAATTGTTAACTGTCTCTCCGTGGATGCTACCTGCCACGCTCTGCATTTCCGACATGTTCTGCTTTTAAGATGTTGAATTACATTGCCTTTGTATTCTGCACACCTTTCCCAGCTATCTTCATACTTTACATATTTTTTATTTAAAATACTTATCCAAATCTCTTCTAAAGGATGATCTAATGTCTGACTCAATAGCCACTCTACTGAAGCATTCATGTTAACATTCATGTAAGCATTCATATGCTATCAGGAGAGGCTGGACAAACTTGGGCTCTTTTCTCTGGAGCGGTAGAGGCTGAGGGGTGATCTGTTGGAAGTGTATAAAATTATGAGGGGCATAGATAGGGTGGACAAGCAATATCTTTTTCCCATTATTGAAAGATCCAATACCAGAGGGCATGTATTTAAGGTGAGAGGGGGTAGGTTCAGAACAGACGTGAGAGGTACATTTTTTACTGAGAGAGTGGTGGATGCCTGGAATGCGTTGCCTGATAGGGTGGAGGAGGCAAAATCATTGGGGGCTTTTAAGAGGGACTTGGATGAGCACATGAATGAGAGGAAAATAGAGGGATATGGGCATTCTGTAGGTAGGAGGGAATAGCTATGTCAGCACAACATTGTGGGCCGAAGGGCCTGCTCTGTGCTGTACTATGTTCTATATGTTTAAACACAGGAAGCAGAAATTGGCCAATAAAGCCTTTTGGGTCTGCTCCATGATTCCACAAGTTCATGGCTGTTCTTTACCACCCCATTGCAATTTTCCTTATATCCTTCAGATCCCTTAATGCCCAGAAATCTAGTTCTGTTTTGAATGATGCAATTAACGCTTCCAATAGCCATTTGGGATTAAAAAATTCAAAGTTTCACCACCCTCTGAATGAAGAAATATTCCCTTCGCTCAGTCCTAAATGGCTTATCCGTTATTCTCAAACTATTCTTGTGAATGTTGTGTATATGTTATGTAACTGAGGCCATGTGCCCATGATGTTGCTGCAAGTAAGTTTTTCATTGCACCTGGGTATACATGTACTTGTGCATAAACTCAACTTAGACTTTGTACCCCATGGCCCTAGACTGCTCATTCAGAGGAAACATACTGCCTGCATCTGGCCAGTCAAGCCTTTCAAGAATTTTGTAATTCCTTGATCTAATAATAATTTGTGCAGGACAATCTTATAGCTTCAATTTCCATTTATTATAATAATCCTTTCATCGCTCTGTTAACCCAACTTTGCCACAGTTTGTAAATTCTTAGTTCCACTCACAAATCTCTGAATTGCCCTTTATGTTTATAATTCCATTCGAGATCTTTGTGTCCTCTAGTTCTAGCCTTTTACATCCTGCACTCTGCATTGCCACCCATGCTTTCAG
Organism: Pristis pectinata; assembly: GCF_009764475.1. Lineage (NCBI taxonomy): Eukaryota > Metazoa > Chordata > Chondrichthyes > Rhinopristiformes > Pristidae > Pristis > Pristis pectinata. The sequence continues at coordinate 3,916,690 of NC_067433.1, forward strand.
TTATATAGGACCTAAACTCAAGTTCCCTCCCTAAACCCCCTTGCCTTTGTATTTCTTTTTTTAAGTTGCTACATAAAATTTTTTGATCACGTCCTTATTTCTCCCTCTCTTGCTCTGTGTCATTTTTAAAATCAGATTTTCTTTCAAGTGCAGATTACTGGGCTGATTATTGACTGAAACGTGAGCTGTGGTATCCTGATTGGTCCTGAAAGGTGCTATGTAAATACACTTCTTCTTTTACTTCCTCCCATCTTTCACCTAAAATAACTGCATCTTGTTGTCCATTTGTGATGTCACAGGAAATCAAAAGTTTTGTCTTTCACATTTCCAATCTTTAAAAAGTTAAAAACCATGCAAATTGTGCTATTTTTAAACTGCAAGTTTATCTAGTATAAATAAATATTAAATTTACATATATTATCTAAACTCTGCAATTACAATTATTTTAACAAATTTCACGTCATATAACTCAATGATAATAATTCTGATTCTGACAATGCATCAGCAATGTGAAATATCGCCAGTAACTTAAGTTACATTAAACGATTACACCAGAAATGCTTGTAATACTATTCAGAAAAAAAGCTGTTTTCACATGACCCTTCACGATGTTGAAACCATCTAAAAAGTGTAGCCATCCAGTACTTTTTGAAAAAAAATGCACCCAATAATGGTAAGCAACATGCTGATCAATTTGCACAAGGTCCCTCGTAATGCACGAAGTTAAATGACCGGATGATGAAACCAGTTAAGGGAGGAAAGGGATGCTGGGTTCCCAGTGACACAAACCATCACAGTCAGATACAAAGACACGACGAGACCTCAGAACCCTTTACAACAGGGGGAAGGATGTTAAAATCTGCTGCATCATTGTCTCATTGTATTTAATTCCTGGAGTTGGATCAACTTAACCAGGACATCTTAACGGCTAAGATCTGGGAAGTACAACTCCTGCCAAGAGCAGGCTATTTACCACCGCCAGTTGATTGACATGCCGTGGGTCCGTCCTTGCTTCCAATTCCTATTGGTCCAAACAAAGCGCTAACCCGGAATGGTAGAATCTGATTGGTAATTCCAGCTGTCAATCAGGTCGCCAGACCGCGCCCCCGGAACGTTAGTGTGCACCAGAGGACGACCAGCGTTAAAAGCAGCAAGATCAGCCTTCGTGGCGGTGATGTGTCACTTGGAGGAGGCCAGCCGCTATCTCAAAATTAATTCCCGCCAATGATGACATTAAAACAAAACGCGCTTACCTTACTCTGGAGACAGTTTTCTTCTCTTTTCTTTGATGTAGACGCCCGGTCAAAGCCGGGCTCCCGTCAGACGCGCCGCCATTTCGCCTTACAAAAACCGCTCAGCGCTGCGCTGTAACGCCAGCGCCAATTGGCTGCCCGCGGTCACCTGGGGTAACCCCCGCCCTCGGCGCATTGTGGGAGATGTAGTCCTCCCGTAGTCTGACCCGGCGGCGGCGTTGCACTGGTACTACATTTCCCAGAATGCAAGGGAGCCACTCTCCCTTTCAATGGAAGTCAGCCCAAGTGCAGTGGCCGGTTGTAACTGCAGCTGAATTGTAGCAGTGAGAAGACTATTGCAATATTAATGGTAAAACATTTACTTAATGTTTACACACCTGCTCAAGTATTTTGAAATGTTCTTTAAATCTGAAGGAGAGCCCATTTGAACATTTTATTGTAAATGGAGGAATACTCGAATAACATTTGAAACAGTCGCTGCGGCATCCTTCCGTATCACAGCCACTGGGACATTTTATTTTACACTAAGAAATGCAAGGCCAGTGGCGCTGCATGATTTCGGCGAGGGAAATATGGCTGAGCCTCCAAAGTCAAGGCAGCTGAGGGTTTGCAACCATTCAGCACTCCTGCTTCCCACAAAGACACAACCCTACCGTGCTTCTTCGCTGGGGAAAAACAATTGGGAAGTCTGCCATATCCTGCATCCCTCACGCACAAAGGCGACGATATCTCAGTTAACCTGGTTTACCCATACGGGGAATGTGCTTGCATTATAATTACCGAATCTACCAACCCACCCAACTTCACAAGCATTGATCACGATCAAGGAAATGCGACTAACTAGGAGGCGTAAATGAGTGCAAAGCAGAAGTCCAAGATTGAGGACCACGCAAGGACTGTATCACGTGTTGTGCATTTAAAAACAAATTGCATTTATTTCTTGAGCGTAACTATAATTTAGTGCACATTTAAAAAATAGAAACATTTCCACCACTCCAACCCTATTTACATAAAATTATATCCGTTGTTCTGATGAAAGCTCTAGAGCAAGAATTAACCAGTCAATTGCCGATCTTGTCTACCATTTAGTTGGATTATAACTGATTTATACCCCAATATCTCTTCTGTATTTTCCTCTAAAACCAAAATTGATCACAATTCTGCAAATTTCAATCAACTGAGCGTCTACAGCCTTTTGCAGGAGATCAATAACTTCCAAATGGGGAAAATAGAAAAAAATCCGGGATTAGTTCTAAACATGAGGAGGGAAGAGCTCTGTAAAGGAATAACTATGTTACCATCCACGAATAGATGAAGAGTTTACTCAACTTAAAAAAAAAGTTTTTTAAAAAATCAGGTAGATTCAGATATTCGACTTCAAACGTTAGCTCTATTTCTCCTCCGTCAGATGTTGCCTGTCTCGTTGAGTGCTTCTAGCATTTTTTTTTGTTATTATTTCAGATTTCCAGCAACTGCGGATTTTTTTAAAATCAAAAATAAAATGTCTCATGAAGATAGGCTCTCATGTTAAGATTGTGGCTCCTTCAGTAGCTTCATCCATATTGTCTGTCAGTACACGACTCTATTCCTGCTAAAGTGAATTAGATTAAGAAGTGTGGTAATCTTGTCTCGTGATTTACTCCAATACAACTACTGATAATAATATAAATTTTGAAGGAAACTAGTATAGTACACGTTTTTCCTTTTGCTTGAGTTACCTAAATTTCTTCCAAAACCAAGCTTTCTTCCCAAAAAAAATGGACAGTGTATGAAGACATGAAAAGGATTAAAGGGAAGTTGAAAACAACTTTTGGAATATCACCTGAAACAGCATAAAGATGTCATCATACAGTGTTAATGGCTTCCTTCGATGTTACGGAAACCATTAGGTAAATTACAAACCAAAGGTAATGCAACACAAGGTGCCAAGTAGCCGCGGAAACAACTGGATGCGAGGGAGAAAAGTAAAACTGAATAGACCAGAAATAAGTTACAGTATTTATTTCAAGAAATAACCCAGCCGGATACTGAACCATTAATATGGGTTTGCCACAAATGTGAAAGAACGCACCAATGTGGTATTAACTGACCAAATCTCGTGAACTCTTTTTTTCCCAGACAGAAGAAAGCCCAGTGAACATGGGAAAATATCCGAATTGAGTTCCACAAACTCTACACTCATTCAGTTAGCTCCTTAAACCTATCAAAACTTGCCAAGGCAGAAGCACATCAGATAAAATTCAATACTGAGCCATGAAGAGAAAAAGAGGACTGGTCACCGGTACCTTAATCAAGAAGAAACATTAAGAGAGAATAAAGGTAGAGAGAAAAGGAACAAATTCCAAAACAACCCTGAATACTGAATGTGTCAGTGGAGGCTGGAAAAAAAAGTAGAAAACCTCAAAGGAATTCACTTGGGAGGTGGATTAAAAACAAATTAGTTCAAAGGAAGTGCAATGACCATCGGGTCAGTAGACAAAACATGGAATCATTATGGACACAGTTAGATGCAAAATGTTGAATGTTGTGAAAACTGGGTTTCTATCAAAACATTAAATATGAAAACACTGCCTACTCACCCAAAAAAGATTTAAGTGAAAATTCAGTTATTTTAAAGCACATTTGAGTTTACCTTCATAAACTCTACCTTAAGTTAATGTTACAATAATTACCCAGCTCCTAACCACCAACCAAGCTAGGTTTTTATAAACTAGTACATATACTTATAATATTGATCCAGAAGATTTTACCATCTCACCACCCCAATGAGGGGAGACCTCATAGAAACATTTCGAATGTTGAAAGGACTGGACAGAGTAGATGTGGCTAAGTTGTTTCCCTTGGTGGAAGAATCCAGGACAAGAGGGCACAGTCTTAGAATTAGAGGGTACCCATTTAGAGCAAGATGAGAAATTTCTTTAGCCAGAGGGTCATGGATTTATGGAATTCGTTGCCACATACAGCTGTGGAGGCCTGATCATTGGGGGTGTTTAAGGAGGAGATTAATAGGTATCTAATTAGTCAGGGTATCAAGGGATATGGAGAAAAGGCCGGAAATTGGGGCTAGATGGGAGAATAGCTCATGGTGAAGTGACGGAGCAGACTCGGTGGATCGAATGGCCTACTTCTGCTCCTTTGTCTTGTGATCAAGTACAGATCTTATCCTTCTACTTCAGGGATGTTTAACTTCTACAAGGCTTAACTATAAAAATTGAGGTAGTTCCCCAAATTACCCAATAAACCCTCGTAGTTACAAGAAGGTGACCTCATTAATTTCAGAGCCTTGAGAAACATTACTATAGTTTATTTAAATTTGCATTATGCAAATCAAAATACCTTAAGTTTTCCCATAAGTATTCCTTGTTCATTGTATATAGTCAAAATTGCTCCACATCAACATGTCCATGAAGGCAAAAGGCTGTGCATATGGGAATATGTTTGTTCGATAATTTAATATCAACCACATATCTGGCAATCTTTGCTCTATTGATTCTGATTCAACATTGTGTGGCATAACAATTCTGTGGATTGAAAGAGTGGTCCAAAGGTAGAATGTTCCTGGAATGAAGACATTTTCTCTATTAAAAAAGGTACTACATTAATGCAGACTGAAAGCAATCTTACTGGTGTAACTACAATGGTTGCTGTTAAGGTATCCAAAACAAGTTGTGTGAAGTCTTGAAACAGAATATTGAGACAACTGTGGGTAATGCACTTCCTCGCTAGCCACACCGAATGTAAATTTGGTAACTAGGTATTCATGCAATGCTCAGCCATGACCATTTTAGCTACAATCAAGTATGTTTGGATTATTAAAAGTAGACATAACCAAGCAAAGATCTATTGTAGCTGCGATTAAACAGAATAAAGGAGTTCAGTACGATGGCCCAATGACCATTTTATTTATTGACCGTTAATAACTGCTACAGTTTTAATACCAACAAGGTCGTGCAGTTAACAAACCCGAATGCAAGTCAATTGGTCCTTCACAAACCTAGTTCATGTGATTTTTGCCTGGAATAGATATCCCCTGAGGTGAAGTTTTATTTTAATGCTGATGCAGTTTAAACAGAAAATAGAGACTTTATCCCTTTATGGCCTGTTTAGCCTGCATTTATTCTCACAACTTCTCAGTCTGAAAACCCGCTTACCCAACTGTTGCTCATTCCACAGTGCCTGTATCTACAGGTTAGTCTGTCACCCGTTCCAATGATGACCAGGGAAGCTGCTGGATACAGATATACTACAATCCCCATCCCACCAACCCCTCCCAGAATACAGCACGGAATCTGCAAGTGCAGACAAAAGTTGCCCCAATCCACTAAATGTCCCACCTTCTGATACCCAATCTTGGCAGGTGGGACATATGCAAGTGGGGAGAAATTTGGAGGGTGGGATGGGGAGGGGAAGGGACCCAAAACGAACACATGATATTGAAACAAATACTACCACCTTGGAAAGACCTCTGTTCCATTTGTTTCAACTGCTTCAACATCCAATGAACTTTAATACAGGTGAAAGCAAAAAGTCAAAGTTCCACATCAAATATTTAACCAAATGAAAGCATAAGATTTAACAGAATTTGACATTGTATTTTCCAAGTGCCAGTCCTTGTACGTTAACAAAAGGGATACAGTTTCCAGCGCTTTCTAGTTTGGGACTTTAAATATAAAATGATCCAGCAGTTCTGTACGGTAAATCTGCAGTGCATCACACCACTCCAAGAACAATTTGCTTGAACTCCTGGGGCTGTGCCAACGAGCTTTGCATTTTGGTAACTAAATGCAGTATTAGAAAAAAGACTTGCTAAACAGTCCAACAGATTAAAACAAACATTAACCCATTTAAATGTGCAAAGAGTTATTACGGCAAAAATTTGCAATCATTTCATCTTGGGGCATGTCACTGATGGCCCAGATACTATTTTGTCCGACCAATACATCCACAAGTTGTCATGTGAAAAAAATTTTAAAGAGAAAGCATTTTCACATTTGATTTAATGCTGCAACCATAAGTATTCTACAGAAAAGGATCAGAATGACCAGATCCTGTTGGTACACCAACCAAACGTGTACCAATTGATTTAATGATAAGTCAGTTGTCTCAAGTTTAATCAATTAAAATGTTTAAGTCAGTAGAATTGGCACAGCCCAATTTGATCCAGAAGCCCAGGCAAACATGACAATCACATTAAGACGATATTAAAGAAAGCTTGTGAGGTTGGCAGTCTTCTCAGTTTTGTGACTGCAGAAAATTTCAACTGGAAGGCCTTCCAAGACATTATGCTGTCTGGGAGACTATAGGTGGAAAACACAAATTTCCCCCCGGAAACCTAGGAAAGAGCATTTTAAAACCAATGTACAACTGATATGCAATAAAATACATTTACAGTACCTCTTATGCATATGCAGCCAATATTGCGAGCATAACTGATCATTTACACTAGTATATACTACATTCTGAACACCCTCCGAAGAGACACGTCAAGAGATTTTTTTTTAAAAACTACTTTTTTTTTTTGAGGTGCTCCAAATTGTGACTTAGCCAAGAACAGACAAAACATATCAACTGTGGCAGATGGGCTTGTTGCATCGTCTGGGCACACCTACCCATATAACAGAACCCACAACTACCTGGTTAAGAAGCCAGTGGTGCAATTGCCATACTGGCATATCACTGACAATATTTAAATTTTGCCTCCCACCCCACACCCACCATCCCCCCAATCCCACCCTTCTCTCCCAATTACCATTCATGTGCACAGGCTTTTGTTTTGGGCGGAGATGCACAACAATCTCCAATAATAAAATGCAGCCTTAAGACACTGCTGTGTCAACTGCCTGAAGTGTTAACAAGCCAACACGTCAGTTGTCAACCATGACAGTGAAATGATTCCTACCATCAGCCTCTTGAAATAATTAAAAACACACCAAAACAAAACAAAGTAGAATTGCCATGTGTTAACGGTGGAGGTTGTGAATATTTTAATCATCTTTACATGCAAATTGCATATTCTGGGGGGAAAAAAAAACAGGTAACAACCACATATCCGAGTGCATCAGGATTTTCTTTGTCCTGGTTCCCTGTGCACCCACCACCTTCAATCAAACACAATTTGGCAGAAATGGTGCTAGTTTTATTTTGCCAGTGGCTATAATTTTTAAAAAAGGAAAATTTGTATTAATTTTAAAATGGAAACTCAAATTCAGATTTTGGAAGCAAGCTGATACCCTAAAATGCCTTCTATCAATAGTTATGCTTCATTTTCACATCTGGAAATTTCGGTTTTAACTAGCTCCTGAGGAAAATGCTCTGCAGTGCCAAGTGTAACATCATGGTTACTTGTACTGCTAAGATCAGGAAACTATGCTCCCAGAAGACAGATGCCTCAGATGATACTGGGAGAACAGCCCACATCCAAGTCAACACCCAGAAGTGCTTTCATTATAACATCACTAAGTTTTACTTGGTTTCTTTAATCAAATGATTAAAATGCTACTTCAAAATAACAAAAGAACACAGAAATAAACATTTTACTATAGTATTTCATTGCTTTAAACTATGCTGTGTACATGCTGAGAGCTCAAGGGACTCTACAATTTTTCCATGTTCTGAAGGATCATAGTATCTTTGAACAACCTCCTACATTTACAAAGTATGGCCTTGTACAATAGAAATGTGGAAAACATAGGATTATTTAATTTTACAGTTTGAAATCAAATTTGTGGAATGCAAAACTAAACTGCCCAGTGTCTGCATAGAAACACGGCATCTAATATTGTGCAATTTGTCTGCCTCATTTTACAAAAGTGGCAGCATCACTTAGAAATCCCTGCTTTTATTTATTCTCTCCAATGGCCATAGGAAATAGATTGTAATTTTGTTTTGAAACATCTCAAAGAAAACTGGACACAAAAATTGGCAGACATCCAGCACCTTTAGACAGAAGCTAGGATGCAACAGATTTCCATGATTTCTAAAAATGAATTGCTTTCCTTTTAAAATAAATACAATGCAGTTGACATCTTTCATTGATCTGGCTTTGAAAAAAAATCTTTAAGTAAACAAAGGCTTGACGTGTCCACTGTGGCAGGAAACCACTGGCTATAGGTAGGAAGAGAGAGTCCTTTCTGCTCACTGGGTTTGGTAGCCTGCCATGCCAAATCCTGCTTGGTTGGTTATCACACTGGGACTTTGACCTTGTGGAGGCTGGACTCCGTAGTTAGCACCCATCCATGCAGCAGTGGATGGTGTCTGACTGTAAGAGAAAAGGACGAAACAAAACACTGGAGTGAGGTAGCACAAAATGACTGGTTTTACACACTGAATAGAACCAAAACAGGACCACACCTCTTCCAAACTTCAACACTCTCATAACATAATTACATACTGAATCACTAGTTTTAATAGATGCTGTACCAAATTATTCATCATGTTGTTTCAGGAGGACAAATATAAAGTCAAAAGTCACAGATAATATTTCAAAGTTTTAGATAATGATCACACTGGAACCCATAAAAATGTGGAGGATATTTGTATGCTTATGATGCAAAATTCAGGAGTGCATTTCGGAGAGAGGAATTTATATTAAAAAAACAGTTGAAGTCAAAGGCCCATCAAGATTGCTTGATTTAATATGATCACACTGATCCTGTGCCTCAAATGCAATCTTCTGCCCAATCATCATACCTTACAATTCCTCCTAGTGTCCTAAAATCTATTCTCCGGAACTTTGAATATACTCAACAATTGAACATCTAAAGGCCTGATATCAAGGATTCTAAAGCCTTACAAAACTCTGCATAGAGAAATTTCTTCTCCCCACAGTCCTAAATGCCTGACCCCTTATTCTGATGCTACGTTCCCTAGTCCTGAACTTGAGGAAACTGCTTCTCAATAATTGCTGGTCAACCCATCTCGGATTCTTCTGCCTCAATGAAATAACTTCTTACTTTTCTGGCAAGTACAGACCAAGCCTCCTCAATTGTCCTCATCGCAGAAAATCTTACAAAACTAAGCTGCACTGACTCTTTAGAAAGTATCTTTCCCATTAACCCGATATGCATCTGTAACTGACCAAAATCTCACCAAAATCCAGAATAATCTCAGCAATTACTGTTGTCATCTAACCTCCTTTCTAATTGCTTGTTGTACCTGCACACCTTTGTGTATTTTCACAAACGTATTCTACTCCCTCTGTGAACAAATGTTTTCTAGTATCTTGCCATTTTTTCAAATCTTCTCCTTTTCCACTCTTCCTATCATCTTCTTACCCAGTCACTTAACCTGTATACATCTCCTTGCATAGTACTGCTCTTCTCCCAGTTCATTTTCCTGTCTGGCTTCATATGAGCAGAAAACATGGATACATTACGTTCTTTTCTCATCCAAATCACTTATCTAAATTGTGAACAGCTGAAGGCCCCATGCAGATCTCCTGTGATGCCATTCACAAAGAAAACACCAAATAGAATGACAAATGCTTTGTTCTGTTCATAGTTTTGAGACAAAAAGATTCTGATTTGTTTACTCTTTAGATTACCCCATACAATGCACCAGTTGCCTGTGTTCTAAAGGCTACCTTTGGTAAACACAAAGCAGAATCCATCAAAGATAGGTACTCGGACAGATACTATTCTGTCACGTGGTAAACGGGTGCTCCATCACCAATTCAACATTAATTTTCTCAAGAGATAAACCAATTCCTGTAATTCCTTCAGTAAATTCTATGGAACAGGCTGCCAGAGGAAGTGGTGGAGATGAGCACAATTACAGCACTTAGAAGACATTTGGACAGGTATGTGGTCAGGAAAGGTTTAGAGGGAGATGGGCCAAACGCAGGCAAAAGGGATTAGTTTAGATAGGTATCTTGGTCGGCAGGGACGAGTTGGGTCAAAGGGCCTGTTTCTGCACTGTATGACTCTGAATCTATGAAAGAGCTGATACAGCACATAACAATCCATATCAATACAGAAGAAAAATATTCTCTTACTCCATTCTGAATCCTTGTTGATTCCAAGCTTGCCCATAAACTCCATATGGTGGCATTTGCCAGCCATTAGGCATGTACTGCCCAAATTGTTGAGTATTTCCATACCACTGGCCAAACTGGCTCCAGGGTTGAGGATAGCCCATTTGATTTTGCTTAAAAAAAACAAACAAAAGAGAGGAAGGGGTTGAGAAAGGGAGCAAAAATATTTTTCTCAATATTTTCCAAAAACTTCACAGTATGTGTTTATAATAAAATTCCTGGAATATACGTTAGGTTACAAAACATTGCCAGATTTGCCTGCGGTAACGCAGTACATATCAACAACTTTTCATTTCCCCCACCCAATATTAAACATCATTTTACTGAACACTACTCTTATTCAATCTGTTCTGACTGCACCCCGTCACAACTTGCCACTGAACCCAAACTTTGGAGAGTTTCTTGAGATACTGTACTTCATGGATGTGAAAAGGATCAATACATATGCTGGGTAAAGCTTATTACAGTGAATATGAACAGTTTTACTCTCACGTTCTGTACTTAAGATGAAATAATTCTCTTGTCCTCCTTCCCTCCCTCACTTTTTCTGCTTTGGTTCCTTTTTCAGCACTGTTTTTGGACATTTTCGCCCTGCTTAGCTGAAAACCAAGTCTGTCTTCAACAGTTCAAGGCTCAAGCAATTGAGCAGTGAATTGTTGCCTCAGTCTTCTGATTGAGACATTCACACCTTAACAAAGTAACTCACATTGACCAGTGGCGGACTGCTGATTAAAAACAAATTCCGAGTCAATGTACAAGATCACATTTTATGAATGCACAGTATTTAACTTGGTTGACTGTTATCACCCAAATTAGACACATATCCAAACAGAAATTCTAGAGATTGTTTTTGAAAAGATCAAGTTGTCAGACACTAAATCTGCTTTAAAGAATAATCAGAGATAAAATAAATGATTTTAACTCACTTGTTGAAATTGTCCCATTCCATCAGGTGTTTCCTTTCCCCAGTAACATTTGACAATGTGTCCTTCTATGGTAGTTCCATTGACTGAGACAATAGCATGTGCAGCACTTTCATGTGATGAAAAACTAAAAACAAAATAAACCTTATGTATTGACTTTCCATCTTCCATGCTGCAGATACCACAGTTCATGTTCTAACCAATGGATACCGATGGGAATCGGTCTTGGAGCAGATTATAAAAATGCTGCTCATTTCCTCTGTGTAACAAATTAATCCTAAAAGGGCAGTCGACTTATTTTTAAAAATGTAGATCCACATAGTCAACATTTTCAAATTGTTAAATTAACTTTGAAGTCTGCTAATGCCGGTCATAAAATGTAGGCAATAATTTGCCAAAACCACAATAAATTTGAACACCCTCACCAGCATCAAAATCTTGATTTCAAATTTATCACACTGAATTAACAGGAGACTGTTACATTTATCAGTTATAATTTATAGAACTTTCCTTCTAAAATGTTTCAATTAACTATTAGTTAATTGAACTAATGAGATTTATAAGTGAGTTGCAAATGTGGGATTTACAATGTGTAACTGCATCTGCTACAGGGGTTTTGGATCGTTAACGTACTTATATCAATAATATACTCAAGCAAAAGATCTGGATGGAAAGAAAACTCTCATTTGAAAATGATTCTAGATGTAAGCAAAATATCACGTTGGATACAGTTGTGCACCTTGAACAGTCCTGCTAAAGCATCAGTCCTTTTTTTGCCATATTGATGTTTAATTTGCATGTTGGTTTACTAAACTCGATGGATGAGACTGAAGGTTGCAAATTAAACATTCTTAATTTCTCACTTCTCATCAACCCAAAATGTTAACTGCTCCTATCTCCACAGATGCTGCCTGACCTAATGAATAATTCCATTTTGTTTTTACTGCTAGTTACTCAAGGACCAAACATACCGTACAAATGAATATCCTTTCTCAGGAAACACCCTGATTTCCATGATTTGTCCAAAGGGTGAAAATGTCTGGCGCATGAGTTGCTCTAAAAAAGTAAAAATATTTTGAATGTAAGCTTTAATAGATTTCTTCAAAAGATAGAGAATTTATTGGATATGGTATACATTGGAAATGCTAATGACACCAACCAGAATACAGGTTACCTCATAGCATGCTGCATTATACTTTCTATAAACAAGTATACAAGTTACAAGTTTGTGAGATTTCTGTTAAAACAGAATAGTTGCATGGCTCCATTTGGAACTCAATGCTGAATACGGAAATTTTATCAAGCAAGAATTAAGATTTACTATTTTAGGGAGTTCTGAATTCAATTTTTATTTTCAAGCTACTGACTACAGTTGTCACAAAGGAGGAAACAACTGAAGGGCCATGAAGTTTAAGGCAGAGGAGCTTCAAGATCTGTGGAATTCTGTGTTAAATAAGGAATTTTACTTCAAAGACATGGATTGAATCATAGGTCAAACAGACTGACTAACTTTTCCAAAGATTTTTTTTAAGGGGGCCACCACTGATGGAGTTTGGAAGTTTCCCAGTCTGGGTTCTCCAAGGACAAGTTAAGGTCCTAAATTGGCAGAAGGCAGATTTCACAGCCTAGGAGTAGAATGGGAACAGATGCACATGGGTAATGCAACATCTGACAAGTGGAAGTATTTTAAAAGAGGTGACGAGAATTCAGGCTCAGAACGCTCTCGTAAGAACGAAAAGGCAAAGATGGCAAGATTAGGAAACCTTGGATGACAAAAGGTTATTGAAAGTTTGATCAGGAACAAAAAAGGATGCAAACAACAGAATGCAAGTTCCTTGAGTAAGAGGGCACTGGAGAGTACTTGGGGAAATTAGGATGGCAAAAAGGAGACCATGAAATGTCTTTCACAGGTAAGATTAAGGAGAATCCCAGGTCTTCTATTAGGAGCAAGAGAGTAGTCTGGGAAAGAGGGACCAAAGAAGTAATATGTATGTGGAGCCAGGAGTTGTGGGCAATGTCCTAAATGAATTCTTCTCACCCGTATTCACCAAGGGGAAGGACGTGGAAGATAATGAGTTCAGGGAGAGATAAATTGTTAATCTGGAGTACATCAGTATTAAGAAGGTGGAGGTATTAACTGTCTTGGGACACAAATTCCCCAAGGCCAGATGAGATCTATCCCAAGTTGCTCTGGATAGCTGAAATCTTATAGAAGTACAAAAGATTATGAGAGGCACTGATAAAGTAAAAAGTCAAAATGCTTTTCAAATGGTGGGTGTATCAAAAACAAGCAGGCATTGGTTTGAGGTGGAAGGAACAAGTTTTAAAGAGGATCTGAGTGGTTGATATCTGGAAAGATGGTGGTGGAATCAGATACAATCACTATGTTTAAGATGCATTTAGACAGATACTGAAATAAGTAAGGCATAGAAGTATACAATCCTATTGCAGGCAAATAGGATTAGTGTAGATAGGCAAAAAAAAAAGTCAGCATGGACATAGAAGAGCCCATTTCAGTACTGTATGAATATGACCCTGTGACAACTAGTGGAAGATGTGGGGAGAAGCAGAATTTCACTAAGTAGTTGGTGCTCTTAGTTATATTCTACGGTACGCTAAAGCGAGAGTGTAAAGTGCACCATGCCCAATATGAAAGTGTGTGATTGTCACATTGGCCATTTTGTTTTCCAGCTTTACCTATTCTCCCTCCAAAAAGCTCCGATCAGCCATCAGGATATATATTGATATAGCTACTCAGAAAAGGATAATGATCACTGACAAACAGTGGCTGACAACAGCAACTTGTTAGCTTCAACTGTTAAATAGAAACTATGTACCAGCTGCTTCAAATTTTACAGAAGATAATGTAGTTAGAATATAGAGGTGAATTACAAGGAACCTGGGATTAAGTGAGAGCATTGAGAATAAAACATATTTTAATGCTAATAAATCAGGAAAATATGTACAATAAATTTGTAAGAAGCAGAATCAACAAAAATTGTAATTTCCTCTGCAAGTGAAAGAGAATCCCAAGTCATTCTGTAAGTATATTTGAAGCGAGCAGCCATGAAAAGAGTGAGTTTTTGTAGGGACCAAAGAAGTAATGTGTGTGTGGATCACAGATGTCAGGCTCATTGGTCTGTAATTCAGTTTTCTCTCTACTTCCTCTTTTAAATATTGGGTTACATTAACTACCCTCCAATCCACTGTTCCAGAATCTAAAGAATGTTGGCAAATGACCACCAACGCATCCTCTATCTCTTGAGCCACTTCCTGAAGTACTCCAAGCTGCAGACTATCTTTAACTCCTTCCTACTAGTACTGATTTTATTTAGCTTTAATTGGTCTACCATTTCTTAGTTCCCCATTATCAGTTCTTGTTTCTGACTGCGAGGCCCACCTACATTTGTCTTCACTAATCTTTTTCTATTCACACACTATTGAGCTCTCTGCAAGCTTGCTCTCATTACTTTCTCCTCCCTAATCAATCCCTTTGTCCCTCTTTGCCGAGTTCTAAAGGGTTTTTTGGCCTTTTTTTTATATTTCTCCTCCTTGGATCTAACACCATCCCCAATTTCTTTTGAAATCCATGGTTGGACCACCTTTACTATTTTTTTTGCACCACACAGGAATGAATGATAGTTGCAATTCATTTATGTACTCTAAATGATTGCCATTGTTTATCCACTGTCAACCCTTCAAGTAACACTCCCCACTCCATCATAGCCAGCTCATGCCTCTCATCTTCACATAGTTTCTTTCATTTAGATTCCAGACCGTAGTCTCAGAATCAGCTCTCTCTCTCCATCTTAATAAAGAATTCCATGTTAATGGTAGTTCTTCCCCCAAGGGACCCCACAAAACAAGATTGTTTATTAATCTTTTCTCATTACTCAACACCCAGTCGAGGATGGCCCACACCCTAGTTGATTCCTCAATATGTTGATCCAAAAGCCATCCTGAATGCACTCTAAAAATTCATCCTCTACAGTATTATTGCTAATTTGGTTTGCCCAATATGTCAAACAAGGTCATCCGTAATTAGAATTGTACTCTTGTTGCATGCATCTCTAATTTCCTAGATAATGCCGTCACCTAACTTCACCACCATTGTTTGGTGGTCTATTTTACTAACATTTTCTGCTCTCTGCAGTTCCTTAGCTCCACCAATACAGAGTCCACATTAGGACTCTCAGAGCCAATATTGCCCCTCACTATTGTATTGATTCTCTCCTCTACTGAGGACATTAATCCATCTCCTTTTCCTTTTCTCACCCCAGCTTTCTTGAATATCAAGTTTCCCTGGATGTTTAGTCCCCATCTGTAGTTACCCTGTAGCATGGCCCTGTAAATCACAACCATTTCACATCCAGTTACATCTATTTGCAAAGCTAAGTCACATACCTTACTATGACTACTTGGCACACAGAGACACAATGCCTTCAGGCGTGCCCCTTAATCATTCCTGATCTTCTTAGCATTATTTTGTGCCATGGCCCTGCTTGCCTCTCTCCCCTGATCTCTCTGTCCTCCACCCTTGCCTAATGGATTCCTGTCTTTTGTTTCCATCCTTGTATTCCAGGTATTAAGTATTACCTGTAAGTCCAACGGCTATGCCACCACAATAAACAGTACAGTTGCTGGGACTGGATTGATTGACAACTTCTTCATAGGACAGCTGTTTGGTATTTGCTGTAAAAGGGAAAACTGTACATTAGAAGACATATTCACAGCTACCTGTACTTCATTATTTTTAAAATCCGTTCTTCCGATATTCACAAAATAAGCCTTCAATAGGAAAATTTAAATTTCGCACATTTCACAATGCAAAGAATGTTCTTAAGCAATCCAACGAATGATATTCCACAGCCTTCAAGAAAAGATACCTACTGAGCAAAGCTGCTCACGAAGCCATGTGTATGCCTTGGCAAATGTATGCCTTGTAAAGAAACATACTCATAAACATACTATTTCATGTTTATGAGTATGTTTCATTACAAGGCATACATTTGTACTTTTTAAACAAATGAAATACCACATCTCCAATAGGTTGCTTTCTCAACTTACGTTCTGATGTACTCTTTGGTGCAGGTGGTTTCCGAGTTGCCCAATTTGTTCTGATCTGCCTTCCTCCAAGCCACTGCCCACCCATCTGTTGAATGGCATTCTCAGCATCCTGACATATGAAAATAAAATGGAAACAAGCCCTCAATAAATCGATGAAACAACCAAAATATTTACTAACAAAATTAGAAAAAGGTATTGGGGTTTCAGCAAACACTTCCAGTAAATCTGACAAGGGACTGCCACTCCAGTTCCTTCACTTCCCTGTACAGTGTAGCAATGCTCAGCCAAATTAGACCCATTAACCCAACACAAGCCTCTTCCAATGGAGGTCATCAGTCCTTTCCTCTTTTGGGAAAGTATTCTTTCACTATTTGATTAGGCAAAGACAGTGCACATTGGAAGGGAGATAATGAAAGAAAGGTCAAAGAGTAAAGGGGTGAAAAGAGTTTACGCAGAACCATCACAGTGGTGCTTGAAAATGTTGAAGATCCTGTCAAAGGAGGTCAAATATGCAAGGTTAAAAAAATGCACAATTAGAGAGGGGTGAATAACAACAGCCAACTATGCATAAATCAGATTCTGCAAGGAATAATAATCAGTTTGTATGAATCTTTACCATGGTTCTTATGAATTTCTTTATTCATACTCAGACATATAGGGTTTTTTGTTGTTTTCTTACATAAATGAAGTCTTGAAATTTGGGAAAGGATTAATCAGCTGACAAATTAACCACTTAAATTAGGGTGCAGAAATTTACCAAATATGAATGCTCCTTTACTTACCCACTTATTATAGAAGGACACAAAACCATACCCTTTGGATTTTCCAGTCGCCAAATCTTTGACCACTCTAGCATCACTGAAAATATAAATAAGACATAATGAATAAATAAATTTCTTGCTGGAATGAGTTTACTGTAGAGAATAAAAGACAGGAACCACACACACACAATGCTTATTGTCAAGACATCACATCTCACCTTTGATAAAGGGACCACTTAATGCAAGAGCGCCATATTCTATAAAGCACCTTTCTTCCTCTCCACTATAATATGTACTACATCTTCAACTGCTAGTTTACTAAATCTTGATCTGCTAATTCATTTATAACAGCATTGTTAACTTTAACGTGGTAAACATGCAAACTGTGGCTGAGCTGGCTAATGTACTTATAGAAGTTTATTTTTGTTTTTAAAAGCTATTCAAATAGTTTGTAAGTTCATTCATTTAAAAAAAAAGTTAAAATGTCTGATAGGCATGGTCAAAGCAGCTATTCCTAATTGTATAAATAACCAGGCCAAATCAAAAAGAAAAAAAAATCAGTTGAGAAAATTGCAAAATTAATTGAATGGCTTTCCTTAACCATGCACATTACATAGTACTTGTTGCCAACAAGTTTTCTACCTATTCTTAAAAATACAGTATATGAAATAGAAAAAAAAACTAGAAAAATAAAAAATAGGAATTAAAAGGCATACATCGCCTGTTAACAATTCTTTTAGTTTCTCGGTAGGGTGAATTCGTTACCCCCTTTTTGGACTGTGGGCAGCTGTAAATTTTGAGAAATTGAGATTTTCAGAAACGGTTGCAATATTCAGAGAAAACTAATAAAGACACTGTACTTCCAAAAGTGTTAACAGAACTACGCAGACTAGCATAAATATATGAAAAGTGCATTATATACAGACAGGATCAGATCACTAAAGAATTGATCATGAACTATTTTAAGCAAAATTGAAAAAAAAACAAAGTCAATTATTTGTTTACAAAGAGAAAAGGAAATAAGAAAACTACAACTGAGTGAACGATTATCCAACTGTGACAGTCCCTTGCTGTAAGCCATGGAAATCCTGTCCATTCTTCAGAGACATTCTGTAAAATAACCAGAGCCCTATTATTTGAAATTGATTCAGAACCCATCTATGGTGCATCTTCTTTTTCCCAATTATTGGTAATTATGTGGATGTCCAGATAAAATGTTTCTCAGGCAATTTGTTAACTCGAGAATAATTTTGTAAATATGCTTTTTAAAAAAATCTATTGCTAGTATGAATAAATTGCTTTTTTTTTTACCTTCAGGTGTGAAAGCTTTGGTAACATCTATGACATGCTTCTGTATAAAATGCATTTGGAGTCCGTGTTTAACGTGAGATTACCATGCAACCGCACGTGAAAATACCAACTCTGTGTGAATCAAGAGTAGAGGACACAAACTGTCTGTGAGGACGTGTTGTTTAATCTTGTACGAGTATTTTGTCTTCACTGCTCCATCACTTTAAACCTAACATCTGACTTGCTTTTGTTGGCCCACATAGACTGGATTTTAACCTACATCCAAAAGAAATCCTCAATAATATCATGAGCACCTATATTTTCCTTAAGTAAAAGGAAGTTGTGAAGTAATGACCAAGTTGCATTAAATGTAATCCAAGTTTTAAGAAAACAATGAATTATATATATCAATATCAATTCCCAGGTTACATTTCCAATGCTACAATAGTCCCCAAGCAAAAGAGATGCACGTTTGGTCAACTCCCAGGTCTCCAGTCTCATTCAACCCATCTCACAAAAGGCATTTGCTGGTGAAGCAGAGATTTCCATTCGAACCAGAATACTTCTCACTTCTGCTTGACA
The DNA here is from genome assembly GCF_009764475.1 of Pristis pectinata. Lineage (NCBI taxonomy): Eukaryota > Metazoa > Chordata > Chondrichthyes > Rhinopristiformes > Pristidae > Pristis > Pristis pectinata. The sequence goes on from NC_067433.1 coordinate 3,935,597, forward strand.
TCCACCAACCATCTTGCGAAGTTTAGAAACTTACCATCTTCTAGGTTATTGATGGCAGAAATCCACACAAGCCATGTGGGGTGTCACCTGCACTCCTGTACCCTCATGACTAATTTGAATCAGTTACTGAAGAAAAACACCCAAAGTTCTGTGCTGGCTTTACAAATCATCATTTGAACACCATCATTTCACACCATAACCCTTTTGTTTTGTAATTACTGGTGATGTAGAAGCTTAGTTTTTTGTCAATAACCTATCTTAACCAGGTAACTTGCTTGATAGCTTTGTTTATCAACATCAAAAGCTGATGCTAGAAAGCCTATGAGAGGCTAAAACTAACCAACAGCAATTTTGCCAACAGATTTAATGCTGCAAAAGTACTATTTGCTGCTGCTGGACCACATCCATGTAGGCCAACAAATACAACATCTTCTCAAATGGATGAATGTTTAACATTATAAAACTCAGATTGAAGCCAAGACTGTAATGCTGCTCTAGATGTTAATACAATATTAAAAAGAATCAATAACCTGTACCTTCTACATGGAACAGACGGGCAGCATTCTGCAAACACACTGAAGTGAAGGACAACGAGAGGAATGCATTAAAATTCCTAGAGTCCTTTGAGTATTGGAAGGTTATTTCAACCATCAAATTATACACCCTTTGCGAGAACACCTTCAAAACATTCAATACAAACATACATAGATTATTTTTTCATTTCAATGCAGAAATGCTTCTGCAGTCTTCCAAAGGAAAGAAGAGTTAGTTTAATATTTGAAGTTAAGTATGCTTTGTGAGAAAGCTAGATGATTCCCCTTCCCAAACAAATCTGGAAAAGATGCCAGTTTTTTTTTTAATTAAAGACTGCCTTACACAACATGCTTTGCTTCACCACTTTGAACATTTAAGAGATTCTATTGTTTGCATACACTGAACATGGAAGATTGCAAAGCTCTGCAGTGATGTTAGTCTCTGTATTATGCGGTACCAACTGTACATAATCAAAGGGTGACATACCCCATTAAGATTTAAATGCCAAAAAATTACTTAAATGTCCAGATCACTGCAACTCAACAAAATGCCAATGACCCAGCTACAGCTGTGATATTTTACAATCACAAAACCTAAACCAAATGACTAAATCCTAGTATATGGTTTCAATGGTAACTGAACGCTTCCTTGAGATAAATGCACTTTAACTGATGTGAATTAATGGATAGGTATCATGGTATTTGAACCCTTATGTTTAAGAACAATATTTATTTATACAGGATTTTCTTGTTAAGCTTGAAACTCCTGTACAATGAATTCCTAACCAACACGGAGACAAACAACAGTACAAAAAAAATGTAAATGCTGCATTATCTTTAAGTTAAAGAATGTAGATAAACAAGAGTCTGGCTGTTCTAAAACACAACACAAGCTGAAAATACTGACAATTGTATTGAAGATTCTGCAATAAAGTTCCAGCTTTCAAAAGCGAAACATCAACAACACATTTGTCAATCACCATTTCCTATATCCAAAAAAAGTTGCATGGAGTTAAGAATTAATATAGTGAGAAGCATAAATTCAAGCCCAAGCCTTTGTTCTCACACACCAGGCATTTACCAGAAGGGCACTGGGAGTTAACTACCTACTCTCAGACACAAATGATTCAATGCATAGAAGGGAAAAGCCTCTTCAAGGAAACCCCACCTATGCTTTTCACTTCCTAAAGTAAACTTTGAAGACTACAGGATGAGTTGTTCATCATTCACTCTTACATCTGTTCCTCCCACAGAAAGAAAAACTTCATGTTTGTACCTGTTTGGAGAATATACTCAATCCCCTATCCTATCAACCAGTGAGTCTGTGCCACATTTGGAGTATCTCTTTGCATTCTCTGTGAACTATTTGGCTTTGTTCTTCAGGTGTACAACAGGTGATGGAGGATGTCCCAAGGAGCCCATTCACAGGTTAACTACTCTACTCTAGTCACCTCACTGAGTGAAAGTATAGCTGTCAGCAAGCCATTGTCCATCACCTCTGATAGTTTCGGGCTGGTGAGTCTGGTCAGTTAACACAGCAGGCAACAGAGAGGAAACATCCACCTCCCAAGCCTCAACAATCAGATAGAAGCCAGGTGAATTTCCCTGCTAGTTGGGTAGCTAGGGAGAGAGTAGGTTCCCTCAAGGACTAGTGTTGTAATCTATGTGTGGAGCCATGGGAAACAGACAAGGTCTTAATGAATATTTCTCATTGGTGTTTACTGTGAAGGACATGGAAGCTGCTGAATTCAGGGAAGAGAACAAAGATATACTGGAGCATATCAACATTATGAAGGTGGTGGTGTTGGAGGCCTTGAAAGGCATAAAGGTGGATAAATTCCTGGGCCGGACCAGGTATACCCTGGAAATGTTATGGGGAGCAAGGGAAGAGATTGCTGGGGCCCTGACAGAGAATTTTTATATCTTTATTAGCCACAGATGAGGTACTGGAAGACTGCAGGATAGCTAATGTTGTGCCTTTACTTAAGGGCAGCATGGATAAGTCAGAGGACTGCTAGCTGGTGAGCCTTATATCATGGGGGGGGGGGGGGGGGGGGAGTTGCTGGAAGGGATTCTGAAAGACAGGATTTATTTGCATTTGGATAGGCAAGGATTGATCAGGGATAGTCAGCATGGCTTTGTGCATGGGAAACCATGTCTCAAAAATTTGATTGTGGAGTTTTTTTGTCTACAGATTCTACATCACATTTGGACAACAATTTTCTGAGGAGTGATGCATAAAATGCCAATTTTACCTCCACCATGACTTAAACTTCCATGTGGTGGCATTAGATTTTCAAACCTCAATGTACAGAAATTGAAAACAGCAGCTACATTGGCAAAACCTTTGCTATTTGAATTACACTGCATCAAAGGTTATAACCGTGCTCATTGCACAAAATCTAGGTCAATTTGTTATATTTGCATACAAAGCCAAGAAGCATATGAAACTAATAGGGGTATTAGTATTTCCCAAAGAGTGATAGTCAAGCCTGTCATAAGCTATTACCAAGGCACTTAATTAACATAAGAAACAAAAAAAATTGCCAAGGAACACAGAAATTGAGCTGTGATGCAAGTTTTGAGTATAAATGGAACACAACTATTTGTACTCACCTGAACAGAAAACTTGAAAACAAAAGGCTTAGAAAAGTACAGCAAAGCAACAGGTACAGAATTACATTAAACAAGAAAAATGTTACTTAAAAGGGAAACAAGTAGAACAAACCCATGAAAGAATTAAATGTCAATGTTTCTGTTCCATACAAACAAAATATACTGTAGTAGGTGGTGTTCCCTGAGACAACTCTCTTTTTATGGTCCAGAACTTTCTTAAACCAGTGTTCATTTCAAAGCTTTTTACAAAAGCTTTACTAGATTTTACAGACCACTCACACATAAAAAAATCTCTTCATTTCAAAACTTTGTTAATTATAATTGCATAACAGCCACCTTGATTGGTCACAGGTAAATATAGTCATGCTTCTCAACAGGAAACAATAAACATACAAAAGAGAAGTCGTTTTCAGGTTTGTTAAGAAAGAATTCAACAATTCCAAGATGTTCTAAAACATTTTATAGCCAATAAAGTATTTTTTGATGTTTATTGTATTGTAATAAAACAGAAAAATCAATTTGCTTTTAGCAGCGTCACACAAAACACCACATAAATAAATGAGCAGATCATCTATTTTAGTGACGTTTAGTAATATTTTTCAGAAAACCAAGAGAATCTCCAAGCTCATTGATAAACAAAGCCATGGGATCTTTTCTAACCACCTGAAAGGACAGGTAACTCAATTTAAAAATGCTTAAAGAGTTGTGTTAAATGGATCAGAACACATCCTCGTTTAAAATGTCGACGTTTCAGGTCAAGACCCTTCATCTGATTAAGGTCTCAACCTGAAACATCAACTGTCCATTTCCCTCCACAGTTGCTGCCCGACCCGTTGAGTCCCTCCAGCATTTTGGGTGTTGCTCCAGATTCCAGCATCTGCAATTTCTTGTGTCTCCATTTAAAATGTGTTTGATAATACCACATTGCAAGTTTCCTCCATGTGCTCAACCTAGAGGCATTTTATATTGTAAATTCAGGTACTGGGAACAACAACAACAACAACCCAGGATTCAAACACAGATCTTGGACTTTCTTTTTAACATTCCAAGATACTCTAACACGCTTAACTATCTACTGCTTTCATATATAGAATTTTAAGATCTTTTCAAGAAGTAAATCCACATATCAGAAGCCCTGGCCACTTGGTTATTTTAACAATCAAATGTCCAACTTTGAAACAAGTCATGTGGTGAGTGTAAAATCGAGTGTATTGCATTGGCTTCCAAATTCCAAAGTTACGTACAGTACACACTGATCAAAGAATCTAAAAGCACAGAAATGTTTTTATTATTTTTATGAGAAAAAAGGTTGAACTTTCCATTTTGTACTGAAATGGACAAAATATTACAATTGTTAGTTTAAAAAATGGTCTCCAAAACTAAATTTTCCCCTCTCCAGCCATTTACTGTAAATGTTATCATCTTTCTGTCCCTCTCCTTATCGCAAATGTAGCCCAGTAAAACAGCTGACAGTTGTTTCTTCAGGTGTTTCTTTTTGCTTGTTACCTGAAGTGATCCTGTGTGCTTCTGCAAAAAAATGGCCTACAACCTTTTTTGTTCCCTCGAAGAACAGAATCACTTATAGCCAAAAATCAACAACTCATTACAGAATATAGACATTCAATTTCCTTGTAATCCTGGCCTTTGTAGTTTACTCAAGGTAAACAATTTTGAAATCTTATCAAACAACTTGTAACTTTCCAATAAAAAGGACATTAAATCCAAGGAAACTGAAATTACTCCAGATGTCAGAATATCTTAACAACTTTAATTTAAAAAGAATCAAGCTTCTCTTCAACAGGTAACCATCAGCACAAAACTCTTCAGAAAACATCAAAATTTAAAGTTTCTAAACTTTACTGTGTCAAATTACTATTATGGTAAAACTGATCACAAGACTTTGAAAGGTTTTAAGTTACCAGAGTTTATTTTGGAACAAACTATGTAACCCAGATTCAACAATGAACAGCTAGTGATACATGATGGAAAAAACAATAATTTAAACTACTGTTCCTTCAAATGGGTCATCCTAATTAACTTTTATCTAAAATGATATTGAAGTAAGGATTTGAAGACATATGAACCTAACCAGCCTGGATTACCTGAAGTTTTGGAACAAATTCATACAAACTGTTGAAGGAATTTTATAGCTCACTCCACTGAACTGAAAATGAAAGAAAATTAACCATGATGCACCTAATCAAGAAGAGGATTACAGAAACTGTTTCACAGAACTATTTAAAGTATGATCACCTCCCTCATTTAGGTGGCAAAGGATGCAATATCAATGTCCAACAGAAAGCTTGATTATACTTGAAAGTGGATGCTTAAATTCTACATTAGTTCGAAACCACAAGAGAGCCTACTCCATATATACCGAGGTTTTCACATTACATGTATATTACTAACAGTTGCTGAAGTTAAAGGAAAGGGATAAAGTTGCTTTTTATGATATTTAAAAAAACAGAACCACAGATCCCTAAACTTTTAAAATTTTTTTTTACTGCAGCGTAGTTTGCACATAGTTAAATTTGAAACAGGATATAAAAGATGTCTTCTAAAATGTATAAACCAACCATGCGCACAGAAGTACCAGATTTTACTGCTGGGTTAGACAAATCGAGTCTGTGGTTACTTAAAGTAATGCAGAATGTTTCACAATGCTGACCTCAAAAGGAAGTTTAAAAGAGAATACACGCTTTTCTGATTAAGCCCTTATTCTGTACTTTAAAATCAACAATCCACCAGAAACACCGATACAATTACATCTACATTGGTTTTAAGAGGTTCCTGAGCTGAATGGTACAGATGCCACTGTACTACAACCCAGACAGAACAATTGAATCATACAGAATGAATGCAGTGAATGTGATCTAACTGTTTAAAGCCAAACAGTGTAAAAATTCACTTCAAGATATACTTACGATATTCTTCCAAATGGTGCAAAAGCTGCTTTTATATCTTCTGTGGTAATTTCTGGACTCAAGTCACCAACAAATACATGGAAATGATCTGTTGAGTAGATGAAAGTTTATTTTCAATTCAAGGAAAAAAAATGTAAACTTGTTCCACAGCAGATCCAACAATATTTCAATAGTATGAGAAATATATACTGATAGACAAAAATATATTTACACATGCTATTAGTTTGCTTTGCAAAGTATTCAAACCTCTAAGCACTGAAGGTCTGAGCTGCAAAAAAAATGGGCTTTGTTAAATGTTGACAGTAAATCAGAAACAGCAGAGTGTGATTCCTTCACTTTGGACATTACTCTGGCCAAACTCAATGTGTTCAGAAGAAGATTTGAAAATTAAAATCCTAAATTATCTCTTGTATCAGTTGTTTTAACACTGGCTCTGATTATATATAAAACTCAACACCCGAGAGTCATTATCCTTTTCTGAAAAAAAGGAACATCTTGGCCTAAAATGAACTATAGGATGCTGCTAAACACAACGTAACAATAATAGGTGGCTTAGTCACTTGACAATTACTTTGTAGATATTGATCCCACAAAGATACATTTCAAAAATGTGACTTCCTCTAAAGTTGGATTAAACAGCATGCTTTGTGCTGATGAAGGTTCAGTATCTACAGATCTATGGCTTAAATTCAAAAAGTATACGCAAAAGAATGACATTGTGCATATATGCTAAAATTATAGATCCTAAAAATCGTAATCAACTGAACTTAAGTATTTTACAAGTCTTTTTGATTCTAAAAATTTAATTTCAATGCTTTCTTGGCGAATAAGGCAATGGCATGGAGTCAAGATCACGATGCCAGGAGAATTGGAAGGTGACAACAATATATCACATTAAGAAAAAAAAGCCCAATCCATTTCAGATTTGTATGTCAAATGTAAAAATAATCATGCAGCATGAAGCTTTTTGACATAACACAGTGACTTTGGAAAATATATAAATGGTAAATGTTGTTTATTTTGAAACTACAAAACTCTAATTCAGGAAGGAACTGCTAAAGCTCCAGTAAATCTCTAACTAGTAGAATGTTGTACACATAAACCGAGTTTGTGACCATTTCATGCCAATCACGTTCTCTGCTTAAAATTATTTAAGTTTAATTTCCAGATGTCTGAATAATTGCCAAAATGACACAAAACTGTTTAAATAGTATTCTACATAAATTGTAACCTCCAAAAAACTAACTAAAAAGCTGCAAACCTCCCTACGCTTTGCAGAACTTTTGCCACAGTGACAATTTGAAATGGAGTTTCAGAAAGGAGAATGACATCAACCCAATACTTACTACTTGTGTCTTTCTTCTGGCTACTTGGGGTTGTTGCCCAGTTCACTTTAACTTCCTGAAAGTTATTACACAGTGATTAGAAAATAGGTTAGCCAGTTTCATTTAATTCAGCATCTTACATACACCAACATAATTTAAGTCTGCACTCACTCAACATATCGACTACAGTTAAATATTTATGGAGTGATTCTAATATTGAGCTCTCACACCTTCATATTTCTCCTTCAAATTCTAGACTTAGCTGCAGTCCAACCATCCATAGCTGGTGGATTTGATATCTAAAGCCTCTTTTGGAGATATTGCAGTATACACCAGATTAGCTACTGCTAAACTGAAGTAATTGGATGGTTAGAACAAATAATTATAAACCACAAGTGAAACAAACAAATATGTATAAAGTGATGATCTTTCCTTTACATAATTAACACTTTTGTCAAGAGGAGTCAGATTATAACATCTGTCAACAGAGACTTGTGGTGGCAACCACTGCAGCTAATTTTACTTGAATATTATTGGAAAAGCACAAATGCAGGACAAAAGATGGAAACATAGTATTGAGAGTCCAGCACACAGAATGCGCGGGCAGTACCAATTCCTCGACAGGCTGATAGTTATGCCTCTTAATCAGTCCCTCAAGTATGAGGATGACTTGTTTCCACTCCAGTTCTTTGGGTTCTGAGACGGCTGATGTCAAAGTGGGGCAGGAAGTGCTCAACAGAATGGAAGGCAGGTAATTTGGAAGGTAATGCAATCCATCCATCATTTATGTTGGGTTTCTGTGCTCCCTATGAATGAACAAGGTGCACAAATGCTCCTCCACCATTATGAACAATCTATGGGCCTGTAATCCCACAAGCCAGTGGGCATTTTAAACTTTTTGGAAGAGGCTTTGAAAATATCCTTGAATTATTTCCTGTCTACCAGGTAACCCCTTGCTGTGACAGCTTGAATGTCTGTTTTGGAAGTTTGGTGCTGGGCACATAAATTATGGTCTGCCCATCAGAGCCCAGTGTAATTGGGGATTCAATACTGGGATTATTGGTCTGGGAGAGGATTTTGCATAGACAGCATTTGTGGCATCTATCCAATGCTCTGACATGCCTTCTATAGGTAGTAAGACGTGTAGTGGGGGCCAGGGATCACTGCTGATTGGTGGGTCATGAGTGTTGTGCCAGGTTTCAAATCTTCATCTTCAAACATCTCTTTACTCATACAGCCAGAGTCTGTACTGGCATACTGAAGGCAGTGGTGAATTTTGTCATCTTCATTGAGAGGTGACTCATGAGACACAGAAAGGGGTTCACATTTTCCAGCACTGACAGTTTGATAGGGGATTAGCCAGTAACATAAGCATTATGTACAAATCTAATTTTTATAATTTTCTTACTGATAAAAAAACATTGCAGTAATACCTTCAACCAGAAGGACTACAGCAGTTCAAGATGGTTTATCATCACCTTCTCCCCTACCTCCAAGGACAATTAGGGATGAACAATAAAACATTTTCATACTGGTTTAGAAGTTTGCAGCTGTATGCCATTGAGATACTAAAGCAGGATATGATTCAAAGGTCAATACAGCTAACATCACTTTAAAGAGATTGGCCAGGCATTAAGGTATTTTCAGTATTCTAAAATGCTCGTTAGATACCTTTATCGTTTAGTCATATACAAAAGGCACATAGCTAGTTGCTGCAACTGCCAATATTCTGTCTTCCGAAAAGATAGTAGTTAAGACAGCGAATTCACAAAGCAAGCAGATTTGCACTTCTATGTTATGGCATCAAACCTACTAACTTTGTGTTGGTGATTAGGCTATCAATTATATTTTTGCTTCCCTAGCATAATATGGAACAAAGCATATACAGTTCTAATTTGTGCACCCCATTAAAAGATCAGTGTGGAATATATTTTTATTTTTCATCATCTAAGTGCTGTTAACAAAGCCAGCGTTTATTGCCCATCCCTAACTGCCTTTGGAAAAAGGTGGTCGTGATCCATCTTCCTGAACTGCTGTAGTATTGGTGAAGGTAATACCCACAATGCCCTTGGCAGGGAGTTCATGAAGAAGCTAGGATACATTTCCAGGTAAGGATGGCGTGCAGCTTGGAAGGGAACCTACAGATGGTGGTTGTGCACTTGCCCTCGTTGGTGGTAGAGATCATGAGTCTGGCTGATGCTGTCAGAGCAGCCTAGGTGAGTAAATGTAGTGCATTTTTTGTTTAAATGGTACATACTGCAGCTATGTGAACTAGTGTTGGAGGCAATGATTGCTTTAGGTGGTTGATGGAGCACCAACCAAGCAGACTGCTATGTCAGGATAGTGTTGAGATTCTTGAGAGCTGTTGGCACCACTCTCATTCAGATAAATGGGAAATATATCACAATCCTAACCTGTTCCTTCAGGATGCTGGAATGGCCTTGGAGTGTTGAGGCTAGTGAATTGAATTGGTTGGAGCCCGGCTTCTGTGATGGTGATATCCAAGGAGAAAGTCATCTATTTGGCACTTTTGGCTGAATATTCATTACACTCAAAAGGTACAGAAATTATATCACCAGAGTCAATGGCACTGGATTTAGTCTCTGGTGTGTAGAAAATGGAAACTGAGCTCTGTAATGCAACCAATAAAAGGTGTGCACTTTGAGCTGCAACATAAGTTTTTATAGAACATAAAACAATTACAGCACAATTCAGGCCCTTCGGCCCACAAAGCTGTGCCGAACATGTCCCTACCCTAGAAATTACTAGGCTTACCCATAGCCCTCTATTTTACTCAGCTCCATGTACCTATCTAACAGTCTCTTGAAAGACCCTATCGTATCAGCCTCCACCACCGTTTCCGGCAGCCCATTCCACGCACTCACCACTCTCGGAGTAAAAAAACTTACCCCTGACATCTCCTCTGTATCTACTCCCCAGCACCTTAAACCTATGCCCTCTTGTGGCCACCAATTCAGCCCTGGGGAAAAGCCTCTATCTACCCTATCAATACCTCTCATCATCTTATACACCTCTATCAGGTCCCCCCTCATCCTCCGTCTCTCCAAGAAGAAAAGGCCGAGTTCCCTCAACCTGCTTTCATAAGGCAAGCTCCGCATTCCAGGCAGCATCCTTGTAAATCTCCTCTGCACCCTCTCTATGGCTTCCACATCTTTCCTGTAGTGAGGCGACCAGAACTGAGCACAATACTCCAAGTGGGGTCTGACCAGGGACCTATATAGCTGCAACAATACCTCACAGCTCCTAAATTCAATTCCCCGATTGATGAAGGACAATACACCAGATGTCTTCTTAACCACAGAGTCAACCTGCGCAGCCGCTTTGAGCGTCCTATGGACTCGGACCCCAAGATCCCTCTGATCCTTCACACTGCCAAGAGTCCTACCATTAATACTATATTCCGCCAACATATTTGACCTACCAAAATGAACCACTTCACACTTATCTGGGTTGAACTGCATCTGCCACTTCTCAGCCCAACTCTGCATTCTATCTATGTCCCTCTGTAACCTCTGACAGCCCTCCAAACTATCCACAACACCCCCAACCTTCATGTCATCTGCAAACTTACTAACCCACCCCTCCACTTCCTCATCCAGGTCGTTTATAAAAATCACAAATAGTAAGGGTCCCAGTACAGATCCCTGAGGTACACCACTGGTCACCAACCTCCATTCAGAATACGACGCTTCAACAACCACGCTTTGCCTTCTGTGGGCCAGCCAGTTCTGGATCCACACTGCAATGCCCCCTTGGATCCCATGTCTCCTCACCTTCTCTATAAGCCTCACATGGGGTACCTTATCAAACGCCTTGCTGAAATCCATATACACTACATTTACTGCTCTCCCTTCATCGATGTGCTTAGTCACATCGTCAAAAAATTCAATCAGGCTCGTAATGCAGGACCTGCCCTTAACAAAGCCATGCTGACTATTCCTAATCATATTATACCTCTCCAAATGTTCATAAATCCTGCCTCTCAGGATCTTCTCCATCAGCTTACCAACCACTGAGGTAAGACTCACTGGTCTATAATTTCCTGGGCTATGCCTACTCCCCTTCTTCAATAAGGGAACAACATCTGCAACCCTCCAATCTTCCGGAACCTCTCTCGTCTCCATGGACGACACAAAGATCATCATCAGAGGCTCCGCAATCTCCTCCCTCGCCTCCCACAGCAACCTGGGGTACATCTCATCCGGTCCCAGCGACTTATCTAACTTGGTGCTTTCCAGAAGTTTCAGCACCACCTCTTTTCTAATATCTACATGCTCAAGCTTTTCAGGCCACTGCAAGTCCCCACTACAATCCCCCAGATCTTTTTCCATGGTGAATACTGACGTAAAGTATTCATTAAGTACCCCTGCTATTTCTTCCAGATCCATACACACTTTCCCACTGCTGCACTTGATAGGCCCTATCCTTTCGCATTTCATCCTCTTACTCTTCACATACTTGTAGAATGCCTTGGGGTTTTCCTTAATCCTGCCTGCCAAGGCCTTCTCATATCCCCTTCTGGCTCTCCTAATCTCTTTAAGTTCCATCCTTTTACTCCTTCAGATACGAGGAGATTGTTATGCATTTTCACTTTCTTTCCTAGACATATATCACTTATCTTTTTCACCGTGGCAAAAGAAAACATTGTGACACTTTCAACAACTTGAACAAACTGGTGATTTTTTTTTAGTGAAATGCTGATCCAAGCAATCAACTTCATCATTTGACCCACAATGGGTAAACAACAACTTTTCTGCAATGAATATTTGTTTTACAGATCATAGAGATAATTTGAGAAAGCTGTGGTATAAAAGTAGCCACTTAATGAAGAAAGCCGATGTTAAAGCTTCAAGTATGACCCTTCTTAACTTTAAGCCATTAGTGATGGAAATAGCAACAAAAATGATTTTTTTTTTGCTAATGACCAACAGCCATAAAAGAAGTCACGTGTACATAATCCCTTTCAATTACCACTCACCCGTTAGACTAGATGATAGCTTACCTTACCCATAATTTTACGTCCATTCATAGCTGCTAATGCTGCTGCTGCATGCCGGTGTTCATAGAACTCCACAAAGCAATATGGATCATTGCCAGTCTGTTGGAATAGGGAAAAATAGAACCAGACTGATACTTTCTACAAAACTTTTGACAAAAGTGGGTGGTAAAACCAGAACAACCAGTTAAGGAAAGTGCAACAGATGTCAAACGTGCTCTGATTTAAAGTGGCACTACAAAACTAGCATCACATAAATTGATCTTAAGTTCTCCAGCAGTTAACTAAATTCATCTTTCTTCCTCTCAAATTCAATGACATCTTGCAGGACATGAATGCACACTCAAACAGCTGTAGTTCTTCTGCAAGTTTGGGCAGCAAGTGTTACGTTGTTTGACTACAAGGCTCAATGTAGCGCTGTGTTTTTCACCAGAACCAGACACATTCAGCAGGAGTTGTTGGAAAGGAACTGTACCCAACTTCCTTCTGCTAACTTATGGAAGTCGAGACTTATTTTTTGGAAACCAGTGGCTGGCCTAGTTAAGATGAGTCCCCAGGATAGGCCAGGGATCGACCATAAACCAAAAGTGAAAGATAAATAAATGAAGTAAATGTAACCAAGGTAGAAAACATTAGTGATTCATTCCTCTTTATCAGTTATAGGTAAATGAAAATGGGTTTATGCAAAAAATTTCCTAATTCTTGTACTGAGCTAGTGAAACAAATGGGAATGTCAACTTTTACAAGTGAGATCAAAAGGAAACTACACTGCAGTGACTAATCCCATAGCAAAATCTGAGTTATAGGAGTAACAATCTTTCCCTTAAAAACTCTAAACCTTTCTGAAATTGACAAGTGAAAGTTTGGAAATTGACAAAAATTTTAACTCTACTCCCATATGAAATTCCATTATAATTTTGTCTTGCAACACAAAAAGTGTTGAAAATTATAAAACAGATTTCTGGGAACTTTATAGATTCAGAGTTATACCGCATGGAAACAGGCCCTTAGGCCCAACTTGTCCATGCCAGCCAAGATACCCATCTAAGCTAATCCCATTTGCCTGTGTTTGGCCCATATCCCTCTAAACCTTTCCTGTCCATGTACCTATTCAAATGTCTTTTAAATGCTGTAATTGTACCCGTCTCCACCACTTCCTCTGGCAGCCCATTCCATTTATCCATCATCCACTCGGCAAGAAACTTGCCCCTCAGGTCCCCTTTAAATCTTTCCCCTCTCACCTTAAGCCTATGCCCTCCAGTTTTAGACTCCCCTACACTGGGAAACAGACCATCTGTAAGATCACCCCTCAGCCTCCTTTGCTCCAGGGAAAATGGTCTCAGTCTTTCCAATCTCTTCTTATAACTCAAGTCCTCCAGTCCAAGCAACATTCCTGTGAATCTTTTCTGTATCCTCTCTAGCTTAATCACATCCTTCCCATAGTGTGACAAGCATTATTGCACACAATCCTCCAAGTGCGATCTCACCAATATCTTGTATACCAATAGCTGTAACATGACGTCCCAATTCTTGTACTCAATTACCCGTCCAAAGGCGGCAAGTGTGCCATATGCCTTCTTCACTACCTGAGACACATCCCATTACCCCAGCAGCTCATCTCCCAGCTCACCTTCACCCCCACCCCATCACTGGGCAGATCTCCCCATCCCTGAGCTCCTCTGTTGTGTGTAGACCCCCACCATTGAGTGATGACCTCTGGACCCCCACCCTGCTGTCAGCACAGCTGTTCCCGCAGCAAGCTGGCGAGATGCTCTTGCTCTGTGTTCTGCAGCATCCGGCAAAAAGGCTTCAAAGGCGCTGGGATCCCTCTTGGGCAGAAGCCACAGCAGCTTCACATTATGAAGCCATTTGACAAATGATTTAAAAAGAATCAGTTTTCGTGTACAGTCTCAACAAATTTGGATTTGCTTCTTTTGTGTATCTATCAACAAACAAATGCTAATCAGAGATTCTTTTAAGACAGCATGTGCAACATACCTCAACAATCATTTTGCAGCTTTTGCATGGTCCAATCTGACTGAAAAGTTGAAGAATTAGGGCTTCCGTCACATCCCTGGAGAGATTTCCCACATATCTATTAAAGCAAAAATAAAACATAACTATACAGAAGGGTAAGAGTTCTGAAAATTACTAAAGAAACCTGCAAAATATTTCCCACTATAACTCCTTACGAAGCCTACCCTACCATCCTCAAAAAAAGCGTCCACTTGAATAAATATCCAGAAAATAATGGCAGTGTTAAGATTTTTCTATTTTAAAATATCCATTCAAAAATGAAACAGCTGATATTTTAAAACCAACTTTATACTTAAAATAAAATAAATCTTGGCTTAAAGTAGCAAAAGATGCAGAAAACAACAGAAATACCAATATTTGGAGACATCTTTGTTTAAACAAAATTAGTAAATAATGAATAGCACTGGTTCAATAAAGTGTTTATGTAAAAATAAAATGTCAGACCCAACTGATAGTTTTGCTATCATTTGAACAAATTGACTTTCAAGTTTTCATGTAAAGTCAGGCTTTGGTAAAGATTATGAGAAATCCATTTGATTATATAGGGTTAAAAAGTTTAGTGTGAAGGATAACTCGAATCCATTCAAATACCTACAAAGTGGAGGAAAGAGAAATAGGAAAAAAAGTACATTACAAATGCTGAAAGAATACATGAAGGCAGGAAAACGAAGTTAATTAGCAGAAAATTCATCAGGGAACAAATAGATTTTCAAATAATTCTATACCAGATTAATAAAAATATGTGAAAGCAGGACTTTCAACCTAACCATTCCACTTCAGCTTTTAACTCCTACAAGCACTTACTCCCTGCTGTCCACTTAAAAGGTGTTGGTGAGAAACAGAAAGATCACAAAATCCAAGACATCAGTTACTTGTCAACTAACTCAGAGAATCTGGATAGACCTATGTACAGGGGCAGAATCATATTTCCATAAAAAGCACACGTATCCAATGCTTAAACAACATGAGAGATTTTGTATCTTCCAAGCAGATAAATCAATCCATGTAGTTCATATTTCAAGTTAAAAAAGGAGCTTTGATTTATAAAATTTCTATCCATTTCAAATCCATGAGGTCAAGCTAGAAAGCATGTTTATCCAGTTCTGCCAAAATATCAACTTTAAACATTAATGCTGCTTTTCAATCCATTTTCACTTTCTGCACTTAATTTATTTTACTCATGTAGCAACCGCATACATTTAACAAGTGCTGTAATATTTACACATTCAATAATGGGAAAGGGGATATTGGGGGCAAGCCACTGCTGGAAGCCAATATTGTGTTGCTCTGAATCAGTGGTGAAAAGCTGAAGGACTTACAAGGACGTGAACATCAAAATTAGAGATTAAACTTAAAAGTT
Source organism: Pristis pectinata (assembly GCF_009764475.1). Taxonomy (NCBI): domain Eukaryota; kingdom Metazoa; phylum Chordata; class Chondrichthyes; order Rhinopristiformes; family Pristidae; genus Pristis; species Pristis pectinata. Next base: position 3,951,409 of record NC_067433.1, read on the forward strand.
TACTACATTCTGAAGAGATTCCCCATAAAAGTACTTTTAAAAAAAATAAATCCAGAGAAATAGCCAAAAACCACAGTGCAGTAAAGAAACAAAACAGAAGTATTGAGATGCAGGGGAAGATCATTTAAGAGATCATGTGGAAAAGTTTAATGTAAAGGATAACAACAATCTATTCAAATACCTACAAGCTGGAGGGAGAAAGAGTAGGAAAACCACACATTACAAATGCTGAAAGAATACATAAAGGCAGGGGAAACAATGTCAATTAGCAGAAAATCCATCAGGGAACAAATTGCTATACAACAAAGAAATGTGAAAACAGGGCTAACAATCTAATTTGACTGGATTGAAAAGCAAGTTAATATGTTCCAGGTTGACCTTTTGTCAGAACTACATAAACATGCTTTCTAGCTTGAGCTCATGTGGATTTCTCATTGGTTGAAATTTTATAAATCAAAGCATCTTTTATATCCTAAATATTCAAGTTGCATGGGTTGTGATTGCTAGTAAAATACAGGGATTGTGCATAACTAAATGCAAAAATGTGAAGTCTGACAAATTCTTGGAATTAAAAAAAAGTTGATGGTCAAATAAATATGGGCTTGACAGAAAAATCACTTTTATTCTTATCCTGCTTTTAGACGGTTTTGTTTTTATACACAATCTATTAAAAATTAACATATAGGAAGGATGTGGAAGCGTTGGAAAGGGTGCAGAGGAGATTTACCAGGATTGGAGAGTATGGATAATGAGGAGAGACTAAGGGAGCTAGGGCTTTACTCTTTGGAGAGGAGGAGGATGAGAGGAGACATGATAGAGGTGTACAAAATATTAGGAGGAATAGATAGACAGCCAGCGCCTCTTTCCCAGTGCACCAATGCTCAATACAAGAGGGCATGGCTTTAAAGTAATGGGTGGGAAGTTCAAGGGAGATATCAGAGGGAGGTTTTTCACCCAGAGAGTGGTTGGTGCATGGAATGCGCTGCCTGGGGGAGTGGTGGAGGCAGATACATTGGTCAAGTTCAAGAGATTGTTAGATAAGCATATGGAGGAATTTAAAATAGGGGGATATGTGGGAGGAAGGCACCAGATAGTATTAGACGTGGTTTAAAGATTGGCACGACACGGTGGGCCAAAGGGCCTGTATTGTTCTACAGTTCTATGATCTATGGCACTGAAAATCGGACTTTGGTGCAACCAAATGTACCACCATCAAATGTGAAATTACTAAACATTTAGAGGAACTGATCTTACAGTACAAATGCATTAATATTTACAGCATAAACTTATTAAACTATTCAAATGAAAAAGTCTGGACAATGGTTATCAAGATAATACTGAATGCCATACCATGAAATTTTGTTTTACTAACTTACAAAGAAAAACACACTAAACAATGCATAAATGCAGATCTGAGTCCATATGAAAATACAGCCTCAAAATACAATATACAGAAACACTTTGAGTCAATTTTGATGGAATTTTTCCAAACTTCTATAAGCATTCTCTTATTGTGTACAGGAAACCAATACTGCAAAAGTATCCAAAGTTTGTGCTCTTTAAAAAGGCCAATAATACATCCACATAACAAAATCTTCAAAAGTTTGTTCTGCACCAACTAAATGCAATAAACATTGTTGATCACTAAACTTTTGTAATTTTGCAAAGGAAAATTTAAAGACAGCATGCCCAACCTTTTGAATAAATACAAACTAGGTACAGATTTTTTTTTAAATCAAACTTTCCTTCATTATCAAACAGAGCTACAGTAATAATTAACACAAGTCCCTATGCCACCACTACCAATAGGATTTTTTCTATACATAACCAATAGGACTTTCTGTATAATGATTTTTTTTAATGATAATCCAGCAGTTTCATGGTCACCCTTACTGATATTAGCTTTTTACTTCCAATTGTTTAACTGAGCTCACATTTCCCAGCTGACTTGATTTGAACTTCTGTTGAGGTTCCCGTCTCATGCAGCTGTTCAGAATGAACCCCAACAAATGCCTCCACATCACTTCCCTGGCCTTCTTCATCAAGACGTATTCTCTAAGGAGATGGGCAACTGTCTCACAGTGTAGCTGTCATAAGGGATGTATACTGTGTATTCAATAAGCAAACCATACAAGAAAAATCTGATGGGGAGAGCTTTTCTCACCACCAACCAAACAAGGCTTGGTGCTTGTTTGAAAGCTTTGGATGAGGCATTCCACTAAATCATTCAGGGAACCAGCTCAATAGATCCTCTGTAATTTTTTCCTCCAAGGCTCTGATGTCATTTTGTCTAGACCACTGACTGATTTGTGATCACAAATATTACACTACTGTTCCTGTTCTTGAAGTGATATTTTGGTAGAAAAAAAATGAGAAGGCAATATGAACTGCATATCTCCACTTTAATATTAAAGTGAAAGGTGCAAGGACAAGGAAATCCAGAGAAGCATGCACACAAATATTTGAAGGTAGACAAACAAATTGAAAAGGCTGTTATAAAAGCAGATGGGACCATATTACTATAGCAAACCCCAGATATGCAAACTATAATAAAATATAGGTTAGGCCTTGGCTAGGGTATTGCTTAAATCCTGCACATCACTCTTTACAAAAGGTGTCAAGGCCTTTTAAGCTCTTTGGTACTAGAAATGTATCAGGTTTAAGGCATGTCCATAATGCTAATAGATTGAAAGTTGGGCTGATCTGCTTAGAGCAGAGAATGTTCAAGGTAAAGATTGGCATATTTCACTATTGTATTCATGAAGCACTGTGGGTTAATCTCTCTTGGGGCTGGGGGAAATCTAAAATATCTGGCTCATAATGCTTCAAACAAGTGACAATTGAAGATCTTAAAGGCTATAGAACCTAAATTATGGTCAGGCTCAAGACTGAAAGCTATTGTGCTCCTTTAACTGTTTTGCACCAGTGTGGTTTAGTAATTACAACACCGCTTCTCAATAACATGCCAGTGCTGCAACAACTAACAGTTCGCCACATGGCAATGAGGTCCCCAGAACTCTCAAACAGGCACCTTCTGATCCACCCAGGAACTCTCACACCCACTTCTTTCCAAAATCCACCAATCCCGTTAACCAATTTCTTTCCTTCCCCCACCTTGTTCCATCTGCCTATAACCCACACACTTGATCCCCTCCATCTAGTGTTCCCATCTGCCTGTTATCCCTCCCTTATTTGGTTCCACTCATCATCACCTTCCTTTCTTATCAGATTCTATAGTGTGCAACCCTTTGTTCTCTCCACTTATCACCGCCCAGCCTCTATTGCTATCTCTCCCCCACATAGCTCTCTATCTGCCCATCAATCCCTTCTCACCTGGATCCAGTTATCACTTGCCAGTTCTTGCCTCACCATTCCCCCTCACCCCTTTATACTGGCTATCTTCCTTTTATACTCTCATGCAGGGCCTTGACCCAAAACATCAGCTATCTCTTTGCCTCCATAGATGTTGCCTGACCCACTGAATTCCTCCAGCAGCTTGTTTTTTTTTCGTTCCAGATTCCAGCATCTACATTCTCTTGTGTCTCCAAGACTTTGCTTGCCTGGCAATGTGTATGGCCCTCCTCAGTGGATCCTTCCTACACAACCAGAGTCTCACTCCCGCCAGATACTGCCCTCAAGGTGGCTGCAAAGTGGATGAGACAATCATCCACATCTTCCTGGCATGTGCATTTGCCAAGGTCTGGAAAAGAATACAATTAATGGTTCTTGACTCGGTTCATTCTGAGCACCTGTATAACAGATGACTGTGATGTACAGGCCATTACCAGGGACGCATACCGAAACAAACATCAACGTCTACTAGAAGACCATTAAGTTGATGAAAGACTCATTTTGGTCTGCCCGAAACTTGTTGGTCTTCCAATCTAAGATGTCCATAAGCGAATGCTGCCAACTAGCATGTGCTGGGATGCAGGAATATGTGAAGGGCACAGTGAAGCTCCATTCAGCCACTGTGAAGGCTTTGTGGAGAAGGATCAGAGGCTAGGTACCCATTGCCACTGGACACCGAGGAGCTGGGTGTGAATGTATTGATTTGACAGTACATTGAATATAGTGAAATAAGTACAGGAAATCTCCAGGTTACGAACGAGTTTCATCTTTGAGACTGTTCGTAACCCAATTTTGTATGTAACTCGGAACAGTGTCCGCGCATGCGCACTTGACCCGGGGATCACGGCCGCACATGTGCACTTGGCCCGGGGATCGCGGCCGCACATGTGCACTTGGCCCGGGGATCGCGGCCGCACACAGTCCCAGCCGCACATACGCACTTGGCCCGGGATTGGGCCAAAGAAGGTTTACCGCCGCCATGGTAGGATCGGGGGCCGGGCCCGCTTACGAACCGACCACGAAGGTGGTAAACGGGCATTCGTAAGTCGGGGACTTCCTGTACACTGATTATATTTCATATATATGTTATTATGAATAAAATATATATTTGAAATAAGGAAAACAGTTGTTAGCAAAAACCCTAGGTGCATATATGAAAAATTATGGAATGATTTCTTTTCTGCTCTCATAAAGCAGAGCCATACTAAAATATGGTTCCATGACTAGTGGCAATCCTCCAGTACTTCTCATGTGAGTTTGAATAGTTTGTTCTGGCAGACTATTTGTCTCCAGGGATCTGATTATGTTCTCACCTGGCATGCACTCCTTTACTTTCTATCCAAGTCACAGGACAGCAATTTGGAGCAAAATCTCTGAATGTTACTCCACCGCTACTTCCACAGAACTACTTTTCTGCTCTGAATGCTGCAATTATGTGACACCAACTACATGTATAGACTGGAGATTTGTCAGGCAAAACTGAATAACCGTCAACTGTTACATTTACTCAGAGTTTTTGGGAAAGTAGTAATTATTTAAAGTAGTATGGAAGTCCCTTGCATAGTTTTCAAAGACTGATATGATCCAATAATCATCTTCGTTGCAATGAATTACTATTCCACGAAGTATAGGCCTCCCTGGGTAATAAACGGGTTCCATTTTTACAGACGTCTGTCCATAAGTCGATTTTGTCTAGGTCGGAAAATACACAAAATTCACTTGACGTGGTAACCATACTTCCACAGTATTGTAATGAATGGCAAAAAAAAAGCACATGACAGATAAAAAAAGAACAACTACTAAAAGTGGAGAGTAAACTAGTTCGGCAGTTTGCAGGAACGAATGCATGTACATACGTCAGATTTTTGAACTCAATAATATTACAGGCGCTCAATTATATGCAGCTCCTAAGTGGGGCGTTTATAACCCGAGGATAGCCTGAATTTGTTTTACCAAAGACAAAGCTAATTTACATTTAGTAAGTCTCAAATTCATTCTAACAATTTAACTTGCCTTCCTCAAATACAGCTATTTTATAATGACCAGGAACTCATCTGGTGAGAAAATGTTCCCAATTAAGCATCCATATCTTAAGCACTGCATATCACAACAGCAGACAATTATGAACTGCAAAAGCAACAATCCAATTGACATACAACTGTCAAAACGAGTGAACAAAGTTCAAGTGATTTCCAATAATCTAACTGAAACTCTGCTTTCAAAGACCACTGCTTTGTACTTACAATACTGTTATCAACATATTAAGCTGATTGCCTCAATTCAACCAAGCTTAGAATAAGAAGATACAAGTAAAAATACTTATTTCAATCTTTGAAATACTTGAAATTTATGCTATTCACCTCGATTACACAAAGGGATTCTTCCTATTACTCTGTACCTCTTACCACATGGACCACAACAGTCAAGACTGTCAACCTGACCATACGTGCTGGGTTCATAATGTCAAGTGCATGTTCTGATAGAAAAAAAACCAAGTAGAACTAGATCAACATAGCTCAGCACTTTATCCAGATCAAGATGAATTGCTTAGTATTGACACACAGGCCTCTGTTCTTGAATGTGCAGCACAGGAAGCTTTTATCCACCCAACTTTCCTGCAAAAGCCTCTGGATGTGGTCAGATTGGGTTATCAACTTATAACTGACCAGACCTTATTGTAACAGTTCAAGTGGCTCACCACCACCTTTTCAAAAGCAGCAAAGAATAGGCAGTGAATGCCTGTCTGACCAATGACACTCCCATAACATTTTAGAAAATCATTTCAGATTTTGTTTCAAATGTTCAGCATCTGAGTTTTTGTTTCAGCATACAGTCAGCACTGTTTTAAGTTGGACCCACACAAATGGGCATAGAACATAAAACAGTACAGCACACAGACAGGAGATTTGGCCCATGACGTCTGTGCTGACCATGATGCCAATCCAAGCTAATCCCATTTGCCCACACCTGGTCTACATTCCTGCCTGTCCACGTGCCTGTCTAAATGCCTCTTAAGAATTGCGATTGCATCTGCTTCCACCACTTCCGCCAGCAGCATGTTCCAGACACTAACACCTGTGTAAAAAAAAGATTTACCTCGTAAATCTCCTTTAAACTTTCCCCCTCTCACCTCAAACCTATGCCCTCTAGTATTCAACATTTCCACCCTGGGAAATAGTTCCTGACTATCTACCTTATCGATCCATCTCATGATTTTTTAATACTTCTCTCAGGGTGTCCCTCAGCCGCCAATGCTTCAGAAAAAACAACATAAGTTTGTCCAACCTCTCCTTATAGCTAATACTTTCTAATCCAGACAACATTCTCTTCTGCACCCTCTCCAAAGTCTCCACATCCTTCCTGTATTGCAGTGACCAGAACTGCACACAGTACTCCAAGTGCAGTCTAACCAAAGTTTTATATAACCTGAAAAAAACAAAAATCAGGAATTTAAATTAATTGTTAAAAAGATAAGAAGCGGTGGTGATGAAAAGCATTTTAATCAAGTTTTTGACTTTCTCTGGTAAGAAAAATTCAGTTGTTCTTCTTTACTGTGTATAGGCCACTTATAAATTTATGCATTTTAATGAAGTTTCGCTTCAGCTGCTTCTGTTCCAAAAAAAACAATCCCAGCTATCCAATCTTTCCTCACAGCTAAAACTGTTCCTGCCAGTTTGATGTGTTCTTTGCCCAAACTATTACTACATTATGTTTCACATCATTTCCCCTGTAAACCTCCAGAAGTGACATATTTAATAATGGAAGCACAATGCTGGTATGTTGACAAGTTGTTTATAAAATACTTGCATTTCTATAGCACCTTTCACAACCTCAGGACATCCTGGAAGCACTTCAGAACAGTAGTTTGGAAATGTGGTCATAACTGCAATACAGGAAACATGGCAGGGAATTTGCGCAGATCAAGATTCCATAAACAGTAATGATGACAAAATAATCTTCAGCAATAGGGAATAAGAAACAAACATTGTTGAGGGCACCAAGGGAAGCTCCTCTATTCCTCTTCAAATAGTACCAAGGGAATTTTAATTTCTATCCAAGTGCACAGACAGGGCCCTGGCTTGTCTCATATTGGAAAATCATTACAAAATCAATTGAGTACATTTATTTTCTTCCAATATACCAAGGTGAACATTCTGAAAAATTGTTTTCATCCATTGATATATTATACTCCTGTTCATAATATTGAATATTTAACTTTCCACATATAAACCATGCCTAATTGGGCCACCATCCCATATTCCAAAGGGCTCCAGAATTAAAGGGTTTGATAACCACCAGTGATAAAGCAACACATGTGCTATCTAGCTGCTACAACAACAAAAACATTTTTTTTGCCAACTACTTTCCATTTAAAATTATAAGTGACTTTTGTCTGCTTACAAGTGGTTCTGGGAAAACTGCACCAAAGTGGAGAACTATGATCTCTATGCACTATTTTTACAGTTTAAAAATGATGGCACTAATTCTAACCCAGTCCCATTGGAGTCTGAATAACCATGATTCAATGGAGGAGATGGAAACAGAAAGAAAGGAATTTTAATTGGAAACATCCTTTAAAATGTAGATCCCCAGTTTAGCTAAACATTTGTCTCTTTAGAGGTTAGTTACTTTACATTAGAAGAAATGGCAGTATCATACTTCTGCCATGACATCACTCCTCCAAAGCGATAGTCCCCATTTTTAAATTTACAACTTCAACAACTGGAACTATATTCTTCAACAGATACAGATAAATCTTAGAGGTTTAATCACAGTAATCAATAAGAAAATCATTTCCTCCACAGTACTGAAAAAGTTTTGAATGCCCAATTAAGAACAAAGTTATCAGGGTAAGCTAATCATAAACAAATGCATAATGTGTATAAATGCAACACAAAGTGTACCTGATTATTATGGCATCACTTTAAATTCTGTTTTCCATAATACCCCATTATGGAAGTACATTGTGGATTTATTGGAGAGGAATGCTAAATTACCAGTTCAGTTTTATTATTTACCTGAAGAACCACAATGCAATTTCATTAATTGGAGCAAAGAAAATTCACTTAAAGTCATTCTAAAACATTATAGAAGATTTAAATAGCCTGCAAAGGATAAAAGATAAAAATAAAGATGGAAAACACTAACATTAACAGGTCAAAGTCACCCACCTTACCCCTCCCCCACTGTTAAAATCCAAGCCTACATTCAGAAATATGACAGAAGTAATAGCTTACATTTATACATCTTTCCTGAACTTAAGAATTTCCAAAATATATCACTACCAGTGGCCAACCTGGTCATGACAACTGAGCAACAGTCTACGCGCTGCAAGAAATTTTAAAAAATTCTCAACCATAAAAATCTTCCAATAAAAGTGTGATAGCCAATGCAATGTAGATGGTACACACTGCAGCTATATTGCACCAGTGATGCTAATCAAAGGGGCTACTTTGTCCTAGATGGTATTAAGCTTTTTGAATCGTTAGAGCTGCACTCATCTAGGCGTGGACAGTATTCCATTATGTTCTTGAGCTGTGCTTGTAGATGATGGAAAAGCTTTAGGGTATCGGAAGAGACACAGGATACCTAGCCTCTGGCCTGCTCTTGTAGTCACTGTATTTGCGTGGTTGCTTCAGTTGAGTTTCTGGTTAATGGCAACCCCCAGAATGTTGATGGTGGAAGATTTGGCAATGACAATGCCATTGAATATTGAGGGTTGGTAATCAGACCCTCTCGTTATTAATGGTCAAAGACTGGCACTTTAGTGGCATCAATCTTACTTGACGCTTATCAGCCCAAGCATAAATATTGTCCAATTCTCACTCCATTCAGAAGTCATCAGTGCCCATTTACTTTGTGGTGATAAATTAATAGCAAAGAACACTGAAGGATACTTCGTGCTATGTTGAATCTAGAAAAAAAATACAATAGTATGTTTGCAGAAGCAGGCTTGACAAGCTGAGTGGCCTACTCTTGCTCCTATTTCATATGTTTATATGTTCTCCAAAAGATTTCAATAGTATAACACACTTTCCACAAAGGAAATGCAAGCTGATCAGAAGACAAATGGTATCACTCTCGTGAACTGAAATCATTCCTTACATATTTCAAGGCCACAAGATGAAAGGTTCTCTCACATTAAATTAGATGATCTCTTTGCTGCCAGATGTTATTCCAATTTATTTTGTGTAGAATACCACACCACCTGACAAATACACCAAGTGCTGCTCTCATTTTTCTTTTCCTTTTCTAGGGAGATCTGTAAATAAAATCTGTATTTGTTGCGCAAACTAGTTTTTGTCTATATATATAAAATATTTGATTATGTAAGGGTAGCACCAAAGACTACATTTGGTACTATAATAATTTCAGATACGGTCCTTGAATCATTTAATTACTCAACAATGAACACACTGGTGACCAATACATTTGAAAAACATGTGAATACCTAGAATTAAATATTCATTCTATACAATTCTTTTTATTTAGACCAAAATAATGCACACCTGGCAGTCCACCTTTTTCTATCTTTTGACACCAAGATTTGTTCACCTAAACTTGATAGTTTACATTGGTTTCCAATTAAATATCTTAAATCTTTAAAATTCTCATTCTTGCTTCCACACTTCACTATAACCTCACCCTCGCTCTCTGTAATTCTTCTAGTTTACAAACTTCCAAAATATGTGTGTTCCTCCAACTATGCTACTGGATCATCCATAGATTTAATTGTAACTGCATTTTCTGCGCAAGGATGTAAACACCGGAATTTACTCCCAACTTTCTTTTTTGAAGATGCTCCTTGAAGTTCACCTCTTACCAAATTTTGGTCACATGACTCAATATCTCCTTGTTAAATTTACTTGATAACATTCTTGTGAAGCTTTTTGGACTTTTTTCCTGTGTTATTAATGCTGTATATAAATATAAATTGCTACTATAGAAATGATTTCAAAACAATTGTGGTCAATCAATTGGGACAACAGTAACATACAGTGCATTCACAAACGAAGAAGACATTTCACTGAGCAATCATCATTTTAAACAATATTGAATAGATCACTGTTGTTTCATTATTCATACCTACACATAATTGCATATCCTATTACTTTTCCTGAGATGTCATCCAAGGTTAGAACTTAACAATGTGCCTGATGACTAGCAAAGTAGAAAGGGATATGAACTTAAAAATATCTCAAAATTAATTATACTATTATTCTGTCTGGATTTAAACACAATCTAATTCTACTATAATCTACTTCATTTAACTCCAAACTGCGTAATCGCTCACCGAGTCTTAATTTTAAAAAACAAATGATAAACCAGGAAATGTTGATGTTGCAACATTACATCGCATTAATCATCATCATTCACTGAGTCAATCTCGGCACAAACAAAAAGAAACACTTGAAACGTAGAGTCCAAGATGTTGCGTTTTGTTTTATATGTGTTGCGATAAGCCTGGTTGGGGGGTGGTTATTTATTTTAAAAGGAACTTGTTTTACCACCCGAACTCCAAAATTGTGGGAAACAATAGGCACCTTCGTGCCTGAAGTTAAATCCCCAGTAAGTTTTGCCAACGAAAGGAGCCTGTGTCTTTTCATACGCACACACAACAGAGGCTGGGTGGGGGTAAAGAGACCAAGTAAATCCATTACATCAATCTCAAAAGTTTGGGTGAGATGAAGAAATAGTTGAATCACTACATAAAAGGAAATCCGATCTTGGGAGTGACATTGGGAAACACTCAAGACTGAGCCAACTTTGGTGAAAGCAAATTCTCCTTTTACCTTGCGGTGGGGGAAGCCTTTTCTCTGAGATGTATTGTATTAACAACACACCGGCGATGGGGAAAGCGCGGCTCTTGGCTGACCGGCGCGCCGCTCTCTCCTCAGCGCCGTCACGTCACCAAGAAACCGGTTGAGTCCGAGGCCCGAGGCCTTCGGGCGAAAAATGACAAGGCCCGAAGCGGCAGGGAGCCGGGCCCCGAACCCAGTTTTAAAGCCTTCCCCTGCCCTAAGGTGCCGGGAGAGCGGGGAGGTCACTTGATTGTTTGTTTGGGAGAGAAGTGGCGAAGGCCTCAGCCTCGGCCTCTCCTTCCCTCCCTCAGCCGCGTACTCACAGGGTTCTCGGCTGCCCGTCGTCCTCCATCATCATGGCGGGAGCGTTGTGTAAGCGCTGAGGGTTCAGTGAGTTAACACACAGTTATTATTTTTTTTCCTCTCTCTTCTAGTGTTTGAACTACACGGTCCTGCCTGGGTTTTATTTGAGGAGAGCGGCAGAGCAGCAGCCGAACAAAGCCAGAAAGAAAATAACTCCACAGACACAGGCAGAGAAAATGGCGACCTGGCCGGGTCCAGTGCGCCTGCGCGGGCTGTCCTGGCAGCGCAGCGCGCCACCCGTCACTGCGAGCCACAAGTGTATGCAAAACTTTGGGAAAACTTTCAGCGCAAGATGCAATATGGAAATATGTACATTATAGTTCCGTGTAATTGAATCAGAATATACTACTATGATGCATATTTATAGGTATTTTTATATATATGATGTCACGTGGAAAGAATTGATTTGGTTGAAAGTATTGGTATTGGTTTATTATTGTCACTTGTACCGAGGTACAGTGAAAAACTTGTCTTACAAACCGAACTTACAGGTCAATTCATTACACAGTGCAGTTACATCAAGTTAGTACAGAGTGCATTGATGTAGTACAGGTAAAAAAAATCAATAACAGTACAGAGTAAAGTGTCACAGCTACAGAGGTACGATTATACGATTGTGAGAACCTCAGAGGTAGGTCAGGAGAGATCATCCACTTGAAGTTCTCCGGCTGAAGGAGCAAATGTTTCAGCCTTGTCACTTGCACTTGGGCAGTCTCTAGGATGTAGGTCTTAGGGCCTGGGACTTATTGAGTGTTAGTCTGTCTAACTTCTCCAGCACATCTTTTTATTAATACTGATTTCCTGCAGTTCCTTATTCTCGCTGAACTCTTGGTTCTCTAGTAAATTTCTTGTGTCCTTTTCCATTAAGACAGACACAAGGTACTTACTTAATTTCTCTGCTGTTTCCTTATTCACTAAATTTGTTCTATCTGTCTGTAAGAAACCCATTTTTGCCTTCACTGTTTTTTTAACTTTTACATACCTGTAGAAGCTCTACAGTCTTTTTATGTTTTTACCAACTTATTCTCATATTTTATCTTCCCTTTCTGTTTCAATTATGTGATCTTCCTTGTTGATTTCTAATATGCTCCCAGTTCTCTGGCCTGTAGCATCTGGCAACTATATAACTCTTTTCCTTTCATTTAATATGGTGACCTATGGTGTGTGTGTAAGGAATAAACAGGTTAAAATAATATGCAGAAACGAATCGTTTTGCCTATCCCTCAAGGTCGAGGATGATGGTCTTCGTTCCGTTGATCTATTTATGGGCTCTCAAGTGGTTTATGAGTCCATTCTTGATTAGGAGCTTCCAGCCATCATATTGCCTGCTCCCGTCACCCTCCCCCGATCGCCGAAAGACTTGAGAAGTAGCCCACGGAGCGAAGACGCCTGTGTGTGTATTTGTTTAACATGTACTTGATGTTGCACTACAAAAAGCACATGATACTTCACAAATCAACCAACTGATTCCAATGGCATGGAAACCACAACGATTGGAGCTGATGGATTTGTTGCAGCCTTCATCCGTCTTCACAGCTGTTGAGTTCAAAGTAACTTCTTCCGCCTGTTCCACCGTTGAGGTCTTGGTTGGATTGTTCTTTGTGAGGGACCTCACCGGCGACCTTACCGCCATGGGTGACCCTACCAGGAGCATAGCTCCAGAAGGCATCGCTCTCGGGATCTCAGGACCACACAAGCTTCTCCACCACGACAAGGTGACAATCCATGGAGAAGAGAAATGAATATTTAATATACAGAAATAAATACAATGAGCGTCATGAAAACTGGTTTGTTTTAGATTCCATTATATTTATAAATAAAAATAGAAATTGCTCAGTACTCAGGAGATCATTCAACATTTGGGGAGGTAGAAACTGTTTAATGTTCTTAATTTAGATTTCCGACATATAGAGTAATATCTTTTTATGAAGTTCTATCATTGCATATATTCTTCATCAAAATATTCATTTTGCATACATTTAATAGGTTATTTAATTGTTTCTATTTATTCTCAAATAATTATAGATATTGCTTTCATTATTTTTATTGTCCATCCTTAATTAACTGGTGGTGATCACTTTTTTGATTTGCTGTGGTCTTTGTATTGAAGATAGCTCTGGAGGGGTCTCAGAGAGGGATATGGACCTTACCATTGATGAAGTATTGGTGATACGTTTCAAAGTCAGGATGGTATGTGACTTGGTGAGAAGTTGGAGGTGTTCACATGTACCAGTTGCCATTGTCGTTCTAGGCACTCTGATGCCTAAATCTGGTAATCTATCTGCATTTATTCTGTTTATTGTTTGTTTTTGTGGCAGCTTGATAAATCTGAAGGGCTTGCTAGTTTGATTTCAGTGGGTCATTAAGAATTAACCTCTTTACTGAGGGCCTGGAGTCACATAGACAAGCCCAGGTAAGGATGTCAGATTTCTGAGTATGAAATTCAAAACGAACTACAGATCCTGGAAATCTAAAAGAGAAACAGAAAATCCTGGAGACACTCAACAGATCAGGCAACATCCACAGACAGTTTCTGTTTGTCTTTCCACAAATGCTGCCTGACCTGCTGTGTGTTTCCAGCATTTTCTGTGTCAGGTTTCTTATGTTCTTATGCCATTATTTTCTTACCTAAAGGACATTAATGAAACAGATGAATAGCTTGTTAGAAATCTTTATCAATACTCCTGATTTGGTAATTCTCATTTGTTAGAGCTGGTCAAAATTTAGTACTTACGTGTTGTGAATGTTATTTGCCACTTACCAAGCTAAGCCTGAATGTTGTCTAGGACTTGCTGCATACAGACATGGACTGTTTTGTTGTCTGAGGAATTACAAATGGAAGTGAACATTGTCGAATTTTACATTAGAGCAAAGGTCATTGATGAATGAACTGAAGTTGGCTGGATCTTTGAAAAGGAGGAAAAACAATGTCCTGACAATGACTCTCAACAACAAAAACATCTTCCCATGTGAGGTTTTAGTCCAGCCAGTAGAGCATTTTGACTCAAATTCTATTTGTTTTTAATTGTTACTAAACCTCCTTGTTATGCTAGTCAATTGCTGCCCTAGGCTGTCACTTTCACATTGCCTCTAGAATTCATTTTATTTGTCCACAAGGCTATAATGCGGACTGAAGCTGGGTAGACCTTGTGGAATCTAAACACAATGCCAAAAAGTTCATTGCATAGTAAGCACGCCTGAGAGCACGACTGAGAAACATTTAAATAGCTCACTGATAATTGGCTGCTTTTTTTGATAAGGCACATCAAGGCACTTTCTACGCAGATACATTTAAAAAGGTTGGCTGGAGGCTCAGCTATTTGTGAAGCACAAGCTGTCAGCACTCCACAATCTGAATATTGACATTACCCATTGGCTTTACTGTATCCAGTATCTTCAGCCATTTCTTGACGTCACGTGGAAAGAATTGATTTGGTTGAAAGTTATATGATTGTGAGAACCTCAGAGGTAGGTCAGGAAAGAAGTTCTCTGGCTGACGGAGCAAATGTTTCAGCCTTGTCATTTGCACTTGGCCAGTCTCTAGGATGTAGGTTTTAGGGCCTGGGACTTATTGACTGTTAGTCTGTCTAACTTCTCTAGCACATCTTTTTATTAATACTAATTTCCTGCAGTTCCTCATTCTTGCTGGACTCTTGGTTCTCTAGTAAACTTCTTGTGTCCTTTTCCGTTAAGACAGACACAAGGTACTTGCTTAATTTCTCTGCTATTTCCTTATTCACTAAATTTGTTCTATCTCTGTCTGTAAGAAACTCTTTTCCTTCCATTTAATACCATCTTTAATTTATCCTGTCAGCAACTGCAGACAGGCCATTTTTCTTATTGGGTTTTCTAAAGGAATAGATTTCTGGTGCTGCACCTGGTGTTTTGCCATAATCTTCTACATTCCTCACTGAGTTACGGTTAATGGTCCTCCCACATTCCAAAGACATATGGGTTAGGAAGTTGTGGGCATGCCATGTTAAGGCGCCAGAAGTGTGGCGACACTTGCGGGCTGCCCCCAGAACACTACGCAAAAAGATGTATTTCACTGTGTGTTTCGATGTACATGTGACTTAATAAAGAAATCTTAATGGCAGTAGACTGGTGAGGTATGAGGCAGACCATAGTGAGTTTTTATCTACTGCTTATAGTCCACAGTATCGTATGGATCCCATTTCTGAGTTGCAAGATATTACTGAATCTATACCTTTTACTGTAGCAGCTTTATATCGCACTATGCATTAGGGGATGCCCTCAATGTAAAGGCGGAACCTTTCTCTATCAGGACAATAAGCTGATTAACAACAAACAATTTGCTGGAAAAACTCAGCGGGTCGAGCAGCATCTGTGGGAGGAAAGGAATCGTCAATATTTCGGATCAAAACCCTGCATCAGGCCTTGCATCTGCAGTCTCTTGTGTCTCCAAAAAGATGGCAATACCATTCAAGATAAGATCTTTATTAGTCTTGATCATATGCATATATATTAAGCATTGTCTGAACATTATTATAAGCTTTGGAGACACAAGACACTGAAGATGCTGGAAATCTGGAACAACACACAAGGGCACTGGAGGAACTCAACGGGTCAGGCAGCAGCTATGGATGGAAATGGACAGTTGACGTTTCGGGTTTGGGTCTTTTTTAAGTAAACACTTAAGGAACCAAGAAATAATTTTTTAAAGTTCTCTCTCTACAGATGCTGTCTGACTTGACGAGTTTTTTTTTCAGCATTTTATCTTTATTTTTCACATTTCTAGAATCTGTAATTCATGTGTATTTCATTTGAAAGTCTAATTTATATATAAAAAAGTTAACGTAGTTTGCGGTAGAATCATCAAGCTTCATAATTAGAATATTTATGTAAGTTTTTCATTGCACCTGTGCATGTGACAATTAACTGGACTTTGACTAATGTTGCAGTAATTGACAGTAAAATGCAGAGCACAACCACGTCGTGGTAAAATGTGTGCGCTGCCCGGGAATCGAACCCGGGTCGCAAGAATGGGAATCTTGCATGATACCACTACACCAGCAGCGCTTGAGCGCTACGCTTGCCGGGAGCTTTTAGTGTGGAAAGAGGCGCGAATGATGGTTGTCCGTTCAGTCGACGCGCTGTGAGGAAGCATCGACTTGTCTTCGTTTCGTTATCATCGATTGCAGTCGTGTGGTTCGTATCCTATTGGTGGGCGAAGTTTAAAATATGCCTCCTCCCGCTTCAGAAGCGAGCAAGTCTGAGGTAAATAAAAAGTTAAAAGAGATATCAGTAACTGTAATGAGGAAAGTTTAGCCCCAAATCAGCTCTAGTTTAAGAGCGACCGACTGCCCAGCGTGACATGAAATTATGCTGGCTCAAAGCAAGAAGGCCCGAGTCACTTAAGGACACAAACCAGAATGATCAAACTAATCCGAGGTAAAGAAGGGAACACAGTGCTATCATTTCACAGAACGGCAGGAAGGTTACAGCACGAAATGAGACCACTCGGCCCACTGAGTCTGTACTGGCACAATAGAAGAGCAATCCAGCTATTTCCACTCTCCATACCCGTTTTTTTTTATTTCAGATACTTATCCAGCATTTTTTTGAATAATTGAATCTTCCTCCACTATTGCCCCTGGTATTGCATTCCAGATCCCAACCACTTGCTGCATAACAAAAAACTTTTTATGTCACTTTTGGTTCTTTTGCCAGTCACCTGCAGTCTTTCCAGGTTATTGAACCTCCCACCAACAGGAACAGTCTCTTTCCATATACTCTTTCAACCCCCTTCATGATTTTTAATACCTCTAACAGATTGCCTTGCAATCACTTCTGTTCCAAGGACAAGATTTCTCTTTTCTATCCACATAACTAAATGCCCCTCATCCCTGGAATCATTTCAGTAAATCTCTTCTGCATAGTCTGTGTTGGCATAAGAGCTGAACACAATACTCCTGGTGCGGCTGAACCAGTGTTTTATAAAGGATCATCATGACTTCACGTCTCATAAATCTGATTGTTATTTTGAGGAGGTAACTAAGAAACTTGATGACGGCAAAGTGGTAGGCATGGTTTACGTGGATTCTAGTAAGGCTTTTGACAAGGTGCTGCAGTGGTAGGCTGCTGGTCCAGAAGATTAAGGCACAAGGGATCTGAGGAGTCACAAGAGACTGCAGATGCTGGAATCTGGAGCAACAAACAATCTGCTGGAAGCACTCAGCGAGTCAAGCAGCATCTGTGGGAGGAAAGGAACTGTCGACATTTCGGGTCCAAACCCTGCATCAGGATTCGAGAAGTGTTGGAAAACTGGATCTAAAGTTGGTTTGGTGGATGGTTAGTGGTAGATGGCTGCTTTTCCTGACTGGAAGTCTATAACAAGTGGGGTACCACAAGGATCAGTGCTAGGACCTTTGTTGTTTGTAATATATATAAAATTATTTGGATGAGAATGTAAGGTTAGTAAGTATGCAGACGACACAAAAATTGGTGGTGTCATAGATAGCAAAGAAAGTTGTCTAAGGATACAGTGGGACACAGATCAACTGGAAAGTTGGGCAAAGCAGTGGCAGATGGAATTTAGACAAGTGTGCAGTAATATACTCTGGGAAATCCAATTCTCGTAGGACATACAGAGTAAATGGCAGGGACCTTAGGAGCATTGTTGTACAGAGAGATCTTGGGTGCAAGTCTATAGCTTCCTGAAAATGGAGACACAGTTGGATCAGGTGGTGAAGAATGCATTTGCTTTCCTTCATAAACCAAAGCATCGAGTATAAGAGTTGGGACATCATGTTGCAGCTGTACAAAACAATGGTTAGACCGCACTCCAAGTATTGTGTACAGTTCTAGTCACCACACTACAGGAAGGATGGATGTGGTAGCAATAAACAGTGAAGAAGAGATTCACCAGGATGTTGCCTGGACTGGATGTTTGTAGTTTTAAGGAGAGATTGGATAGGCTGTGTTTATTCTCACTGGAATGTAGAAAGTTGAAGGGTGACCTTATAAAGTTATGAGGGGCATAGGTAAGATAGTTAGTCACAGTCTTTTTCCCAGAACAGGGAGTCCAGAACTAGAAGGCACAGGTTTAAACTGAGGGGGGAGAAATTTAAAGGAGATCTGAAGGGTAAGTTTTTCACACAGAGGATAGTGCTTATCTGGAATGAGCTGTCAGAGAAAATGATAGAGGCAGATATAATTACAACCTTTATAAGGCATTTGGACAGGTACTTGGAAAGGAAAGGCACAGGGGGTTACAGGTCAAATGCGGGTAAATAGAATCAATGTATGGTCAGCATGGGTGAGGTGGGCCGAAAGGGCCCATTTCTATGCTGTGTGATTCTATTATTTTGTACTCTATTTATAAAGCCCAGGATCTTTGGTCAACAATTCCTCAACCTGCACTGCCACTTTCCATGCACAAATACATCTAGCTACTTACATAATTATTCCCTCTAGTTTATATTGGCTTTTTTCATTTCTCCTACCAAATTGCAACACCGTATTTTGCAACATTAAATTTCATTTGCTACTGTCTGTCCATTCCACCAGCCTCTATATATCTCCTTGAAATCTTTTACTATTTGCTTCACAATTTCAGAAAGTGGATGATGGTGATTAAGTCATTTTTGTTTCCCATTCTTAGTTGATCTGTAAATGGCAGCCCAACTGATCTACGTTGCCATTTATGATCCACGTGAGTCTCCTCCCACCCCTTTAACCTAACCTCAGCAGCAAAAGCCTCTTCCCCTTTCTCTTTTATGCTATAGCTTCCCTTTGCATGCATCTTAGCTGTTTGCCTCAACTATTCCTGGTGGAATTGAGTTCTCCATTCTAAACGTTCTCTGGGTAACATGATTTCCCCAGTTTGCCTGCTGAGTTCATTTATGACTATCTTGTAATTATGCTCCTTAGTTTTATTCTCCCCACAGTGGAATCATCTTGTCCATAGCTACACTATCAAATCCTTTAATAATCTTCTTAAATTGGTTAATGGTTACAGATTATTTGGTGAAGCCATGAAAAATTAGTAAAACTATATTCTGCTGTAAGATTGGTTGTAATGTTTTAGACATATGAATCCTAACAATTATAATCTTATGTCCTTTCTATATATTCTTTCATTTTATATTGTGTTCTCAATTCGTAGCAAAAAATGATAACAGTAGCTTCAAGATGGTTATGAAACAGCTTTGTAGGATTAATGAGAAGAAATCCTATTCTGTGAATTCACATTTTATTTTGAGAATAGAAGAACGTAAGATATAGGATCAGGAGAAGGCCATCCTACCCATCAATCCTGCTATGCTATTCAACAGCTGATTCAATTACATGGCTGATTACTTTAAACTCCATTTTTCTGCCACATCCCCATATCCCTTGATTCCTTTAATATCCAGAAATCCATCAAATGCAATCAATGAATGAGCCTCCACAACCCTCCAAGGGAATCCCAAAGGTTTAGCACCCTGTGAGTGAAGAACTTTTTCTTCATCTCAGTCCTACCCCTTGGTTTGAGACGGTGACCCCTATTTCTATACTATTTAGCCGGGGAGCCATCTTCCCTGCATCAATTGTGTCCAGCCACCCCCCAAAAATGTATACATTTTAATGAAGTAATTTCTTCTCAACCTTGGAGAACAGTCATCATCTGACTGGGATTTCAGAGTGTTGCCAGGAGAAATGAATCTTAGCATTGGTATGTGTTGGAAATATACCAAGAGTAATGCAACTGAATGAGAAAAGCCAATGCTGGTTGATACAAACAGGTATAAATTCATGTAGAGGAACCTGTTTTATAATGCAGAAATTGAACTGCTTTTGGGTCTGTTATATTGCCAGGTATAGAGAAAGAAATTGCAGCCTGATTCTGTCTGCTTTTTTTTGAAGCAGAGTTATTTCTTTGTGGTTTGAGATCACTGTTCACATGCACCCAAACAATGTATCCCTGCTTTCTTTTTGCATTCACCATTCACATTGCAATTGCCGCAACATTCTGTATCAAATACCAATGGATCTTACAGCAGTAGCCCAGTGTCATCTCAGTCACCAGAGAGAGCTCTGGACCATTAAGAATTATTATGACACTGTTCTGATTCAAGCCACCAGGTGGCACTTCAGTCATATCCATCAGTATCTTTGCTAAATTGACTGATTTCAGCATGAAAACCAAACATAATACAGACTTGTTCTATTTTCTATTTGACCCTGGACTTCAACACCACCAATCTACCAGAAGTTTTCAGATTTATAAAAACAAATGAAATAGGATCCAGCCAGCACAAAACAGACAGGAAAAGGTTGTAACAGAATCTTTAAATACAAGATGTTTCATATACAGGCCAGGTACATTCCCACAAGAAGGAAGGATAGAAGAACCAGATCTAGGGCACCTTGGATGACAGAATGTTCTCAGGAGAGGTCTAGAATATGATGAAGATTGTTAAAAAAGATGTATGATCCTTATTGGGTAAATTCTTCTAGCAAAATGAGGTTAAATACAGGTTGGGAAAACAAGTGGAGAGGAAGCTAAGACTGGCAAAGGAACAATACAAGAATAGAATATCAGTTATCCCAAAAGTCACCCACATCATGTAAAGACAGATGGGGTAGTAAGAATCAGAAACAAAGAAGGTAACATATGCTTAAAGGCACAGAACAAAGCTATTATACTTAATGGGCACTTAGTATTGATGCTCACTAAAGAGGAGGCCAACAAAATAGCCCTAGAAATGGAGATGGGGGTTGGGTAAGGTTGAAAATTGATGGACTGAAAACACTGGCTCAGCTTAGAGAGAGTATATTTCTTCATCCAGAAGGGTTCCATCCCAGGTGGAGGTGGAAATGGCAAAAGAGCTTTGACTTTTGACTTTGACTTTGTAAGGTTATAGAAAGAATATAATAAGGAATATATCAAGGAATAAGAATATAACAAGGAAAGAAAAAATAATAGGCGCTTGGAGGTTTGAGCTACATAAGGAGATCCAGCACAGATTTGTAAAAGGCATATTATTGGAGAGGTTTATGTTAATTAAAGAGAACCAGCATAGGCTTGTTTGAATAAGCACTGATTTTTTTTTGATGAAGGAACAGAGAAGGTTGATGAAGAGAATGCTGTGGATATTGTTTACATGAATTTTAAGAAAGTACCACATTGACAAAGGACCACATAAGAGGCTGGTTAACAAAACTGAAGCTAATGGAGTTGTCAGTGTAAAGTTGGATGAAAAATTGGCTTAAGAACAGAAAACAGCCAGTTGTGGTAAAAGGTATCTCTGGAAGGGAGGGTGGTAGTGATCTTTTCGAAAGGTCAGTGCTTGAACCACTGCTTTTCAATGTATATAAATTACTGGATTTTGTAATGTAGAGTAAAATTTCAAAATTTGCCAATGATACAAAACTTGGTATATAGCAAACAGTGAGGATGATACCAATCAACTGCAACAGGGCATCAATAGACTAGCAGAATGGGAGATGTGGCATACAAAATTGAATACGAGAACTCAAGGATGTGCACTTTGGCAGAAGAGATAAGGGATGAGGAAAGGTAGCACAGACTTAAAGAAACAATGTTAAAGGGTGAATAAGAATAGGGGGACCTAGGGATACATGGGCATAGATATTTGAAGGTAGCAGAATAAATTGAGGGAGTATTAGTAAAGCATATGGGATCATGGGCTTCATAAATAGAGGCTTTGAGTACAAAGTAGGGTTGTTATGCAGAACATTTATAAATGCTGCAACTAGAGTATTGGATCCACTTCTGGACACCACAATTAGGAAGGGTTTGAAGCAATGCAAGCTGAGGAAATTTAGCAGAATGGTTCATGAGGGCTTTAGCTGCAAGGTTAGCTTGGAGAAATTGAGGATGTTCTCCTTGGCGCAAAGGAGGTTGAGAGGTCTCAGAGCTTGGGATCCAGGCAACTGGAGGTATGACCAGCAGTGCAGGAGAGGTAAAATTGGAATGGTGCCAAGAGATCAGAATTGGAGAGGTACAGACACTGTAGTGTTAGGGGACATTTCAGAAATACATAGGTGACCTGAAAACAACAATTAAAATGTTAAAATCAAGATATGGGGTTGTCAGGGAACTCATTCAACTTCATACTTCTGCTGGGAACTGAGAGTGCTCAGTGGAAGCTGGGGCATTGACCATAGAAACTGCTGGGTTTCACACATATGCTGATGGAGATGAACCACCGGTTCCACGTAGGAAAGAACAGACATCAGTCTTTGCATAAAACCTTCTGCCAAGTTGAGATCTTGGAGCATTTTCTAGGTCTACTCACATTAATATTCTTCCAACTCAGCAGCTTTTATCAATTGTTAAAGTGGCCTTTAGCACCAGGAGTATGGCAGTGTTGACCTTCTACTGAAATTGGTATTATCTTTCTGAAATAGCTTACCATCCAGTGCAAGTCCAGCAGAAAATATGGATTAATGGTGCCTGGGTCACAAAAAGAAAATGATCTTTTAGTTCTTTTTACATCAGCAGCATACAGTCCCAGAAACATCCACTGAGACATCCATGAAGAAATAACTATTACAGAAGTAACAAGTTAAAAGAAAGGATCCCCAGGGGTTCATTAAGTTCTGGGAACGTTATGATGCCCTAGCACAATCCCACAATGGCTGGTAGCATACTGAATGTACAAGTAGGATGTACAATAAAAATATCAAATGGTTGGACTAATGACAAAATTATATTTAACTAAATGACATGCAATGGTAAAAGGAATGCTTGATATAATCTGTACCACACAGTGCTTTAGTATGCATATTTTAGTTAAATATAATAATAAAGTTTCTGAAAATGTCAAAGAAGCAATGGAATTAAAAAAGTGTGAGTAACAAATACATCAGAAAAATACATAGTAGAGCTTTCTTTATTTTTGATACTTTAATGTGGAACTTTAAGATTTGATGAAATGGATTTGCTCTTGAGTATCTGGTTGATGCAGTCCTGTATGAAGATCATGCCCAACGTTATATGTCCGTTGGTTGTACCTCTGAGCCTTTGAAAGTATGGGTGAGTCTCTCAGGATTCATTTGCTGGTGGACCACAGTTGCCTATGCTGGAATTGAAATCAAGGTACTTCATAACCATCATCCAGGTGTACTCACAGACTTGTGCCTTAAGGGAGAGACCCAGATCTGAGAAGAAGCATTGGGACTGGAAGAATAGAATGCGATATACACAAATGCATATACCCACAAATTACTAGATTAGAAACATCTCACTCATTTACTCAGGAGCACCCATTTCCACTATGTTGTGCATAAGTATTTATGCCTTTTAAAGTAACAAAAAATATTCAAACCTGCACAGTGATGCATGTAATTATATAAATATTTCTATATTGTGTTGCCTCTCTGAAAGCAGCAGATAACATGAATATGTGAATGTGTAGGTGAGTTAATTCTGATAATGTCCAAGCAGATAAGATATTTATTACTGCAGCCCATAAAATCCATTGAGTTTGTAGAGGTTAGCGTAACGCTTTACAGCGCCTGCAGACCAGGTTCAATTCCGGCCGCTGCCTGTAAGGAGTTTGTACGTTCTCCCTGTGTCTGCGTGGGTTTCCTCCGGGTGCTCTGGTTTCCTCCCACATTCCAAAGACGTACGGGTTAGGACGTTGTGGGCATGCTATGTTGGCGCCGGAAGCATGGCGACACTTGCGGGCTGCCCCCAGAACACTCTACACAAAAGATGCATTTCACAGTGTGTTTTGATGTACATGTGACTAATGAAGGTATCATATCTTATCAACAGTTTAGCTACCTTTTCCGGGTGATAAATGAAGTGCGTCATCAGAGCAGCCATGGCTGAAACTTTGGGCATGGCAGTGCCTGCTCAGTCACACCTATGCTGTGAAGCCTATTGCATGGCACAAAGATGTCATGCACCAGAATTTTAAGTTTTAGTTCCAAATGTCAACCTTACCACTCTTGCCTTATTCGGAAGGTTGTGAGTTCAATTCCCAGTCCAGAGATTTGTGTATACACCAAAGGCAATGCAGTACTCCTAGATTGCTGCACTACCAAAGATTCTGTTTTTCAGCAGACGCATTAAAGTGCCTGCTCTCTTGGGTAGAAATAAAATATTCCATGGCATAAGTAGAGTAACATATGGATTGTCCCCACTGAGCTGGTCAATATAGTAATAATGGTCATCCATATTTTGACAGATGATGGGACTTGTTAAACATCAGCCAAAGGTGGCAGTCTGGTGTAAAAGAAGAGATTGGGCTGAAAGTGACTGATCTTCCTGCAATAAATAAATGTCCATTCTCAGCAAAGCTATTCCAGGTTTGATTCTGCTGCTTTGGACTAGAGATTCATGGGCAGGTTTATTCCAGTGATCGAGAATGATGCCAACCCTTTGCATTGTTTATCTCAGATGAAACAACTTGCAGTGTTAAAATTGGCTGCTTTGTTTCCCTGCAGTGCAGCAGAGACTGCACTAAAGTTCTTCAATGCTTAGGGACAACTGAAAGTCATGAAAATGACTTTACAGATGCACATTCTACCAACATGTCAATCTCACAGCAGACAGCAATATATAAAGTGTTTCCTATCCTTGGAGGTTCTTAATATCTATTGCTTACACTACTTGTTTGTGTCAAGATACTGCACAAAGAAAATGTATTGCATTGATTAAATCAACTCAGGGAAATTGGCAATTGACTGCTTTGTAAATGGGTCCTGCTAGTTGTTAGGATTCTAGAAGTTAGAAACACGAGGCTCCCTCTGATCAGAAAGTGCAAGTAATTAATGTGGCTAGTATAAATTCAGTGAACAATTTGATTATTTATCAGGTGCAAGTATTGCTCCTGTACTTCTCTTCACTGTCTGTTTTTGTATACGTCTAGTGTAGCAATCCAATCAAGTATAATATTGAAAACTTTGGGAAACAAGGGCACATTGAAACTAAAATATTTTCCTCCTTTCGTACCTCTGCTTCTGCTGGGATACTGTTACCTTCAGGCCCTTGGTCTTCTAAATTGGTTAGGTGAAGTGAGGGAGGAAGTTTGGGCAGAATGCTATTCTTTGGATTGCCTCACATCTGAAATGAAATGTTTCTTCACCTGAATTAAAGAAACTTGTGTATCATAAGAACAACAGAAAGCCATTTAGCCCATCAACCTGTTCCAATGTAGGCCAGGGGTGGTCTGGGCGAGCTGGACTAAAGGCATTATCCCTGTTCTGCCTCATTCTTGTCTTTTATGTGGCAGGGGTGAAGGTTAACATTGAAGCTTTCTGACGACTTTTTCAAGGAGGTTTGTTGAATTGCCCTTAAAGAAGAGACAACCCATTCTTCATCCAGTAAAGTGACACCAATCTGCTGCTTGCTAAGATATCTAACAGCTGTTAAGTTACTAGAAAACTGGGACAGCAAAGTGCTCCATGGGGTTTTGCAAGATCTGACTGGTGAAGCAGGGAGGAAGCATCATTACATGGCCCCATTCTGATTTTCTATTAATAGACCCTTGCCAACATTGGCTACCGATCCAAACATGCTGCCTGAATGTTTATTTTTCTGTCAGATTAGCCAGGAGCTCTGCTTCCCTTGTGGAATTGGATTCCAGAGTTTTCAGGGCTAGCAAGAAAATGTTGAATGCTGGGAAATGAAATGGACTCAAAAAGTACTGGATAACTGCAATACAAGGAGAAAGAAGGTGCAACCTTTTGAATCTGATTCCCAGGTGAAAAGATGTCACTAAAGTAATAAGTGCAATATTCTGTTGTACATTTTCAGTAGTCAATATTTCTATTTTAGATGTAACAGAATATTCTACAAAGCAAAAATAATTGGGTATTAGTGGCACAGAAACAAAGCAGCGACTGCTCCACTGAGCCGCGAAGAAGCAGTATGCAGCTGTGCATAGTGGGAAATAACCCCTTCCTGGAAAGTGCCTCAGGGTCAATTTTGCAATTTAGATCAAGCCAGAGAATGGGACATTTTGACTAAATAGCTTTTCTGAGGTGGTTCTTATAGAGACATGAGAATTGCTGGGGAAATGGGGAGAGCAGGAAAGTGGTGTTTGAGGCCAAGATTAGCTTGGCCATGGTCTTGTTGAAAGGCAGAGAAGGCTTGAAGGGTTGATTGGCCTACTCCTGCTCCTTTTCTTCCATTATTGTGTGTTGTACCTTCTACAGGTACTACCAATCCTCCAATTCTGTGGATTCTTAAATTAGCTGATGAGGCTCGTGTGAGATCCCAAGACTCTGCCACAGGTGGGGAAGGAAGTGCTTTATTGGGCAGGTAATTGAAGTGTGTGTGATGATGGGATCTTTCTATCATTTCGATAGTTTTCTGTATGTTACTGACAAAAGAGGTTAGAAGTTCTCAGTGTCTTCCTGAATGTTTCTTGATTTTGATTGGTCATGGGCCAGGAATTTCCACAAGCTGGTGGGGGGATATTACTTTCCTCGAGAATACTTTGTCAGCATTCTTGAAGCTGTCCTGTATTCTCGAGGTAACTCGCTGTGGTGATGGAGCTTAGAGTTTGGTTCCTACTTTGGGACGATGCTGTTGGGACAATGTGGCATGCCTGACAGAACTGA
Source organism: Pristis pectinata (assembly GCF_009764475.1). Classification (NCBI taxonomy): domain Eukaryota; kingdom Metazoa; phylum Chordata; class Chondrichthyes; order Rhinopristiformes; family Pristidae; genus Pristis; species Pristis pectinata. Next base: position 3,978,471 of record NC_067433.1, read on the forward strand.
GTGCAATTAAATCTTGATGTTGGCTTGAGAGAGGATATTGGCATTGGTTCGGGAAGTACAGAACATTATAGGGTCTGTACTTTCACTTGAACATTCTTTTGCAAAATAGAATTACCTAGAAAGTAGAAATAAAGAAACCTATCCAGTGAAAGGTTTTCTTGCTTCTTACCATTTTGCTGTAGTAAAGTGAGCACTAATTGCTTCAGGACCCTGTCATAATAGCATAATAAGGCTCCCACTAAAAACATGGTAGGGGCAGCAGTCAAAATCAAAAGTCACCGACTTCATCAAGACCTGCGTGGACAAGTGTGTGCCGTTGAGAATGTATCTAAGTTTTCCTAAACCAGAAGCCCTGGATGACCCAGGAGATTCGCAGTCTGCTGAGGGCTAGATCTGTGGTGTTCAAGACCAACGATTCAGAACCCTACAAGAGGTCCAGGTATGACGTATGGAAGGTCATCGTGACAGCGAAAAGGCAATTCTGTGTGAAGTTAGAGACATAATCGGACACACGACAGCTGTGGCAGGGTTTACATGCCATTACTTCCTATAGGGCGATACCTAACAGCATAAATGGCAGTGATGCTTCACTCCCTGATGAGCTCAACGCCTCTTATGCATGCTTTGAAAGGGAGAATAACATAACACCTGTGTGAAGCCCCACAGCATCTGGTGACCCTGTGACCTCTGTCTCAGAGGCTGACATGAGAACACCCTTCAGGACCCTTGCAAAGTCAGAACCCTCGCAAGGCGTTAGGCTGTGACGGTGTACCTGGGGTACTGAAAATCTGTGCCAACCAACGGGCTGGAGTGTTCAAGGAGAACTTCAACCTCTCACTGCTACAGTCGGAGGTTTGCAGTTTGAATTTTATGAAAATGTATCACCTGAGTTGGAGCTTGGTAATTTAATATGTTTAATTCAAAGCTATCAATTCATGGTAAACTCTGGAGAAAGTCAATTCATTTCCTGAAACTGAGACCAGGAGAGAGGGGAGTATAGATTTAGCTTTGGTTGATGATCACTTTTGTCTCTAACTCTCACAAATGACTTGAATTCAAAAACTATACAAAATGATCCAACTTGCAGATTAACTGGCTTTGGATCTTTCTGAGATTGCAAAAAGGTGCTAACAGGAATACAAATCTCTTTTTTTACATGTTAATGATTGCACACCTGACCAACCAAGGCCATTGAAAGTTTGTTCTATCCCGAATCCCATATTGCAATAAAGAATTTTAACAGTTCTTCATACAAGCATTGATTTTAATAAATAAAAGCTCTGATGTCCTGCAATGTTATATTGAGGCCCAACATAAACTTGAGGAACAACGTCTAACCTTCTGTCTGGGCATGTTGCAGCCCTCGGACTCAATATTGAATTCACAACTTTAGGTCGATCATCTTCCTCAATGCTGCCTCCTACAGACTCAAAATGTCGACTCTGCCTCCATAGATGCTGTCTGACCTGCTGAGTTCCTCCAGCAGTTTGTTTTTGCTCTGTTCCATTCCCTCAGTTCCTCTATTTCTTTCTGCTCCAATGACAAGACTTTCCACAGAAGTGCCTCTGAAATTACTTTCTTCTTGAACTGTGGTTTCCCCTCTACTATAGTTGACAGGTTCCTTGACCACATTTCACAACATTTACATTCCTTTTTTTGTGTTCTCTCTTTTCTTTAACTTCTCTCATTAACCAATCAACCATATAACTTCCTGAACATCTTATCAGATCAATTGTTTTAACGTGAGATGACTGTTGCATTCAATTCCTACATGGTCTTTATGGACTTGGTCTAATGTCAAGGAGGCCCAAGACAACTGGAGAGCAGATTCTGCTGTGTGGGCTTAACTTGGACTAACATAGGGATGCCTGTTCATATGCTCACTGTATGCAGACATGTTGCTTCCAAAGAAAGACAGAGACGGATAGATACACTCTTGTCCAACCTTATTCTACACCCTCCCTTTCTTAACAACCCCCTTAAAAAACCAGCCACCCTCCCGTCCGTCCCTCACCCTCTCTCCAAACTCCCTCTTTCATATACCCCTTCACCTCCTCCATCAGTGCCCCTTCCCTCTCTCACCCCATCTCAACTGCTTCCCCTCCATCATCTGCTATCCCTCTCTCTGCTCCCCTGCTTCAACCTCAGCTAAGGAAAAGCTTATGCTTTCACAGACTTCAACGTGTAATGGTTAATGTGTCAAGAATGTGGTAAACACTTTGATTAAAGCTGGTTGCTTTAGTGATTTGTCGTGTGACAGGAAGTACTTGCCACGTGGCAGAAAGTTGTGTGTATAAAAGAAGGAGACTTCCTACTCTTTCTGAGCTAGTATTGTGAACAATGCCAAGGGTCATAAACATAGAAGGGGTATTCTTACATTGGGTGACAGCTTTGCAGAACACCTCTGATCAGTCTGCCTGAGCTTCCAATAACCTGTCACTTTACTCTCTGTCCCAATCCCACTCTGATCTCTCTGACCCCGGTCCCCTATGTTGCTCCAATGATGTTCAATTTAAGCTTGAGGAGTAGCATCTTATCCGTTGCCTGGGTATGTTGCAGGCTTTGGGACCCAATGCCAAATTCAAAACCTTCAGGCAAATAGTTTTCTCTGTACCAGAACTGGCGGGTTCTGCTTTGGGTCATCAATCAGTAATATTAATTAAGATTTTCTCACTCCACCAGCAAAGCTGTAGCTCTCCATTTCACAGACTATATATGTCCCTTTGTGTTCTCTCTCTGTCTCTAACTGACCTCATCAACCTATCAATCAGATAGCTTCACTAACAGCTTATCACTACGATAACACTGGCCTTAGGGCTATCATAGTGATTAATGAATCTAATTTTGCATACGTACAGTTGTTCTGGACTCACTCAGCAGAGAAGACAGTCTCCCTCTATCTCCCCTACCATCTGCTTTAATCAATCTAATTAGCTCAATTAGATCATGCCTTCATTTTCTGTTTCCAGGAAAATAAAAGATTAATCTATTCAAACTTTGCTCTAGGTTTCATTTTGGTCAATCTGTTCTCCATATCCATTGGATTGTAACTCAGAGGTGGAACCATGAAAGATAACATATCTCCTCTAAGCCAGAGACTTTCCTTAATTCATTCTCCTCATATGAATTTAAATTTTATTTTTATTCATTCATAAGATATGGTGGTGGTGAGCCATCTTGAATCTTGACTGTCCTTATGGTGAAGGTACTTTCGTGGTGTTGTTGTATAAGAAGTTTCAGGGTTCAGAAGGATCAGCAATATATGTGACTTGGAAGGGAAACTGAAGGTGGTGGTGTTCTCATGCACCTGATGCCTTTGTTCTTCTTTGTGGTAGAGGCTATGGATTTTGGTGATGCTGTCAAAGTAGCCTGTGCAATTAGCTGTAGTGCATGTTATAGCTGATAAACACTGCATCCACTGTGTGCTGATGGTAGAGGGAACAAATGTTTAAGGTGGTAGAGAAGGGACAATCAACAGGCTGCTTTGTTTTGGATGGTGTTGAGCTTTGTGAGCTGGTGAAACTGCAGGGAGAGAGATACCAGGAAGGAATAAAATAGGATGGTTGTTGGTTGACGTGGACTCAGCGGGCTAAAGGGCCTGTTTCCATGATAGATGACTCTACGAAAGGTGGAAGGATGTTGGGGTATTGGGAGGTGAGTCACTTACCCAGCCTCTCAGCTACTCATGTAGCCATGGTATTTACGTGGCTGATCCAATTAAGTTTCTATTCAGTGGTGATCCCAAGATGTTGATAGTGAGGAATCAGCATAGACTAGGGATCATTGCTGGGACCCCACACCCATACACCCCCCCCCGCCACGCCCCTTGCTCTTGTCATGAATAATGCTGCATGCAGACAGTCTATTTCCAGCAGAAAGTTATCAGTGAGCAGATTCTATTAAATAAGCAAATCAAATGAAGCTAAAGTAATTTGAATTTGCCAGAAATATTTAATGTCCAGAAATATTTAATGTGCATTGCCAGTCAGCCTTTTTCACAACAGGCTCTGAAAATGCTGCATCTGCATTGCAGACAATCTATATTTAGCAACATACAAGTTAGAAGCAGCGAGGCTACAACAGAAAAGCCTTGGTGGAGACATGCAGTTACCTTGTAATACACTAATCCACACACTTAGCTTTATACTATACATATACAATCACACAATCCAACATACTCCCTATAATGTGCACACGCTTGTCCACATAAACCTAACTTAGAAATGCACACATTCATATTCACACACAGGTAAAAAAACTCACACATTTATGATCCCACACAAACCTATCCTCATCACAAACACACACACATACACATGTAAAGTGCACATATTCAAACTGCTTTTTACCATTATTTTTAACTGCACTTTTAAATCATAGGCTGCACCTCAGGTCAATGTAATAACGCATTTAACCCTATGTAATTAACAGACTAATTAAACCTGTACCTATTTTTAATTATAACACTTATGAGAAAGAAGAATTGTTTGTTTCTGATAATCAGTGGAAATGTATCAAGTCAGAGAAAGTAAAATGCATTAAAGTAGCAATTTATATTATACATTGGTGTTCCAAATGAAATTACTTAGTCTTTCAGCAGAATCAATAAGTTTAAAAGTAGAACCAAGAATAGAAGGAGATTTGGTAACTGGAGGGCATAAAATGATCAAAAGAACCAGAGAGGAGGTGAGGACGTGTTTTTGTTTAATGCAATTGGATGTTATCTGAATTTCGCCACTCTTTAAAGGTGGAGGAAAGTTTAATGGTAACTTTTAAAATGGAATTAGATAAATACCTGAAAAATGTAAATAATTTGCAGGATAAGGGGAATGAACATGGGAACAAAACCAACTCTTCTAACAGCTGGTATTGACACCAAGCTGAATGAGTTCTCTCCATGTTGCATGATTCTATTCATAAAAAATCAATATTCTGAGCATCTGAGTTTTTAAAAAAATATTCAATTCATCTTTCATTTGTCAATAACAGCCTTGGAGTAGAGATGGTAACCTTGCTGTCCATTAATACTGCTAAAGAGGGTAAGGTTACCAAAAGCACTCCAAAAGCACATGGTGGGCTTCTATGCGCTTACAAATAAGAATCCCAGTGCCGTGATTTCTTATTTTAGATTGATACTGATCAGAGAATGTTCAATGCTCACTGTGATCAATTCCATGGCACCGGAACTGAAGATCACTTTGGAATTTTTAAATTTAAATTTATTGCTCAGGAAAAACCCCTCACACATTTGAATTGCACTCTTCCACCCTGTCCCCACTATTTTTCATTATCCATACTTACCTTGTTGGCAGCTAGGGCTTTTGGCAGTTCCCAAACCTGTGAATTACATTGTCACACCTGTGTTACATCCTACACCTTGCCAAGTTGTATTAATGAGATGGGTGGTTTACAATATGTACAGAGAGGATTTAGTTTAGAATGTGAGAAAATTCCAAGTGAGGTCAATTCCTGGTGGTGAACTGGAGTTCATTTAACCCAATTTTGCATGCAAGCTGATTGACTTTTCTTAATCTTTTCAAAGTTCTTTATCAGTAACCCAGTTACTCTTATATGGATTGGGGGTTGTGGATTTATTATTCAGGCAAACTCTACAGCTATCTACCACACAGCAAAGTCTCTACAGCAGCTTTGAGTTAAATGATTCTCAGTCGATTTTGGTAGTATTAGTGGACTGAAGAATTTGACCAAGATATGAAGAGGCCTTCTTTCTTTTCTTGAAATAGTAATAGTTTCTCTAATGACCATCCTTATGGCCTAACATGAATATGATGGGATTGGTGGGATTGGAACTAGGTTATTTACACAGCAGGATTGTACTTCCCACCACGTTAAAGGCATCCTACTGAGCTGGAACAGGCATTACTCATGCAATTTGTTTTAATGGGTATTATAAACCAATAATATTGGTCAGGTGGTCAAGAGATCAGACAGGAAAAGGGAGCTGAGATCAGGTATTAGATCAATTATTTTCTTTTTGAATGGCGGAGAAAATTCAAGGAATTGTATGGTCTATTCTTGTTTTTTTATGTTTATGTCAGTCATACCCAAGTAAGGATCCTCATTCTGACCTGCAGAAATGAAAATGAAAATCATAGACAGACCTTCAGTAGTTGATTCTGCTTGAAGTAAGCTCCTGTTGGCGAATAGTATTTTGTCAATATTGGTCCAAAGCTACCTTTATCTCTGTAATTGAAATGACATTTTTCTTTTGCAGCTTGCTCTATCAGGTAGCTGAGATTTATTTCAAATCAAACATGACTGCACTTTGACTACACTCACAAACATTTTCTCAAAACAAGCAGTGCCTTGAGACTCTTATTTTAACCAATGTATCTGCCTGTATCTTCTTAGGCTTTCGAGGCTTTCAGAAAGCCAACTCTGAATACTTGAAGGTGCCTTAATGTATACACAGGGACCCAGGAGGATTTAATAGATCAGAAAATTTGACAACAGGAAGAGTGAGGATTAAGAGCAGTCTAACTACAGTCTGATCCTGTAACTGAGAGGGAAAGGTTTTATCAAAATGCTAGTAAAAATCTGACCAGAAAATTCAAGGTTAATATCAAGTGATTGGAATCCAGCAGAATTGATTTTTTTTTATTCATTTTACAGATACAATCAAAACATCTATCCTAATCCCCAAGTATAGTGATGCTGCAAATTCTGAAATGAAAACACAAAATGCTGGAAAGACTTGGCAGATGGAAATACTTGAAACTTTGCATCATCTAAGATAAAGGAACAGAGGTAGTAATTTTATTCCCCAAATTTGGATGGATTTGGTGGGTTAGAATTTAAATGTAAAAAGCTCAAACCTGAACCCAGTCCATCGTGAACTCTTCAAACGGTATTTTCAGTCTTTCTGTGACTTCACTCCAAACTCTCTGACTAGCCCATCTCTCCTCCAATCACCTCAACCCCATACCATTCCACAAATATAACTTTGACTGCAACCCCAGCCTATGAATCTCCAAAGTGTACTATCCTCTCTCATGATCTAAAGCATGAGAACTGGAAATTCCAAAGGCTGTAGCCTTTTCTGCATGGTCCTTTGTCCAACAATAAGCCACGTCTGTTAGTGAAAACTTCACAGAGGTCCAGATTTTCATTACCTCCTTGGAAGTCCTGCACTAGTAAATATCAAGGTCAGAATTAATGGAATGTTGTAAATTAAAGCATGAGGTGTTATTACACGAGCTTCCACATACTCAGCAGACTAAGTGGCCTCTTTCAGACAAACATCATTTTTGATTTTATTTGGCATAAACTAATAGACCATTCATTTCTGATGCATGGAGCTCAAGTGGTTTTAATGGGTCACAGTCTTAGGTTACACAGTCAGCTGCAAGTCTAATAGAGAATTCAGGAGAAACCTGGTTAACAAAAATGGTGAGGTTTTGGAACCTGCTACTTCAAGGGGAAGCCAACTAAGGACATATGGGAGGAAGAAGTAGGATCTCTTTATAAAGTGGGATGAAGGAGGCTGGGAGCATAAATGTCATTATGGATAGTTTTGGTCGAATGGTGCATTTTGTTGTGGGTTCTATGCATTATAAATCATTCATTCTGTGGTTGATTTCTGCAAGGTGTCTAGAGCACAGCTGTCTAGTCACAATAATTTACCTGTGTACCAAACTGCCTATGGAAGGAAAATGAGAAGACTATTTAAAGATTAATGGACATTACAGGTGCTGGGGATAAGCTGAAGTGAGCATTTATTCAAAAGAAAATGATTCATTACAGCTGCATTTTTATTGCTGACAATGCACCTTGTGTTATGAGAGAAACACAGCATCAAATTGTATTAAGTGACCATTCCAAATTCATTGGAAGCATCATAAATGCACAATAATAATTAGTTAAAACTGTTAATTGCCATTGGCTTTTATGCAACTCAGCAATTACTCACTCTCAGCAGTGCCAGTGCTTCATTTCAGTTTCACTGAGTCACAATAGATATCGGCCCAAGAAAGTAAAGGGATATCAAGGATCAAATAAGCAGGATTTCAGTAATTTGTACCTTCTAGATGCATGTTATTCTCAATAACTTGCTTTCTTTTCCTAACTGCTAAAGTTAATAACTAGAGATAAAATGCATTCCTAAGGGGGAAAGGAAATTGAAAACAGAAGATATCTCTTTATTTTCATGCAGCCTTACAATTACATCAGAAAATCTTCAGATTTAGCTTTGCTACTAAAAAAAATCATGGCTGAAGTGCTATGTAGCCAAATTTGGGAGTGTATTCACTGGTTTAATGTTGCTAGTGTTATCATACATGACCTTATGCTACATTATACAAGGCCGTTGTATGTGCTAGTTGACAAAATCTAAAAGTAGACATAAGAGGCCGCAGATGCTGTAATCCAAAGCAACAAATAAACTGCTGGAGGAATTTAATTGGGTCAGGCAGCATCTGTGGAGGCAAATGGATAGTCAACATTTTGGGTCGAGACCCTGCATCAGGACCCTGAATCTAAATGTACTTGTTATTACCATTGCACAAGGAATTAATGCATGTGCTGTTACTATCTGAATGGCTGGGACTATTATCTTTGGATATAGCCTAACACTTTGGGCTATTAACATTAACAAGCTGTAAGTGCTTCTAAGATTTTCAGAGGCCTAATGGTATGTGTTAATACCATTTAATGAGGCCTAACAGCAGAGCTATTGCCACCTGCTTAGTCTAGGAAATTGGAAAAAAAGAGGTAAGAGTTCACTTTGTTTGGTAGGTAACCATGTTTTCTGAATTCTCTTGTGCTCTGGTGGCAAAAACCTGGCCATCCTGGTAGCAGTGTACATTCCACCCCTGGCAAACATCAAGCTGGCACTGGAGGAGCAGAGCACCATGATCAACAGTCGTGAGGCAGCGCACCCTGATGCCTTCCCGATCATCATGGGGCACTTCAACCAGGCTGGCTTGAAAAGTCTCTGACAAACTACCACCAATATGTCACCAGTGGAACCAGAGGAGCCAACACACTGTTACAACGTAACCTTACCTGGCCATCCCACACCCACACTTTGGCAAGTCCGATCACCTGGCTGTACTTCTACACCCAGCATAAAGGCAGAGACTGAGGACCGCAGCACCAGTGGTGAGGACCGCAAAGGTATGGTCAAGGGAGGCGGAGGACCGCTTACAAGACTGCTTTGAATCAGTGGACTAGATCATATTCAGGGATTCGTCTTCAGATCTAAATGAATATGCCACTGCCATCACCAACTTCATCAAGACCTGTGTGGATGAGTGTGTGCCTTTGAAAACATACCGAGTCTTCCTGAATCAGAAGCCCTGGATGAACCAGGAGATTCGCAGTCTGCTGAGGACTAGATCTGTGGCATTTAAGACTGGTGATCCGAAACCCTACAAGAAGTCCAGGTACGACCTATGGAAGGCCATCGTGAGAGCGAAAAGACAATTCCAAGTGAAGCTAGAGACACAATTGGATGCATGACAGCTGTGGCAGGGCTTGCATACTATTACTTCCTATGAGGCGAAACCTAACAGCATAAATGGCAGTGATACTTCACTCCCCAATGAGCTCCATTCCTTTTATGCACACTTTGAAAGAGAGAATAACACTACATCTGTGTGAATCTGGCCACCCTGTCTCAGAGGCTGATGTCAGAACATGCTTCAAGAGGGTGAACCCTCGCAAGGCGTCAGGCCCTGATGGTGTACCTGGCAGGGTGCTGAAAATCTGTGCCAGCCAACTGGCTGGAGTGTTCAAGGCCATCTTCAACCTCTCACTGCTGCAGTCAGAGGTCCCCACCTGCCTCAAAGGGCATCAATCATACGGCTGCCGAAGAGCAGGGTGAGCTGCCTCAACAACTGTCACCCAATAGCACTCACATCTACTGTGATGAAGTGCTTTAAGAGGTTTGCCATAGCTAGAATTAACTCCTGCCTGATCAAGGACCTGGACCTGCTGCAATTTTCCTACCGCCACAACAGGTCTACAGCGGATGCAATCTCACTGGCTCTTCACTTGGCTTTGGAGCACCAAGTCAACAGCAATACATACATCAGGCTTCTGTATATCAATTACAGCTCAGCGTTCAACACCATCATACCCTTAGTATAAATCAACAAGCTTCAAAACCTGGGCCTCTGTACCTCCCTCTGTAACTGGATCCTTGACTTCCTTATTGGGAGACCACAGTCAGTGTGGACCTCAAGGATATCCACAGGCGCACCTCAAGGATGCGTGCTTAGCCCACTGCTTTCCTCTCTCTACACTCATGACTGTGTGGCTAGGCACAGCTCAACTGCCATCTATAAATTTGTCAATGACACCACTGTTCTTGGCAGAATCTCAGATGGCGACGAGGAAGCATATAGGAGTGAGATAGATTGGCTGGTTGATTGGTGTCACAACAACAACCTCACACTCAATGTCAGCAAGACCAAGGAATTGATTGTAGACTTAAGGAAGGGGAAGTCGAGAGAACACACACCAGCAGCAGTGGAAGGGGTGAGCAGTTCCAAGTTCCTGGGCGTCAACATCTCAGAAGATCTATCTTGGGTCCAACACCTTGATGCAATCGCAAAGAAGGCACGCTAGCGGCTCTACGTCATTAGGAGTTTGCGGTGATTTGGTATGTCATCAAAGACTCTTGCAAATTTCTTCAGATGTACAGTGGAGAGCATTCTGACTGGTTGCATCACTGTCTGGTATGGAGGCTCCAATGTGCAGGATCGAAAGAGACTGCAGAGGACTGTAGATTCAGCCAGCTCCATCACGGGCACAACCCTCCCCACCATTGAGGACATCTTCAAGAGGCGGCGCCTCAAGAAGGCGGCATCCATCATTAGGGACCCCCACCATCTGGGACGTGCCCCCTTCTCGTTACCACCATCAGGGAGGAGGTACAGGAGCCTGAAGACCCACACTCAACGTTTCAGGAACAACTTCTTCCCCTCCGCCATCAGATTTCTGAATGGTCCATGAACACTACCTTGTTATTCCTCTTTTACACTTATTTATTTATTGGTAATGTAGTAATTTTTATGTCTTGCCCTATACTGCTGTAGCAAAACAACAAACTTCATGACATATATCAGTGATAATATACCTAATTCTGATGAACCTGACTTCTCCCAAATGTTGATGAAGGAGACACAGTGAAAGGTTCCAATTGAGTTCCCAATATGTGACGCATTTGCTTATTTTAGCTTACCTAGAGCTGTAAGGCCAGTGCAGTTATGAATCCTTGGGTGGAGGTCCCGCCCCTGTTCACTATTTATCATTCAACGATGACAAGTTTATATGGGAAGAGCAGTCCAGGATACAAGAAGGTGATAGGGAGGATATATGTTCTGCAGAGTCCAGTAGGTCCAAGAGTTAGTTTTACACTGGTTGCCAATCAAAGAGAGTTTTCATATATTCTCACTGATAGTCTTATTCAATAGCAGAAAGGACAGCATCTGTTAGTCTGCTTAATTGCACATTACTTATTGATATAGATCTGCAATCTACTTGAGAGGATCCATTTGTATTCCATGAAAGGTTCTGTACTATAAATAGTTTCCACACCAGATGCTGGTGGCTCCCTGTAATGATAGAGAGAATAATACTGAGACATCAGACATCAGGTGAATCTGAGGTCAATGCTGCTGTTAAGTAAATGCAATTTAAAAGAAAAATAAAGGAATAAAGAAATAAAAGTAAGACATTCAGCTTCTTGTATCATCATTTATGTAGATCATGGATGATCTGGCATCAGAATTTAACACTTTTAGCTACTGTATCATTCTGGCAAAAGTGCACTACACCCCTCCAAAGTCAACATGCCCCTTCCTGAAATGTAATATGCAGAACTGAATGCAGATGGGATCTAAGCAGAGTTTGTCATGTGTGGGGATGTCGCAGCGTTCAGGACTCGGTGTGGAATTCTACAACTTCAGGTAACTCGCTTCTGTTTGTATCAGAACTGGCCAGTCCTGCTATAGGTCACCCATTTCTAATATTGGCATAGATTTTCTCTCTCCACTAGAACAGCCTGACTTGCTGAGAATCTCCTACTGTTCTACATTTTGCAGCTTTTATGTTCCTTTGCTGGTGTTTTATCTCTGTAACATCTCTTATTAACCTACCATTCAGATGACATTATCGGTAGCTTATGTGGCAACCCTAGCCTCACCCTATCAGAGATACTTCCTTTGACATCTATATCCCACCCCCACTCTCTGCAATTTAAAATTAGTTTTCTCTCTTTCCTACTTCTGATGAAGGGTCTTCGATCAGAAATATTAGCTCTGTTTCTCTTGCCACAGATGCTTCTGACTTGCTGAGTGCATTTTCTGCTTTTACTTCAGGTTTCTAGCATCTGCAGATTTTGATTTCTATATAAATAATATCTATGGACATCCTTTTGGTTTCTCAAAGAAATCAATTAGGTTTATTAGATCTGATGTACTTATTATAAATGCATGTTTGCTCTCCTAATTAGTTCATGTTTGTCCAAGCATAATAATAATTCAAGTAGTTTGTCAGCAGACTAATAGGCTGAACTTTTAATTCATCTCTATTACCCTCAGAAAATAATGGGGTTTCATTGGCAAATCCTGTATCAATTGTTTTGGAAGATTGTGGTTCAGGCAATAATTTCCTCCATTATTTCTTTCTATACTTTAGTGAAAGATTCCATGTCCTGGAGACCTGTCTATCTTTGAAAGAGTTCATTTCTCCATTGTCGTGTTGTTATATATTCAGTCTTGTTGCTTCCACTCCTTGCTTTGATTTTTATTTTATGTACTTATGTTACCTATCTTCTTTTTTGTATTGCAATATAAAATAGCTCTTTGAATCTATTATTTCATAACTTTCAATTAAAATATTATTTGTCTGATATTACTCTTAGCCACCCTATTTCTCTTGCTATAATTGTAGGTGTTTTTCTTGATATCCCTTAATTGTTTCTTTTGAGTATAGTTTTTTTATGTTGTTTCATATTTTGATCACTGTTTGCTGAAGAGCGTAGGAGCTTCCTCTCACAGACGGGGGCAAATCTTTGGATTTTTATACCACAGAGGGGTGATGTCTGGATTATTGAAGAGGAAGTAGGTACCTTTTTGAAAGATCAGGGAATTGAGTGCTATGTGGAACTGGCACAGATGAGACCTGGGGCAGATCTGCCATGATGACAGAGCAGGCTTGAGGGGCCAGGTGGCCTATTCCTGGAGGAAATGGTTAGGTAAAACTGCACATACTGGAAATACTCAGCAGATCAGGTCAAGCAATATCTATGAACGGAAAAGCAAAGTCAATTATCTTTATTCAGGATTGGGTAAAAGTTGTAAATAAAGCAAGTCTTAACATGCAAAAAAGTGGTGAGAGGCAGAGGGAACACAAAGGCCTATGATAGGGTAGATGGCAGGAAAGATTAAAAGATAGACAGGGTGAAAGGACAGGACTACCGAAAAACAAAAGCTATATTTGGGGAGAAGTAGTAGATGAAAATGAATAATCTGAGATTACTAGAAGAACTGAATGCTGGAAATGTGGAGCTGCTGATTATTCGGTATTCATTATTGAGATCAGAAGATTGCAAAGAGCTCAGAGAGAAGATAGCTTTTCCTCAAATTTACATTGGGGTCCAAAGACAGATAAGGGAGTAGGATGGAGAATTTAAGTGACAGGCTAGGGAAAGCTTGGACTTAAACTCACAGACTGAACTGAGGTAGTCTACAAAGCAATCACTGACACAGTTGAGTTTTATGCAGAAGTTGTAGATTTGCATCACATTGCTAACAGCTAACCTTTTGTCGTGGATTTGACCCCAACTTTTTGTGAAACTAGAATCACCTCTTCCCCCTGATTGGGTAGAATAGGGAGAAGTGTTGGAGAAAACATGATGAGATAAATTTTGCCATAGTTCTACTTTTTGGAGTATAACCTCAGATACTTGAGCCTATTTTGGGATAGATTTCACCAGATGGCAATTGATAGTTGAGTGAGGATTTTATAACTGTAAATTGTACTTTGTAGACTGCTTAAATATTTCAATGTATTAATTTTTGCTTTGCAGCAAATAAAACTATCACCATTATGGTATCAATGTCAAACAATGAAAATTCATATATATTACAAAAGGAAAAGCTGAAAGGTGCAACTTAGGGTAGAAAACTATATACATCTTTTGTTTGCTCTGGTATAGCAGAATTCCCACACTCAACTTGATTGAAAAATTACCACATAAATTTGGTCAATGTGCAGCAATGAAAACATTTTCAAGAATACAGTGATGAACCCAGGCTGAGTGACCTTCTGGTTTGTTACACTCTGTCTACCAGGGATAAATCTTGCTCAGATAGGTGGCAGTAAATGAGTCACTTCTGATAACATTTGAGGATCATAGACATCCCCCATAAATGCAACTCAGATCTTACAGACCTGCTTGGTCAATATTCCTCAAATTTACTGCCCTTCTATTCGATGGCACAACTCTTGCTTATCATTGACATCACAAACTGAATTCTGGTAAGGAAGTCCTGGGTTTTAACCTTCCTTGGAAAATTTCTTACACCGTGAACCACTTGAGAACAGGTCAAGGAAGAAACGTTTGAAATATAGAAAATTATAAGAACCCAATTGCAGATATGCCAATCAAACAATTATTTATAACTTCCAAACCCAAGTTCAATGGCCGAATCCACAACTTTGACGTAATTTAAAACCTGTTGTCAAATAGTCAAAGGCAAGAAAATTTTGCCTTTGTCCAGCCAAAAGGTGATAGCACTGGTTATTTAGGTTTGGAGTTGCTTCCTACTTCACAGACAAGTTGTTTCATTAAGTCTGCATTTGAGCTATATCATAAACGTAAGCACAGTAAAGGCAAAAAACTACAATGAAACACAAGATAGGGAGAACAAACATTCATAGATCACTTTATTTGGCATCAGAAGGTGGAAGGATTTTTTTTACTGCAACGGGGTGAAACCATACAGATTTGAATGAAATTTGTGCAGTTGGACTTTTCCAGTGGCTGATTCATTTTCACACTTAATATGACCATTATAAGCATGCTGCAATTCCATGGAGGTGGATTTTATTCCTTTCTTTCGCAGCTTTAAGGCAATTCCTCCGCAAAAAATTCCACTGTTCTTTACACAAGCTATAATTTGCATCATGCATTACAGTCTCAGAAGATTATTACAAGTTAATAACTTTGTTCCTCACTTCACTTTCCAGTTCAATGACTCCTTGGCATTTTACACTTTTAGAAATACACTATAGACCACCCTTATAATTATTTTTAGGTTGGTTTGAAATCTGTCTCACCGTCACATTAATTTTATATTATGCAGCAATACATTGATAAAAGTGCTGAAAATCTGAAACCAAGGAATAATGCTTTTCCTTAGACCTGGAAGAGAATTGAAAAAGACAACATCCTAGTAGTATTTCTCAAAGAAAATTTCACCAACAAATCTAAAGCAAGGGAGGGGAAGGTAAACGGATTGGGGGATCAAGAGAACAGAGTGTATGGCTGCTTTTCAGGCTTTGCATTTGTGAACTGGAATTTTGTGGTAGGGTAGCATTTATATCCAGAGGAAAACTAAATATAGCAGAAATACATTTAAAGTGGCCGTCCAGATTACACACTAATAATATAACAATGGTATTGCATTGGAGAATATCACAGTGTATATTTCACTTCAATGGCAGGAAATAAACACTCCTAATAAGCTGATTAGTTGCCCTTTAGTTTGCCTAATATTTTTACAATTCTTTTGAAATATTATTTTGATTGCTATTTTGTGTTTAAGTTGAAAGATGTTAATATAGAGGAATTCTCCAACTAAATATTGAAATGACTCAAATCACAGTCTCCATCACAATCTCCATTCTGCTCCTCATCCCACCGCTCTACTGCAATAGTCCAAAATCGAACCAGCCTGATCACACCTCTGTAATATTACATACAGTTGCCATCCCAAACTCTGGAATTCCCTTCCAAAGCCTGTCTACATCTTTTACCTCCTTCAAGATGCTCCTTAAAACCCACTTAAAACAGATGGAGACCCCGGCCACGTCCTCCGATCCCACACGGGCCAGCTGATGGGAGTATTCGCAGACAACTTTAATCTCTCCAATCGGAGGTTCCCCCCGCTTTAAGATGACCACTTTCATCCCAGTGCCAAAGAAAAATAAGGTAATGTGCCTTGATGACTACTGCCCAGTGGCTCTGACATCCATCATCATGAAGTACTTCAAGAGGCTGGTTGTGGCACACATCAACTCCAGCCTCCCAGACAACCTTTAACCCAATGCAATTTGCCTACTGCTGAAACAGGTCTACGGCAGATGCCACCTCCCTAGCCCTACATTCATGTCTGGAATATCTCAATAACATAGACACCTATTTATTGATTATAACTCTGCCTTCAACACCATAATTCCAAAAAAAAATCTCAAAACTCAGACCTAGGACTCTGCACTCCCCTCTGCAACTGGATCCTTGACCTCCTGACCAACAACACCTCCTCCACAATTATCCTCAACACTGGTGCCTCACAAGGCTGCATCCTCAGCTCCTTACTATACTCCCTATACACTCAACTGTATGGCCAAATTCTACTCTAACTCCATTTACATGTTTGCAGATGACACCAAGATAGTGGGCCAGATCTCAAACAATGAAGATTCACTGTACAGAAAGAAGAGAGAGCCTAGTATCATGGTGTCAAGATATAACCTTTCCGTCAATGTCATCAAAATGAAGGAGCTGGTCATTGACTTCAGGAAGCAGGGTGGAGTACACACCCCTGTCTGTATCAATGGTGCTGAGGTGGGGATGGTTGCGAGCTTCAAGTCTCTTGCTATAAATATCAGCAACAATTTGTCCTGGACCAGCCACGTGGATGCTATGACCAAGAAAGCACACCAATGCCTCTACTTCTGAGGAAGGCTAAGGAAATTTGGCATAGTCACAATGACTCTTACCAGTTTTTACAAGTGCACCATAAATGCATCCTATTTGGATGGATCACAGCTTGGTATGGCAATTGCTCTGCCCAAGACTGCAAGAAATTTCAAAGAGTTGTGAACACAGCCCAGTCCATCACGCAAACCAGCCTTTCCTCCATTGACTCCGTCTACATTTCCTGTCGCCTCAGGAAAACAGCCAACATAATCATGGACCCCTCCCACCCTGGTCATCCTCTCTTCTCCCCTCTCCCATTGGGCAGAAGATACAAAAGCTTGACAGCATGTACCACCAGGCTCAAGGACAGCTTCTATCCTGCCGTCATCATACTCTTGAATGGACTTCTCATATGCAAAAAGATGAGTACCTTGTCATGGCCCTTGCACTTCATCTGCCTACTTGCACTGTACTTTCTCTGTAACATTATATTCTGCATTCTGTTTTCTTTTTTACTACTTCAATGTACTTGTGTATGGAACGATCTGGATGGCACGCAAACAAAAGCTCTTCACTGTACCTCAGTACTTGTGACAATTATAAACTGATACCAGTACTGTGACCAAGCTTTTAATCCTTTCCCCCTAATATGGCTCAACATTGGCTTTTTGTTGAATAACAATGCTGTTATCTTTGATGCCTGTTCACTTTAAAGCTGCTGCATAAATGGAAGCTGTTGTTGGAGAACACTTGTTGCATTTCAAATGTCAAGGATGACAATACTCTGATCAGGTAATTGGGTATAACATGGAAACATACAGGATTATGTTCTCAGTACTCCAATGATCAGTGCATCTCCATCACAGCCCAGCCATCTATGGCTTGTCTGAGGGTAGAGGTCAACTGGGAACTGGAAGGATCAGTTTCTTGTTTGGATTTAATATAAACTCAGGTTGGGCTGTGCTCAAGGTGGTTGATGAAGGATTGCAGAAAAGGCCCAGGCACAGCTGTATATAGTATTGAGGGTGGGTGGGGGGGGAAGGGGGCAGGTGTGGATTCAGTGGCCTCCATTAACTAATTAAGCATATTGAGGATGAACATGTATAATATGCATCTGTTTAAAGTGCCCTCCCAAAAGCCATCAAACTTAAATTCCTAAACATGCTCTTGAATCTAAGCCACAAATGACAATATCTGATGACAATTTTGTGAAGTACCATGGGACTTCTATATTTAAGGCAAGTTGTGCTCTGGGAACAACTGATAATCAGGTGAACGACATGAGAAAGTGAGATCAGGAAAAGGAAGATTTAATCCCCTCAAATGCAGAACAATCACTGGTTCTCTTTCCAAAAACCAATTCTTATTTTTAAAAACAGTCACAAGTCTGATTGTAAATACTATTTATAATAAATATAAAGGATACTGGCATAGTTCCAAATATTGACAATAACCTTCAGGGATATTACTGTTGATGATAAATTATAAATATAGAATTATCTAAAACAAGAATACATCTGATTTGAGAGTTAACCCAAACAAATACAAAATAATTTTGATTAGAGCCAACTATATCTTTGTAAATGCTGTCCTTATAGCTAGAATATAGGAGGATTGAGTTGTAATAATCCTGACTGTCTCCTTTTAAGCAGACTGCAAAATATCCTTCCTGTTAGCTAGAAACTATTTGTTCTTGGGTTTGGGTGGGGTGCAGGAGGGGTATGAAGAGATTGGGAGGGAACAGCAGATTGGAGGAAAACCATTAATTCTTGCTCTGCATTTTTCCTGCCTTCTCTTCCTCTGAAGACTTGTCCTTCATGGCTGGTGTTTTCTCTGTGCCATCCCCTCCTGTGGTTTTCCTGATGCCACCAGCAGTAAAGGTCTTTGTCTCAGACAAGATGGAGGTGGTAAAGGTAGGGAGCATGAATGCAGGAGTACTGCTACTTACTGTGTTTAGCCGAGTCTCCTCACCTTCCAGTAGTTTCCTTAAAAAAATTTCAAAATATTATATTTGATTAAAGTTTACTGATTTTTGTGTGGGGGCAAAATGAATTGTAATGCTTTCTAATACTTTCCTAGTAAGCAAGAGATAGTACAAGCAGCACTTCCAGATTCAATTTGTACTCCAAACAGATCAACAGGGTAGGCAATAGGGGAGAATGAATATGCCAAACTACTTGAATAGGTCTATTTTTTCCAAATGGGAATTTCACATAAAAGCAACTTTTATTAATCCAACAATTTAAATAAATAAATAGATAGTCAGAAGTCCAATTATTGTCTGCTTCCTTCTATCACCCACCTACCTTGGTCTCCCAACTCCACACCACTGCTCCCCTACCTGGCTCCTTCTGCCCATCTTCTCTCACCACACCTCAGTTCACCTATCACCTAATGGCCCGTCTCACCCCTCCCCCTTTATACTGGTTATCTTCCCTCTCCACTCAGTCCTGATGCAGGGTTTCTCCCCACAGATGTTGCTTGACCTGGAGAGTTCCTCCAGCAGTTTGATTTCAACACAAAGTTAATTTCTTGTCCACCAATAATTATTAATATTTACTTCAATGTCCCAGTGAATATTAAGAAGCACTGAGCAAATTATTTCACTGATCATATTGTAGAACTGATTTGCTCTACAACAACATCCACGGTTTTCAGAAAGAGGATTGGCTTATTCTTTTAAGATTTGATCAAATTAACTGTGAAACATGCTTTTAGTAAATGCTTCCATTAACAACTAAGTACTGTGTGAGAGTTTGCTGGCTGAGTTAATTAGTACACCAAGACATTATTACAAAGTAGATGTTTACCTATATGCAGCTATTTCAATGTCCAGTGCCATCTTGACATTGAGCAAATCTTGGTACTCTCTCAGGTGCTGAGACATTTCATTCTTAGTGGATTGCAATGCATTTTCAAGTTGATTGATGGTCTCCTGTTGAAGTTAAAAGTACAGTCAGGTCTTTAGTTTAACAGTTTTGGTTTTCCACACCTGCTAAATGTGAATTGGAGATAATTATATAGACTATCACCATATGGCTGAGGACACATCTTCTCTCAAGATGCCATTTCTATTCAAAATGGAAAGACCTACCAGAGTTCCATTCTTAACTAAATACAAGGATTAAGAAAGGACCTGCATCTTTAGGGTATCTCCAAGCATTTCACACAAACTGTGAGAAGGGGCATTATTACTTGACAGAGGATTGTTGGCCAGGACAGTGCCCCACTCTTTGCATTGTGATATCCACCTCACCAGGCAATTGGGGCATTGCTTTACTGCCTTGGCCAACACATGACAATAAAGCTATTACATTGAGAGGTATCAGTGTACATGATGTCAGCAAAAACTGAAATTTAAAGTCACAACTCACAGCTGGAGATGAGAATCCTACCAGCTCACCCTGCACAGTGGCACAGCTAGTAGAGCAGTTGCCTCATCTCCAGTGACCTGGGTTCAATACTGATCTCTGGCATTGTCTGTGTGGAGTTTGCATGTTCCATGTGATTGTATGGGTTTCCTCCAGGTGCTTGTGTTTCCTTTCACACCCCAAAGTCATGGGTTGATATGTCATTTGGCCACTAGAATTGCTCCCAATGTGTAGTTGAGGGGTAGAATCTGGAGAGAGTTAATGGGAATGTGGGGAGAATAAAATGGGAGTAATGGAAGTAGCATAGGATGAATGTAAATGGGTGCTTGATAGTCTGTGTGGGCTCAGTGAGCTGAAGAGCTTGTCTTCATGTTGTACGACTCAGGAAGTAGGGAGGTATAGATTATGATTGTTTCTGTGCTAAGTCTATGTATTTTTAGAACATTCAGCCCAATCAGTCCATGCTGCATTTGACAATTGTTCCTTCCTTCCTCTTCTAATTCTCCAATATTTTCCATCAGTCATAACCTTACCCATTTTGGGAGTAAATACCAATGCTACCATTGAAGCATACCTATACGAAGGCTGATATCAGATCTGCAACCTTAATTTACTAGTGCCTAGATGATCCAATTCCTCTTAGCTTCGGAATGTAATGCACATAAAAATTAAACTGAATTATGAAATTATACATGTGTATGCACTGCAGACACAAAATATACACCTTGGAACTTACACCAGTGTGCAAGATAGGCATATATGGTGTTTACTCAAGTAAAAGAAAAAAACTGCAAAAAGGACTGATTCATACACTTAAGAAGATGTTTTTATTCCAAATCAAGGTGACTGCATCAGGGCCGTGATACATTCTGGATTGTACAAGGCCCGCACCTTAACTGAAAACAGCTGCAGCCTCTGATAATCCAGCAGCTATAAAAGCAAAAGATGCTGTGGACACGTGATGAAATATTTAAATTATACACAGCCAAAGGAGAGATTGCGACATGAAAGGTTTTAAAGGAATGTTTTAGAGGAAGCAGAAATCAAGGGTTTCGTTAAAGAAATATGTTTGGTGCATTGAGTGCATCCTGGAAATGGAAGTGTGCCATAGCCCAGGAAAAGAGATTAGGTGGATGAACTACAGGCTTTGAGGTGTTTATAGAGGTAGTAACTATGACATTTTAATGTGAGGCACTGAAGGAAGAGTTGCCATTGTCTGGCTGGATGAAAGGCGCTTCCTGAATATTCAGTGACTACCTGCAGGTTATTGATCTCCTCATTGTGTCTATCCTCCATCTCCTGCATTTGCTTCTCCAGAGACTCATTGGTGCTTTTGACAGCTTCGATTTCAATGTTTCGAGACTGCAGCTGGCGCCGGTACTCAGAAATCTCCTCCTTGGCTGCTCGGGCAGCCTCGTTACCGCGTGCTGCATTCTCCGTGAAGTTGGCGAATTTTGATTTGTACCACTCTTCTGCCGTCTGCTGGTTCTTTAACGCTATCATCTCATACTGGGATCTGATTTCCTTCAGAGCAGCCGTCAGATCCGGCTTGCTCACGTCAATCTCCACTGACACCTAGGAGGTAAGATCATAAATTAAGGTCAGAGCACAAAGATGCACGACTTTGAAACAAACCACTGGACCATTTTACCAATGGAGATGGGTCCACTGGATTGCAGACATTTTACCTGGAGTATGGAAAATACAGATGTTTGCACACCTAGATCCAAATTAAAACCAAGACAAAAGCAACGGACTTGTTTGTACAGCACCAAATAATTTTGAAGTGCAGTATTTGCTACATTGTCAGATGGTCCAACCATTACACAAGGATGATAAATTGGGTTTACTTCTGATATTGCAGGGGGAATATTAGTCAAGATCCCAGCAAGTGTTCCTAAATAATACCATAGATTTTGTTTTAAACAGTGAACCTTTTCCACCAGAGTCCAGGTAGGACTTTGGTTTCTCATCACGTATCAAGGACATTGCCCCATGTGTCCGACAAGACAAGATGGTCCCACCATAATCTGCACTCATTCAGCTGGCCCTAGACTAGATAATCTTCGCCTGATTCTATTTCAATGATTGCTGTTTGAGTCCTGAACCTTAGGATGTCGGTAGAACATGCTGGAATTGCCTCCCCCCACCCCTCCGCCCTAGCAGATACTGCTCCACCCTCTGAGTTCCTCCAGCAGATTGTGCGTTGCTCCAGATTCCAGTATCTGCAGTCTCGTCTCCAGTGGAATAACCAACCCTCTCATGAGAATGGCTCATTGGGTGGGGACTTCCCAGGAAATCGAGGCAGGAATTATAAAACAAAATGGGTGCAGTGTATAGACGCCCAGAACGCTGCTGGTTCCCCCGTTCAATCGAATTTCATTGCAATGGGGATAATCTACTCCCAAACCTTTTCAGGCAGCGGGTCCAGGTCATTTTTCTAAACTAGTTTTCAATATAATTCTGAACGTGTAGAAACATCTTGTTGGTTTCCTACAAGAAGTGAATCATTTAATGTGGCTGCACTTAGATGGAACAGACGTATAAAAATTCGCATTTTAGACAATATTGAAACAAGTCGGTCGCACATATAATATAAACCCATTAAGCATAATTCACAAGAAATTTGCCATTCTCAGCCAGTAAAACGTGATGCAACCAAGAAAGCCAAGAGAAATGTTGACGTAATTAATTCTGTCCCACGTTAGGGAGGATTCTGGCAGGCTATTTTTTTCGGTTTAAAAATATTGAATGCGAAACGCAGACTTGATTTTAACCAAACAGCGTCTGGACCGAAGCCAGCTGTCGTGCAGCACCGGCCGCAGCCCAATACTGCTGTGTTTCAGTTGAAGGTGACCGAACCCTCATCAATCAAAGAAAGGACGCAGGAGCGGAGAGCGCAGCTTTACTGCTTCCTGGCGGGGAACAGAACACAGATACGATGCTTTGTGCGATTCACTAAACATATGAAACCAACATTTTATATCACGGCCGTATGGACACAGGAAACAGGAGCAGGCCATTCGGCCCTGATATTAAATGTTGGTTTAAAAGGTTTAATGAATGATATAAATGGCGACCTGACAGCCACTTTCCTGTGCTTACCCCACTGAGATCTAAATCTACTCATCTCCGTCTTGAATGTGAAAACCAAAACTTGCAGATGCTTAAAATCTGAAATAAATACAGAACGCGCTGGAAACACTCAGGCGGCATCTGTGGAGAGAGAAACAGTTAAGGTTTCGGATCCGGCTCCCTCCCCCTTAAAAAAAAGACCGAAGAAACTGCAGATGCTGGAATCTGGAGCAAAAAGCAAGATGCTGGAGGAATTCAGCGGGTCAGGCAGCATCTTGGGGGGGGGGGGGGGAAGAAGAGAAGGACTTGGATATACTCAGCCTCGCTGCCGAGGTGGAACACTTTCCGCATCCCTGCATCTACCTGTGTCGCCTGCAGTGCGGCTTGCAAATCGGCCACGTCCTCCTGGTGGATCTTCTTCATGAACGCGATCTCATCCAGGAGAGACTCGATCTTCTTCTCCTGCTCCAGCCTGGCCAAGGTGGCGTCGTCCAGGTCTTTCCTGTAAGCTTTCAGCGTGCATTCCGCCTGCTTTCGCTGCTGGAGCTCTTGCTCGTACTTGTCCTTGAGCTTGTCCAGGCAGCTGGCCAGATGTTCGCAGTCGAGCCGCAGCTGGCTCCTCTCGTGGCTGAGCTCCTCCACCCGGGTGCGCAGGTCGCGGATCTCCTGCTCATAGACCTGGTTCAGGCGGGACGGCTCGGCTTGCTTCTGCCTCAGTAGAGTCACCTCAGTCTCCAGCACCTTGTTCTGCTGCTCTAGGTGATGCACCTTGTCGATGTAAGTGACGAAGCGGTCGTTCAGCCCCTGGAGCTGTTCTTTCTCGTTGGTCCTGATAATCTTGAACTCGTTGTTGACTGCCGTGCACTGCGACAGGTCGAAGAAGTCGGGGGAAGAAGGGTAACGGCTCGACCTTTTGTAGGAGAAAGGGGAGAGGCTCCTCGACACGGACACCTTGGTCACAGAGCTTCTGGACGGGCTGCTCGAGGTCAACCGACTGGACAACCGAAGGCAGTCCCCGAAACCCTTACGGTAAGAGCCATGGTAGTAGTCGGCGGTGTAGCTCATCTTGGCGGCCAGGCAGTGGACTCGACTCTCGCCCTGCGTCGAATGAACAAAGGCACCTCTGCAAAGCCTCCCTTTAGTAGCCAACATGTGAGCGGCCAGAGCGAATCCGCAGCGCCCGACACCCCACCGACCCCTCCCCTCAACCCTCCCGTTGTTCCGACCCTCGAGAGCCTCCTTGCAGCCAGATCACGTAGTGATCGTCTCATTGCCTGACTTCAGCAGAAAATGTATGCAGTTATGTTAATGTATTTAACAAGCGAAATGGCGAAATTACTAGAGGAACATCTATTGATTTTAAACATCCCGTTTCAGAATGATCATGGTGTTATTTTCTGTTGTACATCACAGCTGGAGACGTGAAACAACCGATGCACTGCTGCAGTATGTGTGTCTGCTCATTTCCAGTTGTAAATCAGTGAAGTGTGAAAATTTCCCTTCTGTTCCCTTCTTTCTGTTTTATCAGAATCAGGTTTTTTATCACTGACTTATATGTCGTGAAATTCCTTGTTTTGCGGCAACACTATAGTGCGAAGACATAAAATTACAAAATAAATAAATAGTACAAAAAAGGAATAACGAAGTAGCATTCATGGGTTCATGGACCGTTCACAAATCTGATGGCGGAGGGGAAGATTACTGTCTGGCCATACAAGGTATAAATTAACTGTCTCGCACTATGTCATAAATGCCCCAGGGTGGATTTAAACTTCTCACTGATAGCGCCTGGAACAAATTGTGAGTTCTAAAATGATTTTTTCATTGCCCCCGCATTCTCCAAAGGACTAATGCTGACATTTTATCTTTAGTAATTACATTTCCAAACACACTCTTCCTATTGTTCTAAGCCTAAAACGGAATGTTAATGTGTGTCTGAAATTCTGCTTTAATCTCCTTCTCCCCCTTTTACAGGCGATAAAAATCAAAGTGACAGGGATGGCGTCATATGGGCTGGATCTTTCGGGCTACCATTCACATTGCAGCATCTGGCTGCTCCTTAAATTCACACCGGGGGTTGCAGGTAGCTTCCAGACATGCCGCATTGGAACATCTGAGAGCCGGCTCCCTCCCTCAGCAATTCAAATTCACACTTTCTATTTAGAATGCATTGATGCAACATCACTGGACATGCGGGTCCATAGCAGGCGCATTTGAAACACGTGTTGATGACCAGACCCCCGGTATTGTAGTCACCTCTCACTGACTAAGTTTCACACAGATCCTGACTGTCAGCAGGGAGAAAGAACTTCAGTTATATTTCAGACTTGAATTGCTGGGGTTGATTTCCAAAGACCAGAAAAGGTTCAGGCAAAATTTGATAGAGAAGCTTTAATTTGATTTCAACAGAAACGGGTGCCCTTCGTGGGAGGGTCAGCAGAGGACCTGGATTTAAAATGATTTGCAAGAGTACCGGGGATAAATGAGGAACTTTTTTATACAGCAAGTTGTGATCAATTCCCAATAATAAATTTGGATTTGGAATGTGGATAAATACTTGAAAAGGAAAGAAAACTCCAGGGTTATAGGGGAAAAGCAATGGAGTGAGAATAATAGGACAACTGACTGGCCTACTTCCACGCAGTGCCATAACAGTGAAATTAATAACAGGAAAGAGGGAGGACAATTCATTCCACACCAGACACAGCTGATTGCATTAGGAAGCATCCACATTAATTTACTTGCTTCATATGCCTTTAATGTGCACGTTTAACTGAATCCCAGAGCCTTAATTAATCAGCCACATAGCACAAGAGACTGCTGCATTCGTATAGTAAAACAGAAAGCACAGTGCATTGCAGCTGACATTCGTGACATCTATCTCAATGGGAATACTTGATGTCTGTGTAGTCCTGTGCTGCATCAGGAGTGGTGTAGTTCTTCACCTCAGCCAGCTTCTTATCATTTACTTCAGCCATACATTAATAACCTAGCACTGAACAGTTTATAGAACATTCTGGAAGACTGTACACGGAGGTGTGCTGTGGTGAAGTATTAATAAATCCCAAGGTGGCCTACATACCCCAAGCATGCTTAACCACTCCTGCCTGTGCTGCAGTTTAAAGTCAGGACTATCAATTTATTCAATGCCTCAGTAAATATCGACAGGTTTTTGATTAAAATCAATAACTGACAGAGGTTGCCTTTTCTGAACTGGCTGTAGTTTGGGAATATGCAGAAAATAAAAATTAAGTTCACAGAGACTGAGGCTTAGGTTTGCCTACATTTAAATAGGTTTTCAGTGTACTGTGACATTGCTCTATAACCTGAGGGTGGTTGAGATGGAAATGTTTATTTATACAGGCTTGTCCCCTTAAGGCCAAAGCTCAGAGACATCCTTCAGCCAAAAAACAAACTGCTCGAGGAACTCAGCAGGTCATGTAGCATATGTGGAGGCAGAGAGATGGTCAACGTTTCAGGTTGAGACCCTACCTCAGAACATCCTTAGGCCATTTGGATCATTCAACTGGTGAATGAGTCCTTTTTTGTAAATTCCAAATTCTTGCAAGAGAGAGGTCAAGTTACCAATGTAAAAAATATCATCTGCAAACAACAGTTTTCCCTTCAGATGCATTTGCATCTGCAACAAACTATGATAGTTCTAACGGGTGAAGGGTTGGCACTGGAGGTGAGAATTTTATATAATTAGAATAAATGTTTGCTTTAAAGTGTGAAAGATAACTTCAGGTGAGACCACATTTGGAAACCAATGTACGATATTAGTCTCCTTATGTAAGGAAGGATATTAATGCATTGGAAGCAGTTCAGAGAGTTTTCTAGATAAATCCTTTGAATGGTCAGGTTGTCTTATGAGGAAATGTTGGGCAAGCCAGGCTTGTCTTCACTAGAAAAGGGTGAGACAATCGTCGTGGCTATCCCTCGAGGTCGAGGATGATGGTCTTCATTCCGTTGATCAGAAGTAGCCCACAGAGCGAAGATACCTGTGCGTGTATTTGTTTAACGTGTACTTGATGTTGCACTACAAGAAGCACATGATACTTCACAAATCAACCCACTGATTCCAATGGCATGGAAACCACAACGATTGGAGCTGATGGATTTGTCGCAGCCTTCATCCGCCTTCACAGCCGTTGAGTTCGGAATAACTTCATCTGCCTGTTCCACTGTTGAGGTCTTGGTTGGATTGTTCTTTGTCAGGGACCTCACCATCGACCTTACCACCATGGGTGACCCTACCAGGCGCATAGCTCCAGAAGGCATTGCTCTCGAGATCTCAGGACCACACAAGCTTCTCCACCACGACAAGGTGACAATCCACGGAGAAGGGTGAGACAATACAGAGGGGTTAAAAGGGTGGATGTGGAGAGGATATTTCCTCTTCTTGTGGAAGAAACTAGAACTATTTAAAAATAAGAGGGGTACCACTTAAGACAGATGAGTTCAAATATTTTCTCTCAGATAGTTGTGGCTCTTAATAACTCTCTTCCTCAATGGGTGGTGAAGGCAGTATCTATTAATGTATTTAAGATAGATTTATGGTAAGCAATGTGGAGAAAGGTTACTGAAGGTAGTTGGGAATTTGAAGTTTATATTACAATCTGATCAACAATGATCTGATTAAAGGATGGAAGAAGCTTGCGAGGCAATGTGGCTATGTCTTACCACTAATTCATCTGTGTGCATGTTTGTAGGCAGTAACATTAAGTCAGTTTCACCTCAGGTGTAGGAAATTTAATTGGAAATAGCAGAGGTTGTTTTGCAAGATTTCACATTGAACTGGCCCAATTAGTGATTTATAAAGAGCAGGATTTTAAAAAGATCATTCTTTGAAATTCAGAAATGAAATGAGTAGCTTTAAACCCCCCGCTGAAGATTAAAATTCAAAAAACTTGCAGGGCTGGTGTACAACTGGACAGAAATTGACAGCTATGGAACTGATTTATGGCTGACCAGCATTCTGCTCTGATCGAAGTCTAATTAAATCAGTGAGAAAAACAGGTTGAACAATTGATTTGCTTCACAAAGAGCTGAGCCAGTATTTAAATTGAAAGCACTGAGCTTTAGGGCTAATGCTTTTCCACAGTGACCTTTGACAGGGAGGGCAAATTATCGGAAAAGAACACAATACAGAAAAGGCTGTGAGTTGGAGAGATTCGCAGCCCAGGAAGTTAATCTCTTGAATTATTTTGTATTTGTTCTTGGTATATGATATTCTTAGTTTAGGTGCATTTTTTGCCCATTGGAATGAGATATTAAACCATAGATTTGCCTGCTCTCTCATTTGGACGTAAAGGATTCCATGGCACAAATTGAAAAACTACCAGGTTCTTCCTGGA
Source organism: Pristis pectinata (assembly GCF_009764475.1). Lineage (NCBI taxonomy): Eukaryota > Metazoa > Chordata > Chondrichthyes > Rhinopristiformes > Pristidae > Pristis > Pristis pectinata. Next base: position 4,007,168 of record NC_067433.1, read on the forward strand.
TAATAATTATTTGGCAGTTCCCTGGAGAATATCTATCCCTTAACCTGCACCAAAAATACCCCAGGTTTCTGGTAATTTTTACAGTGCTGTTAGTGGGAAGTTGCTATGTGTAATTTGGTAATCATGCTTCCCGGTTTATAACAATGACACATCTTCAAAACACAGTTAAGCATCCAGAGTTCATTAAAAGGCATTATAGAGATGGTAACCTTTCCTTCTTAAATCATATAGTCTGGGCAGGAGTCAGGTACAGAGCTGACCAGGCGAGGATGGCAAGTTCCTAGCTCACAACCTACTGAATCTTAAGGTGACAGTGCCCATTGAGCAAACCTGAATGAATCACATCCCCACCAGTGGACCTCTTTGTATCTGGAATTCCCCTAGCTTTCCAATCTCCTGCAGCTTGGTGAAAGAAAGCCTTGCTGTCCTGTGGCCCCTCTGCAAGCAGAAGTCAAGACTGATTGAATTGACTCTCCACTTCTCTGGATGGTACAACAGCATCAGTACTCAAAAAACTCAGCCTACCCCAGGCTACAGCATTATCTGCAGCTCATCCACAAATGTAAACATTCACACCACAACTGGATCAGGCCACCAAACTTTGTAGTCTATTGTTCATTGACAACTGAAGCAAGTCACTACGTTTTTTCCACAGTACCTCACAAATTGCCAAGGACTACTACCCAAAAGGACAAGGTTCTCCAATAACAGGATGGCCTGGATATTCGGTTGTAAAACTCTTTTTTGTATTTAAATGCAGTTGGAACATCCTTCTGCACACAGTGCATCATGTGATTTTGCTGCGTGAGTTTCCATGCATGGTCCACAGAGGATGCAGGGCTTGCAGCAGTGTTGTCATTCACTATTCAATGCAGCTGCGATGCCGCTGCTGAGATATTGGACCTTAGAAACTAGACTGAAAAGCAGTGTGAACCGCAGACTAGAAAGCATGTCCGAATAGAGGAAGCAGCCCACACAAGTGCTCCTTAAAGGGACAGAACATACATCCTTAAAGGGACAGAACATATATGCATCATTGTTGGGGAGTTTGCTACAGAGGGCAGTGAATGATGGACTAGAGCTCTCAGCATTTTGTGTGCGAAACTTTCTGCTTATTGGGGGTGGGGGTGTCCTGATAACTCCAATTTATTCCCTAGTTGTCAACGTCAACCATCAAGATGTCCAGTCCACAGGCAGACAAGTGGATGCCCACTTTCATGTCTGACCCAGCACTCATCTCAAGCTTGCCTTCCACTCCTAGGACTGGTTCCTGTTTAACTATTCATTAACTTTAATCCATGATACAATATCACATACCCAGGTTCTAATCAAGAGTCATTGACCTGAAATCTTGTTTCACTTTCCATAGATCTGTTGGGTATTTCCAGTATTTTCTGCGTTTTCTTCAGATTCCCAGCATCTGTAGTTTTTTTTTTGATTTTCAGTGTTGCACATCATCACCTCAAATCCTGAAATTATGTCCAGGTATTTGTACAAAAGGCCCATGAATCACATCACATATGGGCATGATACCTTTAACACTGTTAATGCATCAGAACTGCTCTGCACACTGCAATGGTCCTTTATATAAATTGGGCCTTGTACAACTCATTTATCAGCCGATTCTGCCATCTAGTGTTCATTACTGTACATTTCATATAAAATGGATGGGTTTGTAAATATTTCAACAAGAACAGAAATCAAAACAACCAAAAATGAGTAAATGACTTAGATCTTTCCAGAACTGCATGCTGTTATTTCTTATACACTCATTTTCTTGTAAACTTACCATCGGCGATAAATGTTGTTACAATTTTTAGCTTACAGAATAGCAACATTGACCAAAAAAAATGCTGGAATTACTCAGCAGGTTAGGCAGCATTGGTGGAAAGAGAAGCAGAGTTAATTTTCAGGTCAAAGACTGTTGCCTAACCTGCATTTTCTGTCTTAATTTCAGATATCCAGCATCTAGAGTTTTTTTTTAATCTCATTTACCAGAGAAAAGTTGAAAAGTTTTCTCTCAATGCCTGAGACAAAATTGTAATGTTTGTGCATAGGTCAACCAATCCTTTGCCTGAACTCTCTTCTTGCCCAGTGAACAGAGTCCCTGCCAATAACCCTGATGCAGGAGGTGAGTTGGAGATGAGACAGGGCATGTGACTGGTTCATTATGCAGCACACAATGTACTCAGGATAAGTAGAAACCATGCAACTTCTGACAAGAGCAGAGTCATTTTTCCACAAGGAACGTGCACAATTGAAGACTCCAGTGTCTTTTTTTCCATTATGTCCTGGAGTGTGAGCATCTCTGACAATCCCTAATTGAGAAATTGATGGTTGGTCTTCTCCTTGATCCACTACAGTCCTTGTGTTGCAGTCCATGATGTCAGGTAGGCTTGGCATCAGTGAAGAAGCAGTAACTTTACCCCATGTTCGGATGGTGTGTGGCTTGGAGAGAAGGTGGATGCAGTAGAGGTCGAGGGGGAAGGTGTTATGGCTAATGATCCTGTGGACCATACATACTGCCATCATGAATATCTGGTGGCAGATATTAAACCAATTAAAAGGGAAGATATACTGAAAATGTAAATAGAAAATGCTGGAAAGACTCAGTAGATCAGGGAGAAAGAAAAACAGTCCATTTTCCTCGCAGTCAATTTGCTTCTTCAATATATCCATTTTGTAAGAGATGGACCAAGATGGGCAAAAATTATGCTTAGTGTGTGCATACAAGAAATACACTTTATTGAGAGCTCGTGTATAAAATTCCATTAATCACAATCAAATACAATGACATTGTATTTACAAAGGACAATGGCATTTTCTTCATCTATTTGCAGACAATTATGCTTTACATTGTTGGAAGACATTTTGGAAAAATATAGAATGCTTTACCTTGAAAATTATCTTTCAATGAGTTATCAATATTCAGTGTTAATTACTCTCTCTGAAGGTTGCAGTTTCACCCCAGAGGAATTTTTTTAGCCTTTCTGTTCTCCACCTGTGAATGTTTTGGGACTGTGATTGACATCTTAAAATTTTCAATGCATCAGTTATTATAGACAGTGGAATTATTAGCATCATTGCACCAGCTAATGAGCTGGAGTAAGGATAGGGGCAGGGCAAATAATTAGTCTCACAGTAAAGTCTTTTGTATTGCAAGCAAATTTGATGTACTCAGAAAACAGAGAGCAGCAGAGGAAACAGAACTTGTGAACAAAACTGCAGCAACTTCTCCCAGTAAAAGCAGGGAAATTTCTCCATTTGAGGAGAATGGAATACAAAGTAGCTTTAAATCATTCACAGTCACTTACAGCAGTGCTTGATTGACAGAGGAATCACCTAATCATTTCTAGTGTGGCTGGGAATAGCACTTAAATATATAGAGCCATTTTAAAATTCACCCCCATTACACATAACAACAGTGGTACAAACAATTCTTCTTTTTGATGCCAACAATTAAAAATACATCACGTGACACTTTCCCTTATTTGCATCTAATTATAAATCCCCCTCCTATTTTAAGATAGGATTATTGTGCACCCAATATCAATTCTGGTGAAAGTGGAGAACAGTGACTGGGAGTTAACAAATTGATTGAGATACTAAATTGAGCAACCTCTGTTGGAAATAGGAACTTGGAGTATTCATAACTCCCTCACACTGTCAGGGTAGTTCCACACTCCAAACTACAGTTGGAATAATTACTTCAGCACTGATTTTCTAAAGGTTAAAATAAGCATTCTCAGGTTAATTAGGAATCTTTCCAGGAATTTTACAATGACATTTCCCCCTCATCACTTAGCCCACCTGAGTTACTGATTTATTCTGGATGGGAGTTCCTGCATTAATCATCCTGTTATCCCATTTGTCTGGCATTGTGGCTATTCCTATCATAAACCCTCTCAGTGACTCCTAACAATCTTTCCAGCCATGGGGAGGAATCACTGCATAGTGATCAGGAACAGGAGCCCTAGCTGCCTTGCACACGGTCTTCTGAGTTCACTGGCGCTGAGGCCAATTAGAGAGTTATTTATTGATGAGTAAACCCAGTGATAACTGACTGGTCTCTGGCTGGGCTGGGACTTCAGACTGAAGCTGGTATCTCCTCGTCCAACAAGGAGATTATTCTGATTTTTCACCTCTGCATGTAAATCCTGCCAACAAATCATTTGCTGCTCCCAGCTCATAGCATTCCTGCACCAAATCCTTCTGACAATTAACCATTTTTGTCCCCCCTTTGACAACCCCTCCCAAACCCATTTCACTTTAAGAGCATATGGTTGAAGCTTCTCTCATCAGTACAAGCTGCTACCTCGAGACTAAATGCAATATCTCACCACCATGTGACACTGTGTAATGTCCATATTCTTTGCACTTTGTTTGCTGTTGAAAGAGAAATTGATGAGCTATCTCTTGGAAATGACATGTACCCACTTGAGTAGCAAAGTGCTCTCCAGTGCCCAGGAGCTGACAGGGATATTGCCTATGACTGGAAGGTGTGCAGTTGGAGGAATCTGGACATTCTGTGCAGCGAGGATTTGGAGGTATCCGGTTCGCTGCTTCGCCTGTAAGGGACATCCTGCTGCTGCCGTTTCCGTGCAAGCTCTTCCTCCAGGATCTGCACAGACAGAACAAACACATTCAGCTTCAACAAAGGACATGAGCTGATCAACATTTCTCATTCAGCTCCTCAAGCTTCTTCCGATATTCAATGATACCATGGCCATCTATAACCTATATCTGAATGGGACTTTGCATAAAGCACGAGTTATATATTTTTCAAGACATTGTTCAGCTTGGTTCTCTTGAAAAGTGGAAATATTTAAAGAGTCCATTTGAACAAAGATCTCTTGTACCATCAGGATCTACTTTAGACACAGAATGAGACTTTTCATAAAATAGCATTATCTGACAAAGGCTGACATTGAGCCATACAAAAGAAACAACAATTGGACTCAATATTGAATTCTACAAATCCAGTTAGCTTGATTTCTCGCTCTGCATCAGACATCCATCTGTGACATGAGCTCAGCTTGTTTTTTTCACTCTCTGGGAGTGGAGGACATGCTCAGCCTGACCTACCAGGCATGTCTTCCTGCTCTGCACTTCACAACTCCCACATCCTTTTGTCTATGTTCTCACCTTCATTCACTGACCAGATAAATTTACAGCTCATCACCATGGTCACCCTATCAGAGACACCCCTCCCCCACCCTCCCTGCAGCTTCACAAGCTTCTTTTGTCTCCTTTTCAGTTCTGACGAAGGGTCTCCAATCAGAAACATTGACTCTGTTTCTCTTCCCACAGATGTGGCCTGACCTGCTGAGTATATCCAGCATTTTCTGTTTTTGTTTCAGATTTCCAGCATCAGTTTTTTTTTATTTTCACGAGCCATATAAATTTACAAGACACCAAGGTTTTGTGTGCTATGTTATTCAATTTCAATGAACAAACAAAATAATGGGGAAAATTGGGGATTTACGACGAGTTGCATAGTCAGTAATTTTCTTCCAGGTTCTCAATGGAGAAGCCTGGATTTGTGCATCGCTGCCCAAATGCCACTTCCTAGATTTTCCTCTAAGTGTGTACTTGTTATTGCAAAGGCCACTCACTCAAAAGTAAGTTTTCATAGTGTTTGTGAGGCTTGCTTCAGTGTTGCTTAAAGGTGAAAGCAAAACACTGCTGATGCTGAAAATCTGAATTAAAGAAAAACAGAAAATGGTGGAAGATACTCAGCAGTATCTGAAGGGAGAGAAACAGTGTTAATATTTCAGGTTGATGACTGAGAAGTTAGAAAACAAACATATTTTAAGTTACAAAGATGGAGGGGTAGAGAGAACAGAGAGAATCTCCATGACAGGGTGGAGGCCAACAGAGACTGAATGACACAAGAAGTGTTGGTGCCTGCTGAGACAGGGTGGTAAACACCATCTGTGTCACTAAGTCTCCCGCTCCAGCCTACTACAGACACTCTTTTTGTTATCGCCACCCTTTCCCCTTCTCTGTGACTCAAAACAAGTTTGCTTTCTAACCTACTAAACATCATAACCTGAAACATAACTCTGTTGCTCTCTCAGCCCACAGGTGTTGTCTGATTTGCCGAGTATCTCCACCATTTTCTGCTTTTATTACTTAAAGGGGATCTGCTACAATGCTGCGAAGCTGTCTCATAGAATCGTAGATCGTTGAAACAAACAGCACAGAAACAGGCCCTATTGGCCCACCTTGTCTTTGCCGACTGTAATGCCTATCTACACTAATCCCACTTGCCCATATCCCTCTATGCCCTTCCTATCCAAGAACCTGACGAAATGCGTGTGAAACGTTGCAGTTGTATCTGCCTCCACCACCTTCTCTGGCAGCTCATTCTCCATTCCCTTTGTGGAAAACTTACCCTTTAGATCTTCTTTAAATTTTCTTCTTTCTCACCATAAACCTGTACCCTCTAATTCTGGACTCTCGTGCCCTGGGAAAAAAGTTCTGCTTATCTCTCCTATCTATTCCCTTTACAATTTTATAAAGCTATGTGAGGTCCCCCCCCCCCCCCCCCCGCTCCCCCCCCCCCCCCCCCCAGTCTTCTATGTTCCAGTGAGAATAAACCCAGTCTATCCAATCTCTCATAACTACAGCCCTCCATTCTAGGTAACATCCTGGTGAACCTCTTCTGCATTCTCTCTATTGCTCCCACATCTTTCTTGTATTGTGGCAACCAGAACCGTACACAATATTCTAAGTGTGGTCTAACCAATGTTTTGTACAGCTACAACATGACGTCCCAACTCTTACATTCAGTGCCTCGACCTCTAAAGGCATGCATACCAAATTCTCCTTCTCTGCCCTATCCAGCTGTGTTGCCACTTCCAGAGAGCTATGGATTTGCATCCCAAGTTTTCTCTGTACATCAGCACCACAAAGGTCCCTGCCACATGTCCTACCAGAACTGGACTTCCCAAAGTGCATTACCTCACACTTGTCTTGCCACAACTCTGCCCAACTTTCCAGCTATGTCCCACGTTATCCTTAGACAACCATCTTGGCTATTTACAATTCCACCAATTTTCATAGCCTCGGGTGTATCTTCTCTAAGTTACATATTTACCTGAGTAAGTACCCCGCCACTAATTCCTGATCCTTCTTTTCAACCCACCCAGCTGCACCTCTTTCAAGGTTTCCACACCCACCATGCTACCCCTGGGCCTGAAGAAACGGCCTTTCTTTGTGTAAGGCCAGTTCAGTAGAGCATGCTGCCTAGGGTCTTGCAAGCTACTGAACTTTCCAGCAATGGCCTGCTATTTACTGACAGTTTAAAGTACCTAAATAGGCCTCTTTTGTTTTCTAGGTAGCTAGCTCAGATGAATCAAAAATTGATCCAAGGGATAGATTTTAAGGGGAAAGTGTCAGAGAGCTTCAGGAAGAGAATTCCAAAATTTTGGGCCTGGTGAAGGCAGAAGAGTGCTAGAAATTGGGGATGCCTAGGAGGCCACAACTGGATGAACCCAAAGATCTTGGAATATTTTTATGGGAGAGAAGAAGTTACGTAGATTGGGTGTGATTAAGCTACAGAAGGATTTGGCCATCAGAATGAAAATTCTAAAATCAAAGTGTTTCTCAAATCAAGGTGAGGCTATCAGTATTGGCACTCACAATGAACGAAATTTGAAGGTAATTTTTGGGGTGTGCAGAAACAGTTAATCATGGAAATCTAGAAGCTGCTTCACGGAGACAATTATTTTTCAGCCTTCTCCAGCGTAATCTTTAGAAATTAGTGTCCTGTCAAAAACTTAAGGTATGTACTTTGTATTCTTACTTTTAAAAGCCTAGAAAATTACTGCTTAACAAACTCTCCAGCCCTGAAAAACTACTTTTATATGTATGGATTATCCTTCCGACAGATATTTTTTTTAAAATTCCATACCCATTGTAATGGTAAAATTTAATTTAATTTTTGTGCAAGTTTGTTTATGACATTTCAGTATCTACTTAGTCTGTGCAGATGTTAGGTGTGGGACAGTGTGAGAATGAGGAAACAAACAATAGTTTATCGGATGGTCTGAAGTTTATGAAGGGTGGAAGTGGGACCAGCTGCAATCTCCAATCTAGAACTACATCCCTCTGCTCAACATTTACCTCTTTGCGAGACGTAAGACGGTCCTTCCATTCCTTCATCTCCATTGTGTGTTCCTCATCGAGTGTTTTCAGTTTCTGTTTCTCCCGCTCTACCAGAAGATGCAACTTCTCATTCTGGTAAGAGATAAAATAGTATGTCAACTCAACGTTCACCTGGTTCAGTTAGAACTTCAATTTAACGTGATTCTGTTTTTTTTGAAAAGTTAGGAATTTTTAAGTTATTCTTCTATCCCTGTTTGCCCATGGGTTAGGTCTTAATGGGGACTCAGAATTCCACTGAGCTCCCAAATTCTGTAAGATTCCAGATGCCAACAATGTGGGGATGGTGACACAAAAAATTCTGCAGATGCTGGAATCTGGAGCAATATACAAAAAGTGCTGGAGGAACTCAGCAGATCAGGCAGCATCCATGGAGGGAAATAAACAGTTGACGTTTCGGGCCGAGACCCTTCATCAGGACTGGAAAGGAAGAGGGCAGAAGCCAGAATAAGAAGGTGGGGGGTGGGGGGAGGGGGAAGAGCAGGCAGGGGATGGTAAACTGTTTTGGGGATTCGGTAACTTTCAACTTGTAATTCAAACATTGAAACACAAAATCTCTACAAAGGATACAGAGCCAATGTTTTGTCACTGACAAGGCTTATAACTACACTCAAAGCAATGGTGGGTCTCTATCCTGAATTAATGCAGTCCTGGTCATGAAGCTATTTGCACACTGCTTCTAGATAGGGAGTTCAAGAACTTTGAGACAGTGACAATGAAGGAACTTCAAAATACTCTTCAGAAAATTGAAATTATGACAAGCTTTGATAGAGTGGATCTGAGCTCCCCACTTTTGAAGAAGCACATAACTTGAAGCCAAGAATATAAAAAGGTCAACAAGAAATCTGAAAGGGAATTCGGAAGAAACTGCCTTACCAAGGAGCAGTGAGAAACTGGAACTTTTTCCCACACGACATGGTGTAGATGATTAGTAGAGATATATTTAAGGGGAGACTGGACAAGGGAAAGATGGAGAAAGGAAGGGAGGGCTATGCTGGTGAATTTACATGACGGAAAATGAGAATGTGCATCATAAATACCAACGTGCTGTGATTGGGCTGAATGGCCTGTGTGCCTTCTATCTTATGTACTCCTGTGTAAAATTGTGTACAGGAGGGTGTTCTCCTATTCTGACAGACTCTTTATCCACTAGTCTTTCTCATTCATACTGTGGCCCCATCTTGTCCCTCACCACATCTCTGCTCAGTCTCTATCTGACCAAAGGCCAGGACCTGGAAGAGAAGCGGATGTGAAGCTGCTGTAACCTACTGGTCAGACTAACACTGCAGGTGCAGATGATTCAGCATGGTGGTGAGTTACCTGGAGCTGCTGTAGTTCCACACAGTTGTTCTCGCATTGCTTCAGCAGATCCTTGAAGTGAGCTTCATGTTTTTGCTGCTGGTGTTGCTTCTCTGTTTTCTGTTGAGCTTCTTCCTGGACCATGAACTGGAGAGAAACCACCAACATTAATGGTGCATTTAGCTCAGTGGCATAATATCATCTGCAGAGAGGTTGCCCTTTCACCATTGGCAGCTGTAGCAGGTACAAAGTTGTTCAACTCAATGGCTTCCAAAAACAACCAGGGATTATGGTGTGTGATTTACCCACATCCTCAACTAGAATATTGGTATTCATCAACTTTATCTTAAACCTAAGAAATGATACTGACCTTAAACCGATCCACTACATAGATTGCCATTCAATGTATTTGAACCTAATACTAGCCCTAACTCTAACAGCTAAATCCTGCCTTAAGTTAAAAAAAACAGAATATGTGGCAAATACTCAGCAGGTCAGGCAGCTTCTGATGGGAGATTTTCAGCACTTTCTGTTTTATTACAGATTTCCAGCAACTGAAGTCTTTTGCTGATCAATTCTATCTCTCACCCTAACATTAATATTGATGTAGAATTGTAGAGTCTGTGGCACACCTTTTGGCAACAGGGTTCAACATTGCAAGAGCCCAGCCCCCATTAAAGCTAATGTCAACTAGCTAAAATGTTCTGGCATTTCTTGGTGTTTATTGTGGTTGGAGCTGCAACAACTTCCAAAAATGGATGTGATCTAGGAAACTGTAGCCCAAACAGGAGAAGATAGTTCCAGAATGTTTGAAGATGGGTTGGAAGCCTTGATGGAGGTAGAAAGGGGGAGGGATTTCCTGGATCTGCATGAGAGCAGGTGGCTCTCAAGGTATGAAGGCATGACTGCAGGTAGTCCTAGAAATAATTGGCAAGAATGTAGGCCCAAGGATGGAAGACAGTTTGACAAGAATATCAATGACCTTATATTAGTAGTAAAGGTCTGTGTGCATTTTCAAATGCCTTATCCTACTTCTGCACTACTAGTGACATCACATCACTGTCAAACCTATCAACAATCTGTTAATGAGGACATCTACCCAATATTCATATGTTTTACCACAGCTTCACATGTGTTGCACTGCTGCATATCATACATCTATATCTCACATCTTGCACACACTGCTAGCTGTTCAACCATGACTGCCTTCATCCACTATCTGCAACACTCACTGCTCTGTAGCAGACAAGCTGATGAACAGCTGGACGCAGGAGGAGTCACCCACAGTGGAGGCAGTGCTGGCCATTATTGGGACAGTAATAACTGAACCCATGACCAATACAGGGCTGAATTATTTGAAGATGATAAAAATTGGTGCTACCGATCCAAAAATCATGTCAAATGAGTCAAACCACCATGGGGTAGGTTGCATCCTTTGTTTTGTTTTGTACTTATGTAATTTGAGGTGAGATTTGGCCTGTCCTCCGCAGTTATTTTGCTTAACAATTCTACATCTTATCCTACTTCTTATCCTGTCCCATTTCAAACCATAAACAATGACCTATGTGATTGTGCAGTTTACCAAAGCTCACCCTGTTGTTTTATCCTAACCCTGTATCCTTCAAAACGCTTCCACAAATTGATATGGTCTGAAGTTTTGGTGAGAAATTACAGTGGGGTTATCAATGTCATGGTGGGAGAAATATGTCGGCAACTTCTGTAGTGTGAAAATCTTGAATGGTTCTGTGCTCCTTTACCTTGCAGTCTATTCCACCATAATCATCAGTGAACAGCAATCTGATGATAAGATCAGATAATTACAAACTACTTTTACTATCTTTGAAGATATCATATTTACTGTTTAACAAATCTCTCTGGCCCTGTAATTAATTATATAGGTGAGAACATTATATATTTTAAAATTGTGTTAATATATTTCAATTATACACACAAGATTAAGGTTCAACAATAATAATTGTATAATTATTGTATAATCTCATGTGTATAATTTCATTTTTTGATGTGCTCTGTAAAAATCTTTTTGCGCTCAAAACTCAGCCTTTTACTTCCCAGTTTGCTATTTGGAGATTTTTTCACTGTGATTGGCTGCTTACTGTTGCCGACATTGCTGTTGTTGGACACCAGAGATGCCAAGAACTGATGCCTGACAGCAGCTGTTGTTGAGAAGTTGGGGAATCCATGGCCAGATCGTGAGGAAACTCTTCGAGTTTAGGGTGGAGCATTGTTGTTTTACCACAGACCATAATATTCAGTCCGGTTTTGCACAGTCTTCAGTCTTGTTTCTGTACATTTCCTGTTGAATCAATCATTCAGTGTACATCCTGGCATTAACTTTATATTGCCTAGCAGCAGACAGCAATGGCAAAAATTGCCAGTGAATATCTGAGGCATGATAAGTTGGAATGGTAAGGGATGAGTTTCTTTGCCCTCTTTAGATGTTTATATATGGGGCTAACAGTTTGACCATTTCAGCAGCAATACCAGGATCATGGAATATTCTATCACAGAAGGAGGGTATTTGGCTCATTGAGTCTTCCCTGTAATTGTTATTTCTGCTTTGCAAAATAAAATTCCGGACTGGCCATCATCACTCCATCCAAAAAGTCTCTACAAGAGGTACATTAATGTGTCCAAGATCTGAGCTGGAACCTCTAGGAATCTGGGAGGCCGCTTCAATGTCACTGTGCTCACAGGGAGCATGTCACAGAGAACTCTGGCCATACAGTCGACAAATTCCCAGCTCTTATATTAAATGGAGTGAGAGTCGTGGGATTCCACCGGTGATATCCTGCACTGGAAACACTCGGCAGGTCAGCCGGCATCTGTGAAAGAGAAACAGATTCAACGTTTCTGGTTGAAGATTAAGAATTTCCTGGGTCTGATGAAGGGTCTTTAACCTGAAAAGTTGCCTCTGTTTCTCTTTCCATAAACGGTGACCGACCTGCTGAGTGTTTACAGCACTTCCTATCTTTAGATCAGATTTTCAGCATCTGCAGTTCTTTGATTTTGATTTCCTGCACTGAATTCCTCTGAATGCAACTTCAAACCAGAAGCAAGGAATCAACATTGATATCTACGGTAGACACCAACTGTGGCTTTGTGTTAATGTTATGACACATGTGAATGCAAATGGAATGGATAACCTGTTTGATGAGCTCCCTTTGCTCCAGTGAGCCAACTGCCTGGCTCTTCAGGCTCTGTTTGAAGATATTCAGTCTGGCCTTGGCTTCATTGCGTTGTGTTTTTGGCAGTCGAGCCCGCTCCTGTGCTTGCTGGCTCTTCAGGTCTTCTATGAGGCAGTTGTGATCGTGGGACATCCTCTCCTTCTCCTGTGAAAAGGACAGAGATAAAACAGCTTATTGCCCAGAAGAAATCTAAGATTATGGCAATTAAGAAAAGTTTGAAAATAATCTCTTCATTTTGATTTCTTCAACTCTTTTGGTTACTTGCAAGGACTTCATGATATTCCCCATCCAAGGAAACCTAATTTCCTTTCTGGTCTGATCATAATAAGAATACAAGAGACAGAAGCAGGAGAAGATCATTTGGACCTTATGCCTGCTGTACCATTCAGTAAGTTCATGGGTGATCTTTTTCCTCAGAGCCACTTTCTGATCGGGAACAATGCAGCTTTGGGGATATAGCACAGAAGAGGAGATGAAGCCTGGCACAGAACAGTCATGATCATACTGAATGACAGGGCAGGTTTGAGGGGTTGAGTGGCCTACTCCTGCACCTATTTTCTTATGTCCTTGCACCAACTCCCTTATTATCTGAAAATTTATTGATCCCTTCTTGAATATACTCAGTGACTGAGCCTCCACAGCTGCCTTGCTTAGAGAATTCCAAAGACTCATTACCTTCTGGGTGAAGAATTTCTCCTCATCTCTGTCTTAAATGGTTGACCTCTCATTTTGAAACTGACCTGTCAGGACCCATCAATTCTGCACCTATCCTGTCAAGCTCCTGAAGAATTTTGTACATTTCAATAAGATCATCTCTCATTCTTTTAAATTCTACAAAAGGTCAGACCAATCTGCTGAATGTATCTTCATACAAGGCACAGCAGGTAACAGACCAAGGCAAGGTAGGCTACAGAGCAAATACAGGGAAATGGGTTTGGTATAGATGGGTAATAGATGGTTGGCATGGACATGGTGGGCCGAAAGGCCTGTTACTGTGCTGTATGGTTCTATGACAACAAACCCATCCCAGGAATCAATTTGCTGAACCTTTGCTGCACTCCCTTTAGCACAAATACAACCTTCCCCAGTGGGAGACCAGACCTGTACACTGTATTCCAGATGCAGTCTCACCAAGTCTCTAGGGACAAGATGTCTGTACCCTTATACTCAAATTCTCTTGCATTAAACACCAATATGTTTGCATTCTCATACCGTACCTACACATTAACTTTCTTTGATTCATGTACATGGACGTTCAGGTCCCTCTCTTACCCTCTGAACTTCTTACCATTTGAAAAGGTACCCCACATTTTGGCTTTACTAAAGTGAATGACTTCAATTTTCCACGTTATATTGCATCTGCTATCTCCTTGCCCATTTATTGCCTGCTGTTATTCCCTGAAGACTTTCTACATCTTCCTCAGAGCCCATGCTGCACCTAGCTTTGTTTTATCAGCTGCAATATATTCCATGTAATCCTGTCATCCATGTCACTGACGTAGATTGTGGACTGCTGGAGCCCAACACCAATCCCTGCAACACCCTCCAATCGCAGCCTCCCAACCAAAAATGATCAATTTATTTCTACTGTTTTTTGTCCATTAACCAATCTGTAATCCATGCCCTTACATACCCACAACACTATGTGTTGTAATTTTGCTTAATAATACCTTGTGTGGCATCCTTTCGAAGGCCTTCTGAAAGATCAAATACATCACATGCTCTAAGTCTGTTCTTACCTCTTCTGCTAGTTACAAACTCAAAAACTTCCAACACACTTGTCAAACGTAATTTCCTTTTCACATATCCATGTTGACTACGTCCAGTCCTATTATTATTTTCTAAGTGCCCTGTTACCATTTCCATAGTTATAGATTCCAGTATTTTCCCACCTTCCGATGCCGGACCACCTGTTCTGTCGTTCTCTGCCTTCTCTCTCTCAGCTTTCTTTCTTTTTCAATCTTTTTATTAGTTTTCAAATTAATACAGATTGATATATAGCATCAATATTTATACATGTAATACCAAGAGATCAGGATAACAATCATAGCATATATAATCATAAAGAACAATAAAATATAAAAAAATCTGTAGATCCAACGATCTCTTAGTAAATGAATATAATGTAAAAGAAAGGGAAGAAAAAGATTTATTATATAAATTTTAAAAAAACCCAAATCAATAAAAAAATTATAAACAATATAAACTAAACAAAAAAAAACTTTTCAGAAGAAAAACAAACAACAAAAAAAAGGGAAAAAAAAACCGGGCCAAAATTTCTCAGTAGAAACAGAGCAATATTATGTCGTCAAGTCCGTTCCTCCAAGTTGGAAAGTTATTGAAAGGGGATCTACATCAAGTGAAAATATTGAATAAATGGACTCTAAATATCTTCAACTTTAAGCGAAGGATCAACAGTACCACTCCTAATTTTTTCCAAGTTTAAACATGATATAGTTTGAGAAAACCATTGAAAGGTAGTAGGGGGTATTGGATCCTTCCACCTTTCTTAATATTGGCTATCTCTCCTCTTTCTTTTCAGTCCAGATGAAGGGTATTGACCCGAAACATCGACTGTCCATTTCCCTCCATAGATGCTGCCTGACCCACTGAGTTCCTCCAGCTCCTTTGTGTGTTGGGCCTCAGAAATACACTGCTGGTAGAGAATCCGGGAACCTAGTTTGGCTCAGCTCTGATGCATGGAAGCATGATGTACTATGATACTGGGTACCAGCCCACTGAGGCACTGAATAAATATATACAGCAAGTGGGCACAGAGACAGCAGAAGCCCTTTAGATATGATGGCTTCAAAGCTCAGGAAGAGGCAATCTCACATACGCTTGCGGATATGGGGAGCTTGCCTGATAGGTAACTAGTGATATAGGCAACCATTCAGACTTAAGCTAATAAAATGGCACATGTGCACACACATATACTCTCACACACACACAAGAGCAAAATACACTGGATGTTGGAAATCTCACATAAAATGAAGAAAATGTTGGAAATCTCTTTTGTCATTTAATTTCTCTTTCATGCCATCCTTTGACAGATCCCTTTTCTTTTCTTCTCTCCCCCACCTGCACCATTGACCCCCTTCCCCTCTCCCCGAAAGCTATAAACCTTGGACTTCTTAAGGTTTTAACAAGATGTCAGCAACTGAAATGTTAATTTTGTTTTTCTCTCTCCACAAACACTGCTTGACCCACTGAATAATTCCAGGTTTTTAAAGTTTTACCACAGATACTCACAGTATACATACAGTACTTACAAATATGCACCCTTAGCGTGTAGATTTTGCATGTGCTTTTCACTCACCTTCTCGTGTCTCTTCATCAGCTGTAGTCTCTGTAGTGAGAACTGTTCCTTCACCTGCTGCTTAAACAGGTGATACTTCTCATGTAGATGTCGCTGCTCAACATCCCAGACCACTGCCTCACGGTCTAATGTTGACACCAGGACAAAAGATAACAAGTCAGTTAAGCTGTGCTTTTGATTTGAGGGCATTTTACGATAGTAGAAATCTGTTGGAACAGTCACAGAACTGAGGGTGCGGAGTAATAATTTGCCTTGATGTTTCAGATATGGGGAAGTGGTGCTGATAGTGGAAAAAGTGGAGGATTTCCACTTCTAATGTTATCTGAACAAAAACAGAAAATGCTGCAAACATTCAGCAGGTCAGGCAGCACCTGTGGAAAGAGAAACAGTTAACATTTCAGGTCTGGGACCCTTCGTCAGAATTGGAAAGAGAGAAAGCAAGTTAGTTTTCAGAAACTGAGAAGATGGGGGAGGGATGGGTAAAACAAGGAGAATATTTCTGATAGGATGAGGACATAAAGCAGTTGGAGTAGCAGTTAGGAACAGATTATGCTTCTTTGTCTGTGTAATGTGTTGCTAATAGCAAGGCTGTGGGATATGCCCAGGAGGCTAGACTATACAAATAGAAGAAAAACCGAATCAGAATGATGACAGGCAGAATTGGCCACTTCTGATACAGATAGAAAGAAGAACTGAGTTACCTAAGGTTGGAAAATTTAAAGGCTGCAACATACCCAGATGTGGTGATGTTCCTCAAGCTTACATTGGGCCTCGTTGCAACAGTTACAGTAGGCTATAGACAGAAAGGTCAGAATAGGAGTGGGATGGGGAATTAAAGTAACAGGCAACAGGCAGCTCAGGGCTGGTCCTGTGGATTGAGTGCACATACTCTGCAAAGCAATCACCCAATTTGAGTTTGGTCTCTCTAATGTAGAGAAGCCACACTGTGAATACAGAATGCAGTACACTGGATTGGAAGAAGTGCAAATGAATCACTTTACCTGGAAAGACTGTTTGGGTCCTGGATGGTGGGAAGGGAAAAAGTGTAAGGACAGATGTTGTATCTTCTGTGACTATTACCTATTGAGTAACCACATCTGGTTATGGATTAGATCAGGTTCAGCTGTGATGTCACCTCTGGTCAAGGTTCACTCTCTGACCCTGTACATGACCAATGGCCACATTTGCGATGAACTTAAGAAATGCTATTCATCGTGAAATACTCCAGGACAAGGATGAAGAAAGCAAAAGGCAAGGGACTCACTATAACCTCTATAAGATCTTCAAAGTTACCTGCTCTTTGAGATTCTATTACATGTCTCAAAGGGTCTTTGAGAATGCCAGTGGTGCAAATTTGTGTGGCAGGAGAGGAAACAATTAAAGTCACACTGATTTTGAAGCTGTTTTGAACACTATAAAAGGTGTTTGACTGCAAGATTGAGAGCCTGGAGTTTACAGAGTACCCATCAGTGGAAGATTTCATTTTTTTCCCCTTAGAACCCACTGTTATCATAGCCAAACCTATGAAGGGCAATTGAGGATTTAGAGCTGGTGAGGATTCAGATTGGGATATTGGTATTCCAACTATGGCTATCAATGTGCTAATTTACCCCTGTTAGAAGGGAGAAGTAACAACACTAAAAGCTGTGCGTGCCTGAAGCTCATGTTCATTTGACATCATTCAAACCCAAGGAAGACAGCAAGAGTTTCAATGCCAAATGCAATATTAATTTGTCAGTGTAGTGATATTAAGTCTCTGATTGCCAATGTATGATGTGGATTTACATGTGGTCAAATGTAGTTGAGCTTGAGTCCTCACCTCTCTTAAGTTGTTGCACTTTCATCAGCCGCTCAAAATCAGTGGAAGCTATTTTTGACTTCCGCTGCTGAACAATCTTTTGCAAGGCTTCATTGAGTTTCTGCTGTTGTTTCTGTATGAATTCTTGTTCCTGGTAATAAGGAAAGATATCCAAAAGTGATTTACAGTCAACCTCCTGTATTGTGATGTTAGTTACTGTCATAAAGTGGGGAAATAGTAACCAAAATAGTGCACAAATATCAATATTAAAGGATTCACACGTTAGGTTGTCAGTGAGAACAGAGCCCCATTGAGGTGTGAAAATGAGTCTGAATCACAGTTTAGTACTCTGGAATTTCAACGCAGACTCTGCGGGACAAATTATGGAATCCTAGCCCAGAAGGAGTCTCTTCCTGTTATATCAAATCCTGACAGCCTAAATAAAATGGGTTTACTGATGATGACTGGGCTGGAAAAAGTTCTACTGGACCACAGACACAATGAAAAGCAGTTTCCAACAGACATGATAGATTAATGAAGTTACTGAACAAGGTTCTGCTGAGTGGTGATCAAAAGAAAATCTCACTATAGCATAAATATGACAGAGAATTTGATGGTGTTGGAGTTGTGTTGGTTACACTTTGGAATATAGAAAAACCTGGGCTGCTGCTAAATGTTACATCTGGGATTACATCAGTGTGTGTCAGGTGCCGGAGACATTGAACTAGAAGGGTACTGAGCAATGAGAGTTCCTTCTGCAGAAGGCAAGAAAGAAAATTGTAAGTAATGGTCATGCTAAAGGTGGATAGAGGAAGAATGGTACAATGTTCAATGGATCTGTACACAGTAGGAAAGGGTGGTTAGAAGCATATTCAATTATGATTTTCAAAAGGATAAAATACCCTGGATGAAAGATTTCTAGGGCTGTGGAGAAAGTGCAAGAGAATGGAAGAGATTGCATGGCGCTTTCAGAGCCTGCAGCACTGATAAAGATCACAAAGTCTGTGTGCTGAATGCTGTAGTCATCGTCCCTGATGACTGCTGTGGCATAGGATCTGATCACAGCATGAGACTGATCATGTCACAGGACCCAATCGTGGTACCAGCCTGATTGTGGCACAGGGCTTGTTCCTGGGAAGAGGCTAAATCATGGCACAGGACCCAACTCTGCATTTGGCCCAATCATGTCATGGGGCCCTATAGCAGCATGGGGCATGATCAGGCCCTTTCACACTGGGGAGGCCCCATGACTCAACCATCTGTTACCACAGCACCAATTTCCTCCCCAAACCATTGGCTTCTCCTTTCTATTTCCAAGGTCCCTCTCCGTGTTCCACCCTCCCAGCCTTACTATGTCCCTGTGCAGCCACCACAGAGAATTAATCTTTGTAGTGACCATGGGTTTCTGTTGCATCACTTTTTGTATAATAGACATAGGTAGAACTATAAGCAGAATATCCTTTATCAATGGCAGTAACTCTCAACTTAATGGCAATGTATCAGTACAACAATGCTTCAAGAAACACCAGTTTTAAAGTTACACCGCATGCGCACACACACACATACACATGAACTTTAACAGTGTTGATTGACCTGATGCCAGTAAGCAGCATGAGAACGAGACGGCAACTGTCACTCATGCAGCTGCTGTCTGTGAACATGCAAATTGTTTTCTACCACTTTTCAATGAAGGAAAACCACAACTGCAATTTCTTAATGCCAGAATGTCCTACAATAGCAGTTATTTTAGTGTACCTAAAAAGACTGAAATCCATTTTCTAGGCAAATTCTATATGCCTGGGAATATTTAATGTTTCAGTATTGAGGACTTTTCTGTCTAACTCACAGTGTAGCTAGCCTAGTCCTTGATGGTGGGTGCCGTAGTTCAATAAAAAAAATGACAGTATTTGAGTACATCTTACTTGCTTCTTATCCTTCAGTGTCTGGTGCTGCTTTGCTAACTCTTTTGCTTGTTCTGCTTTCAGCCGTTTTGCCTCGTCTTGCAATCGGATGGTGTATTCCATTTCTAGTCGATCAATGGCCTGTCTGCAGTTTCTCTCCAGGTTCTCAATCTCCTGGTCATAGTAATGCTTCTTGTTCTACTCAGATATGAATGACACAGATAACTTACAGAGGTTACTTGAACAGTTCTAAGTGCTAATGTGAAAGTACACACTGTACTATTATCTCATTGTTTCTCCACTTTCTCCTGCAAATAATGACATTCTGAGGGCAGGCCCCATCCATGCCAACTGTCCCTCGAGTTTAATCGATGAAAGTCGATGTACTCTTGTGATTTTACTGCCCTTTCCCTGCTGAGGTGACTGGATAATAATCAGTGTTTGTCCATTCTGACTATATCTCTTTTTCTCTCTCTCTCAACTTGCACTAGTATTGTTATGTTTATTTAAGATATCTTTTAAGATATCTTTATTAGTCAACATGTACATCGAAACACACAGTGAAATGCATCTTTTTGCATAGTGTTCTGGGGGCAGCCCGCAAGTGTCGCCACGCTTCCGGCACCAACATAGCATGCCCACAACTTTCTAACCTGAACATCTTTGGAATGTGGGAGGAAACCGGAGCACCCGGAGGAAACCCACGCAGACACGGGGAGAACATACAAACTCCTTACAGACAGTGTCCGGAATTGAACCTGGGTCAATGGCGCTGTAAAGCGTTACACTAACCGCTACACTACTGTGCTGTGCTAGTTATGTATAATTTATGTTAATTTACATTTATGTTAACCTATGTTTGTCATGTTTGTAATATACTGTACTGCTGCTGCTAAAAGCTAATTTTCATGGCATTTATACCCTAGTTATGGCTATGAGAATAAACTTGAATTTACCATGCCACTCTACTGCATTCCCCAGGTTTTAGGTAATTGAGATCTAAAGGGGCATGGAAGAGTAGATACTGAACATAGGATTTTAAAATTCTTATTCTTATCCTTATCCTTAATCCTTATCTTTTTGTTTGGGATATGGTGGCGATCTTGACAAACAATCCAGACATCTGAGTTCAAATGCCAGCATATCCATGGAAATAGATCTAATCTCCTTCATTTATTTTGTTCCCCAATCTCTTCGCCCTGGCACAATGCCATCCTTACCATCATTTCCAGTTCAATTTGCCGGAACATTTGTTCTCGCTGTTGCTGCAGTTTCAGGTCGAGCTGAGTTTGTGCTCGCTGTTCCTCCTTCTGTAGCAGTCGAAGTTCCCGGAGCTCCTGGCGCCTGTAGAAAATTACTGAGTTCATTTCAGGCTTCACACATATTAACAAAGAATCTCTGTTTCGTGGTAGATAGTGGGGGTGAGGAAGCAGGATGTGCGGGCAGTGTGATACAGGATCTTGTGCAGGTTGACTAGCTAATGGCATCGGAAATCAAATAGGTGGCAGGAAAAAATTTGGGATTGAGAGTTTCAACGTATCCTTTACAGGTGAAATCCATCAAAATCAAAACAGAATTAAAAATGTGAGATATATGACGTAGAAACAGGCCACTCGGCCCAACCAGTCAATTCTAGCATTTCGAGCCTCCTCTCTTTCCTCATCTAAATCTATCAGTACCATCCCCTTTTTCCTTTTCCCTCACCTGCTAACATCTCCATATCAATAAGATACCTGAACAAAAGATAAACAAAAGAACAGCAGGAGGCCAATGATCACCTTTTATATCTTTTAATTAAATCATGACTGATCTGTACCTCAACACTAATTTGCTGCCTTAGCTCCATTTCCCTTCATACCCTATGTAACAAGCTGTCACTCATGAAAGCTCCAAGTGAACCCCAGCAACAACAGCTGCTTGATGGAGGAAATTCCAGATTTCCTTTTCACTTTGTGTGGAGAATTGCTTCTCAAGCTTGCTCCAAAATGACTTGGCTCTTAATTTTAAGATTGTGTTCAGTTTTACTTCTCCCCTGAGTCTTGTAAGTGAAGGTGGACTACTGGATAGTAGGAAACAATAACCAAACCCAAACCCTGGTCACTGTCTGGTATCTGAGGACATGAGTGATGAGATTAATGATCTTCTTCTGAGCTGTAGGAGTCTATGATCGAAAGGCATTGGAAGGAGGATGTGGGGAGGGTAAGGATGGGGAGAAGGATCTAATCAATGATGAAGAGGGTGGAATTTGAATTGTCGTGAACTCTTACCTGGCTGACCGCATATCTTGGTCCTTCTTGTCATCCTTGCTGACAACCTTTGATGTTGTGACACTGACTTCCACTCCATCCACCACAAACTTTCGGGTCTTCTTTAATGTCATTCTTTGTGCTGGTCGAACCTGGAAACAGCAATATTTTTATAAACCCTATGAAACATTCCTGTTATATTGGTATTGAGTATTTTCCTAGTTATTATTGAAGTTACAAACTTTACTTTGCTTATAACCCACTTTCTCTCCTCCCTTGCACCTTGCTTCAGCATGGAATGCAGGGACTGGTATTTGCATACTCTTATCATAAGATTTTATGTAATGAGACCTCAAAAAAGGCTATGCTAGAAGGACAGTATATCAGCTATAAAGTTTGTTTATTCACAAAAAGGCACACACAAAATGTCAGGATATCGAAGGTAACATGGTACCACTTAAAGAAATTGCCTTTAGTCAGAAACTATTTCTGGAATGTAAATATAAAAGGCAGGAAAATAGTTCAATTAAAGAGAGGAAGAATTTATGGTTTGGTTCATTTGATATGCTTAAAGACACAAACAAACTGAGTTCTGATGAAAAGTTGTCACCCTGAAACTTTAACTCTGTTTCTCTCACCATAAATACAGCCTGACCAGGTGAGTATTTACAGCACATCTTATCTTTAGTTTGGATGCCCATTGTTCACAGTATTTGGCTTTGTTTTAACCATTTAAACTCAGGTCTATGCGTTTAAAGTGTTCTTCTGTTCTGGCTTGCTTTCTCTTGTTAAAGTGTGTAGCACTGAAAGAAAGTTCCATGTTAAGAATGAAATAGTCAATCAAATCAGAATATTACTTACTCCTTGTTCAAACTCTTCAAACTGCCTCTGGAAATAAGACAAATGAACAGTCATTCATGTTATTACCAAATAGTGCAAAAAAAGCAGTGCAACATTAAAAAAGTAATTAAAAATTAACATTTGTTAAAATGAGGTACCTGTTTATGAAATTCACCTCCACTGCAAGGGTGCAACCTATCTGATTCAAGATCTTCAATGGCATATTGGTCGGTAACTCTCCTTTCTTCAATCTTGCCCTGTGGTGATTGTTTAACCAACGGCGGACTGACCTCAGAAGCATGACATATTGTTCTCTCCACTTCTTGCAGCTTTATGGCTTTTGTGCAGATGTTTGGCTCTGTAACCTTAAAAAATGAAAGCAAAGTTATTTTTTGGAATTTTTCTTCTCCTGCATGTTCCTCAGCTTGCTTGGCCCATATACAACCTTGAAGGTTGAACAGTGGCAAATGGGAATTTCTACAAAGATTACTCTATAATAATACTTCTCATTCGTAAACTTGGGAGAAAGCCAAAGCTCCACAATTCAGGGCACTGTCACTGCTTAAATGAACAGGGAGATGATAGGTCAAAGGGAAGACTGAGAGTGACAGGTAGTTTCTCACTGAAGTCTCAAGGAGTTAGAAAGGGAGATTTTGCAGTGTTTGAATTTGATACTGTGAGGCCGGGTCTGTTTCTGGAGGGCGGGGTGATGAAGGAGACTGGATGGAGAAGTACACTGAGAATGAGAAAAGGAAAATCTCAGAGGAATTCTGGCTGAAGATAAACAAGAGGGAGGAGGTAGAAGTCAAGGTCTAGAGACATCAACCATAACTCACTGGCAATATGCTTGTCTAGAACTAGAATATTGTGGGTTCAAGATCCATTCACTGGACCCCAGCACAAAATCCAAGTGGAGTCTCCAGTGCAGCACTGAATAATCATTGTACTATAGGAGATGACATACTGTATAGGAGGTGAATCTGACATTAAACCGTAACCCCATCTGCCTGCTTAGCTAAATGCTAAAGATTACGTGACATATTTCAAGGAAGATCAAGGATTCCTTCCCTAAATCGTGGGCCAATATTTATCTCTCAACCAACATCACCAGAACAGGTTATCTGGACATTATCACAGTGCTGTTAGTGGGAGCTTGTTGTTCTTAGAATATCTGCCCCATTTCCTAGATACCAACAGTGACTTCTCTTCAAAGAACATCATTCTTTAGAAAATCTTAGATTGAGAAAGGTGCTATAGAAATGCATTTTCTATCCCTTTTCTTTTAGAGAGAACAGTCCAGAATCAGTGAATTTTAGCTATTTCCTTCCTAAAATGTGTGGCTCAGCATTAATTTTTCATTCATTTGTAAACTCTACCTTATTTTGAGGTCCTGTGGATGTTTCATTATCCTCGTCACAAGCAGCATCTTCGACAGATGGTCTTGATACATTATTGCTCTCAATCTTTTCTCCCTGGCCATACTCCTCCTGTCCTCTCTGGTTATCACATGGCTCTTCCTTCTCCATCCCCACATCACACCTTGCAGATCCTTTCTCTAAAGCTTCATCTGGAGGTTTCAGCCCTTTAGAGGTGTCACTTTCTTCAGCAACATGAACTGAACTCTCTCTGGTGAAAGAACCTTCTACTTTCGGCAGGGATAAAGTGATTTCCAGCTCATGTTCTTTAGAGTTACTGACCTCGCAAGCCCTTTCATCTGCTACTATCAGGTCTATCAGTTCATTTACAAGACATGTTGCTATGGCAAAAGCGTCACTTTCGTCTGGCATATTTTCCTTTTCTTCATCTAGATGGGTAACTGTCTGCAGTGCATTGTCCTTGTTGACTGTTTGAGTAGTGTTTGCTGTATTTCCAGCAGTTTGTGGTAACACACATTCTTCACATTCGAGTTGCTGATGATCTTTAGTCTTGTTGTTTTCTTTATTTGTGTGTAGAACTTCTGACCTCTCTGTTGAAGACCTTGTTTTATTCACTTCAGGAAACTTTATCTTGTGGTTCTCAGTCTCTTCGCACTGCATGGATTTGTCAGAATTTTCATCTCCTCGTCCTGTGTCTGGCATCTCAGAAGCAGCCTCTCCATTCAGCTTTTCTGACTGATTGTCTACGAAATTTGTTAATTTGTCATTTACAGTCACAAAGTTGTGTGCTATTTCCTTTGACTCATCTACTTTACTAATCTCAGGCTCCACGCACAGAGGTAGTGATAATCCAAAGTCTTCATCTCCCTTTATTATATTTTCAGATTGCTGTGAGGCATTATTTTTAAGAGGACAATCAACAGTTGAATGAGATTGAGAAATTGCCTTATTTTCCTTAAGATCCTGCTCATTTTCTTTGCACAGTGTGGTAGTGTCCATTACGTCCACATCAGAAAAAGTTTCACAATTCACATCGCAAGTGTTCTGATCCTTCACTGCAGTTGCACCAGGTTCTCCAGGTCCCAGGGGGTGAACAGCAGTTTGTTGCTCTGTTGACTCAATGCTGCTTTCTTCAAATGTTAGAGCTGTTTCTGTTTCTGCTGGGCCCTCCTTTGGAAGCACAGTATTTTTTTCCGTTATCATAGAATTTTCCATTTCTACAGGCGTTGCAGTTGATTCTGTGCTTTCAGTTAATGGGTCTGCCAGTGTCCTTAACACATCAATCCCTGCCTTTTCAAATAATGGCACAACTTCAGTTTCTGTTGGATCCTCTTCTCGCAATGGTGATGCATCAGTGGATTCTGTCCCTAACTTCTCATTGCTTATCCTAATCTCCTCATCTTTTGGTGGCATACTGGGCACTACATGGCTACAGTCTTCGCACGTGGAATATACTAGCTCCTTGAGATCAGTCTCCAGGTCTTTGTTCTCCACAGGTTCAGATTCATCAGTGGTAGTTTTTGGTTTATCATTATTTTGTTCCATTTCACTTATGTTGATATTATTTTCCTTTGGTTGTATTTCTGTTGTCATTGTCATTTCTTCACCTTGATTTACACTGACTACGAGGTTAGATCTAGCAGGCGGTGTTTCTAAATTAATCTCCTCGTCTACCACTGTCAGTTGCTGATGTTCAGATGCTTTGCAATCATACGAATCCACATCTACTTTCACCTTGCTATCATCCAAATACTCTATTGATTCAGTAGCATTGGCTTTATCTTCTTCTGTATTGTTCAAGGCTGCAGGGGCATCTTGCCTGTTGTCAACAGACCCAATGCACTTTGGCTCTTCCTCCAATAAAACCTTGGTGAACTTGATTGACTGTTCCTCCTCCTCATTGTGCAGATTAATGGAATACTGACGATTTGTAGAGACCTGCCAGAAAATTAAAGTCAACACACCACTTGAAGCAATAGGAACCAAATTTCTGGAAATACACAGACCATAGACCATAAGATACAGGAGCAGAATTAGGCCATTTGACCCATTGGGTCTGATCCGCCTTTCAATCATGGCTGATTTTTCTTACCCCATTCTCCCACCTTCTCCCAGTACTACTAAACCTCTATACCAATCAGGAACCTCAGTCTCTGCCTAAAATACACCCAATGACATGGCCTCCATAGCCCTCTGTGGCAACAAATTCCACAGATTCACCACCCTCTGGCTCAAGAAATTCCTCTTCAGCTCAGTTTTAAAGGGACATCCCTTTATTCTGAGGTTGTGCCTTCAGATCCTAAGGATCCTCAGGACAGACATTAAAGTTTGAAAGATAACCCAAACATTTTGCTTGATGCCATTTAATAGAAACTTATTTAACTGTGTATTCAATTTCTCAATAGTCTTGGTTTTTAAGCTTTTTTTGGCTCTCTAAGTCTCTGTTTTGTGAAGAGCGAAAGGATCAATTGAATTCATGCTATGGGTAGTAGTGTAGTGAGAACTATATTGAAGCAAATGGAGTGGACAGTTTTTGGCTGTTTTGGGGCTACAGTCTGTGATGGATTTTGCCCTTGTGTTTATCAGCCATGGTCTCACATTAAGGCTCATATTGAAAGGATACCCTTCCCTACAGTGGGCAGATAAATCGAGAGCAGATGCCACCAGGCACTCTCGGCCACCTCTTGGCATCCAAGTCCGGAACATACTTAAACCTGAGAACTGGTCTCCTGAATGCTGCTTGGTTACGGCCACAGAAGATAAGATATTTTTATTAGTCACATGTACATTGAAACACACAGTGAAATACATCAGTGAAATACGTAGAGTGTTCTGGGGGCAGCCCGCAAGTGTCGCCATGCTTCGGGCGCCAACATAGCACGCCCACAACTTACTAACCCTTACGTCTTTGGAATGTGGAAGGAAACCGGAGCACCCGGAGGAAACCCACGCAGACACGGGGAGAACGTACAAAATCCTTACAGACAGCGGCCAGAATTGAACCCGGGTCGCTGGCGTAAAGATACGTAATTATATGGAGTCACAAGAGACTGCAGATGCTGGGATCTCAAGCAAAAAGCAAACTGCTGGGGGAACTCAGTGGGTCATAATTATAATATAAATTGCATAATTATTTTCCAGCTGTAAGCTGTGACAGTCATGCCGAAGGGCCTGTTTCCATGCTGTATTACTCTATGACTCTGTAATAGTACCTCCTGTTCTTCTTCCTTCCCTTCTTCTATCTCTTCCATCACTTCTGCCTTGGCTTCAGCAATCAGTTCTCGGATTGGCTTGTTGCTTGAAACAGAAGCCACAAATGGATGCTGAAAGAAACACATGTTTTAATTAAACAGACGACCCAGGGAGCTAAAGTCATCCAACTGTTCTTCACAAAATCCTTGGCTTTTATTGAGAAAATAACAATCTTTGAATGAGTGCCTTTTGCAAAAAGCTACAACTACACAATCAGGGGACTTCAATATGGGGAACTTCTGTCAAAAAATGATCCAAAGCAATTATTGAGTGAAATTACTTGTGTTCAATGCCATGCTGAGAAGCACTTAATAGTTTTCTTCATGCAGTTATTGAGCATGTCCATATTTATGCCCATGGATTTACATTTGAGCTTTCTCTCTGCAACATCCTGTATCTGCCCCGTTTCACATTTCATGTTGTCTCTATTTCCAAGTGTGCGCTCTCTATGTACTCTCCTCTCTATGTATTGGGAAGGCACGGTAGTGTAGTGGTTAGCGTAATGCTATTTCAGGGCCAGCGACCCAGGTTCAATTCCGGCCACTGTCTGTAAGGAGTTTGTATGTTCTCCCCACATCTGCATAGGTTTCCTCCGAGTGCTCCGGTTTCCTCCCGCATTCCAAAAAAAAGGCATACTGGTTAGGAAGTTGAGGGCGTGCTAAGTTGGTGCTGGAAGCATGGCGACACTTGTGGGCTGCCCCCAGAACACTCTACGCAAAAAGATGCATTTCACTGGCTGTAAATAACAGGAGGTGATGAAGAGAAAATAGGAGCCATTATTAAATTTTCACAATGTAAAGGAAACCTTTGGTTTGTGAATTTCTTTAAAATGAAGCTACATGAAAAGGAAAGGAATAGATGGCCATGTTGACAGAATGGGAGGAAGTTTGTGGGGAATGTAAATATTGGCATGGACCATTTGAACTAACATTTTTGTCCTGCCGAATACCACAATAAATTATTTACTCCCCTCTTATCTACTTCACAAAACAACTTCAACAGAGCAAAAAATATTGGAATTGGTTTATTATTGTTGCATTTTCCAAGACAGTGAAAAGCTTTTGTTTGTGTGCCATCCAGACAGATCATTCCATGCATAAGTACTTCAGAACTGCACTGATGCTGTGTCAGGCAAGGTGCTGCATCAGATGTTGAAAAGTGGCCCTTAAAATGCCTCAACTTTGATACACTATATGTGGGGAAGCCAGGTGGTTGGAAGCGTGGATCATGTTCTGATCCCAACAACTAGGTCTGTGATCAGTTGTGGACATTTTCCTGAATAACCTCCCAGCTGCACACCGCAGTGGACTCACACACAAGTGGGGAATTGAAGGGCAGCAGGTGAGCTTGTGTGACTCAACCTCTATGAATGTCATCCCCACGGAGAAAAAAATGAAAAAACTCAAAAAATAGTGATCACCTGCAGAAGCTGCTTTACGCACCATCGGACATCTGCATTTTTTTCCAAAGCCTTTCTTAAGAAGTCTTTAAAATTTAATGACCTGAAAATCCAACAGTTGAGAAGTTTGTTGTAAATACATTCAGAAAGTGTGAAATTAACTTGAAGCTGATTCAATATTGCCCTTTTACAACAAGAAAAATTTACTTCCCCCATTCTCTCTCTCTCTCTCTTTCATATCTATAGGTTTTACCAATATACACTTAACTTTATTTCCTCTTCCCTGAATGTGACAAGCTACAATAAAGTAGAACTCCAATAATTCAGCGCACTCAGGTTTCTGAAGGTGCCACTGGCAGATGTTCTGGATTATTGGATGTTATTTCTATAAATACCCCAATGCACTTTTAATTCACTTTTTTTAGACATTACATAGTATTATAAGTGAATCCGGTAAGTTTAAAGCACAGGAAATGGGCCTGGTGAGTTTAAAGAGAAAATGGGAACCAGGCCCTGCTGAGTTGAAAGGGATGATGGCAAAGATCACTTGGTGAGCTAGATATCAAACCATCGGGATTTCAAATAGTCAGATAGCAGATTATTGGAGTTTTATTGTATTACCCCCCACTGTTCAGCTGCTCAGAATTGTTACAGTCAGAAAAGTGCAAAGTTAATATAATTTTCCAGTTACCATTGGGAGGGGAGTGCCAAAGTTGGAGGTGGAGCCTTTGTGATCTTCAGGAGGACCCTCATTGGGTTGAGTTCATGGTGAGGAGGTTCCATCTCAGCCAACTCTATCAGTGTGATTCCTAGAGACCAGATGTCAGCCTTGTGATCGTAGGGTGTATCTTTCATAGTTTCACACTGGACAACCTCAGGGGCCATCCTAAATGACAGAAAGACAAATTGTAAATGCAATATGCTACTCAACGTTCATCATTGCCAACCAATTCATAATGAAGATAAATTCAGTGTAAAGTTCTCAGAATTCTTCATTATTGCAACTCCACTGCAAACCTGGGATAGTCACAATCACACACTCGTGACGCAATAAACAGTGAATCCCTGTAATCTTATCCCAGTGTTTAGTTACAATTTATATACATAAACCAAACTCCCTCAATGATGGAATAATGAATGCTTAGGCAGTGATATACTGAAGTTTAATTGTCCAGATTTTCACATTACCTGGAAAAGTCTGGAGCATTTATTATAATTTGAACTTCCTTCACTATTGATAAATTTGTTTGAAGATCTTTAGTGTGAGGTGGGACTCAACAGAGGTCAGGGATCCATTGCTGGTTACTACTTCTGGCCAGATGAAAATTAGCACCAGCAGAGGTCTATAATATAAACTTACAATTATATAGCACCCTTTACAACCTCAGAGCAATGAAAGCACTTCACAGCCAGTTTGAACTGAGCAAGCTCCCACAAACAGGTGTAAAGGGACAGACAATTTGTTTCACTGATTTTGGTGAGGGATAAATTTGGTCAGGGTGCTGTGGAGAACTCCAACGCTCTTCTTCAAAATAGTGTCACAATATCTTGTACAGCACTTGAAAGGGGTAGCAGCGCGTCAGTTAAACATCTCATCTGATGGTGATACAGGGCAGAAGAGGCATGAATTGAACCAACCAACCTGCCAGTCTAGACTCCTGTCACTGTGTGGGATATACTGATGAAAACAGTAAGAGGCTTACTTGAACAAAACAAACAGGAGCAGTAGAAAGTTGTTTGGTCTTCTGAGTCTCCTCCACTTCTAATAAAATCATGGCTCATCATCTACCTCAGATCTACCTTCCTATCTGCTCTAATATCCTTTAGTTCCTCAACATGAATGAATATATCAAACTCTGCCTCACCATATTCAATGACTCAACATTCACAGTCTTCTGGAGTGGAGAGTTCCTAAGCTTCACTTCTCAGTCCTAAATTTTTCCTCATCTGGGTTCCAAACCTTTATTCAGAAACTGTGGCCCCTAGTTCTTCTAATGGAGGAGGAGGATGTCATTATTTTCATCTGCACAGGCTGGGAAGGACTCAAAACAGATTCCCAGTGTATACATTGAAAGATGATCACAGACAGGATGGCAGCTGTAATTTACCTTGTGCACCTGTGGTTGATGGCAAATTGGAACTTTGTGCATTTGATCACCATCCAGGAACCCTGCTGACAAAGGTGAGCTGTGGTATATCCTATGGCAAGAAGCCAGTGCCTAGCTTCACATTTGAACGG
This sequence comes from Pristis pectinata, assembly GCF_009764475.1. Classification (NCBI taxonomy): domain Eukaryota; kingdom Metazoa; phylum Chordata; class Chondrichthyes; order Rhinopristiformes; family Pristidae; genus Pristis; species Pristis pectinata. The sequence continues at coordinate 4,038,212 of NC_067433.1, forward strand.
TGGCCATAGGAGTCATTTCAATGATATTCCCAAGTTTTCAGGAGAAATGGGAACAGTAGGAAATTAGGGGAAGTGGAAAAAAGGAATAAAAGTTACCAATAAGGTGTCCCAATAAATGATGTTCTCCGTTGGATGGTGTGGGTATTCTTCGCAGACACTCCAAAATCAGCTGGAAAGGAGGAGAAAACATTAACATTGAATAATTGAAAGCTCATGTTCCCTGTAGTTAACAAAAGGTTACTGACTGAAAGTTACTAATCTTTCCCTTCACTTTGCTTTAAGTTAACCACATTCTGGGTCTATCAGGTTCTGCCTTGATCACACAGGCACTTAGTTTGATGAGGAAATAGAACCAATTTGAAGATAGTTCTTCAATTTGTGTAACAGTTCTATGGCTCACAAGGAATGAGGAAAAAGATTCTAGGAAAAGAAAGCTATATTTGACCTACTCATTGATTTTCCCACCCACTGGTTGATTTGATTCTTTTTCATGACATTCCAATATTGTCTTTGAAAGCCAGAGAAAAAACAGGATACAGTAAAACTCAGATAATCCAGCTCCCTTGGGACTTCATAAAGCTGGACTAGCAAATTTTCTGGACTATTGGATGTTATTCCAAGCACACTTTTATTTCACTTTTTTTTAACATGTTACACAGTAGTATCAAAATTGCCAGTGAACCCTTGAGTTTAAAGGGAGTGGGGAAAAACAAGCACTCTGAACCTAGGCTCCAACCACAAACCTACCCATGTTTTTGACCCCTGGTGTTCCAGACCTCAGCTTTAGTGGCATGCCTGACCCCCAGCTCCAGCCACATACACCGCTTGCACTCTGGACCCCCAGCTCACCTTCTGGACCAATGAGTGAACCTGATACCGGAACATCAGGATTTCCAAACAAATGGATGGCAGATATTTGGAGTTTTACTGATTTCAGGAATGAATTTACTGCCTGTGTTTAATGTGCTCTTTCTTTTTGACAGGAAACCAGTCTTCTTTAACTGTGAAGGAATGAATCTCAATATTGCTTCATCAATGACTGATGGACAGGACTGGCAACAGAAGAAAGCCAGTTATGCCTGGATCTCAAATCCATAAAGGGACCAATGGACTCTGCTCTCAGCACTGGTAAACAGGTATTTAGGGGGACATGTTGGGTCAGATTATGGCCCATGGCTCATGGTCATCCCTTGAACTAGTCTTGTGGCCACATTAACCTTTTGCAGCTCCTTTGACTCCCAAGAGCTTCAAGGTCTCATTGCTCAGCTGTTCCACATTATTTAAAAAACATTATTTAAAAAATTAATTTAAGAAATAAATTTATTTAAAAACTTATTAAACTACAGTAAAATGAATGAAAATAAACATAAAATAATGAAAATCAGCAATCCCATTGAAATGCATGGCCCTCAGTAGATGTTGGAAGTTTATCTGCTCCCTTAGGTCAGGTCACCATGGAGTACCATCAGTGGTGGGGGTGATCGAGAGGTCAGACACAACCACCTCCACAAACCTTCAGTTCATTTCGTGTCTCCACCCTGTAATGAAGAGGTCAGGAAGTCCAGAATATGCTGCCACTTGCATTGCAGCAAACTGGGGTTCTCTACAGACCTGTCCCCCCAGCTGTCAGTGTGATCTGGTCCAACATTCTTGGGCATATTGGTTTAAGCCAAATGTGTTTGCCATCTGTAAGCATTTCTCTCTTGCCTACATTTATTTTAACCCCTTTAGTGTAACTTTAGAATGTTTTGTCAGTTCTTATCATTCAGTTTACCCGAGTGATAGAAGTCACTCACTACAAATGAAAATCAAAACAAAACTGAATGCTGGAAATCTGAAATAAAAACAGAAGATTCAGGAAACACATTTCAGGTAGGTCAGGTAGTGTTGGAGTCCCCCCTACAGATCCATATGCAGATCAGATGACTTTGCAGGGCACCTTCGTTCAGTCCATAAGGGGAATTGAGTTTCCAGTTGCCTGCCATTTAATTCTCAATCTCCCTTCCTCTTTGTACTATCTGCCTATAGCCTCCTGCACTGATCCAATGAGATCCAATGTAAGCTTAGGGAATAGCACCCCATCTTCTCTATGGGCACTTTGCAGACTCTATAACAAATTCAACAATTTTTGGTAACTCGCTTTCCCTGTTTGTATAAAAATAGAGACCTTCCCCAATGATCAGACAGCAGTGTTGTGTGCACCACAGGATGGCCTACTGAACTCTGTGGGGGATTAGTGGGATCTCCAATATTTCCTGAATGGCAAATGCTCCAGACACAACTGCAAGGTGAATTGCAGACAGACTCCGGGTTGGAAATGCAGCCCAGTGTTTACTTAACTGTCCAGTAAGGGATACAAAATAAGATAATCAGTCAAGGAGACTGTAGAGAGGTAGAGGTTGTAATAAGGTTGTGTGATGGATGAACTAAGAAAGAAATGAGAGCTGCCAAGTTTAAAGGGAAATTAGGCAGACCTGATTAATTCACGTTGTCATAATGATGCCATTTTAGGAAGATATCATTAAGCATAGAGCTTTAAGACTGGTGCTTCTTGGGATCTTTGGATAATATTGTGATTCAAAGATAAAACCACATGACTGGATGACGTTGAACAAGTCTTGCTCTTTTTGATTGATAAAAGACATCTTCACCCCATTTCTTTCATACCCTCCTTTCCCCAAGAACATGGTCAATAGTCTCCATAAATAATACCATCTGATTGAAGGATTTTGACCTGACTTTCCAATGTTTAGCTCTATCTTCTGCTGCTGGAATTATTTTGCTATGTCCTGCTAAATTGCTGTGCAGCTTTAACTTGAACTAATCAAACCCAAGTAAAGATAAAGATGTAACAATAACTCAAAAGGCTAATGGTATAGAATGAACCACTGGTATTACTTTTCATTTCCAATTTAATCTTGGGTCAGATCATAGCTATGTGTGACTGGCATTTCCATTGAGAAGTTTCGCAGATCCGTTTGCCTGCAACATGGGAAGTCAGAGCCACGGTAGAAGTCAGATACCAGTGCATCTGACCTCCTTCATCGCTAGACTCAGTGGTGAACATGGACAAGTGAGGTGAGGGGCCAGGGTCAGAAGCACCTTGCACCTGGCTTTATGCAGGGGTGACTAGTGTAAGTAATGGGGCCCGATTCACTTGAAATGGAGTTACCAACCTTTTTAAGTGTTTGCCTATTTTGCATTTTACTCTAAGTTTACACATTTAATTGGTTTTAGTAGTTTAATATACTCCCAAGAATTTTTTAAAAATGTTTTGGTTGATAAAAGTCAGAAGCGATTACAATAAGTACCAACCGGCAAGACACTAATCATTACAGTTTAGCAACACATGATCACTTTGATCACTTTGCACTAAAATAGACCTTTTTTTGTTCTAATAGTGTTCTTTCTTGTAAAAATTGTGTATAATTTATGCTTTTCTTGTGAATGCTGCTTATATGATACTGTGTGCCTGTGATGCTGCTGCAAGTAAGTTTTTCATTGCACCTGTGCATACATGGACTTGTGCATATGACAATAAACTCGACTTTGACTTTGAAAACCTTTTGCCTTTTGACTTTTGACAGACATGCCTCAGGATTTGTCTCCTGAGGCTCAGTTGCTATTGACAGCTACTCCATCTTATAGGATGACCGTGGATGCCCGGCCTTGAGGTTGATTGCTATGGCAGACACAAAGGCTAAGTGTAGCTGCGGGAAAAGTCTATGGTCAGTGGGCTGGATCATGCTCAATCTCCTCTCTCATTCTTCCTTTCACCTCCTCCTTCTTACCTAGTTTAATGTCTCCCTCCAGAGTCAGAAGGACATTCCCAGCTTTCAGGTCCCGGTGTATGATCTTGTTGTCATGGAGATAGTTGAGTGCTTCAAGCATCTGTCTGCAAATAACACGAATCTGTGGCTCTGTCAGTCCTCTCTCCAACTCTATGACAGAACCAAACCATAGTGAGACAAGTGGAGATAATTTCTGTTTCAAAATAAATAAATGTTTGCCTCTCGTTGGAGTCTTCCTCTCCAGGCTGGATCCATGTGGCAACGTTGTATAGTTTTGATTACATCCTTATAACCAGCTTATATTGTCTTTTCTCACCATCCATGTAACTGCTATTCCTGCCAAAATTAAAGGTTTACTCATGTGAATTTTTGCATAACTAAGGGTTCTTTACAAATGTAACCCCTTTGTTAACCAGGGGAGACAAAAGTGGTTGACGATCGCTTTAAATAGTAAAGGTAGGGACCTTACTGATGCTGAAAGCATGTTCAGGCTTGTGAGATTAAGCTGGAATGTTGTGCTGTAAATGGCAGCACTAATATCCACTTTTTTATTAATAACAAAAAATATATAGAAAAGAAGAACACAGTGCAAAGCTATTTACATTCTTAGCAGCATTTGTTTAGCACATTTTGTGTACATAGCACCATTGCCACTCATGTGACCTCTGTAGTGATACACCTTTCCATTGTTTAAGGGGCTTCCTCACTGGATTCAGCCCCTTAATGTCCAGTAGCTGAAGGATCCTAGACTATGGTCCTTCCCCACAGAGCCTTTGTAATGGCTGCACTAAGCTTCAGTGCATCCTTCAGCACGTACTCCTGCACTCTGGAATGTGCCAGCGAGATATCCGTAAGGGAATGCAGCACTAATAAATATTGAGCATTCCATCCTTATGAACATGGTGCTCTGCCTGCTCTGTATACTTCCAGCAGAGGCTCACCCTATGCACACTAACACCCTCACTTATATGGTACCTGGTACGATTTGAACCACATGAGTGCTTGTGTCATAGACACCAATTAGGGGCTCTAAGGGCACTTGTAAAGACCAACTTCTTGCTTATTCTGTGTGGGTGTTTACTGAAAATAGGAACAAATTCTGCTGCAACTCCTTCAGTGATTGAATAGCTTGAAGGCATTCTAATGAGTGATTCCCAATCAAGAATGGCAAACTGCACAAGCTCATCTCATTGCTAGTATTGAATACAGATGAGTTCTACTCACACCCAGTTTATCCTGTGAGCATCCCTAATTGGTGACACGATAATACCATTGAACTGCCACACTTATTACCGAATGTGTCTTTGATGGTTCTTTATTAAATATACACAGCCTATGAAACTCTTTCCAATAATTCACCATATTTAGGATTGAAAGGGATTAGTTAGAGGTTCAGGAGGAGAGCTAATTAGATTTAATTTCTAATTTTACTCACCCAACATTATCGCATCTACAGCACCACCAGCACAAAACTCAGTTAGAATCTGTAACATAAAAGAGTGGGGTCAAGAGCTTGGGGTTTCCCATGTTGTTCACATTTATAGTAGAATGCAGTGATTGGTGAGAATGTGGAGCTCACCACCCTCTGGAGTGGCTGAACCAGATGTTGCATGCATGGGGATAAGACACGGGACTAGATCTTGATAGTTTTGGCCTCAAGTGGAATCATTGTCTACGGTCACACCTGCTCAGGAGGATATGGACGGTCTATACAGCCTATCTTGCTAGATCCTGCTAGTCTAGCAGTATGCTCTCAACCGCTGCTGGGTCTCTGGTAGCACAGAGAGGAAATCCTTCCCACTGACATACTGGACACAACCCTTGGACAGCTGGAGTTGGGCTTTGTCACCTGTAAAAGCTGTAATTAATTTTAAATGCCTCTGACCTGGCACAGGAACCAAGAGGCGATTCTGCAACAAAATGCTGCACTGTCCTTGCAAAACTGGGCTCCGTGGGGAGTCCGACAGAAGAATGAATGACAGATTTGGGCTGCTGAATCTAATATTCTCAGGATTTCCACATTTGACAATGCTTGAACAGAAGTCCAAGACAATGCTGTTTCAATGGCCCAACTGTGACTGTTACATAAAACAGTAAGAGCCGGCCCAATGAATCAATGAAAGGGGAAACTGGAGAGGTGATAATTACAGTGAGAGGCTGCGTGTGTGGAGTACAAACAGGGGCATTGACCATTTCTGTCAAATGGTCTGTGTATGTGTTCTAGATTCTAGAGTCATTGAGTCATACAGCACAGCACTGAGTCCGCACCATTTACGCTGATTGTACCCTCCTTTTTATTGTCCCCATGTTCCCATTAACTCACCCCAGATTCTACCACTTACCTGCATTTTTGGGGCAATTTACAATGGCCAATCAACCTACCATGACTTGGGAAGAAACCGGAGTATCCAAATGAAACACATGTTGTCACAAGGAGAACATGCAAACTCCACACAGACAGCATCCAGGGTCAGGATTGAATCTGGCTAGCTGGCACTGTTATTTTCATTTTCCACATTTCTATAACCTGTCTTATACTACTAGAATTTTTAAAGGACAAAGGCACCTGGAAACCCTGCCTTATTATACAATATAGTTACGGACTCAGTGAAAGTCCCTTTAAGATAGAGAGTGTGTGTGTATGTGTGTGTGGGGCGTGCTTACGTCAATAGAAGATAAAGGACGTAATGACGTTGTTGAAGAAGTTAGAAGGAGAGAGAGAGAGAGAGAAGGGAGAGAGACACCAGCCTGCTAGTTTTCTCTATCGATGGATGAGAAACAATCACTGTGTCTGCCACTGAAATCCATGTATGGAAGTTGGAAGTAATCCAGTGGAGTTCACTTTGTTGCTGACCTGTAGAAGGAAACAGGTATTTGTGTGTGTGGACGACCACGATTCGGATGCTTTTTGGGGTGAGGAAGTCACTACCGAGTAAACACTGAAGTGTCGCTGGGGTTCCATCGTGGAACATTTGGATTTCGTATTTACTCTCTCTATGTTTCTCTACGTCTACGTCTTATCTTCAGACAACGGTGGTTGTTGAAGAAGCCCTTGCTCATGTTTCACCTTATGGCTTGCGGAACTGAACTTTAAGAACCATTCCTGAACTTGGAGTTTGGGACTTTGCCACACACACACACGAAGAGTTTAGTTTTTGGGGTTAATGTTCAAGGTTTAACATTTTTGAATTCTAACATACTAACATTTTTACTTTTATTTTACGTATTATCATAAATAGCGATTAATAAAATAGTTTTTAACACTTAATCATGCTCAGTGTGTTTCTTTTGTTGCTGGTTCGTGACAAAGGACAAAGGCACCTGGAAACCCTGCCTTATTATACAATATTCAATTTCAATATAACTTTCAAAAGAAAATTGATGTATAAGAAATCATTTGTAGGGCTATGGGGAAAGAGCAGAAGACTGAACCAAATGGACAACTCTTTCAAAATATGGGCACGGATAAATAGGCTGCATGGTTACCTTCTGAAGTGTGAGAAAATAATTACTGGTTATAATTAACCTAGAAAATTAAATGACAGAGTCTAACAGGCACCCTGGACAGTTGTACTGTAAGAGTTTGCTTAAATGAATAGTAAAATGTTTTAAAGCCAATTTTAATGTGTTCCTGATGTGGCTTATTTTAATATCATTGCTGTAATGGAACAATGGTGTAAAGATTGTTAACATTAAGATAAAGATTGTTAACCAATTACAACATTTATGAATGGCATTCAAATTGTGTAGGTCACAAAGCAAAGTATGATGATCAGTTAGGTCAAAAATGGGGTTTACTGTGAAGGATGTGTTGAAATAAAATTATCTTTAAAAGTGTGGAAGTCAGCACAGTAAATTAGACTATGGTTATATGCTGGAAAAGAGAGAGAGAGAGAGCAGAAGAAGGGGAATCTTGTATTGGATGCAACTTAGTTAATAAATCTGTTGTGTTTTTCCACCACTACACCTGTACCCATAACGGTTTGTTATAGTTGAATTAAATCTTGAAAGTAAAACAAAACCATGAATTGGCAAATCTCAGTGTCTGAGCTGGAATTTTCTGATGTTATAACAGCTGGTGCTTCTCTACTTTCGGAAGTTAAGGGACCAGTTGCTTCTGTTTCTAATTTCCTCTTCCTTTTATAACTCACCCAAAGGTTGTTGTCATAGTAGAAAGCGTCAAGTAGCTTTACAATGTTGGGGTGATCACAGGAACCCAGTATGTTAATTTCCACCATGTAATCTTCCAACTCCTCTTCATTCAGTGAGCTTATCACCTTGGCAGCTGCAATTGCCCCAGTCTCCTTGTTCAGTGCCTTTAAAGCAGAACATAAAATATAAGAAACGTCACACCTTCAGGTACATAGCACAAATATTTCTCATTAGAATACAACACTGTGCAGCTGTACTTCAATTTACAAAAGGGCCATATTCCTGGAAAATGTTTTGTCAAGTAAAAATTTATGAATCAAAAAGGCTGGGTGAATGGAGTATGGGTACTTTGGTGCAGTTTATTCCTGTGGGTGGAGAGTGCCAAACATTCATTGCAGTGAAAGATAGATTCATAAATGGTTTGTCTCAAGTACTGGATACCTCACCAGAGGAAACAGATTCTGTCTATCTACCTTATGGATCACCTTGTTAAACATAGTGGATTGGTTTCTTGGTTAGCTTATCAGTTTCTGAAATAACAGGAGAAAATATGGAAAACATTCAGCAGGTCAGGCAGCATCTGTGGAAAGAGAAACAAGAGCTAATGTTTGGGGTTGAAGACCCTTCATTAGAACTGGGAAAGATAGAAAACAAGTTAGTTTTAAGTGGCAGAGAGGGTGGGGGAATGATGGTGAGGACAAAGACAAGGCCAGTTAGAGAGCGAAAAAATGAACTAAAATGTAAAATGAGTGAAAACGCAAACAAGAGAATGTAAAAGCTGTGAAACATGGGGCTGAAGGATATACCCGGCAGGTCAGTCTGTGCTAAAGGAGATAGAAAACATGAGCCAGTATCACAGGTGGCTGACTTACAGTTCTGATACAGAGAGAGTGAGTTCCTTGATATTGTAGAATTTAATATTCTGAAAGGACATAATATGCCCAGACAGAAGATGGAATGCTGTTCCTCAAGTTTATCAGTTAGTTTGCTGTTTGCTTCCTCCACTCCATTAACAAATAAATGTCATTAAAACTGAATATTGTGTTCAGTTTTGGTCACCCTGCTATAGACAAGATGCCATTAAGCTGGAAAGAGTGCAGAGGAGATTTGCAAGGATCTTGCCAGTCTTTTTCCCAGGGTCGGGGAATCAAGAAGTAGAGGGCATAGGTGTAAGGTGAGAGATTTAATAGGAACCTGAGGGGTCAGTACATGGAATGAGCTGCCAGAAGAAGTGGTTGAGGCAGGTACATTAAGATAAGATTTCTTTATTAGTCACATGCACATCGAAACACACAGTGAAATTCATCTTTTGCGTAGAGTGTTCTGAGGGTAGCCGCAAATGTCACCACACTTCTGACACCACCATAGCATGCCCACAACTTCCTAACCCATACGCCCTTGGAATGTGGGAAGAAACCAGAGCACCCAGAGGAAACCCATGCAGTCACAGGGAAAACGCACAAACTCCTTACAGACAGCGGCGGGAATTGAACCCAGGTCACTAGGCAGTAATAGTGTTACGCTAACTACTACACTACTGTGCCTGCCCTGGTACTTGGACAAGTACATGGATAGGAAAGGTAGCCAAATGCAGGCAAATGGGACCAGCTTAGATGGGAATCTTAGTTAGCATGGACCAGTTGGGCTGAAGGGCCTGTTTCTGTGCTGTATGACTCTATATGAACAAACTAATTAGGTATAGCAGCAGGAGAGAGGTTAAGCAGGTTGGGACTTTATTCATTGGAGCGTAGGAGAATGAGGGGTAATCTTTTAGAGGTCTATCAAATTATGAGGGGCATAGATAAGGTGAATGCACACAGTTTTTTCGTAGGGTTGGGGAATCAAGAACTAGAGGGCATAGGTGTAAGGTGAGAGACTTAATAGGAACCTGAGGGGCAACTTTTTCACCCAGTAGGTGGTCAGTATATGGAATGAGCTACCAGAAGATGTGGTTCAGGCAGGTACAATAACAACATTTAAAAGGTACTTGGACAAGTGCATGGATAGGAAAGGTAGCCAAATGCAGGCAAATGGGACTAGCTTAGATGGGAATCTCAGTCAGCATGGACCAGTTGGGCTGAAGGGCCTGTTTCTGCTATATGACTCTATATGAACAAAGAAATTAGGTACAGCAGCAGGCTACTCAGCTTCTCAAGTCTGCTCTGCCATTTAATAAGATCACGGCTGATCTGGTTATAACTTCAAGAACACATTTCTGTTTAACCATCGTAACCTTTTATACCATTGCCTACCAAGTATCCATCTACCTCTGCTTCAAAGGTTCTGCTTCCACCACCCTTCAAGAAAAAGTGCTTCAAAGATTCACAACTCTGAGAGAGAAAAAACATCTCACCTGATCTCCATCAAACTGACAACCCTTATTTTTAAACAGTGACTCTTAGTTCCAGATTCTCCCACATGAAGAAACATCCACTCCACAATAACCTGTCAAGGCCCCTCAGGATCTCATATCTTTCAATCAGTTTCACTCTTGCTCTTCTGTACTGTTACACTTTGTTCTGCATTTTGTTATTGTTTTACCTTCTACTACCTCGATGCACTGTTGTAATGAATTGATCTGTATTGACGGTATGCAAGACAAGTTTTTCACTGTACCTCGGTACATGTGACAATAATAAACCAATTTACCAATTTAAACTCAAACAGATGCAAGCCCAGCCTATCCAACTTTTCCTTGTAAGACAAGCCATTCATTCCAAATATTAGTTTAGCAGGCACAGTAGTGTAGCGGTTAGCCAGGTTCAATTCTGGCCGCTGTCTGTAAGGAGTTTGCACGTTCTCCCTGTGTCTGCATGGGTTTCCTCCCACATTCCAAAAGACGTACGGGTTAGGAAGTTGTGGGCATGCTATGTTGGCACCGGAAGTGTGACGACGCTTGCAGGCTGCCCCCAGAACACTACGCAAAAAGATGCATTTCACTGTGTGTTTCAATGTACATGATATATCATGTACATCGAAATATCTTCTCCTTAATTTTCCTTACTGTCTTCATCCACTTTCCACCCATCTTTCCCATTATTATCTGAGCTTCACCATTTCTATTTGTTCCCATTCTGCTCTTTCTTTGCCCTTAAAACCCCTTGGAGCCATACTTCCCACAGGAGCAGGTTGAGCATCTCCCACTGGTGCTGTGGATGGGATGTGGCTGGAACAGACTTGATGGGCTGAATGGTCTCCTTTTATTTCATAAGAAAGGGTTGTTCAGGCTTTGGAGCAACAGCACTTTGCAGGTGTCAATGTGGCCACCGTTGAATATTTTCCTCTGTCCATGAGGTAAGTACTGAGCTTGGAGTATGGTGTTTGTTTCAGGAATCTGGTGTCAAGGAACAGAGGCAGGGAGATGCACTAGAGGACATGCATTTAAGGTGAGGTGGTGGGGGGGGGGAGGTTTAAAGGAGATGTGTGGGCCAAGTTTTTACACAGAAAGTCGTAGGTGCCTGGAAGGATCTGCCAGGGGTAGTGGTGGAAGCAGATACGATAGTGGTGTTTAAGAGGCTTTTAGATAGACACATGAATAAGCAGGGAATGGAGGAACATGGATCATGTGTGGGCAGAAGAGACTTAATTTAATTTGGCATCGTGCTTGGTGCAGTTGTTGTGGGCTGAAGGGCCTGTTCCTGTGCTGTACTGTTCTACTTTCTATACAATATGAGTATATCCTCCAAAGCCCTATGGGAGGATGTGAAAGTTGCTGTAGAAATGCAATTGTTTTTCCTATGTGCCCTCTGACAAACTGCCATAGCCAATCCATGCAGTCTACTCCATAAGACCATAAGACATAGGAGCAGAATTAGGCCATTCGGCCTATGGAGTCTGCTCTGCCATTCAATCATGGCTGATTTATTTTTCCTTCTCAACCCCAGTCTCCTGCTTTCTCCCTGTAACCTTTGATACCCTTACTGATCAAGAACCTATCAACCTCCGCTTTAAATACACCCAATGACTTGGCCTTCACTGCCGTCTGTGGCAATGAGTTCCACAGATTCACCACCCTCTGGCTAAAGAAAGTCCTCCTCTCTGTTCTAAAGGGACGTCCTTTTATTCTGAGGCAGTGCCCTCTGGTCCTAGGCTCTCCCACTACTGGAAACATCCTCTCCATATCTATTCCATCCAGGCCTTTCAATATTCGGTAGGTTTCAATGAGATCCCTCCTCATTCTTCTAAACCCCAGCAAGTACAGGCCCACAGCCATCAAATGCTCAGAGCCCTCATACATTAACCCTTTCATCCCTAGGATAATTCTCGTAAACCTCCTCTGGACCCTCTCCAACTCCAGCACATCCATCCTTAGATATGGAGCCCAAAACTGCTCACAGTATTCCAAATGTGATCTGACCACACCTTATAAAGCATCAGCATTACATGCTTGCTCTTATATTCTAGTCCTCTCAAAATGAATGCTAACATTGCATTTGCTTTCCTTACTACTGACTCAACCTGCAAGTTAATCTTTAGGGAATCCTGCACTAGGACTCTCAAGTCCCCTTGCACTTCCGATTTCTGAATTCTCTACCCATTTAGAAAATAGTCTATGCCTTTATTCCTTCTACCAAAGAGCATGACCATACACTTCCCTACACTGTATTCCATCTGCCACTTCTTTGCCCATTCTTCCAACCTGTCCAAGTCCTTCCTGTCCAAGACTCCCTGCTTCCTCAACACTACCTGCCCCTCCACCGAGCTTTATATCATCCACAGACTTAGACACAAAGCCATCAATTCCATCATCCAGATTATTAACATATAATGTGAAAAGTAGCAGACCCAACACTGACCCCTGAGGAACACCACTAGTCACCAGCAGCCAACCAGAAAAGGCCCCCTTTATTCCCACTCTTTGCCTTCTGCCAGTCAGCCAATCTTCTATCCATGCTCGTACCTTTCGTTTAATACCATGAGCTCCTATCTTGTTTAGCAGCTTCATGTGCGGCACCTTGTCAAAGTCCTTCTGAAAATCCAAGTAAACAACGTCCACTGACTCTCCTTTTTCTATCCTGCCTGTTACTTCCTCAAAGAACTCCAGCAGATTTGTCAGGCAAGATCTCCCTTTAAGGAAACAATGCTGACCGGTATATTTTACATGTGCTTCCAAGTACCCTATAATCTCATCCTTAATAATAGACTTTAAAATCTTACCAACCACTGAAGTCAGGCTAACCGGCTTTTGCCTCCCTCCCTTCTTAAAGAGCAGAGTGACATTTGCGATTTTCCAGTCCTCTGGAGCCATTCCTGACTCCAGTGATTCTTGAAAGATCACTTCTAATGCCTCCACAATCTCCTCAACTCCCTCTTTCAGAACCCTGAGGTGTAGTCCATCCGATCCAGGTGACTTATCCACTTTCAGACCTTTCAGCTTCCCAGGCACCTTCTCCTTAGTAATAGCGACTACACTCACTTCTGCCCCCTGACTCCTGGTTAATCTAATGATTGTTCTGAATAAACAGAAATTACAACCTTGGGATTTTACTCCACCGTCACCAGTGTATTTCACAACATATTTCCTTCAATGGTGAATGTTAATTACAAAGTTGTCACCTCTAAAACAGGGGCGGACTTCCTTTAGACTCACTGACTCAGATCTCTATAAAAATATTTGTTCAATTTCTGTTGTAAAGATGAAATAATAATTCCAATAATAACTCTATAACTTTTGATTTTTGAAAGTTAAGTTGCCCAATAGCTCACCATTCCATTAATCAAATTACTGCACTGGGAACTCACCTAGACCTAGGTCATATCTGGGTGAGTTCAATATAACTGTTTGAAGGTTGCCCTTATGCAGAACTTTCAAAGTACAGTAAAACTCCGATAATCCTGCACCTTTGGGATTATGGTGGTACCGAACTAACAGATTTTCCAGACTTTTGGATGTTAGTTCTATTAATACCCAAATGCACTTTTATTTCATTTTTTTCACATGTTACACAGTAGTATAATAAATTTTCCAGTGATCCCGATGAGTTTAAAGGGATTGGGAAATAACACTCCAGAACCCAGCTCCAGCCACAAACCCACCCACGTTCCTGACCCCCGGTGTTCTGGACCTGAACATCCAGCCCATAGTCTGGACTCTGGCCCCTGCCACCAGCTCATATTCCGAACTAACGAGTGAGCAAGATGCCGAACTGTCAACAGTCGGATGCTGGATTATTGGAGTTTTACTGTAATGGAATATTGAGGAGTATTGTTACTTTCTTGTGATGTTGGGTATGGTTGACAGCTTTGGACAACATGCTTCATGTCAGGCAGGGAGAAGGTCAACCATCTTATCCCTTTGACACTGCAGAAGTTTCTCAGTTATCCTGGATCTGTTGAAATACTTTAGCAGAGGGTTAAGTGGAGCTTCCTCAGTGCCCAGTGGGGAGGAGAGACAAATATTGGCCAGAAACATTCTTGGGACTGATCTTGTTCACAGGTCAGTAATGAGGCAAAGGGCAACATCAGCCTCAAGAAGATCATTTAGTTCCCACGGGCTTTGGGAACACTCTGTGACAGAAAGTTAAGATTCCTTTCTTAAAAGTTTCCAATTAGAATGCATTACTGTGACTCTACCAGGAATAATTTATAAAATGGGCTGGCTCTAATGTTTATAGTAATTCCAAACATAATTTACAGACCAAATTTCTATTTGTCTACTTTAAAAAGGAACAAAGTCTGTTTTCAGGCTCATATTAAAGCAGGGAGACTTTGATAAAGGTATAGTTTGTGTAATCATAAACAGAGCATCCTGGACGACATTTGGAACCTTGAGGCCCTGCTTTGGGAACACAGAGCAGCCCTGCATTAGCAGTGGAAGGGGTGAGCTACCAAACAATCTACCCACTTGCCTGCCACGTTAGGCTCTGAAGAGCCATTGGTTCCACATTAGCCTCATCAACCACCTCAGAACCCACAAAGTCAAAGTGGAAGCAAGTCATGCTTGATTCCAAGGGACTGCTTAAGAAGGGGAGTCTGAGTCAACCTTTTAATCAATGTCTTTGCATCATGACCAATGGGAGATATTACTTGCTGGTGATTCTTATTCACTCAGTTTCAATATTTAGTCTGGGCATTTGTTTTGCTTGGTGCATCTCCACGTGATTCAAATAGTTGGGGTTTTCTGCTATTGCCAGCCCAGGGGAGGAAGGAATTACTCATTTCCCAAGCTTCTGCCAGTGTTGCCTTTGGTCTGACTCTTAGGTTGAACAGCAAGTAGCATTGGGCAGAGCCCCCACTGATTCTCCCTCCCTCTCTGTAAAGGAGCCCTAATCCTCCACGCAGGGCAGCAACACTTCAAATTGGAACTGTAATACGTTAACACACCAGTTACCACCTCATTCATTCGATATCAAAATCTTCACAGCTAGACACATGTTCCAAGATACAAAGAAGCAAAAACTTCTGGACTTATGAAGCCTTGTCTCATGCATTTTTAAACAGGGAGAACCGTATCCCATTTATCTAAATCACACAATGGCCAGTACACTGCAGCCTCTTCACACTGGCCTTACTTGTTTATCTTCCCTTTTTTAGTGATGACTGTTCTGATTAATAGGGCAGCCTGAAAACAGGGTCCTTTAGATACTTTTATGTCATATGCATAAGAAAACTGAGCATTAATTATGTTTTCCTGTTACAGAGTACAGGGAAAACCAACTGTCTCAAACAGCTCTGAAGATCTGCCCCTGTGAAATTGTTAAGGGCGAGCACTGACCTCCAGTATTCATGGCTTCAGGAATCTCTTGAAAGGATAACACAACGTATTTGGCTCAAGCTTCCCTCACCAGCATGTCTGAAGCATAGAACGTGACACTAAGGAACTGCTGATGCGGTCCATGAACATCATCTTTCAGTAAGTTGAATTTATTGTCATTTGCACAAGTACGGTGAGGTACAGGTAGAATGAAAAGCTTGCTTGCAGCGGCATCACAGGCACATAGACTCAGACAACATGCAGAACATAAATTATAGTTAAATTGTACATTAATTATACAAGACAGTGAAAAAAAAGGTGGTGCAAAACATGACATGAGTGCAAAAAAACAATTAGAAACAAGTCCACGGCAGTGCAAGAGGTGGCCTGTAGTGTTCCGTTGCTGAGGGAGGGTTAGGGTTGTGCAGGTCAGTTCAAGAACCTGATGGTTGTAGGAAAGGAGCTGTTCCTGAACCTGGTGGTGAGGGACTTCAGGCTTCTGTACCTCCTGCCTGACGGTAGCAACAAGAAGAGGGCATGACCCGGATGGTAAGTAGGACAAATTAATAGAATAGATCTTTTTAATAGAAATAATAGAACATATATTTTCCATTCCTGATTTGTTACTATAATTTTTCATTTTTTCAGCTCACATAAATAAAAAGGTTTGTAAATGTTGATGTTTATAAAATTGAAAGCAAATTTATGGTATTTTAACAATGGTAGAACCTGACAGTGTAATGTAGTTTGCATATTCAGTAAGAGAGAAAAAATCTTCCATAAAATGTTCCCAGTCCAAGAGAGCAGGGAACTGACCTTGTTCCAGCTCCCTGCAACAGGGCAGCTGCTCCACCTGTTGTGTTGTGAACAACAGGCACCAGTCAGACTCTGCTTCTGATTTTGCCCTTCTTGCAGGTGTATGGGAGGGAGGTGGTTGATTAGTGTCCAACCTCCACTAAACACAGAAGAAAGCACTGAGAGTGAGCTCTGCTCACACTAATGTAGACAAAAGTCTCCACATGCATGTCACAATTTCATGTAGTTACAAGTATTGCCTCATTTTGTCACTAGACCATGAAATTATACACTCCTCAATGTCTCCTCACCATCATTTAGTTACTGTGTTTCTTTAATTTTTCTACTGACCTTCCTCACTCTGGCTTAACCTCCTTTGCACTTACTAATAACCAACACCAATATTATCATTAAATCTCCTGACAAGGGCAGTGCTGTTGTGGTTTTGTGAGCTGACCTCAAGCTTGCAGAAGCAGAACTCTTGACATCTCCTCATACCTCCCTCTGGACCACAACCCCACCACATAACATCAGGCCATTGTCTCCCATTCAGTCACATCTCATTTCCTCTGGAGATCTTCCTCCACAGTCACCGACCCCATCGACCCCAAACTTGCACAGCCCACTTCTACCTCCTCCCTAAGATCCACAAACAGGATTGTTCACCTGGTCCCATTGTTTCAACATCTTCTTGTCTCACAGAATTCACTTCCTCCTAACTTGACTCTGTCTCCTTGCCCAGTCTCTTTACACCTTCATCTGCATGCCCTCCACTGCTTTAACACTTTCCAGCTTCCATGTCCTCACCTCCCTTCCTCCCAGCCTCCACTTTCTATGAGTCATCCTCTGAAATTTCCACCCTCTCCAATGTGATGGCACAACTGGAAACAACTTCCCCTCAATTTCCATCATTATGATGGGATTGTCCCTTCCAGAAACCTGTTGCTCACTTTGCCACCTCCACTAACACTCACTCTTTTTGTCACATTGCCTTCCATGCAACTGTAAAAGATGCAACTTTCCCTTTGACTACTTCCCTCCCAGTGTACAGGGACCCAAACACTCCTTCCAGGTGAGCCAGTGATTCACTAGATTCAGCAATGCACTACATTCAGTGTTCACTATGTGGTTCCCCCTACACTGGAGAAACCAGATACAGATTGGGGACTGCTTTGCAGTACACCTCCATTTATATAAAAATCCATAGAGTCGTACAACATGGAAACAGGCCCTTCAGCCTACTGAGTTCATGCTGACTACCAAGCATCCATTTACACTAACCCTACACAAATCCCATTTTTTTCTCTCCACATTCTCACTCATTCTCCCATTCATCTGCACACCAGGGTCAATTTACAGTGGCCAATTAACCTACCAACATGCAAGAAGCACATGGAAGAAACTCATGTGGTCGCACCTAGAATGTGCAAACTTCACACAGACAGCATCCGAGGTCGGGATTGAACCTGCGTGACTGGAACTGTGAGGCGGTAGCTCTAATAGCTGCGCCACTGTGCTGCTCAGTGTAAGGTTATTCACTGACTAACTGGTGACTCTTCATTTGTGGTTATTCTTGGGGTCCTAATGTTTAATGAGTCATAGAGTCATAGAGAGATACAGCAGGGAAACAGGTCCTTTGGCACACCATGTCCACGCCAACCATCAACCATCCATTTATACTAATCTGACATTAATCCCATGTTTTTAATCCCCCCACATTCTCATCAACTCCATCCAGTCTACCACTCACTCACACACTAGGGGCAATTGCAGTGGCCAATTAACCTGCCAACCTGCATATCTTGGGACGTGGGAGGAAACTGGGGCACCCAGAGGAAATAGTGACAGGAACAGATGGTTTGCTGTCAGCATATTGAAGATTTAGTTACAGGCAAAGAGTTTGCTACACTACTTGTCCCAGTGACCATTTCATTGCTGAATGACTTGTGTTTCCAAATTTTGCAATGGTGTAAATAGCAGCGGAAGCACTGCTGTAAGAGTTCACAGCATCACATTCACTCACTAAGATACCTATCAAACTAAAGAATATACAAGGAGGCAGACAACATTTCTCTACTACCACAGTCTCATCAATCACCTCAGAACCCACAGAAGTATAGTGGAAGCAAGTGATCCTTGATCCCATGGGATCACCTACCACAGACAGGTAGCTTCTCTACAAAAAGACCTACTTTCCAGCACCTTTTCTCTAAACATATTTGCACTATATACACAGGGAGTTGTTGGTCACATGTCACAAGTCTTAAAATGGTATGTGCTCAGTATTACATAAGACACATATGTCATAGATAAAATGTGGGGGTTATTGGACTGAGGCAAACTGTGTGGGTGTGGTATGGATTTGTCTGCATCCAGTACAACAATAATAAAGGTACACCTTCTGTGTACAATAATTATTGAGAAACTCTCATAAATGAAGTATAGCAATTAATGATTGAACCAAAGATGGAATCTAAAATTAACCCTTTCTTAGACAGGCTGTCAGGTGTTCCTGTTACTTTCTTTGTTTATGTGAGTTGATCTCCAGAGGTGAGAAGCTTTCCTGTTAGTTTCAATGACATTTGAAACCTATGTTTAAGTATATTTTGACTAATTCTTAATCCACCCCCAAAACTAACTGCAGCCAGGTCAGTGAGCTTTAATGTGTTCAGGTATAAGGTGGCACAGTCTCAATGCAGACATCTTAAACTAAGATAGCTCAAATGGGCTATCTTAGTTTAAGATATCTGCATCATAAATTGATAGCATAATGGAGAGAAGCTGAAAATAGGGAGTAAATGACTTTTCAAAAGGAACAGGCATTCAAAGTTAAAAATAATCAGGAGTTCCTGCTATTGGCTGAGGAGCCATTTGTTCTGTCATTTTTTTTGATCAGATTTGTATTATTTGGCTCAGAGCTTACTCAGAGTCTGAGCCACAATATGAAATCCCCACAAGCTGTGCCGGTGAGGAGTGCAGTGAGTTCGGCAGGCTGAGCTTGATAGAATTGCAGAAACTCGGAAGTGGCTGTGGTTTTATTCTTTCTGAGAAATATCTGACTGAATGAGAAGCCGATTTTTGTTTAATGATCAGAGCTAAAGCATTTCTCTGTTGCTTATTTTGAGCCTACACTTACAATAAATCCCATGCATAAAGTGTACCTTCACACAGTTTATTCTAGCTGACAAATTTGAGCTTCAGCTTTTCCAATAAGGGCATGTGTATCAAATGAGTGGTTTGTGTGCAATTGTGACCCACACACAGCAAAGTCTATTTTTGAAACTCCGGTGAGGAACCTGCAGGATCCAGTTGTCTAGATGAAGCCACCCTAGCCACGGGGTGATTTGATAACCAAGTGGTTGAAAAAAGCTTAAGAACATTTTGGTAAACATACACATTGAGGCTCAACACATCCTGAAGGAAACACTGAAAGTCAAAAAAAAATAGTAGGTGCCTGGAAAACTGAAATAAAAATGGAAAATACTGGAAACACTCTGTGGGTCAGGCAGCATCTGTGGTGTCTTGTCTATATATCAAATTATCTTGCTTACTGTCTTTCCTGGTTCTGGCGAAGGATCTTCAACCTCAAACCTAAACTCTGTTTCTCCGAATTGGAAGATTCAATCAGTGGAGTTCACTGACGTAGAATAACCTTGTCCTTGTGCAATAGAGTCACAGAGTTGTGCAGCATAGAAACAGGCCCTTCAGCCCACTGTGTCTGTGCCGACCATCATGTCTATATATACTAATCTCACTTGCCTGCATTAATTCCATATCCCTCTATGCTCTGCTCATTCAGGTAACTGTCTAGATGCCTCTTAAAAGCTGTTACTATTCCTGCCTGCCCACCTCCTCTGGCAGCTCATCCAGATACCAGCTACTCTTTGTGTTAAAAAGTTATCCCTCAGATCCCCTTGAAACTTCCTCCCTCTCACCTTAAACCTATGCCCTCTAGTTTTAGATACCTCCACCAGGGGAAATAGACTCTGGCTATCTACTGTATTCATGCCTCTCATAGTTTTATATACCTCTTATCATGTCACCTCTCAGCCTTCTTCGCTTTAGAGAAAACACACCCAGCCAATACATAACTCGTACAGTTATGGTCATCCTGCTATAGGAAGGATGTCATTAAACTGGAGAGGGTGCAAAAAAGATTTACGAGGATGTTATTGGGACTGGAGGGCTTGGGTTATAAGATGTTGGATAGGCTGGGACTTTTTTTTTCCCTGGAGGGTAGAATGTTGAGGGGTGACCTTATTGGGTTTTATAAAATCATGAGGGGCACAGATAAGGTGAATAGCCAACATCTTTTCCCCAGGAAAGAGGAGTCCAAAACTAGAGGGTATAGGTTTAAAGTGAGAGGGGAAAGACTTAAAAGGAACCTCAGGGCAACTTTTTCACACAGAGGGTGGTGAACACATGGAACGAGTTACTGGAGGAAGTGCTAGAGGCAGATACAATTATGACATTTGAAAGGCATTTGGACACTGACATGGTTAGGGAAGGTTTAGGGGGATATGGGCCAAACGCAGAAAAATGGGACTAGCTCAGTTAGGCAGTTTGGTCGGCATGGATGAGTAGGGCCGAAGGGCCTGTTTCCATGCAGTAGAGCTCTATGACTCTATAACTCAACCCCTCCAATCCAGGCGACATCCTTGCGAATCTTTTTTACACCATCTCTAGCTTAATCACATTCTTTCTATTGTGTGGCAACCAGAACTGTACACAATACTCCAAGTGCGACCTAATAAACGTTTTGTACAACTGTAACATGATATCCCAACTTCTGTACTCAATGCTTTGGCAACAGAGACAAGCGTGCCATATACCTTCTTCACCACCCTGTCTACCTGTGTTGTCACTTTCAGCAAACTTAGTATGCGTACTCCAAGGTCCTTCTGTTCAACAACACTTCCTATGGCCCTGCTGTTCATTGTGTTTGTCCTGCCATGGTTTAACTTCCCAAATTACATTGCTTTGCATTTGTCTGAGTTAAATTCCATCTGCCATTCCCTTATTCACTTTCCCAGTTAATCTATATCCTGTTGTAACCTTAGACAACCTTCTTCACTGTCCACTACCACCAGTTTTGTTGTCATCTGCAAACTTACTAATCATGCCACCTACATTCTCACCCAAATCATTAATATATATTACAAACAACAGTAGACCCAGCACCGATCCCTGCAGCACACCACTGGTCACAGGCCGCCAATCTTAAAAACAACCCTCCCTACCACCTTCTGCCTCCTACCACCAAGCCAATTTTGTGTCCAATTTGCTAGCTCACCCTGAATCCCATGGGCTTTAACCTTCCAGACCATCCTACCGTGCAGGACCTTTGACAAGACAGTGATAAAATCCATATGGACAACATCCACTGCTCTGCCCTCATCAATCCTCTTGGTCATGTCTTCAAAAAACTCAATTAAATTTGTGAGACATAATTTTCTATGCACAAAGCCTTATTGACTATCCCTAATATGACCTTGCTTTACCAAATGCAAATAATCCTGTCTCTCAGAATCCTTTACTGTAACTTTCCTACCACTGATGTAAGGCTCAGCCTGTAGTTTCCTGGCTTATCCCTGTTGCCCTTCTTAAATAAAGGCACATTAGCCACCATCCAGTCTCCCGATATTTCACCTGTAGCTAATGATGATACAAAAGTCTCTGCCAAGGCCCAAGAATCTCCTCCCTTGCTTCCCATAACATTCTAGGATACACCTGGTCAAGCCCTGGGGATTTATCTACCTTCATACATTTCAAGATCTCTAACACCTCCTCCTTTTTAATAGTGGAAAAAGGGTGAACATGGGGAGGATCCACTTTATATACCAATTTCTATCTCCACTGAAGTCAACGTAAATAAACTGTGTGACTCGGAAGGCACAAGAGACTGCAGATGCTGGAATCTGGAGCAACAAGCAATCTGCTGGAGGAACTCAGCGGTCAAGCAGCATCTGTGGAGGGGGGAAAGGAACTGTCGACATTTCAGGTCAAAACCCTGCATCAGGACAATGTGACTTGGAAAATGGGGCTGACAAGTTGCTGCAAACCATGTTGTAGCCTTGGCAGATGAAGCCAGATCAGATAGACTGAACTCTTCTGGGCTGTTAGTCATAGGAATTTACAGCACAGAAAGAGGCCACATCCATGCCTGCCAAAAATGAGCTTTTAGTACTCATCCCACTTTTCATCCCTGTAGGTTAGGCACATTGAGTGCTTATCCAGGTACTGTTTAAATGTGGGGAGGGTTTCTGCCTCCACCACCCTTTCAGCCAGTGAGTTTCAGACCCCCACCATTCATTTGGATGGAACAAAGTCTTCTCAATTCTCCTCTATTCTTCTATCAACCACTTCACTAACATCTCCAACCTCCCTCACCACACGGTGTTGGCACTGCTACAGAACCTTCCCTGGCTGTGTGACCACCAGTGGAAGAGGATGGGGCGGTGAGGCTATCTCCTTATTGGGAACCAGTTGAACGGAAGGTGAGGAAGTCTCACATTTGTTTTATGAGCTCTGTAACATAGGCCACATTTCCTTTTGAAGCCAGACAGAGAGGTTATCGCAGTGTGTTTCAATACTCTGCTCTGTCTGATGTCAGGCAATCATTTCTTCACTTCCTGTCGTTAATGTGTGGCTAGGTCCTTCTGAGCAGAAAGCAGGGCAGGGAAGGGTTACCTTCCTGCACTCCAGCCCAGGTCAACTTTGCTAACAGCTGATGAATCCCCTGAACCGTATAAAGTGATGGCTGCAGAGACAGTAGCTACATGGGTGATCATCTCCCAAAATTTCCTAGACTCAGGAACAATCCCTGCAGTTTGGAAGGGAGCAAATGCAAGAAAAGGAGGGAGAGGGAAAATAAGGAACAATAGACTGTTTTAAGATAAATATCTGAATGCATCATTAAGGATGTGCTAACATGCTATTTAGAAAATAATAATTAGGTAGGGTCAGCATCATTTTATAAAGGGAAAATCAATGGACAAATTCAACAGACTTTTTTGAACATGTAATCAGCAGGGTAGATAAAAAAGGAACAAAAGGATGTAGTATATTTGGATTTCCGGCAGAAATCTGATAAGGTATCACACAAAAGTTGTTACATAAAGTAATGGCACACGAGATTAGATGTAATAGCATGGATAAAAAACTGTCTAAATATCAGAGAACAGAGGATGGGAATAAGCTGGTTAGTTTCAGTATCCAAGCTGTCATTGACTGGCAGAAGAATAAGCACAGAAGCCTCAGCTATGAAAGCTCTCAACCTGAAACGTCAACTGTCCATTTCCCTCCATAGATGCTGCCTGACCTGCTGAGTTCCTCCAGCATTCTGTGTGTTGCTCCAGATTTTCAGCACCTGCAGTCTTTTTTGAGCCTCAGCTATTTACAATTTATATTTTTGACATAGATGAAAATTCCAAATGTAACCCATCCACATGTGCTGACAACACAAAACTACGTGGAAAGTAAGCTGTGAAGGAGAAGGAAAGAATGCGCAGAGGCCTATAAACAGTCAAAGTGAGTGAAAAGATGGAGTACAATGTGGGATCCATCACCTCCATCCAGGGACCCAAACAGTCCTTTCAGGTGAGGCAGAGATTTACCTGCACCTCCCTTAATAACATCTACTGCATTCGGTGCTCCAAGTGTGGCCTCCTCTACATTGGTGAGACCAAACGCAGACTGGGTGACTGTTTCGCAGAACACCTGCAGTCTGTCCGTAACCGCGATCTGTATCTCCCCGTTGCCAGCCAGTCACTTCAACTCCCCCTCCCACACTATCACAGATATGTCAGTCCTCGGCCTCCTCCACTGCCAGGAGAATTCCAAGCGCAAACTGGAGGAACAGCACCTCGTTTTCCGTCTTGGAACCTTGCAGCCTAACGGCATGAACATTGAATTCTCCCACTTTAAGTAATCCCCTTAACCTCACCCCAACCATGCCTCTTCTTCCCTTTCCTAGCCTCTCTCTTTTTTCTACCCTTTTTTCCTCCTTACCTTTGACCCATCCCTTGATGGATCTGCTCTCCCCTCCTCCCCTACACCTGCCTATCACTATCTCTTACCTGCATCTACCTGTCGCCACCTTGTGCCCACCCCACCTCCCCTCTTTTGTCCATCTATCACTGTTCTGCTTTTCCCTCCTACATATTGGGCTTTCATTTTTCCTATCTTCAGTCCTGAAGAAGGGTCCTGTCCCGAAACGTTGACCACCTGCTTTTCTCCACGGATGCTGCCTGGCCTGCTGAGTTCCTCCAGTTGTAGCTCCTTACAGCCCGTGTTAGGGAACTGGAGCTGCAGCTGGATGACCTTTGGCTCCTACGGGAGAATGAGGAGTTCATAGATAAGAGCTACAGGGAGGCAGTCACTCCTAAGCTGCAGGAGGCAGGTAGCTGGGTGACTGTCAGGAGAAGGAAGGAGAATAGGCAGGTAGTGCAGAGTACCCCTGTGGCCATTCCCCTGAATAACAGGTATACTGCTTTGGATACTGTTGCGAAGGATGATCTACCAAGGGAAAGCTGCAGTGACCAGGTCTCTGGCACTGAGCCTGGTTGTGTGATGCAGAAAGGAAGGGGGGAGAAGAGGAGAGCGGTAGTGATAGGGGATTCACTCGTAAGGGGGACAGACAGGAGATTCTGTGGACGTGAAAGAGACTGCCAGATGGCACGTTTCCTCCTGGGTACCAGGGTCAGGGATATCTCAGATTGGTCCACCGCACTCTGAAGGGGGAGGGTGAACAGCCAGAAGCCGTGGTACATATTGGTTCCAATGACATAGGTAGGAAAAGAGATGAGGTCCTGAAGAGGGAATATAGGAAGCTAGGTAGGAAGCTGAAAAGCAGGACCTCAAGGGTAGTAATCTCTGGATTGCTGCCTGTGCCACATGCCATTGAGGGTAAGAATAGGATGATTTAGCAGATGAATACGTGGCTGAGGAGTTGGTGCAGGGTTTCAGATTTGTGGATCATTGGGATCTCTTCTGGGGAAGGTACAACCTGTACAAAAGGAGCAGGTTACCCCTGAATTGGAGGGGGATCAATATGCTTGCGGGCAGGTTTGCTAGAGCTGTTGGGGAGGGTTTAAACTAGTTTGGCAGGGGATGGGAACCCGAGTGATAGGTCAGAGGTTGGTGCATTTAGTGTACAAGTGGATGCAGAGTGTAGAAAGACTGTGAGGAAGGATAGGCAGTTGAAAGGGCAAAATTGCTGTCAGTTGGATGGGCTGAAGTGTGTCCACTTTAATGTGAGAAGTATCAGGAACAAGGCTGATGAACTTAGAGCATGGGTATGTACATGGAACTACGACATTGTGGCCATTACAGAGACTTGGCTGTCACAAGGGTAGGAATGGCTGCTGGATATTCTGGGACTTAGATGTTTCAAAAGGAACAGGGATGGAAGTAAAAGAGGTGGGGGAGTGGCTTTGCCGATCAGGGACAGTATCACAGCTGTAGAAAGGGAGGATGTCCTGGAGGAATCGTCTACTGAGTCAGTGTGGGTGGAAGTCAGAAACAGGAAGGGAGCGATCACTCTATTGGGAGTTTTCTACAGAGCCCCACCAACAGCAGCAGAGACGCTGAGGAGCAAATCAAGAGGCAGATTTTGGAAAGGTGCAAAAATAACAGGGTTGTTGTCATGGGTGATCTCAGCTTCCCTAATATTAATTGGCACCTTCTTAGTGTGTAAAGGGGATAGATGGGGCAGAGTTTGTTAGGTGTGTCCGTGAAGGATTCCTGACACAGTATGTGGACAGGCTGACTAGAGGAGAGGCCATACTGGACCTGGTACTAGGCAATGAGCCTGATCAGGTTTCAGATCTCTTGGTGGGAGAGCATCTTGGAGACAGTGACTATAACTCCTTGACCTTTACCATAGCCTTGGAGAGGGATAGGAACAGATGATATAGGAAAGTATTTAATTGGGAGAGGGGGAATTATGATGCTATTAGGCAGGAACTTGGGACCATAAATTGGGAACAGATGTTCTTGGGGAAGTGCACAATGGAAATGTGGAGATTGTTTCGCGAGTAGTTGCATAAGGTCCTGGATAGGTTTGTCCCATTGAGGGCAGGGTAAGGATGGTAGAGTGAAGGAACCATGGTTGACAAGAGACGTAGAGTATGTTGTCAAAAGGAAGAAAGAAGGTTTAGAAAGCAAGGATCAGACAGGGCTCTGGAGAGTTACAAGGTGGCCAGAAGGGAGCTTAAGAATGGACTTAGGAGAGCTAAAGGGGGTATGAGAAGGCCCTGGGGAGTAGGATTAAGGAAAACCCCAAGTTCTACACGTATGTGAAGAATAGGAGGATGACTAGAGTGAGGGCAGGACTGATCAGGGATAAAAGAGGGTACATGTGCCTGGAGTCAGAAGAGGTAGGGGAGGTCCTTAATGAATACTTTGCTTCAGTATTCACCAGTGAGAGAGACTTTCACATTTGTGAGGATGGTGTACAACAGGCTGATACGCTAGGGCATGTCAACGTGAGGAAAGAGCATGTGCTGGAACTTTTGAAAAACATTAGGATAGATAAGTCACCGGGGCTGGATGGGATATATCCAAGGTTATTACGGGAAGCAAGGGAAGAGATTGCTGTGCCTTTGGTGATGATCTTTGCATCCTCACTGGCCACAGGACTAGTGCCAGATGATTGGAGGGTGGCAAATGTTGTTCCTTTGTTTAAGAAGGGGAGTAGGGATAACCCTGGGAATTACAGGCCAGTGAGTCTTACTTCAGTGGTGGCAAATTACTGGAGAAGATTCTTAGAGACAAGATTTATGGGCATTTGGAGAAGCATAAGCCGATTAGGGACAGTCAAATATGGCTTTGTGAGGGGCAGGTCATGGCTCACAAGCCTGGTTGAATTCACTGAGGATGTGACAAAGCACATTGATGAAGGTAGAGCAATGGATGTGGTATACATGGATTTTAGTAAGGCATTTGATAAGCCTCATTCAGAAAGTCAGGAGGCATGGGATCCAGGGAAACTTAGCTGTGTGGATTCAGAATTGGCTCACCCATAGAAGACATAGGGTGGTTGTAGATGGAGTATATTCTGCCTGGAGGTCAGTGACCAGTGGTGTTCTGCAGGGATCTGTTCTGGGACCGCTGCTCTTTGTGATTTTTTTTTACAAGTGACTTGGATAAGGATGTGGAAGGCGGGGTTAGTAAGTTTGCAGATGACATGAAGGTTGCAAAGGTTGGTGGTGTTGTGGATAGTGTAGTGGGCATGTGATGTTGGCGCCAGAAGTGTGGCGATACTTGAGGGCTGCCCCCAGAACATTCTATGCAAAAAGATGCATTTCACTGTGTATTTCGATGTACATGTCACTATTAAAGAGATCTTATCTTAGAAGGTTGCTGTAGGTTACAACAGGACATTGATAGGGTGCAGAGCTGGGCTGAGAAGTGGCAGATGGAGTTCAACCCAGAAAAGTGTGACGTGATACACTTTGGAAGATTGAATTTGAAGGCAGAATACAAGGTTAATGGCAGGACTCTTAGCAGTGTGAAGGAACAGAGGGATCTTGGGATCCACGTCCATTGATCCCTCAAGGTTGCCGTGCAGGTCGATAGGGTTGTTAAGAAGGTATATGGTGTGTTGATCTTCATTAGTCGGGGTATTGAGTTCAAGAGCTGCAAGGTAATGTTGTAGCTCTATAAAAACTCTGGTTTAGGTCACACTTGGAGTATTGTGTTCAGTTCTGGTCACCTCATTATAGGAAGGATGTGGAAGCTTTAGAGAGGGTGCAGAGGAGATTTACCAGGATGCTGCCTGGATTGGAGAGCATGTCTTATGAGGATAGATTGAGTGAGCTAGGGCTTTTCTGTTTGGAGCAAAGGACGATGAGAGGTGACTTGATAGAGGTGTACAAGATGATAAGAGGCATAGGTCGAGTGGACAATCAAGGACATTTTCCTAGGGCGATAATGGCTAACACAAGGGGGCATAATTTTAAGGTGATTGGAGGAAGGTATAAGGGGGATGTCAGAAGTAAATTTTTTTACACACAGAGTGGTGGGTGCATGGAATGCACTTCCGGCAGTCGTTGTGGGGGCAGGTACATTAGGGACATTTAAGAGACTCTTACATAGGCACATGAATGATAGAAAAATGGAGGGCTATATGGGAGGGAAGGGTTAGATAGCTCTTAGAGCAGGATAAAATGTTGGCACAACATCGTGGGCTGAAGGGCCTGTACTGTGCTGTAGGGTTCTAATCTAATCTTATCTTCATTGCAACAATCAACACTCAAGAGCGAAGGCCAAGTGTTTTTATTTCCTCTGGCTGCTTAGAACTCAGAGCCAATGTCTCAGGTTAAGGGGTCACCCATTTCATACTAAGATGAAGAGAATGTTTTTTAAATGCAGAGAGCTGCGAGTCTTTGGAGTTTTCAGCCCCAGAGGCAGTAGGTGCTCAGTCATTGAGTAAATTCAAGCTGAGATCCAGAGAGCAAAATTAAGGGAGATGGGAGTGGAAAGTGGACCAGAGGTACAGAACGGAGACACAAGAGACTGCAGATGCTGGAATCTGGAGCAACACACAATCTGCTGGAGGAACTCAGCGGGCCGAGCAGCATCTGTGGGGGGAAAGGAATTGTCGACGTTTCGGGTGGAAACCCTGCATCAGGACTGAGAGTGGAGAGGGGAGATGGCTGGTAAAAGAGGAGAGGAGGAATGGAGAAACACTGAGGAAAGCTAGATGGCTGTGGTAGTGTGTCTTGGTAAGAACATGGCCAAGAGCAGTGGAGACCACAGAGGGGGAAACAAGTGAGAGAGGGCCTCCCAGAACTCCCGTGGGAGACAGAAGGAAAACTTCTACAGAGACACAGAACCGTCCCTGGACTGATTGAATAGAGAAGCAAGGACGAGATGGCCGACTCCTGCTGTGACTACTGTCTGTGTTTGCCCGGGACATATTGATGAACAATGTACACGGACTCCTAAGTCTCTTTCACCCTCCAATGTTTCCAGCCATTCAGCAAGGACTCATCTATCCTTTTAAAGTTCATTGTTTCACCCCAAACACAAATCTTCGCCAGTGGGACGTTTTTTTTGTAAGCACTCACGCCCACAGTCACTCGCTCATTGAGAATCTTGCAGTGATGCTGAGGATGTGGTTTGGACTCCATTAACTTTAAGCGCAAGCGTGGCCTTGTTCCGCCTTCTTACCTTGAACACTTTGCCAAAGGCTCCATCACCCAGCTCCCCGATGATCTTCCACACATCCTCGGGGTCCACGTCTCTCTTCACGTGCTCATACTGTCTCGCCTTCTTCCTTTCCGGACCCAACTTAAAACGTTTCATGAAACTAAAGAAAGACATTTGGCCCGCGAGGCTGTTCCGGATCACTCCAATCGAAGGATCAAAGCGAGGATTTCAACAACATCCAAGGCAACTTGCCGAAAACATCACTGGCAGGTGCATCAACCCCATTGTCTGAGAGTAACTTTACACTGTGCTGTCAAGAGTCAGCGAGCCCAGCTGAAACTAGACAAGTTTGGAAATAAATACATCAGCAAAACAGGGTAATAAATCCTCAGCAGATTTCCACTCGGAGTTGACAGTGAAATGTCATCTCCGAGTCTTTGCTGTGTGGTTTGTACAAATGAGTTCAGCGACTGCACATTCGAGACTGCGGCCGGAAGAGATCAACTCACATTGACATACAGAGTAATGAGCGATGTTCATCTGAGGCACTGCGTTAAAACATGTACAGCTCCCCAAACTGAAACTTCCACCCCGCCCTAATGCACTTCCCCAGCCCCAACATTCCAAGTCACTTAAAACGAGCTGGCAATAATTCACGGTTAACCAAAGATATTTTAACAATAAATAATAAAAGGTCTTCTGAGGTTCTTCTCTGCCACCCCCACCCCACCCTCCTCCAAGAGAGTTGTGTTGCAATTACTGACGGTCCCTTGGGTGTTGCGGTTACTGCATCATTGAGTAGGTTTGCCTTTGGCGTGCAAGGTTCAGACGTGAATGGGTCCCAAAGTTTTAATGTTCAAACACAAATTTGCGTGCAGGTGGCGGGTTGGGTGCCCTTGACACTTAACCGTGGGAGCGAGCACCGAATAGCCTAAATTCGAAAAGCTAAAAAAAAACTGGAGACGCTGGAAATATGAAACGAGCCGAAACTGCAATAAAACTATCAGCATCCTTATGGAGAAGGAATCAGAATTAACGTTACAGGTCAATTAAGTTTCATTGGGACTGCGAGAAGTTTGCAGTCGAACGTGTTTGAAGTTGCAGAGAGGGGGAGGGGTGGAGAGAAGTGTTTCTCTCCCAGAGTATTGGTTTATTATTGTCACATGTACCGAGATACAGTGAAAAGCTTTTGTTTGTATGCCATCCGGGCGGATCGTTCCATGCACAAGGGCATCCGGAGAATAAAAAGCAATAACAGAATGCAGAATATAGTGTTTCAGTTACAGAGAAAGTGCAGTGCAGGTAGACAATAAGGTGCAAGGGCCACAACAAGGTAGATTGAGAGATCAGAAGTTCATCTTTTAGTGTATGAAGGGTCCGTTCAAGACTCTAAGAGGGGTAGAAACTGTCCTTGAGCCTGGTGGTACTTGTTTTCAAACTTTTGTATCTTCTGCCGGATGGGAGGGGGGAGAAGAGAGAATGACCTGGATGGGAGGGGTCCTTGATTATGTGGGCTGCTTTCCCGAGGCAACGAGAAGTGTAGACGGAATCAGTGGATGGGAGGCTGGTTTGTGTGCTTGTCTGGGCTGCATTCACAACTCTCTACAATTTCTTGCAGTCTTGGGCAGAGCAGTTGCAATACCAAGCCGTGATGCCTCCGAATTGGAATTGGTTTATTATTGTCACATGTACTGAGATACAGTGAAAAACTTGTCTTGCATACCGTTCATATAGATGAATTCATTACACAGTGCATTGAGGTAGTACAAGGTAAAACAATAATAGAATGCAGAATAAAGTGTAACAGCCACAGAGAAAGAGCAGTGCAGGTAGACAATAAGGTGCAAGGTCATAATGAAGTAGATTGTGAGGTAAAGAGTCCATCTTATCGTAGAAGGGGTCTGTTCAATTGTCTTAAAACAGCAGGCAGAAGCTGTCCTTGAGCCTGGTGGTACGTGCTTTAGGTTTTTGTATCTTCTGCCAGATGGGAGGGGGGGAGAGAGAGAGAATGTTGGGGGTGGGTGGGGTCTTTGATTATGTTGGCTGCCTTGGCTGCTTTACTGAGGCAGCAAGGTGGAGACAGAGTCCATGGAGGATAGGATGCTTTCTATGGTGCATCTGTAAAAATTAGTGAGAGTCACCAGGGACCTGCCAGATTTCCTTCACTTTCTGAGGAAGTAGTGTTGGACCGATCGGGTACAACCACGTCACCCCCTGACCTGCATCTCAACTCGCACTGCTAGCCCCCATCCACCTCACTGTTCTTTCAAGGTTGGGAATACTGCAGTTAAAAATGTGCTATACTGTTTGGACAGAGTCAGTAATGCATATGGATAAAGCAATGTAGATGTTCCTGGGCATTTGTTGTGTCATTTAAAATGATATAACTTATCAAGTGTGGAGAGTTTTTAACTTTTGTGGTTGGGGAATTGCATTATTGTCCACATGTGGCTACACTTGTTAGATACCTCAGACCTCTGTCTATGGTGAATTAAACTCTCTGCCAGAAAGTTTAGGGTTCTACTCCCATTCAATAAATTTGTACACATAATCTAAATGAGCATTTAATTGCTGCACTGTGGCAGTGCTGCACTGGCAGGGGTGTATCTTTTGGATGAAATGTCTTCTGCCCTTTCAGGTGAATGCTAAAGAACCTAGGACACCGTTGGAAGAACAGGAGCTCTCCCTAATCCCCTGGCCAACATCTTTCATCCAACTACACATGAATTGGGAGCAGGAGGTCACTCATCCCTCGAGCTTGGTTAATATCCTGGCTGATCTGATTGTAACCTTACCTCTGCATCACCTACCTTGGTAACCTTTCAACCCTTTGCTTGTCAATAATCTCTCTACCTCTGCCTTAAAAAACAAAGACTCAGACTTCCACTGTCCTTTACAAGGGATGTTACTGGGACTGGAGAACTTGAGTAATAAGGAAGTGCTGAGGATAGGCTGGGATTTTTTCCCCCGGAGTGTAGGAGGCTGAGGGGTGACCTTATAGAGGTTTATAAAATCATGAGGGGCATAGGTAAGGCAGATGGTCATGGTCTTTTTCCCCAGGGTAGGGGAGTCTAATACTGGAGGGCATAGTTTTAAAGAGAGAGGGGAAAGATTTAAAGTAGACCCAAGGAGCAAACTTTTTCACACAGAGGGTGGTGGGTATGTGGAACAAGCTGCCAGAGGAAGGGTAGAGGGCGGGTACAATTACAATGTTTAAAAGACATTTGGACAGTTGCGTGGATAAGAAAGGTTTAGAGGGATATGGGCCAAACACAGGCTAATGGGACTAAGCTCAGTTAGGCAACTTGGTCAGCATGGACAAGTTGGGCTGAAGGGCCTTCCATGCTGTATGATTCTATGATTCTGAGAGGTTCAAAACTCATGACATCACAAATCTGATACAGATTTTTGAGGAGGTTACTAAGAAAAGCAATGACGGCGATAGATGTGGACTTCAGCAAGGCTGGTTCAGAAAGTTAGCACAAGGTGTTTTGGTAAACTGGATTCAAAATAGGCTTCGGGATAGGAGGCAGACGGTAGTGGTGGAGGGTGTGTTTTTCTGACCAGTTGGTATTTGCATGGATTGGAGCTGGGACCTTTGTTGTTTTGCATATATATATTTTAAATATGTTTATATACTGTATAATATATAACTTGGATGAGAATGCCTGTGGTCTGATAAGTAAGTTTGCTGACAACATGAAAATTGGTGAAGTTGTAGATAGCAAGGATGGTTGTCCAAAGAGACAGAGGGACATAGATCAGTTGGAAAATTGGGCAGAGCAGTGGCAGCTGGGAATTTAATCCAAATGTGAGGTAATGCATTTTGAGGTCATCTAATACTGGTCAGACATATACAGTAACAACAGGGACCTTAGAAGCATAGATGTAGAGGGACTTCGGGGGTGTAAGTTCATAGCTCCCTGAAAATGACAACAGTGGAGGATAGGGCAGTGAAGAAGGCATTTAGCTTGCTTCTTCATAGGTGTCGTATCAAGTATAAGAGTTGGAACATCATGTTGCAGCTGTACAAGTCATTAGTTAGGCCACACTTGGAATATCACGTTCAGTTCTGGTCACCACACATAGAAAGGATGTGGTAAAGCTAGAAAGAGCACAGGAAGAGATTCACCAGTAATGAACATAGGTCTCATCATAGATGTGGTGTCATCCATGCTGTACATAACTGAAGCATTACCTCCCTACTTTTGTATCCACTTCCCCTGACAATAAATGATAATATTTGGTTTACTTTCCGAATTACTACCAGGGAAATGTTGCATAAGGGAGCTTGTTGTGTGTAAATTGGCTACCAACTTTCCTGCAAGTACGTCATTGGCTGTATGGGGGCATTCTGTGATGGTCTGTAATTCTTAATTACATGAATCTTTTAGATTCCTTCAAAGATTACATCAACGGTGCTGAGGTTGAGAGGGTTGAGACCTTCAAGTTCCTTGGAGTGAACATCACCAACAGCCTGTCCTGGTCAAATCACATAGATGCCACAGCCAAGAAAGCTCACCATCGCCTCTGCTTCCTCAGGAGGCTAAAGAAATTTGGTTTGTACTCTTTGACACTCACCTACTTTTATCAATGCACCACAGAAAGCATCCTATCTGGATGCATCACGGCTTGGTACGGCAACTGCTCTGCCCAGGACTTCAAGAAACTGCAGAGCTGTGGACACCAGCCTCCCCTCCTTGGACTCTGTCTTTACCTCTCGCTGTCTTGGTGAAGCAGCCAGCATAATCAAAGACCCTACCCACCTGGGTCACTCTCTCTTCTCTCCTCTTCCATCAGGTAGAAGATATTGGAGCCTGAGGGCATGTACCACCAGACTTAAGGACAGCTTCTACCTCACTGTGATAACACTATTGAACGGTTCCCTTATACGATGAGATGAACTACGACCTCGCGATCTACCTTGTTGTGACCTTGCACCTTATTGCACTGCACTTTCTCTGTAGCTGTGACACTTTACTCTGTACTGTTATTGTTTTTACCTGTACTACATCAATGCACTCTGTACTAACCCAATGTAACTACACTGTGTAATGAATTGACCTGTACGATCGGTATGCAAGACAAGTTTTTCACTGTGCCTCGGTACAAGTGACAATAATAAAGCAATACCAGTGAGCCTGAGGGTCAAGGACAGCTTCTATCCCACGGTGATAATGCAACTTATACGTTGAGATGGACTCTTGACCTCACAATCTACCTTATTGTGACCTTTCTCCTTATTGTCTACCTGCAATGCACTTCCCTGTAGCTGTGACACTTTACTCTGTATTCTGTTATTGTGTTTTTTTTACCTGGACTACCTCAATGCACTCTGTACTAACTCAATGTATCTGCACTGTGTAATGAATTGACCTGTACGAACAGTATGCAAGACAAGTTTTTCACTGTACCTCAGTACAAGTGGCAATAATAAACAAATAAATTGTATTTCTTGTTTTGAAAAACCCTTTGATGCAAGAAGCAATGTTCTGGCACAAGAATATACAGCTTCTATTGCCTCTACTTACCTGCTGATCCTCATAACCCTTGATATCCTTACAGTAAACAAATTTATTTTATCTCAATCCTGAATATACTTACGTCAGCATCCACACTTCCAAAGAAGTTCCTCCTCATCTCATACTGGATGGAAATGGGGAATAGTCTATGTCGTAAAATGTGTTGTTTTGCAGCAGCAGTACAGTGCAAGACAAAGACAAAAAAATTACTATAAATTACAAAAATAATTATGTAGTGCAAAAGAGGAATAATGAGGTAGTGTTCATGGACCATTCTGGGGAAAGAGGGAGCCCATGATGGAGCTGAGTCTGAGTGATTTGGGAACACGGGTCCGTGTGGTCAGCCACGGTTTAGATTCCTGTAAAGCCCCCCCTCAGAACCTTGTAAGTTTCAATGAGATCATTCAGTGAGGAATCAGCAGGCTGATTCAGAGTTGAAAGAGACAGAAAAGGAGCATTGATGGGAATAAAAAAGGAATTGCAGTAAGTGCTAAGGTCAGGCTACAATACTTTGTGATGAGATTCATTGACCTGAAACAATATCTCTGATTCTCTCTTCATAGGTGCTGCCTGACCTGCTGGTTATCCCCAGGACTTTGTTTCTATTTCAGATGTCTAGTCACTATACAAGGAAGATGAGATTGCAAGAGAGGATTTACAAAGACATTGGCAGGACTGGAAATTGTAGCTATGACCAAAGATTGGATAAGCTGGGATTGTTTCCTTCAAACCGAGGCTGCCGAGAGGAAATTGAGGTTAGGACTACAAAAGATCTATCTACCTTCCCAAGCTGTCAAAAAGCAGGAGGTATGGATTTATAGTGATTAGGAGATGAGAAACTTTTCACCCAGCAGTGGTAGGAATACAGAACTCTTTGCTGAAAGGGTTGGAGAGGCAGAAACCCACACTACTTGGATGTGTACTTGGATGTGTACTTGATGAGCTGCAAGGCAATGGACCCAGTGCTGGGAGGTGGGATTAGATTGGTTTGCTTTATTTCAACTGGCATCGGCAGGACTTTTCGTAACTTACCCTACAAAAGATTTCAGAATCAGGTTCATCATCACTGACGTATGTTGTAAAATTTGTTGTTTTGCGGCAGCAGTAGAGTGCAAGACAAAGACAAAAAAATTACTATAAATTATGAAAATAATTATGTAGTGCAAAAGAGGAATAATGAGGTAGTGTTCATGGACCGTTCAGAAATCTGATGGCAGAGGGGAAGAAGCTGTTCCTGAAATGTTGAGTATGGGTCTTCAGGTTCCTGTACCTCCTCCCTGATGGTAATGTGAAGAGGGCATGTCCTGGGTGGTGAGGGTCCTTAATGATGGATGCCACCTTCTTGAGGCACCGCCTCTTGAAGAGCTCCTTGATGATGGGGGGGGGGGGGGGGGGGGAAGGAAGAGGGACCCCATGATGGAGCTGAGTCTAAGTGATTTGGGAACACGGGTCCTCCCCAGCTTACGGACACCTGACTGATGTGCAGTCTGTACATATGAGCGAGTGCTTGGGAGACCAGCGGTAGGATTTGACGGCTGTTGCAGGGCTGCAGGCAACTTCTGCAGTGTGGGAACATGGTTTACTGCTGCATTTCCGACATGCAAACTATTTCGGCTATGAACAGTTCACAGGAACGGAACTCCACCATAACCTGGGGAAGACCTGTATGTATATTCACTGCATTTATTTGAGAATATGTACCATGTATACTGCCTTTCCATGTCATTCTTCCAACAACTTCAGCTTAACTGCACTACATCTGTCATGTCTTGCCTTTCACCACTCTCTCTCCTGGTCCAAGATGTCACCCTTACTACAAGTTTAGGATAATCTGTAAATTTCAAAATAATACCCTCTAAACCCAAATCTAGGTAGTTTATGTTAAACAAGAACAACAATGGTCCAAGCAGCTATTCATCAAGGGGCACCTCCGCAGACATGCCTCATCAGAAAAAAAATGTTCACTCTCTCTTTCCTTCCTATTCCTGAGCCAATGTTACCACCATTCCTTTAATACCATCTGCTTTTGATTTTGATTGTTTTGTGATACTTTATCAAATGTGATTTGAAAGTCCATTTATAAATTTACTATGATACCACATTCAAGCATCTGTTATTTCAAATTCAATAGTTCAGGCACAACTTGCCTTATCAAGTCCTTCCAGACTGCTCCAATTAACCTAAACATTGCCAGACATGGACTGATTTTGATCTTGGCAAACTCTCTGGTGGTTTTCTCTCCAATGACATTGAACTGGTGGACCTGTATTTACCAGGTTTAACCCTCTCTTCCATACAGGGCTTTAATATATGCTATCATCAAACTAATTTCATTCCCCATCAAAATGAGTCCTTTTACTCTTGATGTACGTACCCATTTCCCTCAGTCTATTACTGCTTTCCTCATGAGAACATCACCACATTTAAGATACCTCACCTGTTACCTTTCACATTACACTTTTAAAGATATATGCACATGAAACAAACACCAGAAAGTTGTTAAACTTATTTAATTTGACATTATACACACACCTGCCCAGGAAACTTCACAGTTAAACCAACTCCAAACAGAAACAAAAGATATATAAAGGCTTCACAGTACATCTCTCATTTACTCTCTCATTACATAAATTCACTCAAAAGCACTGTAGTTTTTAAAACTGGCCCGTAAACACCTGAGGTGGTAGGGTCGGACATGATGTGGTGTGACTGTGGCCAGTGGCAGCAATGTTGCTCAGGTTATGAGCACCCCACTCACTCCTTTAACAGCCCTTGAACAAAATGAAATTAATTTGATTTAGCTTTTCCATGATACAAGATATACAATGTGGAAAGATTATAATTATTTCAGACTAATACAACAGATTGTAAAAAGGACTTGTCCATCCTAAATTTCTAATTGGGACATTTTGGATGGTTGGATAAGAAATGCACATCAAAGACTGAGGGATGGACAACAGCAGATGCAACAGTTCGATCAATCAACTACACAATCAGACCACTTATGTTTTACAGTCAGGTTGTGCTGTGCCTTACCCTGCCTACACTGTGTTACATGCAGGAATTATTTCAAACATTCTTACTAAGACTAACACAACGTTAATTTGAGAGTTACAGTAAAACTCAAGTAATCCACTAGAAATTGCGATGGTCGGGCATTGTCTCAGCAGGTGATGTCTGCCACGCTCCCTTCCAACACACTATGTCCCCCGTACCTTATTAACATCCAATAGCCCTGAGAATCTGCTAATCTGGCACTGATTATTGGAGTTTTACTGTATATACAAATAATTCTGGGATTCAAACATTACAGATGGAGGGGAACTCCTTAAAGCTTGAGTGCCTCTGTCTCACACACACCTGCAGCTTCATGCATTGGGGGCACAGAAAAGGTGAAGTGAGGACACAGATACTGCCTCTCCTGTAACACTGTTCAATGCTGGACAGCCTTCCTGCAACCCAGCACCAGTCTCCTTCTCATGCTGGCATTAACCATCATTGAAATGGGTTTCAGCCAATGTTTTCTGATTTGAAAACAGTGAATGGATGAATCAGAAAACATTGGGAAGCAAGCAGAACCTGCTGGAGCAATGACAGGGACAAACTGTGCAACTCAGGCTGGAGAAAGGACCCGGCTAAGAACAACCGGAACACGACAAAGGCAGGTGTCTATTATTTACTAAATGCAGTGCAATTTCCTGTCTACTACTGTGTGTGATATCTTGCAGGAAACATTATTGGCATAGCAGCGTTTACGTGACATTTGAGTCAGGCGTTGCAGGAGCATCGTATCACCTTTATGATACTTCCTGTGCACACTACATTGAGTAACTAATTGATGTGTGAAAGAGCAATAGGCTGCAGGTAAAATGAGTATTTGTGCACTTAATGCGGTAATACAACTTCAGTGATTTTATTATTAACTGCATCATTTCAAAGCTGTCAGAACTGCGGGAAATTTCCAATTTCATTTGTTAACTTATTAAAAATGCAGCTGAAATATCCACCAGGCTATTAAGCAAATTCCTAAAACTACATTTATAGATGCCTGCTGGGTATCTCCAGCAATCTTTATATTATTACAACTATAGTTTCTTGTCAGACTCCATTTACTGATAACTTTGAACTAAGATTCCTTGCTCTATTAGGGGGACACATGTAGTGTCAAGTTTGTATACACTCAGGAGGGGGAAAAGGGGGAGCTAGAAGGGGAAATAGGAAAGGGGAAGGGGGAGGTTTAAGCCAAGGTTGCAGATTCTGCTCACCACCCGATTAAATACTGAGTGATCAGGCGTTGGTTGCAATGCATATTCAAAACAGTGGATGGTCAGCTAAGCAAAGCTGCAACGTGGTACTGTGCTTGTGTCCCAGAAAGAGTCAGTGCCTAGAGGAAGAATACAGTTCAAGTGATTAAATTTTAGGCTAACACCCCAGAGTGATTTTCACTGTGCAACAACGAGAGAGAGTAGAGCATGTTGTGAAATGTATTGCGCAGACTCTGAACCGAAAGGTCATAGGGCCCCAGTACCTAGAAAACTGTTAACCTTTGCCACCGACCTCCAAGCAACAGCTGAGGTTACCCTGCCATCAATTCTCATTGCCTTTGCTCTAAAGACTGCAGTCCGCAGTTGTGTGTGGACTGGAGCCTCTGGGCCACGTTTCGCTTGAGTGGACTGCAGTGGAATCTTTGGTTCATCGTGACGTCCCTGCTTCGGTGCAGCATCTGCTCCTTAACCAAAAATTAAACTTTATGGGTGAGGTGCAGCTTTATTTTGCTATGGACGTTAATGATTCCTTCAAAGTCTTCGTCATGCTTGGGATTAGGACAGCATGATCATCCACACATTTACTGACACAGGATTCAGCCTTCTGCTTGACATCCTGCTCTTTCGCTCCTGCATCAAGGGCATCCTTTGCTCTGTCATTGCAGTCCATCATGCAGCGTTGCAGACGATTCTGTAATGAGAAAGCAACACATCAATCTGAAAGACTTTCTCCTCCTTTGCCTCAGTTCACATCCTTGTTCAGCACTAAAAAATTAAACTCTCTTCCATTCAGATACCAGTGTTCAGCACTCCCAGATTAGACACACGCAGATTAAAACTGCCTTGGACGGGTCTGCTCCCACCTCCACTTCTAATATACATGTGATCAGGCAGCTGGAGTCTCAGTAGTGGACCATTTTTTTTGGAAGTACTTAAACATGAGGGATTGAACTGAGACTGACGAACTTACTCTTGTCAGTGGAGACCATATGAGCATCTAGTGAGGAGTGTTGCTCATCATTCAGGCCTGATCTCAAACGAAGACCCAAAGAGGAAAAACAAATACAGTATAGAGACAGCTGCTACTACCAGCAAGTCTGTGCTAACCTTTATGTGACTAGTAGCCAAAATCCCAGTGTTCATAATTTGGCCATGTTCCTTTACTCCCTTTTCCTTCAGCCACCTACCCAAACTGCTTCTACCACTGAAGTGATATCCGTTTCAATCACTTACCTCATGGTACAAGTTATAATCCGTAAACTCACTCTGAAAGTTTCTCCATTTAGCATTATATTGGTCTCCCCATCCTAAACACCCCCATCATCATATCAAAGTGTTTCTATCTAATCCATCCCATCCAATCA
This sequence comes from Pristis pectinata, assembly GCF_009764475.1. NCBI lineage: Eukaryota > Metazoa > Chordata > Chondrichthyes > Rhinopristiformes > Pristidae > Pristis > Pristis pectinata. The sequence continues at coordinate 4,078,949 of NC_067433.1, forward strand.
TAATTTTCATGTCCCTTGACTGAATCTCTACAAACCCCTTTACTCTAACATAAGTAGGCTCAATTTTCCCAACCCACTTTTCTTTATTTGTAATTCCTCAAACAACAAATCTGTGCCATATATGCCTACTCTTTTAATATCTGTTCTGCACACAGTTCTCCAATTGCGGTCTTACTGAGGACAGATTTCAGATCACTCCAACTTTTCTAACTTTAAGATTTTTGCAGCCTGATCCACTTGTGATCCCGAACCCAAAAATCCTTCTCTTCCTCATCACCCATCTCTCCCCAAATCCAAAGCATCTTACTTCACCAAATTCTACAAACCTCTTACAACAAATGTTAAAATAAAATACAACTTCCCTAGTGATCTAGTAAACTGGAATGGTGGCAGACTGTCCCTTACCTGGAACCTCTCAAGCTCTCCGGTGACAGCAGCCTGTGCCTTGGCAAGAGGAGTGTGGCATCGCTCAATACATTGATGAACTTCTTCCATGGAGGAATTACCATTGTCGCAGCAGTCAGCACTGCACCGAAACATTCTTCCCTAGTGAAATGATTTAAACATGCAGCAATGACTCACTGATTTCCCACACCATACTTTCCTTTATATACGAGGCAATTTATTACAAATGCTTTGTTCATCCATCTCGCTCCTTTCTTTGTTATTCATTAGGTGTAACCCTTCTACCTCCCTTCCTAGGTGGTTCAACAAGTAGGTATACAGTGCAAACTGGATGGCATTCTCGTCCAACAATAGAACATCGAACAGCACAGCACAGGAACAGGCCCTTCAGCCCACAATGTTGTGCTGAACTGATTAAACTAGTAATTAAAAGCCTAACTAAACTAATCCCTTCTGCCTACAAAATGTCCACATCCCTCCATTCTCTGCACATTCACGTGCCCATCTGAGGGACTCTCAGACACCTCTATTGCATTTGCCTCCACTATCAACCCTGGTAGCGCATTCCAGGCACCCACCACACAGATCGGAAGAGGATGTCAATCAAGCCTATTGATTTAGATAGTCTGTGTAACAACCCATTGGTGGCCTTAACTCCACCAATGGGTTGTTCCACAGACATAACATTGGTCCTGGTTTCTACATCTTCTAACCATACAATACAGGACAGAAATGGAACTAAAACTACCTAGACCCTACATCTGCCAAGCAAAGGGAAATCCCTCCGCGCAGCTACTTCTCTTCCCCATGCCATTCTAAATCATACAGCACAGAAGCAGACACTTCAGCCCACCACATCTGATGCTGACCATCAAGTACCTAGTTATATCTATACCATTTACCAGCACTTGATCCAAAGCCAATTTTGGATTCAGTTTGATAAACTAGCCTGGATCCCATGGGGCCCAACCTCTTGCACCAGTCTCCCAAATAGGACCTTGTCAAGGGGCTTACTGAAGTCCATATAGACTACTTCAACCACACTGCCCTCACCAATAAATGCTGTTACCTCTTCAAAAAAATCCAATCATATCAGTCAGATAGGATCTCCCACTAACAAAACCATGCTGATTAGCTTTGATTAATCCATGCCTTCCCAGGTGTAGATTAATTCTGTCCCTCAGAGTTATTTTCCAATAACTTCCATCCCACTAGTGTTAGACTTACAGACCTATTACTAGCAGGCTTATCCCTGTAGCATTTCATGGGAAAGGGTACCACATTTGTACATTTTTTACTTATTTCTAAATCAAGATTATAGCACCCAGAGAATAATGTTCAGATTAGGTAAATAGCCAATGCTCAGAACTGACCTTTGGTCCTGCTGTGGAATAATGCAACAGTGGACTGCTATTGTGCTTTTCATTCAGTGTAAACACATTCGGTGGCGGGGTGGGGGGGCTCTGGTGGGAGAGGTGCCGGCTTTGGAAACAAAGCAAACACAGACCAGCTGGGATTTGTTACGCAGCAACTGCTCATATTTCATTGACCCGATTCAGCATGATAAGTGCCAGATCAATATTATACCATCTTGTCAATCCAAATCAAGTGGACAGTCTTAAGTCATTTGGCAGCAAATTCTTCACGTAAAGGGAGTGAAAATCTGGAACATTTCTCCACTGGTCCCCCTCCACATCACCCTCCTCCTGTCACCAGATGCCCCCACAGCCCTCCACCTACGGGTTCTCCCTCCCCACCACACACCATAGGACCTAGCCTCACAATCTGCCCCCCCACCCCCCGGGCATGTTTCCTCCAACCACCAGGGATCTTTTCCTCCGCTTCCTTCTGCCACTGGGGAGAATCTCCCCTACTCCTTTACCACCGTCCACCATCCTTTACCTTCCCCATTACCCTTCTTCTGTTGCCCTCCAACCCCTTCACCTCCCTTGTTGCCCCCTCCTCTCCCCTTTAACTCCTCCTCCTTCCCCCATACTCTCCCCTCCCAACCCCTCTCCTCAACCCCACCCCTCCCCTTCCCCACCCACTCCCCTCCCAGCCTTCCTCCCAGCCCTCCACCCCACTTCCACCCACCCTCCACGCCTCCCCCCCCACCCAGCCCCTCTGCCCCCATCACCCCCCCAGCCCCTCTCCTCCATCACCCCCAGCCCCTCTGCCCCCCATCACCCCTACCCCCCCAGCCCCTCTGCCATCACCCCCACCCCCCCAGCCCCTCTGCCATCACCCCCACCCCCCCAGCCCCTCTCCTCCCATCACCCCCACCCCCCCAGCCCCTCTGCCCCCATCACCCCCACCCCCCAGCCCCTCTGCCCCCATCACCCCCACCCCCCCCGCCCCCATCACCCCCACCCCCCCAGCCCCTCTGCCCCCATCACCCCTACCCCCCAGCCCCTCTCCTCCCATCACCCCCACCCCCCCAGCCCCTCTCCTCCCATCACCCCCACCCCCCAGCCCCTCTGCCCCCATCACCCCCACCCCCCCAGCCCCTCTGCCCCCATCACCCCCACCCCCCCCAGCCCCTCGGCCCCCATCACCCCCACCCCCCCCAGCCCCTCTGCCCCCATCACCCCCACCCCCCCAGCCCCTCTGCCCCATCACCCCCACCCCCTCTGCCCCCATCACCCCCACCCCCCCAGCCCCTCTGCCCCCATCACCCCCCCCTCCCCCTCCCCCTCCCGCTGCTCCGTGCCCTCTGCCCGTTCACCTTCACCCTGCAGCCTCGGCTCCGTTAGCGAGCGCGGCTCCGCGGGTGAGACCCCCCCGAGTCCCACACCTGCATCTTGCGGATCTGCTCCTTCTCCAGCCCCTGCACCATGGCGTCCACCGCCCGCTGTAACCGGCGCTGCTGGGACTCGGCGCCCGCCATCGCTCCACGCTGCTCCTCTCACCGAGGAGGGTGCGGCGGGGCAAGAGGGGTCGCGGTGGGAGCCCGGGTCCTCTCCGCCGCTGGCGCCCCCCCTCAGCTCCGGCGGCGGAACGTCAAGACAATCTGCTCACCTTTTGGTTCCTTCGAAGGTGAGCAGTTCTTTATTTGAGAGCCGCTGACTGTATGGGAAAGTTTTCAGAGGTTTGAGCTCTTGATGCTCGAGTAAGTTAAACCTTCCAAACTGGGATGGGTAGATTGTGATGGGAAGGGATGTGGAGCAAAAGTGGGAAATGGCGTTGAGGTCCAGTTGAGTATTGAATGGTGGGATAGGTTTGAGGGGCTGAATGGCCTCCCCAGTTCCTATACACTGCCAGTGGCATGGGATGTAAAACCAGCCTGGGCTTTTCTCCTGATTTTGATTCAGTGACCCCACTCCATCATGGTTGACAATTTAGAGACAGGTACTTAGCTATAGGTGAAGACACTCGGAACAGGCCCTTTGGCCCATCGAGTCCATGCCAACCATCAACCACCCACTTACATTAATCCTACATTAATCCTATTTTTTATTCTAAACACATTCCCATCAACTCCCCCCAGATTCAATCACTCAGCTATACACTAGAGGCAATTTACAGCGGCAAATTAACCTATCTAATTAATCTACCTAATGGCAAAGACAGTCATCGAGTCATAGAGAGATACAGCACAGAAACAGGCCTTCAGCCCACCAAGTCCATACTGACCTCTTTGCCCATCTACGCTAATTCCATTTTGCCCACATTACGACCATATTGCTGTGGGAGGAAACTGGAGCACCCGGAGGAAACAAACGTGCAAACTCCACACAGACATCGCCTGAGGCCAGGAGCGAACCTGGGTCTCTGGTGCTGTGAGGCAACGTTCTACTAGCTGCGCCACTGTGCTGATCAACAATGTTGATTCAGTGTTAATCAGTGATGAGTTTGACTTTGATATCCTTCACAGCTGGATTGCGAAAGGCTCTCATGGCTGATCCATAAAATGGCCACTGAACTATACTAAGGGAATTCTACACTGACAGAAGTGCTCAAGCCTGCCTCACCATCCAATATGATGCTGACCTATGCTGGCCTCAACTCCTCTTCTGTGCCTTTTCCCAGAACCCTCAACTGCTCTCTTTCAAATATTTTTCTATCTCCATCTTAAATCTTTCTAATGACCCAGCCTCTACCACCTTCTCGGGCAGATAATTCCAGAGATTCACCATCCTCTGAGAGAAGAAATTTTTATCCACCTCAGTTTTAAATGACTGGCCCCTTATTTTGTAACTCGGTCCCCTTGTTCCTGACTCTCCCACTAGCGAAAACATCTCAACGTCTAACAAGATGCTGGAGGAACTCAGTGGGCCAGGCAGCACCTGTGGCTGGAAATGGACAGTTGATGTTTCAGGCCAAGACCCTTCATCTGCACTGGAAGGGCACATGGCTGTGGTAGTGTGTCTGGGTGAGAATGTGGTCAAAGAGCTGGAGAGCAGCAGAAATCACAGAGGGGGTGCAGTGAGAGGGGGTCTCACAGAACTCCTGGCGAAGAGAGGAGGAAAACTTCTTCAACGTGGGCATACCTTGAAGAGACTTTGCAGTGGAGCAGCAAAATGGAGACATAAGAGACTGCAGATGCTGGAATCTGGAGCAACAAACAAGGTGCTGGAGGAATTCAGCAGGTCGAGCAGCATCTGTGGAGTGAAATCTGTGGAGGGTCAGTCAACATCTTGGACTGATGTTTCAAAGTCTAGATGATCGAAGTCCAAAATGTCAACTCCCTATTTCCCTCCAAAGAAGCTGCTCGACCCACTGAGTTCCTGCAGTATCTTGCTTATTGCTCCAGACTCTAGTATTTGCAGTCTATTGTGTCTCCATCTCAACATCCACCCTGTCCAGCCCCTTTATGAACTTATATGTTTGACTGATGAGGCCAGCATTTATTATCCATTCCTTCTCAACCTTGAGAAGGTGGTGGTGAGCTGCTTTCTTTAACTTTTTCTGCCCTTCTGGTGAATTGGATAGGGAATTCCAGGATTTAGATCCAGCGATAATGAAGGACTGGTGATATTTCTCCAAACCTGTATGGTGGGCAACTTGGTGATGTTCTGACATGCCTGCTGTCCTTGACCTTCTTGGTGGTAGAGATTGTGGGTTTGGGAGGTACTGTTGGAGTAGCCTGAGGGAGTAACTGTAGATGGTACACACTACAGCCATCGTTCACCAGTTTCCTACATCAGCACTCTTCAAAAAAATGCTTCATTGGTTGTTGACCTTGGGATGTTTCGAGGTTATGATATTTTCAGAAATGGCACTATAGAAATGCATTTGATTTTTTTATGAATAGATTACCAGTACTGTTCCAATCTCCAGAAAAGATTCTGTTGAAATAAATTCACTTGGTGTAGTTCAGAAGCTGTACACAAGGTGTCGTAAGTTGCCTTTGCAGTCTTTAACCAGAGGAAATTAGTCACCAATATTTTACTTAATAGACTTTATAAGACTCAGTCCTGCTTCCTGCTCACTCATATCTACTTCCTGACTTGCGCCATGTTCCTCAGACATGGCTTCCCATTTGTCTTGTTTCTCAAGTTAGAGATGCACAATAGATTATGAATCATGGACTCCTAAGCACTAGGACAGTTGGACAAGAGGACCCAGCAGTAGGATTGTGAAAGGCAGCTTTGGAACAGACATCAGGAACATAGAAACAGAAGGGCCTCATTCACTCCCTGTTCCAGTTATATCAAGGCTCTGATCCATCTGTCCACCTGGGCCGTAGATTGCAGCAAAATCCATCATACCCAATAAAATCTACCATTTGCAGTTTTGAAATTTGCAATTGATTCAAGTATTAACAGTTTTTTTTTCAAACCATAGAAGGAGGTAATTCAACCCATTGCCAGCCAAAAAGGGACTTAACCACTACCTGGCTCATGGTCCACTGCCATATAGGTTAGGGCTGTTCAAGAGCTCATCGAGGGACTATTTAGTTGTGGTGGGGGTTTCTATTTCCACCACCCTTTCAGGCAGTGAGTTCCTGATCCCCCCAAATCATTAAATGAAATAATATTTTCTCAAACCCCTCTCTTCCTTCCACGAAATTAACTTAAATCAATGCTCTCTGGATATTGTCCTCTCTGCTAAGGGACATAAGTAAAAATTGTTCACTCTGTCTACATCTCCTGTAATTTTATACACCTCAATTAAATCTCATTTCAGTCTTCTCTGATTCAAGGCAATCTTTCTCCTTGTTTGCCTAAGAAAGGATATATTGGCATGAAGAGAATGCAGTGAAGATTCATGAGACTGCCTTCAGAAATGGCAGGTTTGCTGTATGAGGAGAGATTGAATACACTAGACCTACATTCTCTAGAATTTAGACGATTGAGAAGAGCTCTCATGGAAAATTACAGCATTTCTTGCAGGACTCAACAGGGTAGATAACGGAAAAGATGTTTCCCTTGGTTGAGAAATCTAGAACCAGAGGTCGCAACCATAGAATAAGGAGTAGGCCATTTCGGTCAGAGATGAGGAGAAGTTCTTTGTGCAGAGGTTGGATGATCCTTGAAAATATCTACTGCACAGGGTTATGGAAGCTGAGAAACTGAGTTCATTCAAGATAGAAATTGATTATTGAATATTAAGAGACTCAAGGGATATTGGATATTCTATTTCTTATGTTCTAATTTTGTGTGAAGAAATGTTTCCTCACATTGCTCTGAATGGGCTATCTCCAGCATTAAAGTTCTGTCCTTTCTACCGGACTCTTCCAAAAAAAAAGGCATAAAAGATTCCACAATAATTTTTTTGAAAAGTACCAGGGACCTCCTGCTTGATGTTTCCCGCCAAAAACATATCACCTGATTGATACCATGTTGCTCAGCGCAGATTGATGGCTGCATTTCCTACATTACAACACTTCAGAAATTCTTCCACTAGCTGTAAATTGCTTTGGGCCATCCTGAGGCTGTGAAAGGTGCTATAGCAATGCAAGGAATACTTAGAAATCGTGAATTTAAGAGAGGAAGTTCAGGATACACTGAAACTTTAAGAGAACACCTATTTCCAGAAACAGCACTTGTAGGAAAAAATTCAAACATTTTAAAATATTGTGCTAAAGATCATTGGTGCACTCTGATCCCTCTGGAGCCCACGGGTCACAAGTATGCCAGTGGATACCACGTTCTCTTTTTATGGGGAATTCAGGCATGATCCTAACTGGAAGAGGGGCAGACAGTGGGGCTTTCCATACCCTTAATGCTTCATTGTCTGGATTGTAGATGTTGGCCAGGCCCAGGAGCAGCAATATGGAGGTTTCTTGAACCAACGACACAACTCTGCACCAGGGGGCTATAAAGGTCAGGAGCAAGAGACTGAAGTGCAGCCAGAAATTGAGCTGACCCTTCAGTAATCAAACAGCTACTGTGAGGTCAAAGTGCGGATTTGGGTGAGCATCAGGCTTTGGTGAGCAGTGATAAGGTAAGGATTGTTTTGTTCTCTTCTCTTTCTTTCTTAGTAGAATGGACTGTGAATAAAGGATATGGAAGGCAGGGCAGTGTTAAGCTGCTCCTGCAGGATGTGGGAAATCAGCAACACTTCCAATGTCCCCGGTGACTATCCCTGTGGGAAATGTGTCGGACCGCAGGAAGCAGGTGGAGCTGTGGATGGACGCGCTATGGAGCATCCGGGATGTGGAAAATGTCTTAGATAGCGAGTTGGTCACGTCACAGGTACAGAAAAAGTGGAGATGGGTGACCATCAGGAAGGACAGTAAGTGCAGGCAGATTATGTAGGAACCCCTGTAGTCATTCCCCTCCCATGGGAAAACATCAGCAACAGCCCAGTTCATGGCACCACGGAGCACTTTACTGTGCAGAACAGGAGGAACAAAACTGGAAGAGAGATAGTGTTGGGGGATTCTGTTGTGGGGGGGGGGGGCAGATAGGAGTTTCTGTGGCATAAATGAGACTCCGGGATGGTATGTTGTCTCCTGGTGCTAGGGTCAAGGATGTTTCAGAGTGGCTACAGGATATTCTAAAGAGGGAGGGTGAACATCCAGTGACTGTGGAACATGTTGGTACCAATGACATAGGTAGGAGAAGGGATGAGGTCCTGCAGCAGGAGTTTAGGGAGCTAGGTAGCCATTTAAAGAGCAGGACCTCAAAGGTTGTAATCTCTGGACTTCTGGTGCCATGAGCTAGTGAGTCAGTGTGGACCTAGTAGGCTAAATGGCCTGTTTCCATGCTGTATGAGTCCAGGACTCCAGGTTGAAACCTAGGAGGTTCTGAGGGATCTTGACTGGTTGAGCGAATGTTTCCTCTTTTGGGAGAACTTGCTAAGGGGGTCACAGAAAATCAGGGGTTGCCCTTTTCCACTGGAGATGAGGTGAAACTTTTTTTTCCCTCAGAGGGTTGTGAGTTTTTGAGACTCTTTTAAAGAGTGCTGGGCGAAGAATCTTTGAATATTTTTAAGGCAGGTTAATAGATTCTTTAAAAATTTTTTAAAAATTATTAAAAATTTTATTTACAGCATGGTAACAGGCTCTTCCGGCCCAATGAGTCCGCGCCGCCCATTTTAAACCCAATTAACCTACCCGTACGTCTTTGCAATGTGGAAGGAAACCGGAGCACCTGGAGGAAACCCACGCAAACACAGGAGAACGTACAAACTCCTTACAGAAAGCGACGGGAATTGAACCCTGATCGCTGGCGCTGTAATAGTGTCACGCTAACTGCTACTCTACTGTGCTGCCCTTGACAAGCAGAGGGGTGAAAAATGACCAAGGATAGGTGGGAATCAGATCAGCCAAAATCTTGTTAAATGGCAGTGCAGGCTTCAGGGGCTGAGTAGCCTACTCCTGTTCCTAACTCCTATGTTCGATTTTTCATAAGAGCTGCAGTCACACACACCTTTGGGCCTGAGAGCGCGTGATCCCTCTTCATGGGACCGCTCTGTGATACAGGGGTAGTTAAACAATTTCTCTGGTAGTTAAAGCTCTGATCTTAAGATCGTTAAAGGAAATTCTTTGTCCATTTTACAGGTGATGGTGGTCTGTATCCAAAGCTTTGTCTGCTAACTCAGGTGCTGAATCTGCTAAGAACATTCACCTTGCACTTCCATGAGTGAAGGGTATGTGGATCTCTCCGTTGGTTTATTTTATCGGTCAGAAAGTGCGGCATCCGTATGGTCATGGCCATTTTGTATGGGGATTCCATTCAAAACAAGGTGGGCACTGCCATTTGCTTCCCTGACCAATGGTCAGTAACTTCAGTAACACAAGGCAGAAATACAAGTTTTCACAAGGTGTCAGCACTGAGTTAACTTTCAGACAGCACACTCAAAAATCAGTTCTGGAGATTCTCAAGGCATGAGGTGGTGCAATGTATCAGACATTACAGGGATTCCAATTCTCTGTGCTGGTGTCTGTGTATCCTCAGCCTGTCAATCTGTCCACCTCCCGACTAATTTTGTTGCACACCCCATCTGCACACTGTTGGAAGTTGACCAGTTACGCACGGTTACTGTATTCTGTGTGTCCCCTAACTGATGTACCTTGGTAGCCATCGGAGTTAGCCATTTGAAATGTCTGCCAATAGCCACATTCTGGCATTCTTAAAATATTGCAATGGAGTCATAGAGTTATACAGCATGGAAACAGGCCATTCGGCCCAACTCATCCATGCCCATCTAAACTGGTCCCATTTGCTGAGTTTGGTTCATATCCCTCTAAACCTTTCCTATACACATACCTGTACCTGTCCAAGTGTCTTTTATATGTTTTAATTGTACCTGCCTCAAGCACTTCTTCTGGGAGCTCGTTCTATGTCTGCACCTCCCTCTGTGTGAAGAAGTTGCCCCTCAGGTCCCCTTTTCCCTCTCACCTTAAACCTATGCCCTCTAGTTTTTGATTCCCTTTGATTCCACATAATTAAATGATGGATTGAATGGAAGCAGTGGAATTGGAATTTCTGAATTAACCATGAGTGAACTGTAGAGATTGGAGGGATGTGGCAGTCCTTGGGTTTGGAGAAAGCTGTTGGGACCCAGTGGAGGAAGAGAATGAAGCTTCAATGCAAATAGACATGGCACGAGATCCCAGCCTCTGAGCCAAGGAGTGTGGTTAGGGAATTAGAAGGAATGGAGAGGATGACAATGTTCTGGCACCAGTTTAATGAGCAGAGAAGACTGTGAGAATGATGGATGTAATTAGAGTCATAGAGGTGTACACACTGAAACAGACCCTTCAGCCCAATCCATGCTGACCAGAGCTAGTCCCATTTGCTTGTGTTTGTCCTATATCCCTCCAGACCTTTTCTACCCATGTACCTGTCCAAATAACTTTTTGTCATTGTATTTGTACTCACCTCTACAGAATCTTCTGGCAGCTTGTTCCATAGACCCAAGTTCCCCCTCATGTCCCTTTTCAATTTTTCCCCTCTCACCTTAAACCTATGCCCTCTAGTTTTAGACTCCCTACCTATTGCCCTCATGATTTCCCTCAACTCCTATGGTCCAGGGAAGAACCCCAACCTATCAAGCCTCTCCTTGTAACTCAAGTCCTCCAGTCCCAGTGAATCTTTCCTGCACCCTTTCCAGTTTAATAACATCCTTGCTATAGCTGGGTGACCAGAACTGCACACAATACTCCAAGTGTGGGCTCACCAACAACTTGGAATTCCAACTAGGGAGACAGAATGTCTGGTGGGAGAGTTTATACAGAGCACCGAATCCACCTCAGTATACATTCACAGACAGCAGCTGCAAGGAATTATTGAGAGTGAATGTCAGAGAAGAAAATGTTAAATCACAGTGTCATTTGTGAACTTAGCAGGTAACTACTGGAATAAAAGGGTCTGTCAGCCAAGGTTTGGAACACACCTGACTGTCAATTCATAGGCTGGGTCTAACTAAGCATGATGAATCAAAAGACACAGAAGTGTTCTAAGGCACTGTTAATTTCCTGAACATTAATTCCTGAGGCTATTTGAATGTAAATTTTTGTACATCGTGTTAGTGAGCACTTGAAATCAATTGCAGTCAAGATGGACATGGAAGCATTGTCACACAAATTACATCACAGCACTCTCTTACCATGAGTCATATTGTGTTGCAAACTATGACCAGAAATGTTCCCTGGTGTGTCAGGTGTCCTCTCGCATGACTCTGATGATGGTTGCATGTTGTTTTGATTGCTTTTGTTGACGCTCACAGATATTTTTGTTCTCGTAGACTGGCATAAGTGTTTCAATTTCCTGTTCCTGATGTCTGCAAATGCCGTGTAGTCAGGCAGCAGAGTGTGCATTTACTGGCTCCATTCTTTGAAAGCATGAATAGCTGATGAGCTTCAATTTATCATTGAATGTTGCAGCACAGAAGGAGGGTATGCTTGGCAGCAAAATTCAGGGTTTGAGAGTATCATAAGGTATGAAAGCATATGGTAACATAGCACAGAGTATGGTAGGTAGGGTCTTTTAACATTGTGTAGGATAAGATATCATGGTTTAAGGCCTGGTAGCGAAGTGCAGGGTATGGTATCATTATGTAGGTCTGGTAGATAGGGTGTTTTAACATAGTGTAGGATCTGGTAGCCTAGTACAGGGTCTGGTAGCATAGTGTAGAGTCTGGTGGCATACTGTGGGGTCTGGTAACATTGTGTACTGTCTGGTAATAGTGTAGGGAATGGTAGATAGGGTCTTTTAATATATTGTAGGGTCTGGTAGCATGGTATTGTATCTGGTAATATAGAGTAGAGCATGGTAGCATTGCGTAGGCTCTGGTAGCACTGTATAGGGTCTGGTATCATTGTGCAGGGTATGATAGTGTAGTGTGGGGTCTGGTAACATAATGTAGGGTCTGGTGACAGTATAAGGTCAGGTGGCATGGTATAGGATCTGGTAGCATAGTACAGGGGGTCTGGTAGCATGGTGTAAGGACTGTTAGCATAGCGTAGAGTCAGATAACAAGTGTAGGCCATGGTAGTGTAGCGTTGGGTCTGGTAACTTAGTGTAGAGCTTGGTAGCATAGTTCTTAAGTTAATGCTCTTGAAATTGCATCATGGACTGGAGAATTTCAACTCAGTTAGTTGGCAGAGTTAAGGTGGACTCAGGCTGCTGCCTGTACTCACCTCCCACGTACCAAACTGCTGATCCCCGTATTTAACGGGGCCAGATATAGAGATCCTAAAAAGCTAACTCTCCAGTCCCAGGAGGCATCCAGCAAAGGGTAACAAAGTCTCTGTGGCAAATAAATGCAACTAAAACCCAACCCTCAAACAGCCTGATGACCATTGACAGGAGAATAGACTAGGAATGGAGGCTTACATTCTATCAAGGACTTTGTAACATTCAGACATTTAAAAACTATTAAAACAGTTTTAAATAGTATTCTAAAAAATCAAGAAAAATAAAATATTTTAAAACATTGTGGAATAATTAAAATAATAAAGTTAAGTGAAATAAGTAAAAAAAAGAGCGGAATTTATCGTTTACTAATCCCAATCTCCAGGTCAGATGAGTATGGTCTCAGCTCTGCTCAGTGGGTGTAGGTCCTGGGAACAGGTTCCCCAGTGTAAAACTCGGAATCCCAGCACAGCTGGACTCAACTCCACTTGGAGAAGAGCAACGGATTGGAGTGAATGGACCTTGGTGTCTGTCACTTTGTACACCCCAGACCCATGGTGGATCCATGTACATCCAGAACCTTGTTACTTCAGAGGTTCAGAATTTGACCCAGTAAAATAACCCAAGGTTTAAAAATAAAACTATCAAACATAAAGACATCAAGTTCTTCGAGACCTGTTAAGGAAGGAGGCCTGTCGTTCTCATTTAGTCTGGCTGGTACATGCCTCCAGATTTCTGGCTGATGTGTAACTAAAAAACTCCTTGGTTGAAAGGAATTTCTAACGGCCACTAAGCACTGGCCTTGCAAGCAACACCCAGGTCCTGCGTAAAAGTAAAAATGTCTGGTTATATCAAGCAATAGTGTACATAAAGGGATGCCAGCCATGTTATCAGATAAAATAAGAATTCACTCCCATTGCCTTTTGAAACATGTTCACAACACATCGTGGGCCAAAGGGCCTGTTCCTGTGCTGTACTGTTCTATGTTTGGATGGGAGCAGCTCCTAGGTGCAGTGTTTTAGGTTTAATCGCCCCCCTCTTCCCCTGCTGATGATTTGGATTCCATGAGAGTCAGGCAGCAAATGTCCTGAGCGCCTGTCCAAAAGCCCCATCAGACCCACCTCAAGGGGACAGTTGGCTGCAGGTTGAGGCAGAATATGAGGCGACTTAACTCTATTTGGTTCTCTAATGCAACAAACAGTGAGCTTAACAGGACTGTAAGTTAAATGATCCAGTTGAGAAACCACAGCCAATAGCCAAGCCTTGTTAATATTTTGAAAATCAAAGCACTGCAAATGCTAAAAATCAGAAGTAAAAACAGGAAATGGTGGAAACACTGAGCTGGTTGGTTAGTGTCAGTGGAAAAGAGAAACAGTAAGGCTTCAGGTCAATAACTCTTCACCAGATCAGGGAAAATGAGAGAAGAAGATAGTTTTAAGTTGCAGAGGGGGTGGATAGGACAAAGGGAATATCTCTGATAAGGTGAGACCAGGGTCGCCTGTTGATTCCAATGTTGGTGAAGCCATCTGCTGAATACATTAATGAGGGCAGTGGAGAGAGAGGAAACAAAGGGAAATGCCCAACAGATCACAATGTACCTGTGGAGAGGGAAATTCTAAGTTAATACTACAGATTAATAACCTCATATCAGAACTGGCTAGTCCTGATACAAACAAGAAAAGTGAGCTCTCTGAAGTTGTTGGATTCAATATTGAATCCCAAAGACTACAAGATACCTAGTTGGAAGATGTGTTGCAGTTCCTTAAGTTTACATTGGACCTCTTTAGAACAACCTAGGAGACCAGAGAACAATAGTTCAGTATGAGAGTAGGATGGGGAATTAAAATGGCAGGTAACTGGAAGTTCAGGGTCAATGTTATGGACTGAAAGGATTTCCTTGTTAATATTTTACTTCACTCATCCATTTTCATTGATATATTCCATACCAGCAGGTATAATTCTTTTTCAACCACCCATGAGGTGCATACCCTTGAATTCTGAATGGAGTTGGTACCTTTTGTTAGTTTGTGAATTCTCCCTGTTCATTGACAAAGGGAGGGAGTGCAAGGATACATATTAAAACTGTCAGAATATCAAATCTGGCTAATCTTTATTTCAAAATACTGTTTTGCAGCTGTGTCATACAAATTATGGAACAAGATAATTGCCTGTGGCAGAATAATAGAGCCCAATCTCACCAGCTATTATGAGTACAAGGTCTGCAGTTCAATTAATGTTATTTGCACACAGATTGGATTGCCTATTGACACTGGAGCTGCCCTGCTTGGAAGGTCCAATGAAAAATATTATTCTGCACCCAATTTTAACATGATTCAGAATAAAATTTTTTGATGCACTTCTTGGTTAATTTATTTTGAAACTGCTGATAGATTTTTGCTTATTTATTTCTGACAGCTGACAAGATCACTTCAGCTGTTCCAGATATCATTGTTACATATTACATACCGTGGCACTGCAATAAAAAAATCTCCCCACTTTGGAGCACTCATCACTATCCATGTGATTGATAATAACGTGTCCAGCCTCACTTCCATGTGAAGTTTACATATGTCTCTAGTATCATAATTGGATACTTTTACAAGTGGCATTTTCAGGAGTTTTAAGTGCTCTGTGTTCGAACTGAGGGTGACTCTCATCGAAACTTTTAATATCAGTTACACAGAATTGTCTTTTGTTTCAATATACAGGCAGCTTCTGGGTTACGTAAGGGCTCCACTCCTGAGAATTGTCTTTCAGCCAATTTCTTCATAAGTCAGAAACATCTGTTTTCTGTAGTAACCCATATCGTATCACTCTACATACACTTGCTATAATTCTTTCATTCCATTGAATAATGACCCCAACACTACCCATAATTAAACTAATGGAATATATACTGTGTCCAGTCATTAATGATTAACATGAAATATTTTACTATTCTTATTTCTAGCTTTAAAAATATATAGGAGAAATTGCATAAGGTCGATTTTCTGTAAGTCAGGTCATTCGTAACCCAGGGAGGCCCTGTACGTGCTTATTTCTAACATCATACTTTGCTTTGTTTGAATGGAGTACTGTCAGCCCATGTCACCCATTACCATTTGATGCCACTTCAGTTTGTGATTGCGTGGGGTAAGGGTATTTTGTTGCCAGACATATCCTATTACCCGGGTATATGGATGATATGCATGAAGAAAAAGCTTGCACTTAAAGCACTTCAGGACACCCCAAAAATAATGAAGTACCTAGAAGTGTAATCATTGTTGTAGGAATCTATCTTGTCAATGGGAGTTTGGTCAACATCACTGATAGGATGTTGGACCACTTGTTTGGGTATCCTCACTGATACCTCTGGTTCTTTTGTTGCGTGGCCTCTGTTTATCCTTCCATCAGCCACTGGAAGCATTTACTGCATCGAACTCCCCATGATTTTAAACACCTCTATCAAATCTCCACTTAGCCTTCTAAGCACTGAACAGCTACCCACCTTCTCCAGTCTACCCTCGTCCCTCTGCTCCTTGGACCCATTCTAGTGCTCTTCTGTGCTCCCTCCAAAGTTCTGCCCAAACTGCGGTGCTCAGAATTGGATACAACAAGCTAACTGGGACCAAATTAAGTCATCTTGCTTTAAATTGGATTGTGGCACAGATCTAGCAATGGAGGCTGGAAGAGATATGAATTGGGTAAGAATTCCAGAGAAAGCTGAACATGGCGGCAGTTTGTGTCTGGCTTTTGGACCCTGTGCAAGCCCATTGGGACTAGCGAACTGGATGACTCCATGCCAAAGGCACAACTGCTCCCACAGTGAACAAAAGAAATAGGAACTTTCAATATGATCATGGCTGATCTGTCCCAGACCTGAAGCCATGTAGTTAAGCATCTCAATGCTGCTTATGGATGAAGAAGGAATCTCCAGGAATTAATAGAAAATTGGGAAAGTTTGTAATATGGTCAATTTAAGTGTCATATGAATTAGAAAGGAATGATTGGAAAATAGGCCAATAGTGGAGGTAGTTTAAAGGTCACGTTAGAAGAAATGGGGCAGTACCTAGATTAGAGAAATGTTTATATTGCAAGACATAGCTCGCTGGAGCAGAGATAAACAAATGGAGGTTGGGATGTAGGTTCAGTGCCGGAAAGCTGATCATCAGATAGGTAGAGTCATGACAGAAGTACAAGACCATAAATTAGAGCACCCAATTGCAGAGAGAATGGGGGAAATGGCTGTCTTGAATAAGGCTTTGAACACATCCTTGAATATTTTCCTTTGGCGGTCTGATAATATTTTCCCACAACACACAGAAGCTCTCACTACAGAGTTGTTCACAGTTAATAGTTATAATGTACTAAAGGTACATTAACCGAAGGTGTCACCTGTCCACTCATTGAGGACATCAAGCTGCTCTCTGGTGATAGAGATCACTGCTAGATCAGGATAAGACTGCAGAGTGGCATCAGAACAAGTGACAAGGAGACATAACCTTAAAACAAGAGCCAGGACATTCAAGGGATTATATCAGGAAGCACTTCTTGGACAGCTGGAAGGTTGAACCATGTTCTTGAGGTGGGGGAGCAGTGAGACCATTCAAAAACAATGATGAGCGTTTTAGAACAAGCCACTGATTAGCTGTGTCCAGCATAGGTCAACGAGCACTGCAGTGATGGGAAACAGGACATGGCCTGAGTTCCCACCAGAGATTTTCATGAATTATAATGCAGAGAATGGGAACCTGACTGGAAGCCACTGGATTAGTCAAGCATGAAAGTAACTTTTCCAACTAATTTTTGACCACTAATTTCTCCCTTTGTCCTTTCCCGAAAGCCCTGATTGATGCAGGGCATAAACACACTGAAGCTCATTATTGCCCGATATTTGCTGCCCAGGAATTTGCCAATTTGATGATCCCTATCTGAGACCAGACTATGTGATCTTAGTGTGCTTCACACCTCACTCGCACGGGTGTGCCCTCACCTCCACTTTTCACGAGCGTGGGGGTAACTGAACAGGGTTCAAGATCACTGATCTGTTTCTGCACTGGGACACTAAACCAATTGTAACTATTCTGACACCTGCTTAGCTAAGGCTAGCTATTTTCGCAGCTACCATTGGGCAGGAGGTACAGAAGCCTGAAGTCCCACACCACCAGGTTCGAGATCAACTACTTCCCTTCAACCATTTAGTTTTTGAACCAACCAGCAAAATCCTAATCACTGCAGTTTAGCAACACTGTGATCACTTTGGATCACTTTGCCCTAAAATGGACCATTTTTATTTTGTTCTAATTGTGTTCTTTCTTGTAAAAATTATGTATAATTTATGTTTAATTTATGATTTTCTTGTGAATTCTGCTCATCTGATGCTATGTGCCTGTGACGCTGCTGCAAGTAAGTTTTTCATTGCACCTGTGCACACATGGACTTGTGCATCTGACAATAAATGCGATTTGACTTGACTATTCCTGACCAATGAGTATATACTTCTCTGTAGCTGTAGACTGACCACATGTTTGAGCAGAACATAAGTCAACTGTTAATGACAGAGGTCGCCAATGGGAAATTGTACCTAAAACCCAAAGCTCGGAAACTTTCCACAAAAGTTTTCAAATAACTGAAAGATAATTTGTTCAAAGGTTGATGCGTCACTTGATATCTATACATCAAAGTGGTGAACTCCTGGTGAATCTCTGCAGATAGCAGATAGCTGAATTTTGTTTAACCTACTGTGGCAGCTTCCTTCACCATCATTTTCACAGGACAGAAATATTGTAATTAAGCCTTAATTTAGTCTTATAATAACTATCATACAAAAGATTGCTTTGGAAATCTCCATGGTAACAAATGGATAATTGTTGTAAAGTAGCAAACGTTTTAGCACCCTTCAGCCACTGTTGGTAAGTAAAAGAGTGATGAATTACTGTTATTTATTCAAAGCTATCTGGCAATTGTAATTCACGTTTGTACTGCCTGTTATTTAGATTAATACCTGCAGCTTTAGACTATAAATGCTACACTCCAATAATTGTCCCAGAACTGAAGAGGCTCTGTTGATTCCATCTGCCAGCCTATGAGAATCAAATATATGAATTGATTATTTTGCTTGCATCACAAAAAAATAATAAAGGGAGATGTAGTAGAGCTGTTAAAACTACAGTGTGTTTTGGTATAATAAATAGGGATAAGTTCTTTCTGATGGTACAATAGCCATTTCCCAGAAGACAGATTTAGGGCAATTAACAGAGGAGGCAAAGGGAGAGAAGGCAAATTGTTTTGAACGCAGTGAGCTGTTGTAATCCCAATTATCTGAAGATGTGGTAGAAGCAGATTTATTTGGAGATTTCAAGAGGGAGCTGGATAAATCCTTGGTGGAAAATTTCAGGTCCATGGGGAACCAGCAGGGGAAGTAGGACTAAATGAAGAGCTCTTAAAGATCTGGCACAAGGGACGTGATGGGCAGATGGTTTCTTTCTGGGTTGTACAATTTTCATAATATTATACCCATTACAGAAAACTATAAGAAATTGGGAGCAGGAATTGTCCATCCAGCCCTTCGAGCCTTCTCCACCATTCAACAAGGTCATGGCTGATCTTCTACCTCTGCTCCATTTTCCTGCATTATCCCTCTATCCCTTGATATATAGAAATCCATCAATCTGTTTTGAATGAGCTCCAGCCTCCACACTCCTCCAGGGGAGAGAATTCCAAAGATTCCCTACCCTCTGAGTGAAGTCTTAATTGGCCCACTGCTTATTCTGAAATGTGACTTCTCATTCTGAACTCCTCGGCCAGGGGAAACATCCTGCACACTCTATCAAGTCCTGTATCAAAGAGGTCACCTCTTATTCGTCTGATCTCTAAAGAACAGAGACCTAGCCTGCTCAATCTCTGCTCCTGTAACAAACCCTCTATCCCAGCCTGGTGAATCTTTGTTGCACTCCTTGTATGGCAAGTAAAATAGTGCAGTGGAACAATTTAATCAGGATGATAAGCATGTATTTGCTGGGTGCACATTGAAGATCAAACCGCTTTCTTTGCAAACCAATTCATATTAATATATCTGACTTTTAATATCACTTTAAGAATGTTGTGAAATGACTACATTCTCCACCTAGTCAATCAATAATCAGTGCCTGAAAACGGAATCAAAGAGAACATGTTAAAAATGAGTTGTAAAGCAAGTGCAGAAAAGTCAGAGAAAGATGCTTATCTCCATGAATCCCAGTCTGAATTCATGTACGTACAAACTGGTATGTAGGTTCCAATGCACAGGATTGCAAGAAGCTGCAGAGGGTTGTAGACTTAGCCAGCTCCATCACGGGCACAACCCTCCCCACCATCAAGGACATCTTCAAAAGACAGTGTCTCATGAAGGCGGCATCCAACACTAAGGACCCTCACCACCCGGGACATGCCCTCTTCTCATTACTACCATTGGGGAGGAGGTACAGGAGCCTGAAGACCCACACTCAACAACTCAGGAACAGCTTCTTCCCCTCCGCCATCAGATTTCTGAACGGTCCATGAACCCATGAACACTCCCTCATTATTCCTTTTTATGTACTATTTATTTATTTTGTAATTTATAGTAATTTTATGTCTTTGCACTGTACTGCTGCTGCAAAACAAGAATTGTCATGACATACAAGTCAGTGATAATAAACCTGATTCTAATTACACATGCACATCATGTATGCTTGCCCACATACCCAAGTGGGCAAACACATACCTGTACATGTTACACATGCATGTATATATGCACCCATCTAGGTAAATCCAGGTCATGCACAAAGATTCACTGACTGCAAGTTTGAAGTTAGCATACCTTAAAATATCAAATGCAATGCACTCGTATCAAGTGCATGAGATATACCATTTTACAAAGTTAGTCCTGAGGGCTGTAATTGGAAGCAATGCCTAGGAACAGTACAGTTCTACCTATCCTGTGGATTTATTTTCAGAAAGGAAAAATATTGTAAACTTGCCCAACCTACGCCAGATTGTATGATCGATTGGTGTAATATCATGGAATTTAAGAAACTGAAGCCTGGATTAATAACCCAGAGATAATTCACATCTAACCATGGCATCCGGGGATACTCAGTTAATTAAATAAAAATATATACAGGCCAGCGCATCACGGACACCAGCCTCCCCTCCTTGGACTCTTAATCAGCATAATCAAAGACCCCACCAACCTGGGACATTCTCTCTTCTCTCCTCTTCCATCAGGTAGAAGATACAAGAGCCTGAGGGCATGTACCTCAGGACTTAAGAACAGCTTCTACCCCACTGTGATAAGACTATTGAACAGTTCCCTTATACGATAAGATGGACTCTGACCTCACGATCTACCTTGTTGTGACCTTGCACCTTGTTGCACTGCACTTTCTCTGTAGCTGTGACACTTTACTCTGTACTATTATTGTTTTTACCTGTACTACCTCAATGCCCTCTGTACTAACCCAATGTAACTGCACTGTGTAATGAATTGACCTGTACGATCGGTATGCAAGACAAGTTTTTCACTGTACCTCGGTTAATACCCATATATCTGGGATTAAAAAGCTGGTCTGCAACGACGACCATGAAGGCACTATATTATAGAAACTTAGTTCGATCATAGATTCATACAGCGTGGAAACTGGCCCTTCAGCTCAGCTCGTCCATGCTGACCAAGATGCCTGTCTATGCAAATCCCATTTGCAAGCATTTAGCACAATCCCTCTCAACCTTTTCTATCCATGAACCTGTCCAAATGTCTTAAACGTTCTAATTGTACCTGCCTCTACCACCTCCACTGGTAGCTCATTCCATATACCCATCACTCTCTGTGTAAAAAACCTGCCCCTCAGACCCTCCTTAAATCTTTCCCCCCTCATCTTAAACCTACGCCCTCTAGTCTTAGATTCCCCTACCCTGGGAAAAAGACTGTGGCCATCCATGCTATCAGTTATATTGGGATCATTAATGTCTTTCAAGGAAATCTGCTCATTCAATGAAATCCTGAAAGTGGTCGTCTCCTTGCCTTCTTGTTCAAGGTAGATTTGGGATGGGGGATAAACGTTGACCCTGCCAATGAGACTATAACCCATAAATGAACAAATAAAAAAAACCTCAGGATGAAGAGAGAAGAATTTAACAAAAATTCTGTTGTTTGGTTTGTGGTATTTCAGTTCTGTAGCTGAGAGATTGAAATGCCAAAGTAAATGAAACTCTGTGTCTCCGTTGATAGGAACTTGCAAGTCAGAGTGGGTGGATTTTATTTATCTTTAATCTATGTTTAAATCTGGGCTCTGTTGGATAATCTCTGTCTGGGCATTGATAGGGGGTAAATTGGATCGAGATTCGGTTATTGATTATTGCCCTGTGACTGATACAGATACTGGAAAACACACACACTTACCCGGGGAAAGGGGCCATGAAGCCTTCCGTTGCGGAACAGCTTTGTAACTGGCAGCATACTGAAGAGGTGTTGATGGCTGCGGAGAGACGAGAGGAGAAATTTGATCATCTCCAGCAAAGCAACAACGACCAAACAAGTGCAACTAATCAAATGTCTGCAGTTTGTTTTAAAATCCTTGCCTCCTGCTGATTTGAGTTATCCACTGACGACAAAAACAGTAAAAATATAACAAGTTTGACACTAAATCACTATAATTACTGTTAATTCCATACAGCTGTGCTTTTGTTCTCTGCAGCAGAAGTCTGACTAATAAAATGGGCAGTCACAATTTCAATCAGGAATTGGATTGATACTTGACGGAAATACTTGCGGGGCCACATGATAGATCAGGGGGATGGGACTGGCTGGATTGCTCATCAGAGATTTAGCACAGACTCTGGGCTGAATGGCCTCTGGTGTCACAATAATGTGCTGCAAGTGGACTGTAGGTTTCTCATTGTCAGGGTGGAACTGTGATCTGATTCAGTAAATCTCTTTCTTAGCAAGAAGTACATTGAAGCTGAACTGGATACAATGTTTGCAGTCGTTGGGTTCAGTACTGGTTGTGGTGAAATATCAGCCAGATTGTAATGTTGTGGAGAGGTAGATAGGGACTTCAGGCTGGGCTGTGATAATTGCCTCTGAGTAAAACAATAAATGAAGAATGGCGACATTTCCCAGGCAACGTCTTACTGTTAGCATTTCAAACCTGTGTCAGGGTCAGCCCATGTGCTCGAACAAGGCAGGGAAGATGAGAAGGCTTGAATATTATTGTCCCAATAAGCTTTAGTAAGAGTAAGCATTTAACAAATACACAGCATTAAATGACATATGTTCATTAAAAGTGTATTAAATGCTTCTACATTATTTATAAATTAACATCCCAAAAATAATATGCATTAAGTATTTCTGGCATATAAACTAACATGCCCATATACCATAATTATTAAATATTCCTGGTCTATACACTACACGCATTAAATATTTTCAATGTACAAATGAACATGCCTATGTCATGTCTGCATTAGATATTTCTGATTTATAACTTAATACCTGTATATTACATACATTAAACATGGCTACATATTTCTATTCATTAAATATCACAATGTATTCTAAACATTAATATATTGCAATATAAATATCATTTTGAGAAATATTCTGTAAATAACTACATTAAATATTGTAAATATTACATTAAACATTACAACATATCAATTAGATATTGTAATGTATTATAGACTGCATTTTCCAGCAATAATAGAGATCTATTGTGGGGGCATTTTGTAACCTCTTCTGCTGGCTGGATGTTGCTTTGCACTGGAGATAACATTGTTTGCAGTTCCCACTCTTTTTCTGCCCCGCTGATACCTTTAGCTAATGGTGGGACTGTCAGCCTGACTCAGTCTGGTTCCTTGTGGTTCTAGGATAATCCAGGATCACCGGGCCATCGCATGGCATGGTGGGGTTAGAGTGTCCAATGTGCACGCTCTGTGTAATAGCAGCTATTGAACAAGAGGTGCAAGACCCTCAGTGCCATCTGAAGTATTGTGGGTCAGAACTGCTTCACTGGACCACAGTAGAGTTTGGATTACAGCTGACCTGGGCAGTCAAATCCCTCTTTTCCACATTACTGATCTCCACTCTCCATTTCCTCACTCTCTGCTTGGGCTTGAAGAGCAGTCTTGGGTTGTCAACTCTCTGGATCCTTTTACATGAAACCCATCAGGATTGACCAGACCTGCTAATCCTGGTCACTCTCTCCACATGTTCCATTGACTCTCCCGCAATGTCACCCACTCTTTTGAAAAGCATCAGAAAATATTAAGCAAATAAAATTAAATGTAACATGCAGTGACAAGCCCAACA
The DNA here is from genome assembly GCF_009764475.1 of Pristis pectinata. Lineage (NCBI taxonomy): Eukaryota > Metazoa > Chordata > Chondrichthyes > Rhinopristiformes > Pristidae > Pristis > Pristis pectinata. Next base: position 4,102,691 of record NC_067433.1, read on the forward strand.
ATTCAAGACACTCATGGGCTATTTCCATAAAGAACTCTGTCCAGTCTGATTTATCTCCTTATCATGTAGTCCAACCTGACCACCACCCTACGGGAAGCAAGGTATCATGGTGTAGTGGTTATATTGCTTGCCTGGTCAATTGATTTGGTAGTGTGAGTTCAGAACCCACCACCACATCTGCTAGGGAATTTAGATTCAAAAATTAAAATCGCAAAGTCCTGTGCAGAGATGTAATTTGGCTGATATAACTTTAGACCCACCAATTATACCAGCCTGCCCAATTTCTACCATGCACCTCCCTACCACTTTTACGTTCCTGACTTCCATTCCTGATCTCTTGCTTTCGCCCTGAGCCTGTCCCGGTCTGGGTGAGTAAGCTGTTTATCACCTTGTAGACAGTGCTTATGAGCCCTAACATACCCTGAAATATTTGGATTTCCCACTGTCTTTTATGTTGTTCTGAGACTATTTGCCATTCTTAACTGGAGTTAGTCAGCCATGAGACATTACAAGCACATCCCTCCCCACCATCGGAGGTCTACAGGAGGTGCTGCCTCAAGAAGGCAACATCCATCATCAAAGATCCCCACCATCCTGGCCGTGCCATCTTCTCACAGCTACCATCAGGCAGGAGGTACAGAAGCTTGAAGTCCCACACCACCAGGTTCAAGAACAGCTACTTCCCCTCAACCATTTGGTTCTTGAACCAACCGGCACAACCCTAATCACTACAGTATAGCAACACTATGAGCACTTTGCACTACAATGGACTTTGTTTCTAATTGTGTTCTTTCTTGTAAAGATTGTGCATAATTTATGTTTAATTTGTGTTTTTCTTGTGAATTCTGCTCATCTGATGCTATGTGCCTGTGATGCTGCTGGAAGTAAGTTTTTCATTGCACCTGTGCATACGTGTACTTGTGCACATGACAATAAACTCGACTTTGACTTTGACTTTGTTCTTGCCTCTGAGCTCAAGTTCCACTTATCCTGGAAGGCGTTGACCTTCCTGAGCATTACTGAAGCTGCAGTCGTCCAGGCAAATGGAGACTACTCCATCACAGTCCTATCTTTGGGGAGCCAGGATGTGAATCACTTGCCACAGAATACTCAGCCTCTCGCTGCCCTTGAGGCCATGATATTTATGTAGCTGGCCTGGTTATGTTCACGGTGGGGGATTGACTCATGGTAATGCTGTTGAGAGTTGATGGAGGATGGTTATGCTCTCTCTGGTTGGAGTTAGTGTATAGTGTGGTACTTGTATAGTGTGGATGTTCCTTGCCACTTTTCAGCCCAGACCTTACATATTTATTACAATACAGAATGAGGCTATTTAGTCCATGGTGGTTGCCAACAGAACAATCCCTCCAGTCTCATTGTCCTCCTTATTTACCTGTAGCCTTGCAGCTTATTCACTCCCACACACCCATCAACTCCCCTTTGATTCATTTTGCCTCTTCCCTACACTAAGGGTTGCTTTACCATAGCCATTTAAGTTACCAGCTCATCTTTGGGGTGTGGGAGGAAACCCACGTTGTCAAGGGAGAGCGTGCAAACTCCACGCAGACAGCACCCATGGTCAGGATCGGACCCAAGTCTCAGGAGCTGTGAACTGTTTTCCAGTTGCTGTATGCAGGCAGGATCTGTGAGTGGAACCGAACACTGTGCAAGCATCAATAAATCCCTAACATTGATCCTATGAATAAGGGGAGGCCTTTGATGAAGGAGTACTCTAGAATGGTAGTGTGATGAATGGCTTCAGTTTCACAGAGAGAATAGAAAAATTAGGGCTGTCCTCCATAGAACAGAGGTTAAGCTGGGATATAATCAAGGTGCCCCAGATCTTTTTGTGAAGTAAATTAGGAGAAACCATTTCCTGCAGTTTGGTATTTAGAGGACACAAATATACAGTAAAGCTGCTCGATGGTAGCTGCGAGAAGATGGCATGGCCTGGACAAGGGCAGCTTCAGTAACGCTCAAGAAGGTCAACACCTTCCAGGATAAGTGGAACTTGAGCTCAGATGTAAGAACAATGTCTCATGGCTGACCAACTCCAGTTAAGAAGGTCTCAGAACAACATAAAAGACAAGGAAAAGTCCAAATATTCCAGGGTATTTTATGTTACACGGTGTGCTTTTGTAGTCTAGAGCAATAAAAGCTTTCAAAAGTGACTTTGACGATATGGAAGTAGTTACGTGGTTACGGAGAACTGAACACTCCTATCAAAACCAGCTAGCACAAAGGAGATGGGCAAAGTGACCTCCTTCCATGCTGTTTCATCCTGTGATCCTTTGTGTCAGTACTGAGTGGAAAGCAGCAAACGTTCTGTCGATAAACAGCTGAACAAACATCCAGTTTAATTGATCCTAGTTTTTTATCTCATTGTTTTGATGGCCATTTAGTCCCAGAGATACATATTACATCTCAGACAAATGCAAACATTGATTTTGTCATATTTGTTGCTTTATTAATTTTTTTGTCTGTTTCCGTATTGCTAATTTTTCTGTTATTATTTTTCTATTTCAGTTTGCCCACACGTGATTAGTAGACGTGCTCCCAGCGTGAATACTAAAGAGTCCAGTCCTCCTGGCTGTTCTCTAGTTGCTTTGATCAGGTTCTCTGTGAACAGAACTGGGAACAACATTTCAGCTGTGTAATGACTTTAAAATTCATTGCAATTTATCTTTTTAATTTTTTTTTGATGCTTTCTATCTTTAATGCAGATTTCTCTCCCTCACTCTACCACTACTGCTTTGCTCTACTTGAGGGCCTCTTTGCTTCAGACACTATTTCCTTTGCATGAATGTTAAAAGGATATTAGAAATCTGAAATACAAATTGAAGCTGCTGCAAATATCCAACAGAATAGTGCACATCTTGAAAAAGGTAAGAGTTGCAATTCTGTAATGCCTTTCATGACTTCAGGATGTCCAAGAGAACTTTACACCCAATAAGATAGTTCTGAAATGCGGTGACACAAGAGATTGCAGATGCTGGATCTGGAGCAACAAGCGATCTGCTGGAGGAACTCAGCGTCTGTGGGGGAAAAGGAATTGTCAACGTTTTGGGTCGAAACCCTGCATCACACAAAGCGTCAACGATTCCTTTCCTCCCACAGATGCTGTCCGATCTGCTGAGTTCCTCCAGCAGGCTGTTTGTTACTTCTGAAGTGTGGATGGGGACATAGGAAACAGGAGCAGGAATGGGCCATACAGTCTCTGCTTTCATTCAGCAAGGTCTTCTGATCTGGTCTTGGTCTCAGCTCCACATTCCTGCCTGCTCCCCATTATCCTTAACTCCCCAGTAAACTAAAAATCTATTGATCTTGTCCTTGATATTCAATGACATGGCTTCCACAACTCTCTATGGTAGAGAATTCCAAAGATTAATGATCCTTACAGAGAAGGAAATCTTCCTAATCATCAGCTTAAATGGATGACCTCTTATTCTGAAACTAAGGCCCAGTGTTGGATATCCCCTTAAGATCTGTGCCTTTATCATGCTCTATATAGTCTCTCCTTATTTCCTTGCTATAAACACAAAAGAAGCAAAGCAATCCTATCCTTATTTCTTGTAGCCCGACATCTTATTCTCCCACACATGCCCATCGACTCCCCTTGGTTTCCTTTTGCTGCTTATGCACACCGAGGGGTAATTAGGTAGTCAGTTAATCTATCAGCACGTCTTTGGGAGATGAGGGGAAACCGGAGCGCCTGGCGGAAACTCGCACGGTCACAGGGAGAACATACAAACTCCCCACAGACAGCACTGGAGGTCAGGGTTGAACCTGGGTCCCTGTTGTAATGAGGGAGCAGCACTAACTGCTGTGCCACTGTGCTGGCCCAATCCTCTGTTAAATGTCTGTCACTTCACACTTCTCTACATTAAATTCTATCTGCCACTTTTCAGGCCACTTAACCATCTTATCAACGTCTGCTTACGATCTTGGGGATTTGGAACTCCAAGCCTGAAAGCGTGATGGAGTCAGAACCCACATTTAACAGCACCTGAGAAGCTTCGCCCTCCCAAGATTATTGGCCTGGAGCTAAGGAAGTGCGATTAACCTGATTCGTGTTTGATTTTTCAGTGTTCTCCAAGGGTCAGTGCTGGGACCACTGGCTTTGTTGAAGCATTTCACTGACGTAGACCTGGATATGAAGTGTCAAACTTCCAAATTTACAGATGACACAAATATTGGGTGGTAAGCAGTGAGGAGGACAGTAATCGCCCGCAAGAAGACTTAAATAGGCTGGCTGAATAGGTTGTTAGATGACGGATGAAATTTAGTGGAGAGGAGTGTGAAGTGATGCACTTTGGTAGAAGGAATAAGGAGAGAAAATATCTACCAGACGCACAGTTCTAAAGCGTGTGGTGGGAAAGGGGGACATGGGTGTACACGTATGTAAATCCTTGAGAGTAGCAGGGCAGCTGAGAGCTGTTTGGTTACAGAAGTTCAGAGTTTCAAGGCTGGGAGATTATGTTGAACTGTACAAAGAACTGGTTTGGTCACAACTGCATCCAGTTGTGGTCACCACATTTTAGGAAGAATGTCAAGGTTCTGGTTTCAGAGGCAAGTTATCATTGACTCATTCACTGAAGCATGTGAGAAGATGACTCAACATACACAGAGCAAAGGTTCTCTACTAACTTGCTCCCACTGATTAAGTGGTCTACTTCTGTGTCATAAATGTTTATGATTCAGCCCTAAGGTGAACCAGAAGTAAAATCTGAAAAAATGCCTATAATGTAGGAAACATTGCAATTGACTTGCACACAGCAAAACTCTACAATGAGTAATGAGAATTATTATTGGTGATCTTGGTTAAGGGATGAATATTGGCCATGACACTGGGTAGAACCTCCCTCCTTTTCTTCAAAATACTGTTGTGTGATCTTTTGCAACTATCTGGGAAATCGAGTTAGCCTCTCATCCACTCAGAGCTGCATTGGATTCTACACCTGAGTCTCTGGAGTGAGACTTGAACCCATAACCATCTAGTCCAGAGACAAGTTATCCTGCTTGTGGTTCTCATGAGGTTCATTTGGTTAAGCTACTGAAGGAAGGCTGAGCCTGAGGAAGTGAGGATGTAGGGGAAACACTCAAACCCAAAAATCACCAGTAATTATATATTCTTGATAATTTATTAGTGCATTTAAAATCTCAGCATTCTGATTTCATCTTGCATCTCTTTCCAAACAAGTTGCTTCAATGCTCCAATCCCAAATACCGATCATTGAATAAGTGTATTTTTGCCCCTTCAGGCTCAAATGAAAATACAACAAAAATTACTTTTCCTTGGTCAGAATAGAGCTATAGAACAATGCTTACCCACAGTAACTTTTGTTCATGTCACTGATGTAAGTGCTTGCTTTGAAAATGATAACAAAAGCGCTCTACTTTCGGGGGACTGTTGAGTGATGCTGATAGTCCCTTGAGGAAGACGAGAGCCCATGTTAACGACATTCACCTCTCCTCTTTCCCACACAGATAATTGGTTTTAAACAGTTGGCACACAGGGGGAAAGGAAAAGAGTTTCATTTAAAAGCAGAGATGAAATAATTCTACGTCAAGACCAAAGTAAGATATAATAACGAAAAAGCAAGACATATTATCCCACTTTGCTTTTCAGATTTGCATTTAGATTTCACTAACTCTTTTGTCAATTTTTTAGCACATCCATTACCCCCATCAAACGTTTGAAAGTTGTACATAGCCCATATTTTCAAACATATTGTTTTGCTCCAAGATGTATACAATGCTAAAGTTTTCTTTGAGGGAATCACTTCTGAAACTAGAGGATAGGTGCCAATGCACTACTGGCTCTATGTGGGCATCACAGTGCAGCCACACTGAGCTATAAAGCCCTCCAAATCTGAACTTAGCCAAGGAATGAAAAATTACCTTCAATACATCTCACAGCTCTTCAACCACGTGAAGCAACATGTCACACATGCAAGAATGCACTGTGCCAGCGATCGGGGTTTGATTCCCGTCGCTGTCTGTAAGGAGTTTGTACGTTCTCCCCGTGTCTGTGTGGGTTTCCTCCGGGTGCTCCGGTTTCCTCCCGCATTTCAAAGACGTACGGGTAGGTTAATTTGGGTTTAAGAATGGGCAGCGCGGACTCGTTGGGCCGGAAGGGCCTGTTACCACGCTGTAAATAAAATTTAAAAAAAATTTAATTTAAAATGGAAAATATTTCTCTTCTAGCAGGTGAGGAAATGTGTACAACCTTGAGGAGGAATGCTGGGTGCAATGGGGAACAGGGTTTAGACACTTTGTCCACCGGCACAAATTGCTTCTTACAGTTCTAAAACAATTCCTAATTCTGGTCCCCAAACGCAGCCTCACTCACAAGCTCTGTTTGACTCACCTCAACACTCTTCCTATGGTTGTCGCTTGCACCGTACCCTTACTCTTCTTGCTTCAGCATTGCAGGTTCCCTGCAGCAAGATCCACCTGGTCCTGGCCCGATCTCCTTGCCAGGAAGAAGAGAAGGAAAGCTGAGAGGAAGAAACCACTTCATCAATTGGTTAGGCTGCACTTGGAGTTCTGGTGCACAGTTCTGGTCACCACACTATATGAAGGATGTGATTGTGCTGGAGAGAGTGCAAAGGAGGTTCACCAGGATGTTGCCTGGATTGGAAACTCTAGTTATGGGGAGAGATTTGACAGGCTCGGCTTGTTTTCCCAGGAGTGACAGAGACTGACGGGTGACCTGATAGAGGTATATAAAACTATGAGAGGCATAGATAAGGTAGATAGTCAGAATCTTTTCCCCATGGTAGGAGTATAAAATAACAAGAAGGAATAGGTTTAAGGTGAAAAGAAGGAGATTTAAACACAGAAAGTAGTTGATATCTGGAACATGCTCCCAGAGGAGGTGATTGAATCAGATACAATTACTACATTTAAGAGGCATTTACACAGACACTTAAATAAACAAGGCGGAGAGGGATATGGTCCTAATGTGGACACATGGGATTGGTGTAGATGGACAAAACAGTTGGTAAAGAACATTTCTGTGCTATATGACTCTGTGGCTCTCTTTGACTACAAGGACCGCATTCCTCTTTCTACCTATGTTGTACAAATATGGCCATGACCTCTGTTCATTGCTGGGTAATGGGCTGTTGACTGTCGGTCTAGAAATTCTGTCATATTTCGACATTCCTGTTTTGGAGCACAAGATGTTTGGGATAGTGTCTGCCCTCAGTGAGCAGAGGGCTACAGAGACCTATCTTATCTAAAGCAACACATGAATTGTGAGATGTGACACATCCAGGTTACGTGCTTCTGTGACGTTGATTGTGGTAAGTGGTGGTGTCTGATGCTTTCCATGAGTCTTCAAATTCTTGTGACTGCTCCCCTGGTAGATGACAGCTTCCTCATGCATCCATCTTGAGCAATGGTTACAGGAGTGACACTCTTTGTAGGCCTTCAGTGGAAAGCACACCTCACCTTCCAGCACCCAGTGTCACCTTGCCAAGCATCATGTCTTCCATTCCCCACCCAAATTGAGGGGGAGCGGGTCCCCTAACTGATCCTGTGACTAAACTCTCCCTATCTCCTGGTGATGATTCGTCTAAGATGGAGCAGGTCACATTTCTTTTTGGTGAAGTCAGAGCATTTTGAGAATAAACCTGGTTGCAGTCTGACAAAGTGTCTTGGAAGCTCTTCATGTGCCTTCAGCAGGAGGGGATGGCGTTAAATTTCACTGGCAAGTCCGGAGCAATGAACAATCAGCTGGAGGAACTCAGTAGGTTGAGCAGCATCCGTGGAAAGAAAGGAATTGTCGACATTTCAGGTCAAAACCCTGCGTCAGGACTGAGAGTGGAGAGGTGAGATGTGTCTCCAAAGATGTCTGGTGGATCAAGAGCAATTGTTAATATCCATCAGCCAACAAGCACTGTGCAGCCTCTCTAGTAAATGCAGACAGGCATTTAAACTCTCAGTCATTCCTCTAATAAACATTCAGGTTACTGTTGCTTGCCTGCATCCATTTTGCAACTCAAGACCTCCTCTTAGCACTTCAGAGGTTCTGTAGTCTATAAGTTATCAGGGGGAAAATCACCCTATTTATTCCTCTGTTCTAAAAAAGAAAGATGTTTTTTTCTTAGCATTTATATTCCCTCTTAGCAGGAAGTATCTTTGTGAACTGAGGGTCTGAATAACTGTTCTATAACAGAACCCAGCAACCCTTATTAACGGCTTTCATGTTCTATACTTGTTGGATGAAACACTGTATTCCGCTGCTTTTTATACAACCTAGCCTTTAATATCCTGTCCATATTTTCCCCAAACCCCTCTGCTTCCTCACTTTATATCAGTCCACTTCTGTTACTTTTACAAAACTAACAGCCACATTTTAGCATTAGTATTCTCTTTTAGTTTTCTAATTAGTTAACTCCCCTCCCCTCCCCTCCCCATCTCAGCTCCTGTTGCAGAGTTTGATTGTGAAGCACTCTGGGACATTCCACTTTTTCAAGGGTGCTATATAAAAGTAAGTTGTTGCTGTTGTAGGCAATGATTGAGCAGTAGAGTTGCCAAGGCTCCGTTCAACTCTGAGGTCATGGAGATAAGGCAGCAGAGTAAATGGTGTCTCATCCTCAGTATTCAAGTGCTCTCAGTTCAACGGATATTTCAAATATTTTTATATCATTGCTTCAGAATTATTATTTCAAACTTTTCCTCCTCCTTTGGTGAACGTGATGAATCATCTTACACGTTGTTCCAGAGGAATAATAGATTTGATCTTTCCAGCTGTACGTTGAATAAAGAAACCTCTTGCGCAAGCAGCAACCTGTACTTATCATGTCTAACCTCTTGTCTGGTTATGTTTGCAGAGCCCATTGAAAGGTCCTTGTGATGTTGCAAGGATACTGAGTTTTTCTTCTCTTGTCCGTCTCTTGAGCTGGCCACTCTCGTCCCATTCTCCTGTGGGTCTCAGACCAACGATCTAAGGTTGGAATGTGAACCCACCTTTCCTTTGAGCGCGAGCTCATCCAATGCTCTCTTCTGCCTGCACTCCTGCGCATCACTCCTACCTTGGCTCCTACTCAAGCAGTTTTACAAATCCCTCCATGGCCTTGTCCCTCTCGATCTCGCTAACTTCCTCGACCTTAACCTCGACCGCAATACCACGATCCTCCAGTACTGGCCTCTTGATTTATCCGCATTCTTAATCCTTCCACCGTCGTGCCCTGAGCTGTCAAGGTGGTAAACTCTAGGATTTCCTTGCTAAAGCTCTTTGTCTCTCCCCACCCCCACCACCTTTAAGATGCTGCATAAAGCCTACCTTTGTGGTCACCTCCCCAGCATCTCTGAATCTGGTTCAGTGCCGAGTTTTGTTTGATAATGCGCTTGTGACCTGCTCTATAAATACAGGTTGTTGTGATCTGAATGAGCTCTTTCAGAGTTCCCCTGAAATTTGTTGAAAGATCAGATCAGATTAATTTATTGTCATAGACATCAGGGTGCAATGAAATTCCTTGCTTAAGTGAAGCTCACAGAGTGAACATGGGCACAGTCGGTGGGTAGTGTCTATGTGAGGCGCTGCTTCAAGAGGCAACGTCCATCATCAAAGATCCCCAGCATCCGGGCCGTGCCATATTCTTGCAGCTACCATCAGGCAAGAGGTACAGAAGCCTGAAGTCCCACACCACCAGGTTCAAGAACTGCTATTTCCCTTCAACCATTCAGTCCTTGAACCAACCTGCACAACCCTAATCACTACAGTATAGCAAGTATATATACAGTACGACCACTTTGATCACTTTGCACTAAAATAGACTTTATTTTGTTGTAATTGTGTTCTTTCTTGCGAAAATTGGTTATGTTTTCCTTGTGAATGCTGCTTATCTGATGCTATGTGCCTGTGATGCTGCTGCAGGTAAGTTTATCATTGCACCTGTGCGTACCTTTACTTGTGCAGAAGGCAATAAAATTGACTATGGCTTTGACTTTGACATGGTAACAAAAATACAATTCAGTACAGGAGGCAAAAGTTGATCTTCCATTTCCACCTCATTAGCAAATCTCCTGGCAAAGAGGAAAAAAAGCTGATTGGCCACACTTAGTAATGAACGAAGCAAGGTAGTTAAGATGTGTATAGCAAGATCCCAGTGTGATAATGACAAAATAATCTGCCTGGACATCATGCCTGGACAACCCACCCGCTCTTACAACCACCCGAACACAAACAGGCCCTTGTCTCATCAGAAGACAATCATGAACAAGGGGCCAGCCATTTAAAGTTGAGTTGCATAAAAATTTCTTCTCTCAAAAGGTAGTGAATCCCTGGAACTCTCTGCCTCCGAGGGAGTTGGAGGCCGGATCGTTAGATGTATTTAAGGTGGAGGTAAATAAATATTTCAAAGATCAAGGAATTGGGGGTTATGGGGAACTGGCAAAGGAGAAGTTGAGGCTGGCATATAATTATATTGAATGGTGGGGTGGGCTAGAGGGGCCAAGTGGCCTACTCCTTCTCCTATTGTCATGTGTTGTGTGAAAGATGGGCAGTACTCCCTCAGGACTAGCACCAGAGGGTGCTGCCATGGGTTTTGTGCTGAGCCTCTGCAGTGGAACCTGAAGGAGCAAATGCTCGGGGGTAAAAACAATTGTGATTCATTACATGGTCAAATAGCTGCCTTGAAGCCCCTGTATAAGCTCATTTATAAACAATAGCCGCTCTGATAGAGCAATCCATCATGTATGTTGAACAATGCCCTGGGATGATTCAGTGTTTTCAGCTAATAGAATATTGAAAACAAATCATCCCAAGGCATAATTTGTGATGAAGTTTTCTGATATATTTAGTGAAATAAAATGTTGAGGTTGAGAAATCTATTTGGAATTCTAATGCATGAATCTTGCAGTTTCCCTTAATTGTAGCTTCAGCAGAACTGGGGAATGAATCTGATAGTGATTTGTTCTGTTCTCGTGGGGCCCAACCGACTAAATTCATCGCCTTGAATAGAAAATCATATTCGCAGCATCGATGGCTGTTCTTTCTCCTGCTACCACTGAGTCCTGAATCACTGCACGACCTCTGAGAAAAACATTTCTATTGTGTGTTCAAATCAGAAGCAAATGGTTTCACACCAAAGTCACAGACCTGCTCTGAATGAAAAATTCTGATACTGTCCTCCTTCCCTATCTCTTTCCCGATGAAGAAATGTCGACTTGACAAGTTAACTTTGCCTCTCTCTCCACAGATGCTGCCTGACCTGCTGAGTGTCTCTGGCAGTTTCTGTTTTTATATCAGATTTTCAGCACCTGAAGATTGTTTGCTTTTGGAATAATGATGGTGATTGCTGAATTGTTAAAGCAATTACATTTTAAATGTCTCCTGTAATTGTTGCAACTGTGACCACAGTAATTGTGGCTTCCGGTAACTCAGATGTTGGTTGATAATTGGCAGCGATCTTTGCCAATTCTCAAAGTGAAATCAAGTCAGGCAAAGTTTCCATTAAGTGAGACACGAGAGATTGCAGATGCTGGAATCTGGAGCAACAAACAATCTGCTGGATGAACTCAGCTGGTCGAGCAGCATCTGTGGGGGGAGAGGAATTGTGAATGTCGGGACTGCATTAGGACTGCTAACTCGTCTCATGACGGTCGAATCCAGCTCAAGTTCCCTGTTAGTGGAACAATCCAACAAGCAGTCCTGATACCGGGTTTCGACCCAAAGTGTTGGCGTGCACAACATACATGAATGCAGACACAACACAGAAGAGACACTTACACAAACACATGTACATGTATAGACACACATAACACATGCACATACTTGTGCATGCATGCCCACATGCATGCGCACACGCACGCACGCACGCACGCACGCACGCACACACACACACACACACACACAGTGCCCAGTTCTGAATAGTTGTGCTCTACAACTGGATAATGCTGGGCTGAGCTCAGTACCTCAGGGGACACCTGAAGAAAGAGGAGATGCTTTAGCCTTTTGTGCTGTTTTGTTGTTGTATTAGATCTGTAAGATCATGGCTGATTTCCCCCACAACTTTCCTGCTGTCCTTCAAAAGAGCAACGTGGGATCTTTTGAATGAGCTGAGAGGGCAGCCAATGCAGTTTATCAGTCTGCCAGGAAGAGGTAAAGCAGCCCTGATCCCACCTTGTCCAGACCACAGCATACCAAGAACAGAAAACTCTGAAAGGTTTCCCAAGTGGAACACACTTTGATCCCACAACAGATGCCGATCTCAATCACGGCATGAGGAAATTAACATGTAAGAGAAACCGTAACTGCATTAGGAACAAAAACTATAAAAATATCTGCCAAAATTTCCATTGTTTTTTGGAGAAGGATCTGGGCAACAATTGATTATCCACGTCTCTACATTTGTCCTTTTCACCTGCATTATGATAAGTGTGTGTGTCAATGAGAATTACTGTCATTTCAGGGAAATCTGAGAGCAGTCTGCATTTTCATCAGAACATTTTACAGTGAAGGTCGGGTAATATTTTTTTATTTTCAGCTTCTAGCTAGGTGCTACCATTGAGTATGGCAGTAATTATCTTTGAAGCTAATGGATGATGATTGTCAGGCGCATGGGCTCTGTTTCTTTCTTTGTGAGTAGGGAGAAAGCACACTGCTCGGGTCAGACCCTTTGCAGCAGGACTGCTGCTAAAAGGTTTTATACGAGTGGAATAATTCACAATTCAAAAGACCAAATTACATACATCTCTACCGCTAGAAAGTACTTCTGGGTCATTCACTTACTGAATGAATGCACACAACAACTTGCTACTTAAGAGCATCTTTTTGTCTCTACTCTTTGGTAGTCACAGAGTCACAGAGAATCTACAACACTGAAGGAGCCATCTGCACATTAAGTCCATGTCAATTGGAAAAGAGACTCCCAGGGCTATCCCACCTTCCAGCAGTGGGTCTGTAACCCTGCAGGTCACGGCTCTGCAGGTACATATCCAAGTGATCCGCTCTCCGACTTGGAAATCCCAGTGGTTCTGGAGTTGACTTACCCGGTGACGTTTGCTGCACTCCCCTTTCACTCATTGAGGCCTCCATTCATTGTCCATTCACCAGGGCTCCTGGTTCCCGTGCCCTTTCGACTTATCTGGATCACAGGAAAATTTGTCATTATATTGCATAACATCTAACAAAAGTGAATTGGAAGAGTGCTGTGGTATTACAGAACATAGAACAGTACCGCACAGGAACAGGCCCTTCAGCCCACGACGTTGTGCTGAACTAATTAAGCTAATGGCTTCTAATCCTTTCTGCCTGCACATGGTCGATTTCCCTCCATTCTCTGAACATTCATGTACTTATCTAAGAGCCTCTTAAATGCCTCTTTTGTATCTGCCCCCACCGCCACCCCTGGCAGCACATTCCAGGCACCCACCACTGTGTAAAAAACTTACCCTGCACATCTCCTTTGAAATTTCCCCCCTCACCTTAAATGCATGCCCTCCAGTACTTAACATTTCTACCCTGGGAAAAAGGTTAATAGAAATAACATCCATTGGTCCAGAAAATCTGTCAGTCCAACACCACCAAAGTCTCTAGTGTGTCAGATTATCAGAATTTTACTGCATTGTATAAATGTGCTGAGAGTTGTAAATTGTAAATCGGTTTATTATTGTCATGTACTGAGGTACAGTGAAAAACCTTGTTTTGCATGACATCCATACAGATCATTTCATCACATCAGTACATTGAGGTAGTACAAGGGAAAAGCAATAACAGAATGCAGAATAAAGCGTCACAGTTACAGAGAAAGTGCAATGCAGGCAGACAATAAGGTGCAAGGCCATGACAAGGTAAATTGTGAGGTCAAGACTCCATCTTATCGTACTAGGGGACCGTTCAAGAGTCTTATAACAGTGGGATAGAAGCTGTCCTTGAGCCTGGTGGTATGTGCTTTCAGGCTTTTGTATCTTCTGTCCGATAAGGGGGGGAGGAGAGAGAATGTCCGGGGTGGGAGCTTCTGCCTCCACCAGCCTTTCAGGCAGAGTTCCAGACCCCCATCGCTCTCTGGTGAAAGCATTTTCCTCAGCTCTCCTTGAACCCTTCTAACAATTACTCAAGATCTATGATCCCTGGTTTCCTGACCCTTCTGCTGAGGGAAGTAGTTCCTCCCTATCTACTCCACCTCGGCCCTTCGTGATTCACTCACTGCCTCTTGGTCTTCGATAAAAACAGAAAATGCTGGAAATACTCAACAGGTCAGGCAGCGTCTGTAGAGAGAGAAACAGAATTGGACTGATGGGATTGCTCTGTGGGAGCTAGCATGGATCTGATGGGCCTGATGTCCTCTTCCTGTATCATAATAAGTACATACACACACTCCAATGTCCCTCTGTTCTGCCAGATCCCTGTTTATCATTAAACTGGAAAGAGTGCAGAAAAGATTTACAAGGATCTTGCCAGGACTTGAGGGACTGAGTTATAGGGAGAGGTTGGACAGGCTAAGACTTTATTCCTTAGAGCGTAAAAGAATGAGAGGTGATCTTATATAGGTGTATAAAATCATGAGGGGCATAGATAGGGTGAATGCACTCAGTCTTTTTCCCAGATTTAAGGTGAGAGGGGAGAGATTTAATAGGAACTTGAGGGGCAACTTTTTTGACACAAAGGGTGGTATGTGTGTGGAACGAGCTGCCAGAGGAATTAGTTGAGGCAGGTACAATAACAACTTTTAAAAGGCAGTTAGACAGGTACATGGATTGGAAAGGTTTAGAAGGTTATGGGTCAAATGCTGGCAAATGGGAGTAGCTTGGATGAGGCATCTTGGTCGACATGGACCGGTTGGGCCGAAGGGCCTGTTTCCATGCTGTATAACTCTATGACTCCATTCCCTTGCCTTGTTGCACCTCCCTAAACCACCTCACCATTCTCGGGCTTAAATTCCGTTTCCGACTTGTCTGCCCAACTGACCAGACCCCCTGGAGTCTAATGCTACCACCCACAAGGCCAATTTTTGCATCTTCTGCAAGTGTTGTTATCATGCCCTCTCTATTGAACTCTAAGTCATTAATACAACAGAAATTTTCCAGAAATCCCACTGCGACACAGATGTTTATAGAACCACCTCGTATTTCTCAGTTGACCTCTCTAATACCCCGTAACATTGAGCTCAGCTCTGCTCACAGAGATTAGAAATGCAAAGTATGGCAAACAGTTTTAATTTTATTGACTTGTTCCATTGGGTCAGTGCTAATGGTTCCCAACTGGCAAGCCAGAGATTGTTAGCTATAATAAAGCATGCAGTTGTTCAATAGAGTGAGTAAACTCAGGACTGGCACTAGGAGGCTGCTAACTTGGTGGAGAAGCAGGGGGTTAAATGGTGGTCCCTCGAACCTGGCCCAGCTTCCACCAGCTGGAGGGCAACCAGTGCATCAGACAGAACAGGCTCTGAGTGGCATCAAACCATCAGGAGTTGCAGATTGACAGAGGAGAGAGCTGGTGCAGGAAATAAGTAGGTCAGACAAACACAGGTTGAAGTAATTTTGCAGTGGAAAAGGAGCTGCTGTTTGAACCTGTACTTTCAGTAAGAACCGTGTTGCCATTTTCTTGAAGCAATTTGCCTCATCCCAGCTTGTTGGAGAGTCCTCATAATGTGGAGAATGCATTAGAGGGAATATGTAAAAATCTTCAATGGTTTAAGTAGCATTATATTCATAAAAAAACTGTGATGTGTTTAGCTAAAAAACATCTGGTGTGTGAATTGAGATCCAAACAATTAATTCTTTGAGGTTAATGGTACCTTTTTACATCAAAGTGCACTCATGTTATGATCTATTCCTAAGCAATAAATATACAGAATCACAGAAAAGTTACAGTGTAAAAGGAGGTGATTCAGCCCATTGAGGCCATACTAGCTCTCTGGAAAGCAACCCAGCCAGTCCCTTACTGCTGCCTTCTCCCACAACTTGGATAAGTTGCTTTAAACAGGGGGGCAGGAGGGACAAGAAGAGGGTGGAGGAAGGGTTGGAGGAGACGGAGGGGTTTGGAGGGGATGGGGTGGGGATAGAGAGGCGGGTACAGGGTGGTGTGGGTGGGGAGAGAATGGAAGACTGGGAGAGGGTGGAGAGATAGGGAGAGGGCAAGTGTAGGGGTGGGGGAGATGGAGGGGACGTGAAGGAGTGCGGGAAAGAGGGAGTGTTGGAGCGGTTGGGGTCGAGACGAGTTGAGGCTGGAGGGTAGAGAGGTGGGGTAGGGATGGATTGGGAGGGCAGGGACTGGGAGGGAACCACAGATGGGGTGAGATGGGGGGCAGGAGAGGTTGGGGAGGGTGTAGAGAGCAGGGGGACAGGGGTGGGATTGAAAGGGGAGATGGAGTAAGTGGGAGGCAGTGGGTGTGGGACAGCTGACTGGAAGGGACGGGGAGACTGCAGGAGGTGGAGGAGGGAGGGAGGCAGTAGGATAGAGGATGGAGTGGGTGGGGGACAGGGGCTTGTTGAAGGGAAAGGCTGACTTTACTCTCCAGGATACTCCTGGATTATTCATCAGGTTCAGCAGGCGGGAGGACTTCAATGGTGTTTGACCCGGTGATGAAGGGCCAAACCAACTGGTCCATTACCGAGGTTCGTGTCTGTGCTCCTTGGTTTTCAGTGACCGGACTCCGTGGCGCGTCAGCTTTACTGGGGAAAGAGGCAGCGAGGCTGAAGGGAATCTCCATCTGCTACCGTTGTTTTGCAGGGAATCAAATCGTGTACAACTTGGACGTATACTCAGTCCAGAGGAAGCGTCTCGACCTGAACCGTCGACTGCCCATTTCCCTCCACAGATGCTGCCCGACCCGCTGAGTTCCTCATTCTTCACTGCAGATTCCAGCATCTGTAGTCTCCCGTGTCTCCACATACACTCGGTGTTTTGGAGGAATTTGATAACCTGAGGTGCACAATAATTAATTAACTATGCAAATGAATCACAACTATGGAACCCACCGATTTTTGTAGCCTAATTCCTGACACGCAGGATGTAACCCTGAGACTCCCACCCTCCTAAAGGGTTGTATCCTGCATTTCTAAGAGCTGGGTTTGATTTCAGGAGGAGGTGTTAAATGATGCATGCTCACTAACCATTTCATGCACAGGTGCTCCATCACTCACTTAACATTTGTCAGAGCTGATACAATTATACAAACTATTTGCATTTCTAATCCTTCTATTATATTACAAATGCTGCACATAGCTCCTCTCAGGGTTGTGGCTGAGGGATGTTCTCAGTAATAAATCAAAGAAGATGAAATTTGACATTTGGTGGTGAGTAGGAGGCGTTCTGGAGCTCCCGGTTTGCCAGCCATTTTAATTCCCCTCCCCATTCCCACACCGACCCGTCTGTCCTCGGCCTCCTCCACTGCCAGGGTGAGGCTCAACGTAAACTAGAGGAACGCCCCTCATGTTCCCTCTGGGCAGTCCACAACCCAACAGCATGAGCATTGAATTCTCCGACTTCAGGTAACCTGCTCCCCCTCTGTCCCTCTCCCCCTCCTGATCCCCCTACACCCACCCCAGCTCCCAATACCCCGTTCCTTTCCCCTCCTCCACCCAATCCATCTGCCAACCAACCACACACTTGTCCTACCGGGTCCCCACCCACCTCCGTTCCCATCTGCCCTCCCCACCTCCCTTATGTGCCTTCCTCTCCTATCAGATTCTGCCATCTGCAGCCCTGTGTCACCTCCCCCTCCCACCTCCCAGCCTCGGTCACCATCTCCACCCTGCCCTCCCCCACCTGCCCATCACCCCTCCTCACCTGGATCCACCTATCGCCTGCCAGCTCTTGCTCCAGCCCTCCCCCTCTAGCTCTTTATACCAGCCATCCCCCCTCAACCTTTCAGTCCAGATGAAGGGTCTTGACCCGAAACGTCGACTGTCCTTTTAAGATATGTGAGCAGAGTTAGGCCATTCAGCCCATTGAGTCTGCGCCATTCAATCATGGCTGATTTACTTTTCCCTCTCAACCCCATTCTCCTGCCTTCTCCCCATAACCTTTGACGCCCTTTCTAATCAAGAGCCTATAAACCTCCGCTTTAAATATACCCAATGACTTGGCCTCCACAGCCATCTGTGGCAACGAATCCCACAGATTCACCACCCTCTGGCTGAAGGAATTCCTCCTCATCTCCGTGTCCTCTGGTCCTAGCAACATCCTCTCCACATCCACTCCATCCAGGCCTTTCAATATTTGGTAGGTTTCAGTGAGATCCCCCCCCAGTCCTTCTAAACTCCAGCAAGCACAGGCCCAGAGCCATCAAACGCTCCTCATACGTTAACCCTTCCATCCCCGGGATCATTCTCGTAAACCTCGTCTGGACCCTCTCCAGTGGCAGGGCATGCTTCCACCAATACTGCCTGACCCGCCGAGTTCCTTCAGCAGTTTGTTTTTTGCTCCAGCTTCCAGCATTGAGTCTCTTGTGTCTCCACGTAATTTTGGTTGTTAACTGGACCCCAATAAACTACCTTTCACCGACGCTCATCCCCAAGTCATTTATATATGGAGAAGGGCAAGTGAAGGTGAAAGGTGAGCAATTTGTTCACCTGACAGGAGTCCCAGTCCAGCACCACGCTGGGAAGACCAGGCGTTCCTGGGAGTGCCCAACCACATCCAAGTTCCACTGTAATGCTTCAAAAGAGCATCGTGTGGGAGCTTCCTCCCCAATGCCCCTGAGGCAGAAATGGCATAAAGAGCTCAGCAGAATTTCCAGAGTCAAACAAAACAACTCGGACATGTTCGTGTCATGTTGCAGTTCAGGAAAGAATCTGATTTTCAGTTGCCCAATGTTATTCAGTTGAATTTTGCAGCAGATCTGCTCCAGGGATGTTAGTTGAGGGGGAATCATTGGCTGGGGAAAATCTTCCTTGCAGTAACGCCATGGGATTTGACACAATGTGTCTGCTTAATCGTCGTTGGTACGAGATCCAGATTGGCCTGTGAAACCCGCCACAGTTAAATAGCCTGCCGACCTCCCACAGGAAGAACAACCATGTTAGTGAATAGTAGAAAATGAGCTTAGAGTGAGAGGCTTGGTGCAGGAAAGTGAAGGTGCTTATTGGGGGTTGGGAATATCACTGTTTGAGTTTGATTGAAATTGGGCGGCACAGTGGCACAGTGGGTGGAGCCACTTCCTTGCAGTTCCAGAGACCCGGGTTCAACACTGACCTTGAGTGCTGCCAGTGTGAAGTTTGCACATTCTCCCTGTGACCGTGTGGGTTTCCCCCCGGGTGCTCCGGTTTCCTCCCACATCCCAAAGACATGCAGGTTGGTAGTTTAATTGCCCCCTGTAAATTGCCCCTAGTGTGTATAGAATCTGGGGGAAATTGACAGAAATGTGGGGAGAATAAAATGGGATTAATGTCAGATTAGTGTAATTGGGTGCATGGACTGGCATGGACGTGGTGGGCCGAAGGGCCTATTTCTAACTGTATGACTCTATGAAATGAAGGCAGATAATGCTGGAGGTGTACTGCAGGATTAGCAGAAATCTAAGGAAGTATCTAAGGAAGGATGTGCTGGTTCTGGAGAGGGTCCGGAGGAGGTTCACAAGAGCAATCCTGGGAATTAAAGGTTTAACGTATGAGGAGCGTTTGATGTCTCTGGGCCTGTACTCGATGGAGTTCAGGAGGATGAGGGGGGGATCTCATTGAAACCTACCGGATACTGAAAGGCCTGGATAGAGTGGACATGGAGAGGATGTCTCCATCAGTGGGAGAGTCCAGGATCCGAGGGCACAGCCTCAGAATAAAGGGACGGCCCTTTAAAACTGAGATTAGGAGGAATATCTTCAGCCAGAGGACGGTGAATCTGTGGAATTTGTTGCCAAAGAGGGCTGTGGAGGCCAAGTCGTTGGGGGTGTTTAAGGCAGAGATCGATAGGTTCTTGACTGGTAAGGGGGTGAAGGGTTACGGGGAGAAGGTAGGAAAATAGGGTTGAAAAAATCCAGTCATGACCGAATGGTGGAGCAGACTTGATGGGCCAAATGGCCTAATTCTGCTCCTATATCTTATGGTCTTGTGGAATATTTCACTTCTGCAGTTTCCAAAACTGAGTCGAATTTTGCTCGTGTACTGGTGAATAGACGAGATTCCTGGTGCGTACTATAAAGGAGAGAGGCAACAGGGTACATGTGACTCTTGAATCTGAATCAGAATCAGGTTTATTATCTCTGACACACGTCGTGAAATGTGTTGTTTTGCGGCAGCAGCACAGTGCAAGTTATCATTGCAACTGTTGAGCGAGGGCAAGAGTTTTTTCACTCACTCCCTAACTCCCTCCCCTCACTCTCTGGGCATGATCACTCCCTCCTGTGGGGAACCAAACTGAAAGTACAACTCATGGCAGGGAGTGGGACCAAATCAGAGATATGAGTGAAGTACTCCCCGGGTGATCATCTCTTGATGAGTTCACCTGAGGGAATAAAATCATATTGAAGAATTCACCTGATTGTGTTTATTCTTCTTTAACCTGCTCTCATCAATTCCTGGACAATCTACTACTGTTTTCATCTGATGAGCTGACTTTTCTGAGCAAAGTTTTGTTAATGTAAGGTGGAAGGATTAAAATGAGGAAGAGTTATTTTATGCAGCAGGGGAGCAACAGAAGGAGACTTGATTGTAAAGGTAGAACATAGAACAGTACAGCACGGGAACAGGCCCTTCAGCCCACAATGTTGTGCCAAACTAATTAAACTAGTAATTAAACATCTAACTAAACTAATCCCTTCTGCCTGCACAATGTCCACATCCCTCCATTCTCTGCATATTCATGCTCCTATTTTAGAGCCTCTTAAACGCCTCTATTGTATCTGCCTCCACCACCACCCCAGGCAACAAATTCCAGGCACCCACCACTCTAGTATAAAAAACCTGCCCCACACATGTCCTTTGAACTTACCCCCTCTCACCTTAAATACATGCCCTCTAGTATTAGACATTTTGACCCTGGGAAAAAGATACTATGCCTCTCATAATCTTATAAACCTCTATCAGGTCTCCCCTCAGCCTCCACCGCTCCAGAGAAAAGGATCTGAGCTCAACAAGGCTCTACGTAACTATCTGAAAGGAAATCATTTGCCGAGCTATGGGGAGAGATGGGGGAGTGGGAGGTGGGGATTGTTCTTACATGGAGCTGGTGGGGTCTCCTACCATGTGATTCTGACTCTGCCTCCTCATGACCCTTTACCCTCTCTGCATTCAGTGGCAATAGTCTGCTCCCTCAGGAGGAGCAACTGACTCTTTGCAGGACTAGTAATGGAGCTGATGGAACCCCAATGATCTTCAACCAGCCAAGGTGTCCAGGGATGAACAGATGGACAAGAAATCAGCAAAGGATGACGAGTTAATTGGCACGCTGGCCTTCAACAATCAGGGCATTGAGTATAGGAGTTGGGAAGTTATGATGCAGTTATATAAGACATTGGTGAGGCCTCACTTGGAGTATTGTGTACAGTTTTATTTGCCCTGTTATAGAAAAGATGTTATTAAACTAGAAAGAGTGCAGAAAAAATTTACCAGCATGCTGCCTGGACTTGAGATCCTGAGTTACAAGAAGAGGTTGCGCAGACTAGGACCTTATTCCCTGGAATGTAGGAGACTGAGGGGTGACCTGATAGAGATGTATAAGGTCATGAGGGGTATAGACAGGGTGAAAGCACAGAGTCTTTTTCCCAGGGAGGAGGAGCGAAAAACTAAAGGGCACAGTTTTAAGATCAGAGGCGAGAGATTTAAAAGGGACATCAGGGGCAGCTTCTTCACGCAGAGGGTGGTGTGTATTTGGAACGAGCTGCCAGAAATAATGGTTGAGGCGGGCACATTAGCACCATTTAAAAGCCCTCTAGATAAGTACACGGATAGGAAGGGTTTAGAGGGCTATGGGCCAAATGTGGGCAGATGGGACTAGCTGGGGCTGAGTCTAGAACAGGGATCACCATCTTGAAATAAGGGGTAGGCCATCTACACCAGGGTGAGGAGGCTTTCTTCACTGTGGCAGTGGTGAATCTTTGGAATTCTCTATCCCAGAGGTCTGTGGAGATGCAGTCATTGACTGCATTCATGATAGAGATTGGTAGACTACTGGAATATTAGAGGAATCAAAGGATGTGGGGAATAGGCAGGAAAATGGTGTTGAGGTTAAAACAAAATCAGCCATGGATTTGTTGAATGGCAGATCAGGTATAGAGCTAAATGGCCTCCTCCCTGCTTCTATTCCTCATGTTCTAGAGACGTAAGGTGTGTTTTACAGCTGGATTGCATGGCAGGGGCACTGGTTTTCAGTGGGGGCTCTCTTCACCTCTCACTTGAATCTGTTGCAGAATTACTGATGGATTGCTAAGAATAGTCAAAAACTCCATTATCCTACATTACATCAGAGATTCCATTTCAGATCTACTCCATTATCTGTAAAATGCCTTTGGTCTTTGGAAGCATGGTCTAAGTGCAAGTGTTTTGTTGCTGTCTTATGTAACTACCAGAATAGCATCAGCCAAACTAGATGGACCTTGATTTTTATTCACTATTCCCTTGTTGCTTCAAGTGAGAACTGAATTCAGTGGATTGGGAGTCATGTAACTTATGTTTTTAGAACCAAGAAACACTAGGATGATTTTAGAACCTCTGCCTGCAGCTGCAGTGAACTACCTCCATTTGGGGAGATGAGCTGCCAAAGTAAATCAATAGATTCTGTGAGAGTGAATCAATTGTGTTCATTCAATTCCCACGTCCTTTGTGACACAGCATTTGTATTTGAGTATCGTCCATTAAGTTCCAGATCACATCTGACCAACACCACCGACAAGGAACAATTCTCCTCTGGTTCCCGATGGGAGTGGGGCTGTTGGTGTGGGCATTTATACTGGCTTCCAGAGGACCCCGGAGAGAAGGATTTGATCACCCTGGATTTGTATTCCAGCAGTGTGCTATATCATGTGTGTGAGTGTGTGTGTGTGTGTGTGTGTGTGTGTGTGTGTGTGTGTGTGTGTGTGTGTGTGTGTGTGTAGAATGAGAGTGACTTAAAATCTTTACTGGTACCGTTATATCATTATCATTGTTGGTATCAGCTATTTGGACTGATTACCATTGTGTGTTGTGGTCACTGTCCAAATGTGTGTCCTTACTGTGTGTGTCCAAACATATGCGTGCATAGTGAGTGCGTGTTTGGCCTGTGCAGCAGGATGTATTCTCTAATCATCTCGAATCTCCTCACTGTTGGACCAAGACTTTACTCTGACAAGACCGTGTAGTGGCTGGTGTGCAGTGGCCACCACATGTTAAAAGAAATCACGCAGTCACCTTATGATGAAAGGTCATCAACCTGAAACGATAACTCTGTCCCTTTCTCCACAAATGCTACCTGGCCTGCCGAGTATTTTTAGTATTCCTTGTTTTTATTCCACCCCTCAGAAATGGAGTGGAAACCAGTCATCGCCACCCCAAGGGAGGCCTAAGAAGAAGATTTATAGTGCATGGATCTGTGTGTTTCTGAATGCAGCGTTTTAATAAAGTCATGATCCCACAGATTTATGGTGACTGTGAAATTGTGCCTGCAGGAAATTGACTCATGTATGCTCACCAATGGCAATGAACAAAACAATTTTAAACTCATTAGGTGTTAATAAAATTGGATTAGACATTATGCTCCTTGCATAAATTTGATGATTACAGTAAGTAGTATCCTTCCTGTGACTGTTTCTTCTGCCTTTATATTAACTGTAAATATATCTGATTTAAACATGGTTTAAGGTGAAGCAGCATTATCACAGTCAGCCATCACGGGGAAGGAGGCACAATCTGTGGCAAAAGGTTGTTTGTGGGTTGAATCGGTATTGGTTTGTTATTGTAACATGTACCGAGGTACAGTGAAAAGCTTGTCTTGCATACCGATCATACAGATCAATTCATTACACAGTGCATTGAGGTAGTACAATACAGAATGCAGAATAAAGTGTCACAGTTACAGCGGAAGTGCAGTGCAGGCTGACAATAAGGTGCAATGTCATAACAAGGTAAATCTTATCATACCAGGTATCCATTCAATAGTCTTATAACTGCGGGATAGAAACTGTCCTTGAGCCTGGTGGTACGTGCTTTCAGGCTTTTGTATCTTCTGCCCGATGGGAGGGAGTAGAAGAGAGAATGTCCGGGGTGGGTGGGGCCTTCGATTATGTTGGCCGCTTTACTGAGGCGGCGAGAAGTGCAGGCAGAGTCCATGGAGGGGAGGCTGGTTTCTGTGATGTGCTGAGCTGTGTCCACAACTTTCTGCAGTTGCTTGCAGTCACGGGCAGAGCAGTTGCTGTACCTGTGTGAGAGACTGACCCAAAGATAAGGTGTTAATGACTGATGGGGCAGGGAATTAGCAATACACTTGTTTTACAAAAAAATCATAAAATATAGTTATATATTATGTGATTATATGATAATAATATAATTATATATATGTTTATAAAATTCTAAGAGGCATAGGTAGAGTAGACAGCTGGTATCTTTCTCCCAGGGTCAAAATGTCTACTACTAGGGGGCATGGATTTAAGGTGAGACGGGTAAGTTCAAAGGAGATGTGCGGGGCAAAGTTTTTACACAGAGCGCGGTGGGTGCCTGGACTGTGCTGCCAGGGGTGGTGGCGGAGGCAGATATGACAGAGGCATTTAAAAGGCTCTTGGATAGGCATATGAATGTGCAGAGAATGGAGGAATATGGACATTGTGTACGCAGAAGGGATTAGTTTAGTTAGGCATTTAATTACTGGTTTAATGAGTTCAGACCAACATTATGGACTGAAGAACCCGTTCCTGTGCTGTGCTGTTCTGTGTTCTATGATAAAATATACAATACAGGTATTGCATTGACCTCATTTCTTGAAGCAAACTTGCCATTAATTTGCTTACAATACTTATCATACAGGATGTCAACATGTCACCAACGTTTCATTCCCAAACGTTCCATCAGTTTGAGAGGCATTTACAGAGACCCAGCCCTTCAGTGTTCACTGGTAGCAGGACCCTAGACTGTGGTCCATTTTTAGAGAGCTTTTGCAGTGACTACACCGAGCTCCCTCTGCATGTACCCCTGCACCCTGGAACGTACCAGGCGGCAGCATCCACATGTGGACACCTCCTTGCACTGGAAGAGCAGCGAGGTTCAGGCAGATCAAAGTGCGTCCTTCACTGAGCTCGCTGTCCTCCAGCAGCAGTCGATGACTATTGCAGTGTGTGTGTCCCCGGGAGCAGCTGCTCAGGATCAACCTCGACAAAGGTCACTGCATCCTTTCCAGACCTGCTCGACCAACATGCTTTCCGGAAATAAGATGGGTGGCAGTTTCACCTGGACTGCATCCACCTTGAGGGTAGTGTGTGGTGGGATTGAGGTTCAGGCTGTGCATGAAGGATCTGATGGCAAAAGGTCCCTCTCACCAGGTGAGGTCTTGGTGATTGTTTAAGAGTTCTGGTGTTAAGGTGATGGATCCACTGTCTCCTTCCCAGGACACTCCTTGTGGATCACTGCCTGCCTGCCTTGTGGTGAAAGATGATTCTCTGCAAAAATGCTTCCACATGGAACAGATGATTCAGCAAGGTCCATCTGAACAGGACAAGGCCAGGCCTGTCCTTTGGAACAAGGAGGAAGGTAAACCACAACGCCCACTGACATTGGTGACTGCATACCCAGGCTATGTAGTGCTTGAGGATGAGAGCAACGGTGGATACAATTTTCCCTCCTCTCTTTGAAGATCCGTTCATTGCATCCTTATGGACCTGATCCATTGTAGAGCTGGAAGAAATGGACAATAGATCAGGTGACTACCATGGCACAGGAGCGGAACATGGGCCACACCTGTGCCGTGTACAGGAACACCATAAGCAGAATGATACTGTCCAATGTCATGTCATTCAAGCCTATTGAATGGTATGAAGTTACTGTGCTTACCAGACAGGCAGAAGCTAAACTCACCAGCAATAGGCAGAGCTTGGATATTCCACACTGAGTATTCTTTTAGTAGCTTAATACATTGTATTTCTTGCTAAATACCCTCCCTGGTACTGAAAAGATACAATTACAGGCATGGAGTCTCATTTCATCAGCTTTTAATTTTATTGGAGATTCAAAACAAAATGTTTTTAAATTCTTTTTCTATCTCGTACTGTTGTTCTCTATACCTAATTGAATTAAATCCTTAAATTATACTTCCTCATTTTGGCTGTGACATGCTTATTAAGAGTTCTTCTGTTTGAATGGTTAAGGAAGCAGAGTGCTGATTTTCTTGTTTACGTGGGTCGCTGCTGTGTTGAATGGAGCGTTGAACCTTTGGCAGCTATGCAGACGGCAACTTCCAAAGCAAAATCTCATGAAAAGTCTGCAAGTGAGAGGAGTTGGACTCTCTATGTTACATATTCATAACCAAAGTGCATGTGTCATAAAACTGCTTAAATCTAATAATGACAGTAATAAACAACTAACAGGTAAGAAATTACCCTGCTTTATTTGTAGATTATTAGTTGTTAAAACTTTATAATCTGCAACAATTTGACAAACTGAATTACACTGTAATCACCAAAATAAATTAATCTTTGCTTAATAACCCAAAGGATTAAATACTAGGGATAGTGTTTACAACACAGAAGTTAATTCAACATCACAATGCATGGTTTAAAGAGACATTTCTGTCCTCGTTGTGAAGAAATTTAATAACATATAGACTTTTCTTAACTGTGTTAAATTCTCCTGGTGGGTGAGAGGAGAGGATTGTTGAGGAGACTTCAAACAGAGGGAGATGCACCCCTTGAGGAAAATGGGCCATTGATGATGGACTGGAAAATGTTTTCACGGGTGAGCCGTTTGAGGTAGCGGGAACTCAGTCTTGCCTTGCATGAGTTGAATTTCAACATTGACAGGGACTGACATTTCCAATTACTTGGAGCCTGCTGTGCCCATCATTTCTTCTGCACACATCGAGAATTTAATCTCATCCATTCTTAAGGCCTGAGAAATAACTATCTGCCCACCATGGATCAGACTTGTTTACTTGGCGTGGGCATGCTGTGCAGGACAACATACAGACATGATGTTATGTTTGGGTGAGAAAAGTAGACATCTCCCTGGTCCTGAAGGCGCAGTGAATTGTCAAAGTCAAAGTCGAGTTTGCAGCAGCATCACAGGCACACAGCAGCATATAAGCAGCATTTACAAGGAAAACATAACCTAAACATAAATTATACACAATTTTTACAAGAAAGAACACAATTAGAACAAAAGAAACAAAGTCCATTTTAGTGCAAAGTGATCAAAGTGGTCACAGTGTTGCTAAACTGTGGTGATTAGGGTTGTGCAGGTTGGTTCAAGAACTGAATGGTTGAAGGGAAGTAGCTGTTCCTGAACCTGATGGTGTGGGACTTCAGGCTTCTGTACCTCCTGCCTGATGGTAGCTGTGAGAAGATGGCGTGGCCCGGATGGTGGGGCCTTTGATGATGGATGTTACCTTCTTGAGGCAGGGCCTCTTGTAGATACCACCGATGGCAGTAGGGATGTGCCTGTGATGTATTGGGCTGAGTCAACTACTCTCTGCAGTTTCCTGCATTCGAATTGCTGTACCAGACCGTGATGCAACTGGTCAGGATACTTTCAACAGGACATCCGTAGAAGCTTGTTAGAGTGTTTGGTGACAAGCTGAACCACAGCACTCTGTACCCTTTGTCTTTGAGCCCATGCAGATTATTTGACCAAGGGAGGGAGGGAGAGCTGAACGATGGTTCCAATTCCAACCCAAAACCTGCACGGGGGTCTGGAATAGCACAGAGGGGAAGTGTGATGGTTTTGACAGTTTGGCCTGAATGATATCAGTGAATGGATGCTAGGGTGGGGCCCACAGAGACCTGTGGTCCTTATAGCTGGACATTCCCAAGGGAACATTAAAATAACAGCAGGAAATACCTGAACGATTTTTTAATTTCAGATTTTAAAGATAAAAAAATTACAAATGCAGGAAATATGAAACAGAAACAGAAAGTGCTGAAAATACTCCACAGCATCTGTGGAGGGAGAAACAAAATGAACCATTCAGGTTAATGAACCTTCCTCAGAGAATCATTGACCTGAAGTGTTCACTCTGTTTCCCTCACCACAGCTGCTGCCTGACCCGCTGAGTGTTTCCAATATTTTCTGTTTTTATCACAAATTTCCATTTTTATTTCAGGTTTCCAACAACTGCAGTATTTCACTCTTGGGGCATCAGACATTCATTCTGATTCAGCAGAGTCACTAATCTCCAGTCCCTCACGATATCCAAGTTTTGATTGAAGATGTTTCATCTAATCCCCTCAATAAATGAGTTTCTTGAACCGTTGATGTCAGATGTTCCTAGATTTACTAACAACGTGAACTAATGCTTAAACATGCACTTAAGTTTTGGTGCTCATTCCTACACTCAATAGGGCTTAAATATGTCAAAGTTCCAAGCATAGAATACAGACTGGTCAGACCATTTAGAACCCAAATAATTACCACAGTCTGTCATTTTTTATACATTTCTATCACTCTAATATTTAGTTTGTTCTTGCAATGCAAGACAATGCCAGAAGTGAAAATCACTCTCATAAGAGTGCAAATTGGGCCCATGCCTTAATAATAACTTCAATTAATAACCTGATTTGCTAATACACACTGTGTCGATGAGACTAACAAGATCAATTTAATGGAGACACAAGAGACGGCAGATGCTGGAACCTGGACCAACACACAAAACGCTGGAGGAACTCAGCGGGTCAGGCAGCATCTGTGGAGGGAGATAGACAGTCAACATTTTGGTTCGAGACCCTTCGTCTGGACTGAAAGATCGAGGAGAGATGGTCAGAGATTTTCTCTCCACCTCCTTCCCTTTATCCCACTCCCCACCTTCCTCTCCTATCGGAATCCATCGTTGTCACTTCCGCTTATCACCTCCCAGCTTCTGACGTCATTCCCACTCTCCCCTCCCCCCCACCTGCCCATCACACCTCTTCACCTGGATCCACCCGTCACCTGCCGGCTCTTGCTCCACCCCTTCCCCCCACCTCGTTATACTGACCATCTCCCCTCCGTCTCTCAGGCCAGATGAAGGGCTCGATCCGAAACCTCGACTGTCCATTTCCCTCCACAGATGCTGCCTGACCTGCTAAGATCAATTTAACCCCTTACTTCTTACAAGAATGTGGAATTTACAGCATAACAGCAGGCCATTCCGCCCGATAGGGTATACTAGTGTTTATGCACCACACAAGCTTCTGCCCATCTTACTCCATTGCAGTCTGTCAACATATCATAGATAATTGGACTCTACAATACAGCACGGGGCCATTTAGCCCATCATGCCTGGTGGAGCAATGCCATCAGTCCCATCCCATCCCCACCCCGACCCCCACCCCTTCCCCCTCCAAATTATTCTCTCTAAAGAGTAGAAAATTCCTGCTGTGATTTTGGTGGCCCTGGTAAATTCTTCTTCCACATCCCCCAGTGGAATGCAGGTGAGATGCAGGTCACAAATCCTCTCTGACTGAACACTTTTTTCTCACACCCCACCTGTACCTTTTGCTCCCCATTTTAAGTCTGTGTCCCTTGGACCTTTATCCATCTGCTAATGGCTCAGCATTTATTAACACCACTTATACCTTTAATAATAGGGGAGATACAGCATGAAAACAGGCCCTTCAGCCCACTGAGTCTGCACCTACCTACTAATGTACACTCATCCTACATTACCTCATCTTTTATTCTTCCCACAGTCTCATCTGCTCCCCCAGATTCTACCAACTCAGGTACACACCAGGGGCAATTTACAGCGGTCAATTAACCTACCCATCTGCACATCTTTGGGATGCGGGAAGAAACATGAGCACTGCTGGGAAACCCACACAGTCACAGGGAGAACGTGCGAACTCCACACAGACAGCGCCCGAGGTCAGGATTGAACCCAGGTCTTTGGCACTGTGAGGCAGCGGCTTTACCAACTGCGCCACTTGTATGCCAGCATCAAGTCTACCTGGCTCTGGGAGAACAACCCCGGCTTCTCCAGTGCAACCCTGCAGCTGAAATCTCCTGCCCCTGGAGTAACCCCTACGCCCTCTCCAAGAACCTCACATCTGGTGCTCCCAATGCAACGCTCCATTTGTGACTTAACCAGTGCTTTAGGCCAGACTCACAGACTGTGAGATGGGTGCTAATCTTTGCAGATTAATTTCGTTCTGAAACAGTCTGCCTTTGAATTCACCTGTGTGCGCCAGTTTGAAAATGATATTTTATGAAATGTTGTGTATTATTAATAAAAAAAACAGCTGGAATTCCTAATACTTAAAGTCCAAGTTTATTGTTGTCATAGGCAGGTATACACAGGGTATAAATGCCATGAAAATTAGCTCTTTGCAGCAGCAGCACAGTACGTTACAAGCCAAATTGTTAACCCGATTTTGAAGTCCCACTTCCGTCTGCTGTAAATCACACAGTGCCACAGGTTAATTCAAACACATTTATTTAGCAATATATCGCTAGGGAGACATCTTCTTACTCTCAGGCAGAGTCCGCGGTGGGGTTCTCCGAGGTACAGAGGGGGCAGACAGTAATTTATACAAATATTGTCACGCACACTTTAACGAGTCAGGCGCCGGAGTTCTTGGTTGAAAACGGACAAAGGGCTCCTGCAGATGGACAAAGAGCAGCCTCACACCCCAGGTTCAGCTCATTGTTTTGCAATCGGGTGAGACAAAGGCAGGTATCACCTTCATTGTTTGAGACAACCTTCCCATTTCCCGTTAAGATTGACCATCATCTCCATAGTCAAACATATTGGGAATCCAATTAAGTTCCAGACACAGCAATTACCACACAGCACCCAGCCCAGGAAAGCAGTGGTGTGGCTGTTCTGGCCTGAAGGACACTTTTTAAATCAGTATTTTGAGCAGCCAGAATTCTCATCCGTCTTAAGATCTGAATACAGTTATAGTTTATTAATCCTACACCACCTCAACAAGGAGGACAAACATAAGTTAACATAAACTTAACATAAATTATACAATATCTTACACGTGTAGAAAATAAATGACAAACATAACAACACTAGTGCAAGATCGAGAGAGAGAGAAAATACAGTCCAAGGCAGAGTTGGGGTTTCTCAGGTGGGTTCAAGAACCTGACGGCAGTGGGGAAGAAGCTGTTGTTGAACCTTGGGGTGTGAATCCTGTACCTCCTGCCTGACGACTCTTGGAACAGGCCATTTTTTATATTTCAAAAGTATACTTTATTCATAAAAATATATTTAGGAAATATAATACAATCAGCTCACATCTTTCTTTACATTAATTATACCATCAAATCTTCCAATGTATCAGTGTTACTAGTACTGTCTCTAAATAAAACCAGCCAGAAAAATGGAAGGGAACAAGGTGTCAGGATTGGGGAGGAAAGTCTCCATCAGCAGGAGATGCTTAGCCATTAAATACGCTTTAGGATTGCAATGCACGGGGCGGAGAGTGTTTTATTGCCATAGTGTCTGATCCAACGATTTGTGAGGGGGAGGAGATGGGGGGTTGCTGTTCCCTTGGTGACCGACAGAGGGGGCAGGATGCTCCCTATTTATTGCCTGTAACCAGCAAGAGTTCCAAAGCTGGAAGCGGGGGCAATTCTGAGCGCGGCTGGTTGATTGGGGAACATCTGTAGAGGCGAGAGGAACAGGATCAGAAGCCCCAGCAAAGCACGGCTGGTCTGCGAGGGAAAAGTGTTTCTTTCCGTAAGTCCAGGAGTTGTAAGTGTAGTTGTTACATTGACTGTGTGACATTTACGTGTTACATTCGCTCATTCTGAGATGTTCCAGGGCAAACATCACAGCTGTACGAATACCGAGCAGCAAGGGCGCAAATATGCATTCATATTGCGAATGCATTCTGAGTGCATTCTCTTACACGCCCCGCTCTTCAGGTCATGTCTTGCATTCAGTTTGATTGCCTTGTGGAATTGCGAGAAGGTAGCGACTGATACCGTGAATGCAATAATCCGCGCAAATCTATGTGTACATTATTTGCAAGGCCGTTAATATTCCGTTGCGCGTTTGGGTAACGTTTTAACCTCGGCAATGTGTAACATGTTGGAACAATATTTAAAACTGTCCATTTAGTTGAATTAGGTTTTTATGAATCGAAATATTGTTTCTCGATCATTTAAGAAAATTATTTACTATCTAAATTAAGTGAAAAGTGAAAGTTTGAAATCGGCTTGCATTGGAAACTGCGGCTGAGTTAAAATGTGATAAACCAAGATTCAGATGCTCCCTGACCCGCTGATTTTCTCCAGCAATACCTAATCGTTTGTATCTGTAGAAAGAAATGAAACGTTAACTGTTTCTCTTTCCACAGCTGGTGCCAAACCTGCTGAATTTTCGGATTTTATTTCAGATTTCCATTCCATTTTATTTCATTTTTTGGTTATTTTCATTCGTTCAGTGGGGGGTCAATATCACCTTAGTGAATCAGAGCTTTGCATTCAATCACAGAGAGGAACGTTTCTAATATTCAGTCGGTGGGAATTACAGAGCAAAGTAAAACCTTAGATGCTGGAAATCTGAAATATAATCAGAAAATGCTGGAAACACTCAGCAGGTCAGGCAGCATCTGTGGAGAGAGAAACAGCTAATCTTTCAACAGGATGGGCCTTCATCAGAAAAGCCACCAAGCTGAAACGTGAACTCTTGTTTCTCTCTCCACAGATGCTGCCTGACCTGCTGAGTGTTTCCAGCATTTTCTGTTTTTACTAAAGCCAGATCTATTCCCTGATTGTTGCGATGGGTTGGAGATCAGGTAATGTGAAGTTCAAACTGTAGTTACAAGATCAGGCACAGTAGTGTAGCGGTTAGCGTAACACTCTACAGAACCAGCAACCCGGGTTCAAATCCCGCTGCTGTCTGTAAGGAGTTTGTACGTTCTCCCCGTGTCTGCGTGGGTTTCCTCCGGGTGCTCCAGTTTCCTCCCACATCCCAAAGACGTACGGGTTAGGAAGTTGTGGGCATGCTATGTTGGCGCCGGAAGCGTGGCGACATTTGAAGGCTGCCTCCAGAACACTATACGCAAAAAGATGCATTTCACTGTGTGTTTCGATGTATGTGTGACTAATAAAGAGATCTTAAATGCAAAATTATAACCTTTTCTAATGATACTTAAATTCTTTGGAAAGTGTTCCTGAGTTTGACGGACTGTCTCTGTTGCCTCTTTCTGCAGGAACCGAGAAAGGAACTTCACCAGCAGGG
Source organism: Pristis pectinata (assembly GCF_009764475.1). Lineage (NCBI taxonomy): Eukaryota > Metazoa > Chordata > Chondrichthyes > Rhinopristiformes > Pristidae > Pristis > Pristis pectinata. Next base: position 4,135,929 of record NC_067433.1, read on the forward strand.
AGGCAGGTTGGGGGTCAGAGGTAGAAACTCATTAAACCAAGCAGGAGTGAAGCAGCATCACTCGGGGACAGGGTGCTTGATTTAGGAAAGATTTGGCTTTGCCCTCTGCCCTGTTCAGGTAGAAATGTTGATTAAAAAGTACAAAGCAGTTTAATGTTAAGGATGTTCCTGTAATCCAGGGGGGTAAACGACCGACCAGACATCGAGATTCGAGGGATCAGTAGCAACAGGTAAAGCACCTGCTTAATTCTACACCCTCCACAGACGAGCTCAAGAGAAACTTGTGAAGGGGGAGGGGATTGCAGAGGGTGATCCAACCAGGAGGCAGTGCCAGTGTGGGGAGGTGCAGGATTCTGTCCGGAGCCATGGAGACCTGGAGCGTGTATCCGACCAACAGCACGGTTTATCAGGTTGCACTTGTGGAGAGCACCAGCAGCTACTCCCAGTTTACCGGACTCGAGCTGATCCAGACATACAAACCCCTCATCGTTCCCTGCTACGTGCTGGTGGTCTTCATTGGGATCTTCGGCAACTACCTGCTCCTCTACGTCATCTGCAAGACCAAGAAGATGCACAATGTCACCAACTTCTTCATTGGCAACCTGGCCTTCTCCGACATGCTGATGTGCGCCACCTGTGTCCCTTTCACACTGGCCTACGCCTTCCACCCCCAGGGATGGATCTTCGGCAAGTTCATGTGTCACTTTGTGTTCCTGATGCAGCCAGTGACAGTGTATGTGTCCGTGTTCACCCTGACAGCCATTGCCGTTGACAGGTAATTGCCAACTGCAATTACCCTTTGCTTGCTCTGGGTTGGGTTGGGTTGGGGTTTTCTCTGGAAGGGACACCTGTTAGAGGTTTATAAGATTATAGACAGAGTAGTCAGCGGGTATCTTCTCCCCCCCAGGGTCGAAATATCTAATACTAGAGGGCATGTAATTAAGGCGGGGTGGGGGGGGAAGTTCAAAGGAGATGTGGGGGGCAAGTTTTTTTTACACAGAGAGTGGTGGGTGCCTGGAATGTGCTGCCTGGGGCGTTGGTGGAGGCAGATAGAGGCATTTAAGAGGCTCTTAGATAGGCACGTGAATGTGCAGAGAATGGAGGGATGTGGACATTGTGTAGGCAGAAGGGATTAGTTAGGCGTTTAATTACTAGTTTAATTAGTTCGGCACAACATTGTGGGCCGAAGGGCCTGTTCCTGTGCTGACTGTTCTATGTTCTATATCTGGAGGGAAATATCTGGAGATCAGTGGTGTGTATTGCTGGTCCTTGAGTCGCTGATAAATGCTGTCTGGTTGTTGCAGCATTTGTAACCTGTCCAGCTACACCTGCCCGGCCAGGTACAGTTCCAGCGGCGCTCCCGCACTCTGGAAGTGGCCAGTTGTCCAGTGCGGCAGTATCTGTTATTGGACCATTTAACTCTGAAAAGAACTTGCATTCCTATAGCAACGTAGGGGCAGAAGGAGGCCGTTCTTCTCTTCAAGTCTGTTCTGCTATTCATGGATAATCTGTGAGCCAAATCCATTTGACCCAGCTCTAATTTTGGGTTATTTTCCCAGCTCCATAACTCCCTGTTACTTAATATCTTCAAAACTTCAATTGTCACTGTATGCATTCTTCACTTGTAAAATCTTTTTTTGTCATTTAACCACTGAAATCTAGGTATTACTTTATTAAATTAATGCTTAGATCTCCATCAAGATCAGTCTCTCCTTCCTCATATATTTTTATTTAACTTGATGTGAGTGAAATGTGGAAAGTCTTCAAGTGGATGTGGAGAGGATGTTTCCTCTTGTGGGTGAACCTGGGAAATAGGGGTGACTATTTAAAAATAAGGGGTCCCCCTCCTAAATCAGAGGTAAGGCATTTTTTCTGTCAGTCGAGAGCCTTTGGAGCCTTCTTTGGAAGCAGAGGCTTTGAATATTCTTCAGTGGGCATACACATGGTCGGCAAGGGGGTGAAGGGTTACCACAGGTGGACGGGAACATGGTTACAGTCAGAGCAGTCATGGTGTTATTAAATGGTGGAGCAGGCTTAAAGGACCTAGTGACCTACTCCCGCTATCAGGCATACATTCATGTACCCGTAGCAAACAGGTGCTCGAGAAAATATTCTTCCACACGTTGTACTGACTAAAATGAATGCATATTATGGAAGCTTTGTACTCTATGCATTTTAAAATTCTGCAGTGCTAACTAGAACTCCCCCGGTGCAAGCTACTCAGATGTGACGGAAAGTCTAATTCTCAGCTTCTTGTTGCACTTACAAGATCAAACAAAAGAACAAGGTCTTAGTGCGATGATTTTTGAAAGCTGTCAGGAGCCTGTGTCCGATTGACTGCAGCTCTGGTGATCCTCAGCTGCTGTGAAGAGAACATGATTTCGTATGGAGTAGTGAACAGTATTCCCGGCAGCTTTGGTGGAGGAATGTTATTGATCCAGAGATACTACCCCTTTAATCAAGATATTGACTCATCTTAACTAATCCCACAAGGAATACAGACAAGAAGGAGGCCATTTGTCCCATTAGGTCTGGGCTAGCTTTTTGAAAAATCAATCTGGTTGTTTCCCTTCCTTTGGTCTTTAACCGTAGATCCCCAAATCTTTCACCTTCAAGTATTTGTTCATTCCCCTTCGGAAGAATCTTCTTGAATCTGCTTCCCCTGATAATTCAGGCAACACATTCCAAGTCACAACAATGCTGTGTTGAAAAATCACTCTACTCATCTCAAGCTGGTGACGTCTAGTTACCGATCCTTCTACCAATGGAAATCATAACTCCTTGCCTACTCTTTCAAAATCTTTCATTATTTTGCTCACCTCAAGTTTGCATTTAACACCTCATGTGGTATCTACAATCTTCCCAAGCCCTTTCTTTAACTATTCATAGAACAGTACAGCACAGGAACAGGCCCTTCGGCCCGCACTGTCTGTGCCCACCATAATGCCAAATTAACCCAGTCCCATCTGCTCGCATGTGGCCTATGTTCACGTACAAAATGTAGTCAATGCCAGCAGGGGCAATTCAAGGCTCATCCACAACTGCCCTAAGTGTTGAAGTGAGCTGTGTCCTTAAACAACTGTGGTCATTCTGGTGAAGATAACTCAATGGTATTGTTGGATAGGAAGTTCTAGATAATGGTGATGGAACGGTGATATACACTTTCAGATTAGGAGAGCATGTGATTCAGAAAGTCCTGAGTTCCAGGATCAAGTCTGGTATTTCCATCCAGATTTGAGAAGGTGTTGGATAAAGCATCGAGCCAAGTCCTCACCAGCTGGTTCTGGTGCACAAAGGCTGTGACTGCCGTATTCAAGGGAGGTTTCCTGGCCCAGTCTCCTGCCCCAGTCAACACTATCGGAAGCAGTTGATCCCATGTTGGTGCATTGTAGATCAGAGAGAAGATCTCTCCTAGGATAACTGGGGAAGGCTCACAAATGCAAACTGGCCGGCAATCTTCACATTGCCTCGAAGAATAACAATACACAGCCACTGGTGTATCCTGTAACGCCTGTATTCAAGTTGTAGCTTCACAGATGATTTAAAGCAGGTGCTTTGATGGAATTATAGAATCATGTGTCAAGTCTACTCAAATTGCAGATGGTGTCATCTGTCATAGGTTCGGAGATAAATTAATGGCTCACACAGCATTTTGCAGGACACATTATATTTTTAATGTCACTAACAATTCTTATCCATTATGCGTACGCCAACCATTGGTGTCTCATTATCTCACCAGCAATTTCTTCAACCTGCTGTGACATCCACTTCAGTTTTATAAAAGGCTAATTGTGGTCTGTCATTTCCATCCAAAGGGAATATTATTGATCCAACTGGGCTTAAAACCCTGCTGATTGACCAAAAATAACAGCTACCAGTCTTCAGTTTGCGAATTACGGAGGAGATTGCATTACAGTTCATCCAAAGGCCTAACCTGGTAGTCTAAAGTTCACAGCCCATCATACCGATGTGAACATTTTAATTTGAGTTTAAAAATCTTGAAGTAACATCTCAAACAGTTCAAGCTGTTGGGTTGCAATGACAAGCTCAATAAATGTACTTTGTTGAAGGGAAGCTGCTCACTTTGGCTGGTGTTACAATGCCTTTGTGAGGCGATTGTGTTAACCCTGAATTTTATTGAAATAATCCAGAATTAGCTATCCTTAATTTATACTTTTTGAAGATAATTTTTAGTTTGGAAAGAGAAAGGCAGGTAACATTCCCACTGACTTCACTCTGTCTCTGGGGGAAACAGGGAGGTGTAGACATGAATTGAAATGCAAAAAATTGCAGATGCGAGAAACCTGAAATAAAAACACCAAAGTTCTGGAAATGCTCACAGGTCAGGCAGCATCTGTGGAGAGAGAAACAGAGGCAACGTTTCAGGTCAGGTCAGTGATCCTTCTTCAGAATTGGAAAAAACGTGTTTGATTCCTGAATTCTGATGGAAGGTCACTGACATGAAGCATTTACTCTGTTCCTCATTCTTGGCCAATGGAAATGGTTGTATGGTAATGGAAATGGCCGTATCATGGTCTGGTACAACAATTCGAATGCGCAAGAACGTAAGAAGCTGCAGAGAGTACTGGACTCAGCCCAATACATCACGGGCACATCCCTCCCCACCATCGGGAGTATCTACAGGAGGCGCTGCCTCAAGAAGGCAACATCCATCATCAAAGATCCCCACCATCCGGGCCGTGCCATCTTCTCACAGCTACCATCGGGCAGGAGGTACAGAAGCCTGAAGTCCAACACCACCAGGTTCAAGAACACCCATTTCAACTATTTGGTTCTTGAACCAACCAGCACAACCCTAATCACTATCTCAGTATAGCAACACCGTGACCACTTTGACCATTTTGCACTACAATGGAGTTTTTGTTATGTTCTAATTGTGTTCTTTCTTGTAAAAGTTGTGTATAATTTATATTTAATTTATGTTTTTCTTGTGAATGTTGTGTATCTGATGCTGTGTGTCTGTGATGCTGCTGCAAGTAAGTTTTTCATTGCACCTGTGCACACATGGACTTGTGCACGTGACAATAAACTTGACTTTGACTTTGTAGATCATGGTACAGATAGAACGTGGCTCTCCCAGTTGTTCAGGTACCACTGTAAGCAGTACCACTTGTCGGGGCAAAGGCCTGTCTCCTTATTCAGGTGGATTAGAAGCAGACAGTTTGACTCAAGTTTCTAAAGAGCGTTGAACAGGAAAGTTGCCTTTGTGCATTGACTGCTCCTCTCATTTGCTTCCACAGGTATTATGCCACAGTTCACCCACTGAAGAAGCGTATATCCATTGTGACGTGCACCTACATCCTGGCCGGGGTCTGGCTCATGTCCTGTGCCCTGGCAGCTCCTGCCTTCGCGCACACCTATCACATTGAATTCCAGGACCAAGACCTGACCATCTGTGAGGAGTTCTGGGTGAGGAAGGAGAAAGAGCACCTGGCCTATGCCTACAGCACCCTCATCATAACGTATATCCTCCCACTTTCGGCTGTCTCCTTGTCCTACCTCCGTATCACCCTCAAACTCAAGAACCGCGTTGTCCCCGGGAATGCTACGCATAGCCAAGAGAGGTGGGAGAAGGTGAAACGCAAAAAGATATTCCGTCTGCTGGTGCTGGTTGTGACTGTGTTCGGTGCTTGTTGGCTCCCTCTTCATGTCTTCAATGTCATCCGTGATATAGACATCAGCCTCATCAATAAGGAGTACTTCAACCTGATTCAGCTCCTATGTCACTGCTCTGCCATGACATCTGCTTGCTGCAATCCTTTCCTCTATGCCTGGCTCCACGACCGGTTCAGGGCAGAGCTGAAGAAGATGTTCACCTGCAAGAAGAAAATTGTCCCAACTAACAACTGTATTGCAGTGAGCGTCGTGTTATGAGGCAGTGACCGAACTCTCAGCCTCCCCTGTTGGTGGTTGGGTGGCCCCAATCTCATTGGGAGTTGGGGCTCTTGGTCAAATTCCAACCTGACGTTGTCCTTTCCATCTGACCATCCAACTTGTGGATCCTCCTGGTTGTTGGGGATGCATCAAATACTCAATGCACCCAATCCTCTCCTGTTTTGTGAATATCAAAGGAAATTATTTTCCAGATGTGAGCAGCTTGAGACCAAGGTTGCCCTTCCCCTTGGGAACTCTGAAACCCATTGCATTCCTAACATTGTGCAATATTTGTGTTAGTAAGTCTGAGTCCATGATGTATAATGTCACTTGTTGCTCTCTAGCTTAGGACAGAAGGGCAAAGTGATGGATTGTAACATGTTGAAAAGTATATATCATCCTACCAGGTCCTCAGTGACTAAGTGGAAACCTGGGCTGGAGGGGGTTGGTTGGGAGTGCTGGGGGTTGGGTGCAGTTGTTGGGTAGGTGAAGGGGACTGGAAGGAGGAATTGTTTGGAGCACTAATGCCAACTTGGAGCATGCACTAAATGGTCTAACCCTGTGGTGTCGGTCTTACGTAGTGCGAGGCTTTGTGAATAGATCAAGATATTTTGTAGGGATGAAAATCAAAACATTGCAGATGCAAAATAGAAAATGGAAACTCTCAGCAGGTTAGGAATCTGTAGAAAGGGAATCAGAGTCCATGTTTCAGACTGAACTGAGAGGAGAGAAAACAAGTTAGTGTCAAGCTGCAGGGAGGGTGGGGATGGATAGGACAAAGATAATATCTCCAATAGGGTGAGGCCAGGGTTGTACTGGGGATAAGTTGTAAACAATATCATTGGGTCAGTAGTGTCATAGGGTCATACAGCACTGAAACAGGCCCTTTGGTCCACCCTGCGCTCGCTGACCATCAAGTACCCATCTGTACTAATCCCATGTAGAAGCACTTGGTCTGTAGCCTATACCTGGGTGATTCAAATGCTTGTCTGGACATTTCTTAATATAGGGTCAATGGGGGCAGTTAGGAAGGGACGCTAGTTTTATATCTTTCCTTATAGCTGAAGTGGAAGAGAGTTTGATGCGATTGTTCTACTAGAGATCAGCATGAACTCACTGGGCTGAATGGCCTCCTTCTGCGCTGTAACAATTCAGTGAAAGTTTTGGATTTTTCTTCTGTGAGCCACAAATTTTCTATGTATGGTTTATTTGAAAGAGGTCAATGTACCAAGTACAACCATTGGTCAAATAGTCCTATGTAAGCATTGTGCAGTGATTTATGTGGGTGAAATTTCGTTCCTTTGCTGAGTATACCATGGAGCAACAGCATGTGCAGCCCTGAATAAAAAGGATGCCATCCCTTTCTTGAGCTTCACAATTGATAAATCGACTTGGAACCATTCCTACCCTACAGTTTAGCTGGGCAAAGATAGGGCTTGGATTTTCAAAAGCTTAAAAACACCCCACCCAGTCCCCTCCCGAAGGCATTCCTGGAAAATCTAATAAAACCCTGTGCTGGTAATAAATAATAACCATGGAGAATGTACTTGTCATTCACGGTGTTTTAAAAAAATGTCTCCTGTAGATTACAAATGCTGACTGCCCTTACTGTCTGAGGGACATGCTGATCTGTCGTGTGAAAAAGGCTGGAAAAGTATAAGTGTGAGCTAAAGTTGAGTTTATAGTCATGTACGCAAGTGCGGTGAGGTACAGGTACAGTGCAAAACTTGCTTGCAGCTGCATCACAGGCACCTAGGTACAGACCACACACAGGTAGGTAGGTAGAAGTGGGGAGAGAAGCATAAGCTGTTCACGTAAACAAAAATGATTATTTTGTTGAAGATATAATGAAAGTCCGAACTGATCTGTAATTATTGTTGAAAAATCAAAACAAAACTGCAGATGTTGGAAATAGAGTCATGAGTGATATAGCACGGAAACAGGCCCCTCGGCCCAACTCGTCCATGTGACCAATACCCATTGAAGCCAGTCCATTTGCCCAAGTCCCATTTGCCCACGTTTGGCCCATATCCTTCTAAACCTTTCCTGTCCACGTACCTGTCCAAGTGTCTCTTCAATGTTGCTATTGTACTTGCCTCAACCACATCCTCTGGCAGCACGACCCTCTGCGTGAAGAAGTCGCCCCTTCAGTTCCCTTTTAAATCTCTGAAACGGAAACAGAAACCGCTGGAAACACTCAGCAGGTCAGGCAGCATCTGTGGAGGGAGACTCAGTTTCAACTCAATGACAAAGGGTCTTCGATCTGAAATATTAACTCATTTTCTCTTTCCACAGAAGCTACCTGACGTTGCGTGTTTCGAGCATTTTCTGTTAATGTAGTTATCATTACTGTTTTCAATTTAGTTGTGCACACCTTTTTATATTTGGAATTTGTCAATGGCTTCACTGTTTCTGGGTGACTGAAGTGGAGATGGTGTTGTGCTGTGTTCAGGTCCTGCCGAGCTGGGAACACACAATGGTCACTATTGGCTCTGCTCCAGAGTTCATTGGATGTGTAGCCATGCTATCCAGGAGAGTGAAAGGAGCCTAAATCTAGATCATCCTTCAGAGGGATGGTACAACTTTTGATAAAACTGTGTTGAAATTGAAATGATTTGTCTCCACAATGAATGTGATACTGTAGAGGAATTCTCCCCCCCCCGTCCTTTCCAGTATCTAACCCCTCAATCAGCATTTCTAAGAACTGATTATCTGGCTACCATCACACTTCTGTTAGTTGCTGTGCACAAGTTGGCTGTTGTGTTTCTTAAACAGTGACTACAGTTCATAAATATTTCAGTGGGTGCAAAATGCTTTGGGTGTACAGAAAAGAATATGCAAAGTACAATAAGAGCCTTTCAAGTACATGAGATCAAATGTTTCCCAAGCATTTACCTCAGTGGAAAAATGGGAGGCTTGGGCAAGAGGGTCTGAAGTGCATGAACCACACGTTCTCACACACATGCAGTGATGATAGGCTTGTTAGTACATCAGTGAAGATAACTGTGTTTGCTGAACGCATTGCAGTCCCAAAGTCTACCGAGAGTTCCAGTGAGAGAGTGAAACAGGTGCTTGATGATCAGTGCTGGCTTGGTGGACCAAAGACCCCCCTTCTGTGCCATCTGACTCTGTGTCCACTGTACCCAATATCTACACTACTATCATGTGCACTGACTCTCCTGGGGGAGCGAGACTGGCTGGGGGAGAACTTGTCATTAAATGGATTAACAGTCAATATGCCCTCTTGGACCAGTTTTGATCACCTGAGTCTTATCCCTCTTATTCTTATAGGGTGAATGCACTCAGTCTTCTTTCCAGGGTTGGGGAATCAAGAACTAGCAGGCAGAGGTTTAAGGTGGGAGGGGAAAGATTTAATAGGAACTTGAGGGGCAATTCTTTTACACAGAGGAACGAGCTGCCAGAGGAAGTGGTTGAGGCAGGTACAATAACAACTTTATAGAATAGTTGGACAAGTACATGGATAGGAAAGGTTTAGAGGGATATGGACCAAATGCGGGCAAATGGGACTAGCTTAGATGGGCAACTTGGTCAGCATGGACCAGTAGGGCCAAAGGGCTGTTTCTATACTGTATGACTCTGTGACTATGTTGCCTCTTCAATGGCTATGGTGAAGGATAGGAATAATCTGGCTACTATGGTCTCTCTCCCACCTACATTGGTACTACACGGCTGTGGTGAATGCAATGCTAAGAGGGGGTTCAACATTTTGAATTACGTTCATTTCAAGTTGTGCCTTGTGCTGACTTGAATTAACATCAGTTTTGGTTTTGCTATGAAACCTTCCTGTGTGTGAGTTGGTGGGTCCCACAGGTCCTCATGACAACGACAAGGCAGTGACACAAGTTCTTGTTCTTAGAGTCTGAGATGCTGGGAGAAGTTGCATTACCCCTGCTGAGACCCCAAAGGTAGCTTCAGTGAACCCAGTCTCTTTTTGGTTTGCAGGCACAAAGAGGCTGCAGACACTGGAGTCTGGAGCAACAAACAGTCTGCTGGAGGAACTCAGCGGGTCGAGCAGCGTCTGTGGGGGGAAAGAAATCGTCGACGTTTAGGGGCGGAACCCTGCGTCAGGACTGAGAGTGGAGATGGGAGATGGCGGGTATGGGGGGGGGGGGAGTGGCGGAGTCCGAGGCGATGGGTGGACTGAGGAGGGGTGTAAGATGACGGGCAGGTAGTGGCAGGTAGGGGAGGGGAGCAGGGGTGGAGTTGGGAGACGGTGGCAGGTGAATGATGGACAGAGGCAGACAGAGAGAGAAAAAAGGAAAAAAACAACATATGGAACAAGGTGGGGCACTACTTGTCATCTTACACCCCTCCTCAGTCCACCAATCGCCTCAGAACCCCCTCTTGCCGCTCCCCTTCTCCTCTCTGTTATCGACCATCTCCCCTCTCCACTCCTGGTCCTGGTGCACGGTTTTGACCCGAAATGTCAACGATTTCTTTCCTCCCACAGATGCTGCTCAACCTGCTGAGTTCCTCCAGCAGATTGTTTGTTGCTCCATTTGGTTTGCCATGGGTGCAGTTCCCAGCAACAGTCACTAGGCAGCGATCATGAGCAACAAATCTGGCCACAGCCAACTCACCATTGGACAGATGCAGTCACAGAGAAAAATAACATTAGCAAAATGAAGGAAAATTTTACTCAGGAGTGTTTACACTTTTTGTCCCGAGAATGAAAGTAATTATATAAATTCAAACTTCTTGTAGCACAGAAGGAGGCTTTTCGGCCCATTGAGTGCATTCTGGCTTATTTTGCCCCATTCTACAGTTCTTTTCCCATAACCCTCCAAGTTATTCCCCCCCCCCCCCCCCAAGTACCTGACCAATTCTCTGATGCAAGCCCTGACTGTATGGCACCCTCCACTGCGGAGAGTCTGCAGAGAGATGTAGATAGGTTGAGTGAGTGGGCAGGGGTCTGGCAGATGGAGTACAATGTTGGTAAATGCGAGGTCATCCACTTTGGAAGGAAAAATAGAAGATCAGATTATTATTTAAATGGTGAAAGATTGCAGCATGCTGTTGTGCAGAGGGACTTGGGAGAGCTTGTGCATGAATCGCAAAAGGTTTGGTTTGTAGCTGCAACAGGTTATCAAGAAGGCAAATGGAACGTTGGCCTTCATTGCTGGAGGGATTGAATTTAAGAGCAGGGAGGTTATGCTGCAACTGTACAGGGTACTGGTGAGACCACACCTGGAGTACTGCGTGCAGTTCTGGTCTCCTTACTTGAGGAAAGATATAATGGCTTTGGAGGCGGTGCAGAGGAGGTTCACCAGGTTGATCGCGGAGATGAGGGGGTTAGCCTTTGAGGAGAGATTGAGTCGCCTGGGACTATACTCACTGGAATTGAGAAGAATGAAGGGGGATAATATAGAAACATATAAAATTATGAAAGGGATAGGATAAGATAGAGGCAGGAAAGTTGTTTCCACTGGTAGGTGAGACTAGAACTTGGGGACATAGCCTCAAGATTCGGGGGAGTAGAATTAGGATGGAGATAAGAAGAAACTGCTTTTCCCAGAGTAGTGAATCTGTGGAATTATCTGCCCAGGGAAGCAGTAGAGGCCACCTCATTAAATATATTTAAGACACAGTTAGATAGATTTTTGCATAGTAGGGGAACTAAGAGTTATGGGGAAAAGGCAGGTAGTGGATCTTAGTCCACGGCCAGATCAGCCATGATGTTACTGAATGGTGCAGCAGGCTCGACGGGCCAGATGGCCGACTCGTGCTCCTGTTTCCGATGTTGTTCTGTTCTCATGACTGTCTGCAGCACGGACACAACCCTCCACCCGGAAAACAAGCTGCTGGGGGAACTCAGCGGGCCCAGCAGCATCTGTGGAGAGGAAGGAATTCCTGATGCTTTGGATCGAGATTGAGAGTGGAGAGGGAAGATAGCTGGTATAAAGAGGAGACGGGGAAGGGGGTGAGCCGAGGACGGGTAGGTGATCGGTGGAATGAGGAAGGGAGAGGGACGATGGGCGGATGGAGCCAGGTAGGGGAGGGGAGGAGTTGGGAGACAGGTGGGTGATCGGTGGAAGCGGACAAGCAGGGGGAGAGGGCAGGTAGGGGAGGGGTGGGGAGGGGAGGGGAGGGTGAAGGTGGAGACAGAGGCTGGAGGGTGATAAACAGGGACACAAAGGCTACAAGTGCTGGAAAAGGTCCGTGCCAGTGTTTCTGCACCACACAAGCCTCCTCCCATGTGTTACATCGCATTCTATCAGCATGGAATCCCTTTCTCTCTCTTGTTGTTCATTCAGTTTCCCCTTAAACATGCTAAATCATACTCCCTATGAAAGCAAGTTCCACATTCTAACCACTCACCGAGCAAGGGAATGGTTCCTGAATCTGTAACCAAGTTATTTTAGTGACTCTCTTTCATTGTTCCTCCCCCACAGGCGCAAACATTTTTTGTGCAAATTCATTTCCAGCTCTCTTGTGGGTATTGATTCTCTGGGGTTGGCTCTTGGGTGTTATTATCACTTGATGCTTCCTGCCTTGAAAGCTCATGTCTTTTGGAGAATATGTCAATTCTGGTGTAGTTAATTAAGTGTTTCTAAAGTATGGTGTGAAGTCATTCAACTTCCAGTTTTTTCAGTCATGTATTGATCTAAAACTTGCTCCTCTGCATACAAATCATGGTACCATCTGAGTGAGTCAGTTCCTCACCGTCAAGTTTTGCGTTGTTTGAAACAATAAGTATTTTAGGAAATACTTCTAAGCATAACATTTTGAGAAGAAAGGGTACAGACAGTAGTCCAGCCAGTAAACCATTAATGATTAAGGACATGTATCTGTGAATTATTTTTTGTGTGATGTTACCTGGACTCCAGTGTTACTCAGTATTAATTTAATTAACTTCAATGCTGTATTAAGGAAAATCTTGATTTTTCACCATCTTTGTATCTGTGGCAAGGTATCAGGGTGGATGGTAAATCAGAGGTACTTAATTTTATTGTTGAATTCAAATAAAAGTGGAAAAAAATTTTTACTTCGACGACTGAGTTACTTTGTTTTGTGCAATGTATTTTTTGGCAGTCAGAGCAGCTTCTATCGAGAAGAGTAGAAGTGTTGTACTAGGAGGCTTTATAAAATTTAATTACGAAATATAAATATCTCTGGCAAAGCCAACATTTACTGCCCATCCCCAATCACCCCTGAGGACAGTGAGCTGCCTTCTCGAATGACCGCACTCCATTTGGAGAAGGGCCTCTGTGACAGTGAGTTCCAGTATGTAGATCCAATCCCAGTGAAACAAAACCACGGTATATTTCCAACTTCTTTGACAGGTAACTCAGAATCCTGACAGCAGCTGATGGCTGATTGGTGGACAGGCGACAATCCATAAGGTAGTAGTGCAGTGTTCAAGTTACCAGGTTAGTAATCCAATCCCAGTTAATATTGGGGAAGTTAAAGTCACCCACAACAACCCTTTTGATTTTACATCTTTCCATAATCTGTCTACATATCTGTTCCTCTACCTCCCCCTGGCTATTGGGAGGCCTACAGTGTTACCCCACCAGAGTGATTGCACCTATCCTATTCCTGAGCTCTTCCCATATTGTCACAATGGATGAGCCCTCCAGGATGTCCTCTCCGAGTGCAGCTGTGACATTCTCCCTGATCAGTGGTGCAACTCCTCCACCTCTTTTACCTCCCTCCCCATCACGTCTGAAACATTGAAACCCTGGAATGTTGAGCTGCCAGGATCTGTAGTGGCCACAGCATCATAGTTCCATGCACTGATCCAAGTAAGTTCATCTGCGATCCCATGATGTTTGTTAACCTGTCCCTGCCTGTCCTTGCTTGCCATAACCTCTACCTTCCTGCCAATCCTTCCACCCGCTGATCTACTCTGGTCCCCATCTAGTGGTCCAGTGTTCAGGCTAGGGACATCCGTCGGGTTGGTGGGAAACCAATTCAACTATATCTCTCCAGAGGAAATTGTAAAAAGACTTGAAGTCGAAATAATTGCAGGGTACAGGATAACTGAATTGCTCTTTGAAAGAGCTGGCACAGATTCAATTGGCTGAATGGCTCCCCTCAGTGCAACATCACTCTCCACTTCCCAGACAAACAAAGACTATGTCGAAAATGTAACTTTTTCAGAGGCCATTTTTGATTCGGTTTTTGGGACCTGAGTCCAGAACTCCAGGAGATCTGTCATTACCGTCAAAGCTCTGAGTGGTTTATTGGTTTATTATTGTCACTTGTACCGAGGTACAGTGAAAAACTTGTCTTGCACACCGATCATACAGGTCAATTCATTACACAGTGCAGTTACATTGAGTTAGTATGGAATACATTGAGGTAGTACAGGTAAAAACAATAATAGTACAGAGTAAAGTGTCACAGCTACAGAGAAAGTGCAGTGCAATAAGGTGCAAGGTCACAACAAGGTAGATCGTGAGGTCATAGTCCATCTCATTGTATAAGGGAACTGTTCAATAGTCTTATCACAGGGGGGTAGAAGCTGTCCTTAAGTCTGCTGGTACGTGCCCTCAGGCTCCTGTATCTTCTACCCAATGGAAGAGGAGAGAAGAGAGAATGTGTCAGATTATCAGAATTTTACAGGACTGTGAATCCAGAGCGGGCTGGAGGGTATCCTGCATTGAATGACTCATAGATTCTGCATGAAAACAGGCCCTTCAGCCCACTGAGTCCATTCTGACCATCAACCACTCATCCTACACTGACCCCATTCTTTCCACACATTCTAATCTCTCCCAAGATTCTACCACTTACCTACATGGGGCAATTTACAGCGGCCAATTACCCTACCAATCCGCATGTCGTTGGGATGTGGGAGGAAACGGGAGCTTCTGGATAGAACGTAAGACAGTACAGCACTGGACAGGCCATTCGGCCCATAATGTTGTGCCAATCTTGATGCCAATTTATACTAAATGTCCTCTTCCTGTGTATCATCCACATCCCTCCATTCCCTTCATATTCGTGTGTCTAACTAAAAACGTCGTAACCTCCATCAAACTGCCTGCTTCCACTGCTGCCCCCTGGTAACCCACTCCAGGCACCTCCCACTGTCTGCATAAAAAAATTGCCTCTCACCGCCTTTGAACACCCCCCCCCCCCCAAACCTTAAAAGTATGTCCTCTGGTGTTTGGCATTTCTACCCTGGGGAAAAGATTCTGACTACCTTATCTATGCCCCTCATAATCTTAAAAACCTCTATTGGGTCTCCCCTCAGCCTCCGACACTCTAGGGAGAACAACCCAAGTTTGTCCGACCTCTCCTTATAGCTCATGCCCTCTAATCCAGGCAGCATCCTGGTAAACCTCCTCTGCACCCTCGCCACAGTCTCCACATCCTTCCTATAATGGGCGACCAGAACTGCACACAATACTCCAAGTGCAGTCTGACTAAAGTTTTATACAGCTGCAGCGTGACTTCCTTACTCGTACACTCAACACCCCAACCAATGAAGGCAAGCATGCCGTACGCCTTCTTTACCACCTTACCCATTTGTGTAGCCACTTTCAGTGAACTATGGACCTAGACCCGAAGATCCCTTTGTACCTCAATGCTATTAAGGGGCCTACCATCAGGTGCATACTTTCTCCTTTCATTTGACCTCCCAAAGTACCACACCGCACACTTGCGGAGATTAAACTGCATCTGCCACTTCTCTACACTACACAGTATTAAAACAAACTTTCCACGAACCTGGTGTGTTTAGAGGAAGAATGGGAGACAACACCTGCTAAGTCAGATGCTGAACTGTTGTTATTCTGAACAGTTGGATAGTGGATTATTGTATTTATGAGGCCGATTCTGGTCAATGGTGGCAGACTTTGCGATGATGATGCATTGAATGTTAATCAGAATCAGATTTATTACCACTGATATAGGCCGTGAAATTTGTTGTTTTGAGGCAGCAGTACACTGCAAAGACATAAAAATCTATAACTTACAAAAAATAAATAAATAGTGTAAAAAAAAGGAATAACGAGGTAGTGTTCATGGGTTCATGGACCGTTCAAAAATCTGATGGTGGAGGGGAAGAAGCAGTTCCTGAATCGTTGAGTGTGGGTCTTCAGGCTCCTGTACCTCCTCCCTGATGGTAACGAGAAGAGGGCATGTCCCGGGTGGTGAGGGTCCTTAGTGATGGATGCTGCCTTCTTGAGGCACCGCCTCTTGAAGATGTCTCCGATGGCGGGGAGGGTTGTGCCCGTGATGGAGCTGGCTGAGTCTACAACCCTCCGCAGCCTCTTGCGATCCTGTGCAATGGAGCCTCCATACCAGACAGTGATGCAACCAGTCAGAGTGCTCTCCACCGCACATCTGTAGAAATTTGTAAGAGTCTTTGGTGACTGGGACGTCAAACTTTCCCGTATTGGAGATGGTCTTCATCTGACACTAGTGTGGGCACCCTGCCACCTATCACCCTGCCTGACCGTTGACGTAGATTGTATCAGGTGCTTGCAAAAGGGTTTTGGAGAGAAATTGTAAGGGTCAGCTGACAGCCCAGACCCAGTCCAAAACGCAGAATGGTTCCGTTTCACGTTGCCAGGAGAATGTGACAAAGGGTTATGGATACGGTGAATACTGTGGACAAAATCCTAGCTCTCTGAAACAGAAATTCTGCACTGCTGTTCCGGGTGAGCAACAATGATGTGCGTGTTCTAAAAAGTGCAAAAAGTGCCCCCTCCTCCGCGCAGCTGAATCAGCTCAATGCATTGCGCAAAATCCTGCGGAGGCGTGATATTTGCAATAAAAACGAGAAATGCTGGAAAGAAAACTCGGCAGGAGTGACGGATGTTTTTGGAGAGAGACGCAGAATTAATGTTGGTGACATTTTATCAGTGACGGAATTAGTCTGAGGCAGGGGAAGGGTCGGGGAGGGATCGGATGACTGACGGACGACGGTCCACGGGGCAGTGAAGCCTCCACGGGACAAGTCCCACTGCTGCTGCCCATCGCTGGGTCTCCGGCTAACCCACCCCTCGCGGTCCTAATGCTCGTCGGGTTACATTTCCATGTTGATTGGTTCAGATTTTCTTTTGAATAGACCAATCGGAAGGAGGCTCCTCTTGGTGAAGCTGCGGTGCGCAACACAAGACTTCCCTCGTTAGCTCCGCTTGGTCCTAGTGCCCCACCTTGTTAATTGCAAAATGGAGACCGAAGCAGCCACAGAAGTTGCAATGGTGCTGTGTTCGTGTGTTTTTCTCTTTAAAGTTTACACTACCGAATGTAACAACCACGAACGTTAAAGTTTTGTTTTTGCACTGTTTCCTCCTCTGTGTATATATTTTTTTAAAATTATGAATAAAGTTTATTTATGAAATAAACAAATAAATTACAAGATGGGGACACAAGAGACTGCAGATGCTGGAATCCGGAGCAACAAACGAGACAGACCAAGGGTCCCGACCTGAAACGTTGACTGTCCATTTCCCTCCACAGATGCTGCCTGACTCACTGAGTTCCTCCAGTATCTTGTTTGTTGTTAATTACAGGCCCTGTCCCCTGACCAAAGTGATGTGCTAAAGAAATTAGATCTATATTCTTTGGAATCCAGAAGAATGAGGGGTGATCTTATTGTAACATGCAAGATCTTTAGGGAGCGTGACAGGGTAGATGTTGAGATGTTTCTACTGGTGGGAGAATAAGGGACTTGGTTTCAAGATTAAGGGGGTGGTCATTTAAAACTGAGGTATGTAAGAACTTCTTGCAGAGGGTGGTGAATCTCTGGAATTCTCTGCCCTGGAGACCAGACCACTGAAGGCTTGAAAGGAAGTAAATGATTCTTTGAAAGATTAGAAAATTGAGGGCAGTGGGGAACTGACACAAGAGGAGATGAGGCCTGGGGCAGAACAGCTACAGTCATATTAAAAGGTGGGGCAGGCTTGAGGGGCTGAGGAGCCTAATCCTGCTCTACCCCCGACATTCTTCTTTCCCCCTCCCAATGGGCAGAAGATACAAAAGCCTGAAAGCACGTACCACCAGGCTCAAGGACAGCTTCTATCCTGCTGTTATAAGACTATTGGACGGTCCCTTAGTACGATAAAATGGACTCTTGACCTCATAATCTACCTCGTTATGGCCTTGCACTTTATTGTCTACCTGCACTGCACTTGCTCTTTAACTGTAATACTTTATTCTGCATTCTGTTATTGTTTTCACTTGTACTATCTCAATGCTCTATTGCAATGAATGATCTGTATGGCTGGCATGCAAAACAAAGTTTTTCACTGTACTTCGGTACATGTGACAATAATAAACCAATGTACAAATTTACCAAGTTTCTTCTTTCAATGTAGAAATAATTTCACACATGTGAGTTTAATTCTTGCACTGAAATTTTTTATAAAAACGCAGATGTAGGAAATCTGAAACCAAACCCAAAAATGTTAGAAACACTCAGCAGGTGAGGCAGCATCTGTGGAAAGAGAATCAGATAACGTTTCAGGACATTTTGTTGGAACTGGAAAAGAAAAACAAAAACAAATTAGTTTTCAGTAACAGAGAAGATGGGAAAGGATGGGTAGTGCAAAGGAATTATCTCCGATAGAGTGAGACCAAGTGCCAGTTAAAAGCCATTGTGTTTCTTTATCTGTGTTTTGTGTTACTAATAACAAGGCTGTGGGTCATGCCCAACAGGACAGGCAATACTAACAGAAAGATAAAAGCTGAACCAAAATGATTAGTTCTGATACAGACAGAAAGAAAATGTGATTTACCTAAAGCTAGAAAATTACATATTGAGTCCAGAAGGCTACAACATACCTAAATGAGGTGTTGTTCCTCTCAAGCTTGCATTGGGGGTCACCATAGCAGTGCAGGAGGCCATAGACAGAGAGGTCAGAGTGGGAGTGGGATGAGAATTAAAGTCACAGGTAAATTCAGCGTCACTATTGTGGACTGAATGCAGATGCTCTGCGAAGTGCTCATCCGATCTGTGTGTGTGGTTTCTCCAATGAAGAAGAGGTCACATTGTGAACGGTGAATGCAATACACTAGACTGGAAGTAATGCAAGTGAGTCGCTGCTTCACCTGGAAAGACTACTTGGGTCCCTGTGTGATGGGAAGGGAAGAGGTGAGGGGACAGGTGATGCATGTTCTGCAGTTGCATGAGGAAGTGCCCTAACACGGGGAGTGGTTGGTGCGGACTGAGGAGTGGACCAGGCAATTGTGAAGGGAGTAAAATAAGTTAGTTTTCAATAGCAGGAAGATGGGTAAGGAAGGGTAAAATAAAGGAAATACCTCCAGTACAGTGAGACCAAATGACTTAAAGTGACAGATATCCATTGTGCCTTTTTATCCGTGTTATGTGTTGCTAATAAAATGCTGAAAGGGAAGGTGAATGTGTATCTGGTGATGGGAGCAGGCAGAAATTGGGAAGAATGACCTGTTGAACTCAGAGGCTGGTGTGGAAGGTGAGGACCAAGGGAATTCTATTCTTGCTCTGTCTAGGAGGGGATGGGGTGAGGGTAGAGATGTAGGAAATACATGTTGCAGTTGTGGGCTCTGTCCACAATGGTAGAGGGAAAGCCACAGTGCAGACATTTCGGATGCACCTGTGCAGAATGTCCCATCGTCTGAGCCACTGTGATGAAGGTGGAGGAGTCCAGATGAAGGGTCTCGATCCGTAGTGTTAACTGTCCATTTCCCTCCACAGATGCTGCCTGACCTGCTGAGTTCCTCCAGCTTTTTGTGTGTGGCTGGGAGAAAGTAATGTCAAGATAGTTGTGTGAATGTGTGGGCTTGTAATGGATGTCTGTGGTTAGTCTGTCCCGAGCTTGAGGCAGAAAGAACCAGAAGGGGAGGGCAGGAGTCAGAGATGGATCATGTGAGGGTGAGAACAGGAAATTGGTAGCAAAAATAATGAGGTCTTTGAATTCTGTATGAGTGCCTGAAGCAGCACCAGTGTTGTAGATGCACTGGAGTGGGCTTGAATAAGGCTAAAACAAACACTGTTCCTTGCATCCCACAAAAAGACAGGCATAGCTTGGGCCCACTTGAGTGCCTATAGCTATACCTTTGACCTGGATAAAATGAATGGAGTTGAAGGAGAAGTTGTTCAATGTGAGGACAAAGTTGGCCAGGTGAATGAGTGTGTTGGTAGAGGGGAACTGCTTGGGCCTCTGGAAGAATTGGAATTGGTTTATTATTGTCACATGTACCGAGGTACAGTGAAAAACTTGTCTTGCAGACCGATAGTACAGATCAATTCATTACACAGTGGATCAAGGTAGTACAGGGTAAAACAATAACAGAATGTGGAATAAAGTGTAACAGCTACAGACAAAGTGCAGTGTAGGTAGACAACAAAGTGCAAGGTCATAACAAGGTAGATTGTGAGTCCATCTTGTTGTATTAGGGGACCATTCAATAGTCTTATAACGGCAGGGTAGAAGCTGTCTTGAAGCAGAGGGCTCTCACAGCCTCCTGTTATGGGATGGAGGTAGGGGGATTATATGCCCATGGTGAAGATGGGCTGGTTGGGACCAGGGATTTCTGGATTGACTCGTAACAAACCGTAAATGGTTGTACTTCTGGGCTACTGTAACTGTAGCTATTCCGAAAAGCATAGGACATGGGAGGCATTCTGTCCTGGAACCTAACCTGCTGACAAATAACATTGTGGCTAATCCCCTTCTCTGGTCACATGCCCCTCCAACCCCCAGATCCCTCTAGTGTTCAAAATGTATGAATCGCAGCCATGAATATACTCAACGTTAGAGAATCTACAGCTCTCAGCGCAAGAGCATCCCAAAGATTCACAGCCCTTTGAGTGAAGAAATTTCTCCCCTGAATACCTTGAGACTGTGTTCCCAAGTTCTAAACTCTCCAGCCTCAGAAAACAGCCTCACAGCATCTACCATGTCTGTCCATCTCAGAATCAATGACATCACCTCCATGAGTAACGGGTCAATCTGACTTAGTGTCTCCTGATAGGACAACCTTCTCCTCCCTGAAATCAAGTTACACTATCTACTGAAGCTTCTGCTTATTGGGCAATCCTGTCTGTGATTGCTTCACTCTGGTTTGTGGGTTCTGATCTGGCTAATGAGGCCAATTTGGGAATTGCTGGCTCTTCCACAGATAAGACAGGAGATACCTGATGCTGGGAGGTTAGCTTGATCTGAAAGGGCATCGGAAGCAGATTCACCCCAGCCTGATGCTGGGTGGTTAGCTTGATCTGAAAGGGCATCGGAAGCAGATTCACCCCAGCCTGATGCTGGGAGGTTAGCTTGATCTGAAAGGGCATCGGAAGCAGGTTCACCCCAGCCTGATGCTGGGTGGTTAGCTTGTGAGGTGGTGTATTCCTTCTGCCATTTATGCACGTTTTCTCTGTGCATCAGACGCAGAGACTTGAAGTTCTCAGTCCCAGCCCGAACGCTGCCTCCATTTTACGTGGTTATGTGCCAGAAGTTGCCAGGAGTCAGTGGGGATGTTGCAATAGAGTGTCTGTATCAGGAGCCTTGTGTTGGAAATGCCAACAACATAGCCTGCCCAACATAGCTGAGTTGTATTAATAACAAATATTTTAAGTGGCTCATTAATTGTTCAATTCTTTCACGTGTAACTGAGAAGAAATTTTAAATTAGAATATTCTCATTCAAGATATTTGGATAGGTACATGGATAGGAGGGGTTTAGAGGGATATGGGCCAAACACACGCAAATGGGACTAGCTTGGTGGGCACCATGGTATAGTTAAGTTGGGCCAAATGGCCTGTTTCCATGTTGTATTACTCTAAATCCCTTCAGGACCTCGTACCTTTCTACACTTGTAACTTCTCCCGACTGCAGAAACTGCTGAGATCTCTCTGTTAGTTCAATTCTGTCCTCAAGGACGTCCCAGATTTATTTTTACTCCACCGCCAACCCCTGGAATTCCCTCGCTAAACCTCTCTGCCTCTCTCTCCTTCTTTAAGGCCCTGCTTAAAGCCTCCCGCTTTGGCCAAGCCTTTTGTCACCTGCTTTACTTTTCTTTGGCTCAATGTCAGATTCTGTCTAATTATACTCCTGTGATATGACGTTGTGATCTTTTGCTACACTGTCGGTATGCCTGTGCATATACGTCAGCTGTTGTTGTTTAGGCAACAGGACTCTACTGAATTGAGAAAGAACAGTGGACAAAAGAACATAAGAAATAGGAAACAGAAGCAGGAGTTGACTATTCTGCTCCTTGATCCTAGTATTGGTATTGGTTTATTATTGTCACTTGTACTGAGATACAGTGAAAAACTTGTCTTGCATACCGATCGTACAGATCAATTCATTACACAGTGCAGTTACATTGAGTTAGTACAGAGTGCATTGAGGTAGTACAAGTAAAAACAATAATAGTACAGAGTAAAGTGTCACAGCTACAGAGAAAGTGCAGTGCAATAAGGTGCAAGGTCACAAGGTCATCGAGGTAGTACAAGGTAAAACAATAACAGAAGTTATATAATGGAGGCTTCAGTCTCCAGCCCTCTCCCTCTGCCATTTAGTTCATCACTCGAATCTCAGCCACAATCCTCAGCTGCGATTCAGGCTACAGTGCTCCCATCTCCCCTCCCCACCTCCCTTATTTGGTTCCAAGCTCCACCTTCCTCTCCTATCAGATTCCATCGTCCACAGCCCTTCGTCGCCTCCACCTCTCACCTCCCAGCTTCTGTCACTATTGCCACCCTTCCCTGCCCCCACGTGTCAATCAACATCTCCTCACCAGGATCTACCTATCACTTGCTAGTTCTTGCTCCATCCCTTCTGCTCACCTCTTTATACTGACTGCCTCCCCTCTACTCTTTCGGGGTCTCGACCCGAAATGTCAACTGTGCATTTCCCTCCACAGATGCTGCCTGACCCACTGAGTTCCTCCAGCAGCTCCTTTGTTGCTCCAGGTCCCAGCATCTGCAGTCTCTTGTTGTCTCCAGTACTTGATCTTTAGCCATGGTCCTGGTTCCCTCATCTCATGATCTACAGTGAAGATCCTCCTTCTCCCACAGATCATAGTGCAGGTTCAATCCTCCTCCCTGCCCGAGACTTAAAACACAAGCTCCTGTCTCCAACTGTAGCACAGGCCTGGTTGCCATCCCTACTCCCTGGACCTGGCTTGGTTCCCTTTTCCCAGGCAGCAAATTTTCAGTAGGCAGAAGGTCCCATCCACTCCTGGAAGGGTCCACACGTCCCTACTGATACACCGGTGTACAGGAATTTCTCAACCAGCCTGCGTCTTACTGCATTCAAAGGGTGTTGTCTGCCTTCCGTGCCAGTTTGCATCTCTGATCAAGTTTCAGGAAAAACCTGTCTGGAGGCTGGTCAAGACCACAAGAAATTGCAGAGAACAGTGAACGCAGCCCAGTCCATCACACAAACCAGTCTCCCCTCCACGGACTCTGCCTACATTTCCCGCTGCCTCGGGAAAACAGCCAACAGTATCAATGACCCCACCCACCCTGGTCATTCTCTCTTCTCCCCTCTCCCATTGGGTAGAAGATACAAAAGCATGAGAGCACGTATCACCAGACTCAAGGTCAGCTTCTATCCCACTGTTATAAGACTCTTGAATGGACCAATCATTCGCTAAAAGATGAATTCTTCAGCTCTTGATCTCCCAATCTACCTCATTGTGGCCCTTGCACTTTATTTGTCTACCTGTACTGGTATTGGTTTGGTATTGGTATTGGTTTATTATTGTCACTTGTACTGTGGTACAGTGAAAAACCTGTCTTGCATACCGATCGTACAGATCAATTCATTACACAGTGCATTGAGATAGTACAGGGTAAAAAACAATAACAGAATACAGAGTAAAGTGTCACACCTACAGGGAAGTGCATTGCAGGTAGACAATAAGGTGCAAGGTCAAACAAGGTAGATTGTGAGGTCAGAGTCCATCTCATCGTATAAGGGAACTGTTCAATAGTCTTATCACCATGGGATAGAAGCTGTCCTTGAACCTGGTGGTATGTGCCCTCAGGCTCCTGTATCTTCTGCCTGATGGGAGAGGAGAGAAGAGAGAATGACCCAGGTGGGTGGGGTCTTTGATTATTGTGGCTGATTCCCCAAGGCAGCGAAAGGTAAAGACAGAGTCCATGGAGGGGAGGCTGGTTTCCGTGATGTGCTGGGCTGTGTCCACAACTCTCTGCAGTTTCTTGTGATCCTGGGCAGAGCAGTTGCCGTACCAAGCTGTGATACATCCAGATAGGATGCTTTCTATGGTGCATCAATAAAAATTGGTGATTGTCAAAGGGGACATGCCAAATTTCTTTAGACTCCTGAGGAAGTAGAAGTGCTGGTGAGCTTTCTTGGCCATGGCGTCTACATGGTTGGAACATGACAGGCTATTGGTGATGTTCACTCCTCGGAACTTGAAGCTCTCAACCCTCTCAACCTCAGCACCGTTGATGCAGACAGGTGCATGTACACTGCCCCCTCTCCTGAAGTCAATGACCAGCTCTTTGGTTTTGCTGATTTGAGGGAAAGGTTGTTATTGCACTTTCTCTGTAATTGCAACATTATATTCTGCATTCTGTTTTCTTTTTACTACCCTGATGTACTTATGGCATTATCTGTCTGGATGGTACACAAAACAAATGCTTTTCACTGTAACTCGGTACATGTGACAATAATAAACCAAAATTTATATGCAAATATCCCTAAATTCCTCTGTTCCTGGACCCTTTTTAGAATTGTACCTTGTAGTTTATATTGCCTCTCTTCAACCTTCCTTATTGAAATGTAGTGTTTTCCACTTTTCTATATTAAACTTAATCTGTCACGCGTGCACCCATCCACCAGTTTGTCAATATCCTCCTGGTCTGTAATTACCATTCTCATAATTCTCTTCACTTCCAAGTTTTGTGGATCTACAAATTTGGAAATAGTGCCGTCTACACCCAAGTTCAAGCCTTTAACATCTATGAAGAAAAGTACAGGCCAATATTGGGTTAGGAACACCCAACTACGGACACCCACACATACAAACGAGCTCCCATAATATTATTAAATTCAAAAGTCCAACATACATACATAAATTCCCATGAATGGCAAAACTAGTTCTCTCTCTCTCTCTCTCCACTTTCAGTAATTGTTCTTTCTTATCAGTCCTGTGTGCTTTTGATACCATTCATTACAGCACCGTGTACAGACCTACAGATTCTCTGCACAGACTTATGGACTTCGGTAAAAATGGAACCCAAGGTGAATGGTCATAGTCTTTTTCCCAGGGTAGGGGCGTCTAAAGCCTCACTGCTGAAGTTTAAGGTGAGAGGGTAAAGATTTAAAGATTTAAAAGGAGCAACTTTTTGACACAGAGGGTGGTGGGTATATGGAACTAGCTGCCAGAGGAAGACAAGTACAATTACAATGCTTAAAAGATATTTGGGCAGGTATATGGAGAGGAAAGATTTAGAGAGATATGGGCCATTTGCAGGCAAATGGGACTAGCTCAGGTGGACAACTTGGTTGGCATAGATGAGTTGGGCTGAAGGGCCTGTTTCCGTGCTGTATAACTCTAAGACTCTTTGTACAAAGCAACTTTCAGATTGCATTAAAACTGCTGGAAAAACTCAACAGTTCAGGTAGCACCTATGGAGAGAGAAACTAAGTTAATATTTCAGACCAATGACTTTTCCTGAGAACTGGTAAAATGTCAAAGTGGAGTTTGTTGTCATATGCACAAGTCCATGTGTGCACAGCTACAATGAAAACTTACTTGCAGCAGCATCACAGGTACATACCATCAGATAAACAACATTCATAAGAAAAACACAAATTAAACGTAAATTATTCACAATTTTTACAAGAAAGAACACAATTAGGACAAAAAAAACCAAAGTCCATTTTAGTGCAAAGTGATCAAAGTGGTCATAGTGTTGCTAAACTGTAGTGATCAGGGTTGTGCTGGTTGGTTCAAGAACTGAATGGTTGAAGGGAAGTAGCTGATCTTGAACCTGGTGGTGTGGGACTTCAGGCTTCCGTACCTCCTGCCCGATGGTAGTTGTGAATAGAATGCATGGCCCAGATGGTGGGGATCTTTGTTGATGGGTGTTGACTTCTTGAGGCAGCAACTCCTGTAGATACTATCAATGGTGGGGAGGGATGTGCCCTTCATGTATTGGGCTGGGTCTGCAGCTTTTTACGTTCCTGCACACAGAAATTACCGTACCAGACCATGATGCAACCAGTCAGGACACTTTCAATTATACATCTGTAGAAGTTTGTTAGGAGAGTTCAGTGACAAGCTGAATCTCCTTAATCTCCTAAGAATGCAAAGACGCTGGCGCACTTGTCTTGTGATTGCATCTCTGTGCTGGGTCCAGGACAGGTCATCTGATATGTTAATGCCCAGGTATTTAAAGCTGCTGACTCTCTCCACTGCCGATCCCCCAGTGTAAACTGGCACCTGTTCCCCCTCCTTCCCCTTCCTGAAGTCAACTATCCGTTCTTCGGTACAGATGTAATAGCTTTTAACAAATACAGTGGCAGAGAATAGTGGGATTGGATTTGGATTAGTTAAATCTGGAGGTAGCAGAGGCACATGGATGTGAGTTTCAGCAATGGATTAGATGATTCAAAGGCAGAGTCAGTGACATTGAGGAAATGGAAAATGACCAAGCAACCTTTTCCATTTTTTCATTTATGGGTGGTGATGATGCTGCTTTGTTATTTTTAGCTACTCCACCTCATGTTGCAAGTTGGCCAATGTTTATCTCTCAGTCAGCAACGCTGAGGGCAGATAATCTAGTCATTATCATATTGCTGTTTGCAAGAGCTTGTTGCATGATAATTGGCTGCGGGGTTTCCTATATTATAGACGTGACTGCACTTCAAAAGTTCTTCAGGTGTTGTGGGGTGTCCGACAGATGCAAGTCACCTGAATGTGAGAGAGAGTGAGACAATTCTGACAAAAAGTCATTGGTCTAAAACATTAACTCTGTTCCCCTTTCCACAGATGCTGCTTGACCTGCTGAATCTTTCCACCATTTCTCTGTCTGTATTACAGATGAAGGCAGCTTTGTATGACCTTTTCATACCAAAAAAACAATGGTTTGATTTTGTTCCTGGTAAATGACACTGGGTTTAAAAGCATAAACTCCAGGGGCTGGTGTACAGATAACAATCACCAAAAATCTGACCTTAAACCAACACGGAAACTGATTCAGCTGCTCTCTACCTCCCTAGTGGTTAAACTGACAAAGTTCAAGCATACTTCATGACAATCAAAATTTAGCAAGCCGCACTGGAGAACGTCAGTAAACACATGGCAAAGTGAGTCAGCAAAATGTAATTGCAAACATCAGGATAAAAAGCTGAGCGATAGTCCTCTCTCACACAAGCGTCTGAGGCCCAATGGGCAGATTATCATTCCATTTCAGAGCCTGAGATATACATTAAATTCCTGCTTTATCAAAGATGGCAAGAGGGATTAAGGAGTCAGTGCAGAAATAGCATTAGTTTGGCACCACCGAAGATGCTGGGCCTGCTTCAGTATCATGTTATCATGATGATAATCCTTGGCATTGACTGTTGAATGTAACACTGAGATTTCATTGTTTAGTAGTGGTATGGTGGTTATGTTACTGCAAGAGTAATCCAGAAGCCTGGACTATGGATCCAGAGACACTTGCTTCGATCACACCACCAGAGACTGGGACTTGAAATCACCTTCTTGTGTTTGGCTGGAGCAACCGTTATAAATCAAGCAACTTGAATCAACTGTATTGCTTTTTCAGGCAGGGACTTCAAATATGTCTCCACAGAATTTGTATTGAGTTCAAGACGTGATGATGTGCTTACCATATTCTCCATGGACTCTGTCTACACCTCTCACTACCTCGGTAAAGCAGCCAACATAATCAAAGACCCCACCCACCCGAGTCATTCTCTCTTCTCCCCTCTCCCATCAGGCAGAAGATACAAAAGCCTGAAAGCACGTACCACTAGGCTCAAGGACAGCTCCTATCCCGCTGTTATAAGACTATTGAACGGTCCCCTAGTATGATCAGATGGATTCTTGACCTCACAATCTACTTCATTTTGGCCTTGCACCTTATTATCTACCTGCACTGCACTTTCTCTGTAGCTGTTACACTTTATTCTGCATTCTGTTATTGTTTTCCCTTGTACTACCTCAAAGCACTGTTGTAATGAAATAATCTGTATGGATGGCATGCAAAACAAAGTTTTTCACTGTGCCTCAGTACATGTGGCAATGATAATGCGATTCGATTCGATTTGATTCGATTCGATTCAATTCAATTCAATTCAATTCACAGGCAATTGAAGGTTTGATTGCCCACTTGTACACTACATGTTAACATTGCTCATATCTTGTTAGGGACACCTATGTCCTTCAGGGGTGGTGAGACTCAGGGAGCCTTGAATAAATTCTCTACTTCAGCAGTATTCTCGGTTCAGGGCTTTCTTCCATTCATTATCGTTCTTGATAGAAAGGTTCACCCCAGAGAGAAGGCATTCCTTTTCTATTTTGCCCCTTTCTGAAGATAGTGTAACTGTTGCCCTATCCTTTGAGCTGGCTATCTCCTGCCTGTCGTGTCTCATTCAGGGTAATGATGTTGTTGTCAGAGCATCTGAGTTTCTGGGATATGACAGCAGAGCAGTGTTCAGATCTGTCGCTCTTCAGGATTGGGGTCCCAATGTTCTGCATGTGTGGATGAACACACAGACACAGACACAGACACACACAGACACAGACACACACAGACACACACAGACACAGACACACACACAGACACAGACACACACACAGACACACACACAGACACACACGCATGCACAGACACAGGCATAGATACACACACGTATACACACACGTATACACACACACACACATACACACACACACACAAACATATACACACAGATAAATACACACACAAACACACATAGACACACACACAGAGGCACAGATGCTCCTGCCCACTCTCTCCTCCTTGCTCCATCCACTTTCCCTCCCCTTGACTCGTCCCATCCTCAATCCTCAATTCATCCTTGAATTTCTTCTCCTTCAGCATCCCTCTTGCCCCCCGACTTCCTTGCACCTCCCTTACTCGTCCTCTCTCTCTCCCTTACAATTTGCTACCTGGCATCGTCCTTCCTTCCCTGCACTGTCACCCCTCCTCTTGCCACCCTGGCTCTCTGTCATTCACCTCTTCACTCCCTGCACCTCATCTCCCCCCTCTGCCCCAAGTCCTCCCAATGCCCTCCCTCACTGATCAGCCCTCAGAATTCCTGCCCCCTCCCACCCTTCTCTCCCCGCTGCACCATTGCTGAGTGGTGGCTGGGAGCAGAGACAAATGTGCAGACAGAGCTGGGAACAGCCTCGTAGCTGGGCTCAGGGACAGGACCATAGCAAGGTGCAATGGTGAGCACCCCAACCGAGGCATTGGGGAGGACTTGGGGAAGGGTTGGATGTGAGGGAAGAGATAATGTAGAAGGATTGACTGTGGTGTAAATGGAAATAAACTGTCATCACCAGCAGTTGTGTAAATGGAATCACCTCTGTAACCACTGTGTGAAACACCTTCTCATCATCCCTCCCTGTATTGGTATTGGTTTATTATTGTCACTTGTACTGAGGTACAGTGAAAAACGTGTCTTGCATACCGTTCGTACAGATCAATTCATTACACAGTGCATTGAGGTAGTACAGAGTAAAAACAATAACAGAATACAGAGTAAAGAGTCATAGCTACAGGGAAGTGCATTGCAGGTTGTTAATAAGGTGCAAGGTCATAACAAGGTAGATTGTGAGGTCAAGAGTCCATCTCATTGTATAAGGGAACCATTCAATAATCCTGTAACAGTGGGATAGAAGCTGTCCTTGAGCCTGGTGGTGTGTGCCCTCAGGCTCCTGTATCTTCTGCCTGATGGGAGAGGGGAGAAGAGAGAATGGCTCGGGTGGGTGGGTCTTTGTACTGTACTGCTGTCGCAAAACAACATATTTCACATCATTTAAGTCAGTGATAATAAGTCTGATTCTGATTCTGCTCTGTCTACTCTAACCACACCAGTCATGGGGTTTGCAATCTGCTCCTACATTGGAAAATGATGAATGATTTATAAATACAAAATTTTCTTTATTCTTTATTGGGTATTCACCTCCTTCCAGCACAACATTTTCTGGGGGTTAGAACATATGAACATAAGGAAATTGGAGCAGGAGTAGGCCACTCGGCCCCTCAAACCTGCCCAGCCATTCAATATGATCATGGCTGATCTGCCCCAGACCTCATCTCCTTCTCTGTACCAGTTCCCCAGAGTCCTCAATTCCCTGATCTTTCAAAAATGTATCTATCTCCTAAATACCCCCAACGATCTGTTTATTCAGTGGAACTCAGGAGATGGCCTTTGAGAGATGGGTTAATGGAGAGATACATGGAGATTGAATCCAGAAATCCAGCCTGTCAACAACAGACCCTCTCCTTACCAGTTCACCGTTCTGCCTCTTGCTCCACTGCAGAAATGGGACTGAACTTTCTGTGGTTTATTTTCGATTTGGTTTGGAGATGTTGATTTTATTTATGTTGGTTATTTTTTACTATTTAAAAAACTCAATTTCAAGTCAACTTTTGGTGTCTATACAGCAGAATTGCATGGAGATCAATAATAATAATTATAGAATAGTTCGGGCTTTACCTTAATTACTTCCATTTTCTTTTACAAACACATTTCGTTTCTCACTCCGTTTCTCCCCAGACTTTTACTCTTCTGCCCTTTTTCATCACCTTCCCATCACTGAACAGTGCTTCCTGCAGAATAATTGGCTTGCTCAGCAGCCCATGCATTCAGTTTGAAAGCTTTGTGAAGAACCCTGGAAGAAAAATGTAAATTTTGTGGGGTTGACATTTATTGTTGGCAGAGAGATTCACCAGTGGTAAAAAATAAAAGCTAAGTTTTCCAACTAGCTCTTATGAGGTTTTTTGATAGTTTTATTGGTTAAAATAAAGAAAAAATCATGCCCAAGGCACAGAAACACATTGATGCAATCACGAAGAAGGCACACCAGTGGAGCAAAGACTCTTATAAATTTCTACTGATGTATGGTGGAGAGCATCCTGACTGGTTGCACCACCACCTGGTATGGAGGCTCCAATGCACAGGATCGCATGAGGCTGCAGAGGGTTGTAGACTCAGCCAGCTCCATCGCAGGCACATCCCTCCCCGCCATCGAGGCCATCTTCGAGAGGTGGTGCTTCAAGAAGGTGGCATCCATCACTAAGGACCCTCACCATCTGGGACATACCCTCTTCTCATTACTACCATCGGGGAGGAGGTATAGGAGCCTGAGGGCCCACACTCAATGTCTTAGGAACAGCTTCTTCCCCATCCGCCATCAGATTTCTGAACAGTCTGTGAACCCATGAAGACTACCTCGTTATTCTTTTTTTTTGCACTTTTTTTTTGTAATTTATAGTAACTTTATGTCTTTGCACTGTACTGCTGCTGCAAAACAACAAATTTCACGTCATGTAAGTCAGTGATAATAAACCTGATTCTGAACAAGGCCATTTGGGCCAACTGGTCTGTGTGGTGATCCTGCTCCATACCAAGAGCCACCCAAGTAAAGTAATCAGTACAAGATGGTGCCGGAGTGTGGTGACTCTTTGCAAGCTGCTATCAGCAGATTTATTCATTACATCTATTATAATTGTTCTACCTTTTAAAATCCAAATCCTATGACCCTAAGAATTACCAACAATGTTCTTTTAACATCTGGATAACAATAGTACTTCCATCAGACTCCTATTTATTGACAATAGCTCAGCCTTCAAAACCTAATTCCAAACGGCCAAGAAAGCACAATAGCGCCTCTACTTCCTCAGAAGGCCAAGGAAATTTGGCACGTCCCTGATGACCCTCACCAATTTTTATTGACGCTCCATAGAACACGACCTATCCAGATGCATCACAGCGTGGTATGGCAACTGCTCTGCCCAAGACCACAAGAAATTGCAGGGAGTTGTGAATACAGCCCAGTCCATCACAAAAACCAGCCTCCCCTGTCTACACTTCCCGCTGATATTCTGCATTCTGTTTAAGCTTTTGTACTGCCTCTGTGTACTTATGTTTGTAATGATTTGTCTGGATGGCATGCAAAACAACATTTTTCACTGCACCTTGGTACATATGACAATAATAAACCAATTACCAATTATCCATTATGAATTACTGCTTCCAGAGTTGGGATGGATCACAATGATGGTTGAATATTCCCAACTGGGCGGATTCTGGAGTGTGCCAGAATGTGCATCCCTGAATAATCAGAGAAACCTTGTGATATTGAACCTGATAGAGGGTTATAAAATTATGAGGGGTGCAGGTGGGGTAGATAGAGACCTTTTCCAAGGCATGGGAGTCTAGAACTAAAAGGCACAGGTTTAAGATGAGAAGGGAGAAATCGAAAGATCCGAGGGGTAAGTTTTTTATGGAGAAGGTGGTGGTTATCAGGAACAAGCTTCCAGAGAATGTGGTAGAGACAGACACAGTTACAATGTTTATAAAGCATTTGGATAGGTACTTATACAGGAAGGGTGTAGAGGGATACAGGCCTAAAGCAGGCAAATGGGATTAGTGTAGATAGGCTTCATGGTTGGCGTGGAGGAGGTGGGTGAAGAGGGTCTGTTTCTGTGCTGTATTGTATCTATGATAAAGAGGCCACTCAGCTCGTCAAAGGTGGCAAGATAACGCAGCAGGTAGTGCTGCTGCCTCACAGCTCCAGAGACCTGGGTTCGATCCTGACCTCCAGTGCTATCTTTCTGGTTTGCATGTCCTCCCTGTGACTGTGTGGGTTTCCTGCAGAGGCTCCGGCTTCCTCCCACATCCAAAAAAAATTGTTAGGAGGTTAACTATTCACTGATAACTACCCTTGGTGTCGGTGGGTGGTAGGTGAATCAGGAGGGTGTTAATCAGCATGTGAGAGAAATTGGGTTACAAGGAAAATAAGTTTGGGAGTGGGACTAAGAAGCAAACTGCAGCATCAGGTACTGCCTGACCTGCTGAGCTCCTCCAGCAGTTTGCTTCTTGCTCCAGATTCCAGCGTCTGCAGTCTCTTGTGCATGCATGGGAATGGGATTGCTCAGAGAACAGGCATAGACATAATGGGCCGAATGGCGTCCTTCCCTGTCACTGGGAAAACATGAAAATACGTGTTACGTAATGTGACAGTACATGATGTACAATACATACTGTACAGTACCCTGCTACAGTAATCCCATCAATGCTATAACCCTGCTCTTTCTATCAATGGGTTAAGCTCTGTTCTTTCCCCATGGAGCTACAAATTATTCATTCAGTTGTCTCACCACAACAAACCATGTGAGATTGCTGATCTGTGGTAATAGCTAGCGCGCTGAGGAGAAGGGGGAGGCTATTCGGCCCCTTGGGTCCATTCTGTTATTCAGTAAAATTGTGGCTGATCTGAACTTGGCCTCAGCTCCACTCTCGCCCTGAACTCTGTGGCTCAACACCCTGTCCATCTCGGTCTTGCATCAGAAACTACAGAGAGTTGTTTGAAAGGTCCCAGCTCCAAATGGGAACATCCAAATGGGATCAGCCTCGTTGCTGCACAACAGGGCGACCTGGCCCCGCCCCTCCCTGTCAGCCTCAAGGGGAGGCGGGTCCTTTACGTCACCAGATGGACATATGAAAAGCACAATCGGAGAGTGGGGGGGGGGGTTGCTTTGTTACGGGCGGGCAGCTGGACCAATGGCAGTGCACAGAAGGCGGGATGCATCCCACACATGATGGACAACAGGACGAACCAATCAGCGCGCGGCTCCGGGACTACGGGCAGGCAGGTAGACCAATGGCGACGGGAAGAAGGCGGCACCTTGCGTGGTTTTCGCCGCTTGTGAAGTCAGGTGGAATCAATGTAGCGAGGAGGGAAGGTGGCGGAGCGGAGTCTTGACCGGGTTGGGAGCCTCCTGAGTCCGGTACCAGGTAGCAGCGACCCCGGGTGAGGCTGGTGTACTCTCCTCGGCTCAATCTCAGCGAGAAGTTCCAGTGAGTGGGGCGGAGAGGTGTCCGGGAGAGGAGTTAGTTGTTTAAGTTTCACTCGTCGATACCAGAAGTTGTTGACACTTTGTTGCGAAGTCCTGTAACACTAACCAGACTTTTGCTTCTGTTTCACCGGGGGGGCAGCCTGTCTCGTCGTCGCCTGAGGTTTGGGAGCCAGCATGTCGCTGCTGGAGCAGAGCCAGCACTGGTATCCGACCCACGTCAAGGTGGTGGTGATGCGGGCCCGCGGGCTGCGCAGCAAGGGCAAGGATGGCACCAACGACGCCTTTGTCATCATGCAGCTGGGCAAGGAAAAGTACTCCAGCTCGGTGGCCGAGAAGAGCAGGGAGCCGCTGTGGAGGGAGGAGGCCGAGTTCGAGCTGCCGGTGCTGCAGCAGGGCGGCAAGGAGCGAAGCACCCTGTACCTGATTGTCACTCACCGAGCCCTGGTGGGGCTGGACAAGTTCTTGGGCCAGGCGGTGATCGACCTGAGCGAGCTGTACCAGCACAAGAGCAGGAACAAAGTGGGGTAAGCTGTGTGCAAACTGCTTGTTGAGCAAAATTAACCCCCCCCCCCCCCGCAGAACTTTCCAATCTTTGGCTTTGATTTTTATTTGTAGAATTTTCCGCTTCTGATGGAAAATGCTTGAATCTAAGAGCTGGAAATGGGGCAAAACACGTGACAGGGACCTGGTGATTGGCAGCTCTGAGGTTTTCTGTAGTGAAGCGCAGGGCCTCCGACTAGCCAGGAGGGTCTGATCCCCAAAGGGTAGTGGAGCGCTGCTCCCTGACGGTGTAGCCTTGAGCTGAAGTCTGCTGCAGGGCATTTGCAAAGACTGGTATGCTTGCTGACAGCTCCTTAGTTCTTGTGTTACTCTCGGTTAACTCTGCAGAGGCAAAATGGTGTTTTCATCGGGAGCCTGACCTCTCATGTACATGAATTGAGAAATTGCATTGGGGCTCCCGGCCTCAACAGTTTGATCCATATTTTAAAGTAGTTGGGGGAATAGTTTTTTTTAGTTGTATGCATTCTTGTTGAGATATCTAACATAAGTGCCCAGAATGTTAATTGCTTCACCTTTTGACTCATTTGTAGTTGGTGGGAGACAGCTGACTATATTGCTCCTCTTTCGGATGAGTAATTATCCTAATACTAGAGTGTATTAAGTCAGGAGCAGAAAAGTTATGTTTGCAGTGCATTCTGTTCAGTCATTTTGTTCCTGCTCTGATATGCGCATTGTGGGGAAGGCCAGCATTTACTGACCTTCCCAAATCGTTCCTGAAGATGGTGGTGAGCTGCCTCCGTGAACCACAGCGGTCCTCCTGGTGAAATTACTCCCGTAGCGGAGTTCCATGGTTTAGACCCAGTAGCGATGAAGGACTGGTGATATATTCCCAAATCGGTCTGGTGTGTAACTTGGAAACCTGAAGATGGAGAGAGGTTTCGTTTTCACTACTAATGTAGTGGTCCTTGTACAAACAGCACTTGAACTGTACAGTGCAGCTGAGCAGCTTTTTATAGCTGTCTTAAGTCTGTTGGTATGGGACATCTATCTTGAGACTTGTTTGCATAATTTAATCTCTTGAGTTTATGGGTGAGGTTTCCAAATTACTTATTTTACATTAGGCAAAGGTCTAAGGTTGTCACCAATGCAGCAGAAATGGTTGCATTTAAGAGAAGTGCAAACTAGGAGGAAGTTGCAAACATTTCTTGGTTGGTGTACATTTATTTTTAGGAATAATTTAGTGAACTCTGCTTGCTATACTCTGTAAAGGACATCAATTGCAAAGTTTGGTGGTTGACCTAATTAGTTTAAAGCCTGGGGATTTGGGTTGAGGCCAGTGTGTGTTTGAGACTAGGAGTGCAGATGAGATGAATCAAACAGTGGTGATGAGAACTAAAGTACTTTGGAGGTGTGTAGGTGTGGTAGGGAAGCTGAACTGGAAACAATATGTAGTGACCACTGCTTGCCTTTCCGGTTTTAAAAAAAAAAGTAACAGAATTACCCTAATGTGCACCATGTGCTTGATTGGGCAAAATTTGACTACTACTGGAAGATTTTGAAGATTAAGTTTCAGAGGGGGAATTCCAGAACTTGTAGTCTCGGCATTAACGGTGGCATAATGCAATTTAAGACTTGCAGAATTGGGGTACTGTTGAGCTGGAGGAGGTTAAAGATTGGGAGGGGTTTCAGCTGTGGAAGAACCTGAAGATGAGGCTGAGAATCTGATGCATCACAGAAGGAGATGTAGGCAAGTTGTCAAAAGCACAGCTCAGAAAGCTAAGCCTTCAGGAGTACCTTGACAGGTTGTAAACTCATTATAGAGCAAAAATGAGTCCAACAGATCCATGCAAGGAACAAGATACTGGAGGAACTCAGCGGGTCAGGCAGCATCTGTGGAGGGGAATGGAGAGTTGAAGTTTTGGGTTGAGACCCTTCATCTGGACTGAGAGAGGGGAGATGGCCAGTATTTATATAAAAAAAAGGTGAAGGATTGAGGTCTCTGCTGTTTATGCTCTTCCAAATGGTCCATGATGGTGTTGCGTTCCACTCCTATCTCAGCCCAAGAACTACTACTTTTTCCTACATCCTTGATGAGTTGTGCAGTCTCCCCTCTGTTGCTCACCTGAGCTGTTGTGGTGATGAGCTACCTCATTCAAAGCCTTCTCTGGGCAAAAGTTTTACTCTTGGATTGATTGGTGACTTGTGTCTATCGTCGGATCCAGTTATTTTCGAATCCGCGGGTTCATTTAGGAGTCTAAGAATGAGTTGAAACCAACTGGGTGCTTCACAAAGTTTTATTGGAAAAATTTAAAACAAAGACATTCACAGAGCATATGGCACTGGCTTTACTACTAGGAGATGAGTCGAGACAAAGGAAATGAAAATGAGCTTGTGGGGGCGGGGGGGGGGGAAGAGCAAGATAAGTAAGAGAGATGGACGAGAGTGACTAACGAAAAACTACACCTTTTATACCTGAGATGAGAGGTACTCCTTAGCTAACAATAGTCCAATCAGAAAACCTATTAGATCCCTGTGTCAAAACCAACCAATGAGAAAACACGTATTCACCTGATGGATGAACCAATAAGCTAAGAAGTGGCCATTCCTTGTACAGCCACTTGAAGTGTATTAAACACTATACATATTTTTAAAAAAACTACTTAAAACAGTCAATTCCAACACTATGGAACCTGTTTGGGGTCTGTTTCAGGAAGGGAATTCCAGAGCTTTGGACCCAGAAAACAAGGGATGGACAGAGTGGCCGTGCCTGTGGTTTTCCTTCTGGGAAACCCTGAAGCACCTTGTGGCCGGTGAAGTACCTGTTGAAGTTTGGTCACTTGTAGGAAATATGTCAGTTGATTTGTGCACAGCAAGGTTCAACAAACCTCCATATGGTGATTTTCAGCGACGATGGAGGGATAAATATTGGCCATTCAGTTCACCGGAGGAGAGCCTCCTTCAAAAGTAATTGTGGCAACTAAGACAAGTTAGATTTTAAAATGAATTGCCTGCAGGTAAGTATTGGCTGTAATGTTATGGAGCGGAAATGGCAATATCCGATGGTTAGTTATGCAGTAACAGGAATGTGACGGGTAATAGACACGTGAGTTAGCAGGCAAGGGAGTGGCAAATATTGTCTTCCCTCAGCCAGTCCCTGCATTACATCATTCATGGTGAACCTGTTGTGCAGGGCCAAATACTTGCAACAGCTTTTTAAATGACTATAGTTCTGGCTTGTGATATTCCTAGTAAATTGGTCACGTGATTACCTCGGTTTTATTTTTGATGTTCACTGATCTCTGACCAGCTGCCTTCTGCTTATGGGATTGTTGGTGTGACCTACCATAAACTTGGGTTGTTCTCCCTAGAGTGTCGGAGGCTGAGGGGAGGTTTTTAAAATTGAGAGGCATAGATAGGGTAGACGGAATCTTTTCCCCAAGGTGGAAATGTCAAACAGCAGAGGATGTGCTTTTAAGATTAGAGGGGTTGAAGTATAAGGATGACGTGAGGGGCAAGTTTTTTTTTGTTATGCAGAAAGTGGTAGGTGCCTGGAATGAGGTACTGGGGTAGTAGTGGAAGCAGGCAGTCTGATGGAGTTTATAGATACATGAATATGGAGGGATATGGATGATACACAGGAGGAGGACATTTAGCATAAACTGGTATCAAGATCAGCACAACACCGTGGGCCGAATGGCCTGTCCAGTGCTGTACTGTTCTATGCTTTGTGGCCAGGGTATCTCCTCCCAGTACCATAATCTCTGCTCAAAGATCTGTGCCCATTCTATAGCAAGGTAGTGTGCAGGCTGCTCTTCTAACCATTTAGCTGTGACGGGGCCCTGATCCCTTCAAGGTTGCCAATGTACAAAGCAAAACTTTTGCCTCTCAAGCTTACCTTTTAAGGGCTGTGCTTTTGATGACTCGCCTACTTATCAAAACAACCAGCCTGCAATTTATTGAAATGACTAACCTATGGAAATCAGAACCTTCTCAAACCAAAACAGCCTTTCTTGGGCAGTAAAACACTCCATCATCCACATAATGTACTGTTTGTAGGACATCGTTCCATAATACAGCTTTGGCTTTTAGAATCATTGAATGGTATAGTACGGAACTGGGTACCTTAGTCCACTGACCATTGTACCTATCTATACTAGTCCCATTTACCTGCACTTGGTCTGTAACCTTTTATGCTTTGATACCATTTTAGCCTTTTTCACCCTTTACAGCCTGTATTTTGGGGATTTAATACAGTGTAAATTCTTTTGAGGTGTTTTAAGAACAGCTCCATCAGAAATTTGACCTAGATACCTGTGGTTAGGTCTCTGGCCCAGGAGTAGAAGTTGAAACCTTCTTGTTTTGAGCAAAAGTGCTCTCTACTGCTAAACACCAGTCTCAGTGGTGGGGTGATGTAAATAGGGGGTGTGCTAGAAGCCAGGTAAGCGAGTTGGCTGTGGGATTTGATTGGTTTGGTGGTTCAAGTACTGTCATACTGAAGCTTGACTGTTTTCACCTTGGGTTCATGAGAGCTGCAAGAGGGAACCAGGTGGATGTTTGGGAGGAGAGAACTTGTGCAAGGAAGGTGGGGTTTTTGTGTCGTGTTTGGAATTTTTGTGGAGGTCCACCCTGCCACAACTAAAAATATCCTGTGTGTGCAGATGCCAGGTGTGAGGATGAATGATAAGGAACCTGGACAGTAACTACACACACATTACACCTGGTGGTTTAACCAGGCTGTGAATGAGGCCTTGATAGGCAACAGATTCCTGAAAGTTGCTGGTGATTATACTCGTAATACTGAGGGGACGATGTTGTGGACAATGTCCCTTCCTACACCAGAGTCTGCCCCAGTAGGATGGAAGTTGGCTGGCTGAGCAGTTCTGGTGTGGGAGTTGTGCCAGACTCCTCGATACTCCTTCAGATCTGTCTAAGCCATTGAGGAAAATGGCTAAACTGGCAGACATGCTAATTCAGTGTCATCCAGGGACTCTAGTATGGTTAATGAGCAAAATAATGTCATAAAGATATAGAGGAGGATTTGGGTGCGAGTGGAGCTCACTTGGCTGACATTTCAACCACTATGCTGGCTGTGTTTGAACAGTGTTTCTGCATTGTTCCTCCAGAGCTTGCCTGCTCAGTTAGTGCGTACTGATCACTGACGAACCCTTATTTTTAAAGAGTTCTATGTTCATTTTAAATTGTGTGTTTGTATGTATTATGTACCTGTATGTAGGAACCTCCCTGGAAGTCAAACAAACCAGTAAACTTGTAATTAGCAACCAGATATGCAATGAATTGGTATACAGGTTGTTCAAAGTTTTCTTCTTGAAACTTCAGTGCTGTCTTTCATTTCCTTTGGACCTTCCAAATACTTTTTACACCTTTTGACTCAATTGTGAAGTACAGTCATTTATAGCAATGCCAGTAGCACCCGACTTTCACACAGTAGATTTTGCAAACTGATCAGTATTTGGTGGTGTTTGAGCAAGTATTATTGCCAAAGAGACGAGAAACCTTTGGTTAATGACCCTGGATGTTTCACCTACCATTGGAGTAGATAGTCTGGGATTTTAATCTCTAATTTTGAGGAACTACAGTGTGATAGTGCAGTGCTACTTCAGAATGTGTTGATAATGGGTTTGAACTTGGGACCTGTTAGACTTGGCACCAAATTCACCTGTTGACATTGAGTGCAAATGTTGATGATCTGCTGCATCCCCTCTTGCATGTCAGCTTTGGTCAGAAGGTGGCTTCAAGACAAGAGACTTAAACACAAGTCCATGCTAATGCCTCAGTCCTGAAGGAGTGCTGCACTGCCACACGTGCTGCCTTTTCAGATGAGATCTGTTTGTCTTCATTGCTACATGTAAAAGGATTCCATGATTTTATTTTTTGAATAGCTGTGGAGTTATCCCTGTACCTAAAATCTTAAAATACATCCACTTTCAGTGTTTAGTAAGTTGCTGCTGAATTGATAATGAGAAATTTTAAAGCTGTCTGTTTACTGCCTGTTTTTATAATCCTGCTTTTTCTTCTCTACCCCTTGTGTTATCCAGACTCCGCCAACCTGTGGTTTCTGTTACATGCCCAGAAACAAATGACGCACAGAGAATTTGTATTTAAGTGCTTGTATCCTTAAGGACACAAAATAGGAGTAAGCCTCTTGGTTTGATCATGGCTGATCTATGCTGGCCTCAACTCTTCTGTACCAGTTCCTCATAACCCTCAACTCGATCTTCCAAATATTTATCTACCTCCACCTTTTAACAATCTGGTCTCTGACATCTTCTGTGACAGACCATTCCAGAGATTCGTTATCCCAGAGAAGAAATTTCTCTGCACTTTTGTTTCAAATGACCAGCCCCTTGTGACTATATGCCCTGGTTCATGACTCTCCCACTAAAAGCTTAGAGACAGGTGCATGATTGTCATTGAGGGAAATTGCCAGCAAGCCCTGTGGTCTGCCAGGGATCTCTCCTGAGGATCTCTCAAAAGATTTGAGGTTGGCTGCCTGCTTACTCCTGGCAGTGTGTGACTTCCTGGGTGCTGTGGATGGATTGTTGGGTCCCAGCGCATTCTCTGCAGGTTGATGGAGATGGTGGATCCTTGCTTCGGGTCACATGACCCTAAGGGACTGCCTAAGGAGGCAAATGGTCGACAGAACTTTATCAGTCTTGTTGTAAAAACGAAACACATTGGGTGCCTTTTATTGGTTGCTGTCAGTTGAAAATGGGAAAATTGAAACCTTGGGTATTCATAAGGCTGTGGTATCTGATTTGTACCATATCTCGTGTGCCCAAGACATTGAGGGGGGGTGGACGGGGGGAGTTGCTGTTGTTAAGAGAATAAATAGGCAAAGTAACCTACCTTAAATTTCCGACTGGATTCGGAAGGAGAGGGATTTGGAAGTTGACAGGGCACTATCACAAACTGAAAACGTTGCTTTGGTGGTCTGTGTTTGAATGGAAATGATTAGTCACACATCACAAAACAGGCCCTTCGGTCCACACTAGCCACTGAACACCCATTTGCACCAATTCCATCTTGTCCCCACATTCCCATCAACCCCCCTCAGCAGATTCCATTGCTCATCCACACCAGGCAATTTAGTGGCCAATTAACCTACCAACCTCCACATCTTTGGGATGTGGGAGGACACTGGAGCACCTGAGATTAAACCCATGTGGTCACAGGGAGAACATGCAAACTCCACACAGGTGCAAGAGATTTTCCAGATGCTGGAATCTGGAGCAACACACAATGCTGGAGGAACTCAGCAGGTCAGGCAGCATCTATGGAGGGAAATGAACAGTCGACGTTTCAGGTCGAGGCACTTCGTCAGGACTGGAAAGGAAGAGGGCAGGAGCCAGAATAAGAAGATTGGGGAAGGAGCAGAGGCTGGCAGGTGATAGGTGGGGGAGTGATGTAAGAAGCTGAGAGGTGATAGGTAGAAGTGGTCCTGATGAAGAGTCTTGGGCCCGAAATGTCGACTGTTTATTTCCCTCCATAGATGCTGCCTGACCTGCTGAGTTCCTCCAGCATTTTGTGTGTGTTGCTCCAAACTTCACACAGACAATACTGGAGGTCAGGATCGAACCCAGGTTACTGGGGCTGTGTGGTGATGGCTCTACAAGCTGTGCCATTGTACTGCTGATTATATCTGTGAGCAAAGGCTGGGTTGGTTGGAGAACTTTGGTATATTGAGTGTTGGGTTCTGCAAAAGTGTGGATAAACTTCAGGAGGTAGTACTTGGGTGTTGGTTTACTGAGGAACAGAGTTTGAAGCTTGGATACAAGTTATAACTTTGCTTCCCTCTGATCCATTGGATAAATATTTTGCCAAGGTCCATGGTGCAGAAAGATCCCAGGATCAATGTTCATCCAGTTAGTAGATGAGTCAAAATTAATACTTGTGCAGAAATGGTGAAAGATAACTATTGCAAAGACCACATTTCAAAAGCAAATTGAGATTCAGTCTGTGTCACCACACCCAATATAAATACTTGATTGCTCTTCCACCAGCAGTAATCCCAAAGTTCAATCGGAAGGCAATGCTGATACATGCATTTGAATGTGAACTGACCATCTATAAATCATCTGTGATTTCCAGGAGCTGTGCTTTTTTTTAAACTGTTGCAATAGTAGTCAGAGGTAAAATTGTTAAATCAAACTTCTGTTTTAGAGGCTTTGAATTGACCAGATGCCTTTAAGATAAATTGATTTGTAAGACAAATATAGTTTTCCAATCTGACCTTTCCTCATGACTACAATTTGTAAGCTTCTACTGCACCCTCCTTCGGTGTAATCACATATTTCCCTTTAGTGTGGTGACTTGAACTGCTCTCATACTTAATTCCTTGGCTAATAAAGGAAAGCATCCCATCCCTTGGCCACTTTAGTGACCCTGTTCTGCTGTCTTCAAGGATCTCTTGATAAATACTCCAATCTTCCTCTGTACCTCACACTCAATAGCTGTCCATTTATACCTGTCTTGTTGCAACTCCCCAAATGAAGAGGTCAAATTCCATTTACCACTTTCCTTCTGAATTGACTGGATCCTCTATTTCCCTACACCTCACTGTCAATGAAAAGCAAGGGACCTAGTCCTGACCCCTATGGACTCGCACTGTTCCATTTACAAAAAACGGCCATCAACCATGACCCTTTTCCTGTTTGCCATTGAGCCAAGGGTTAAAGGAGTAGAAGAACACTGATGGGGTAGATGAGCGATGCAAAGAAACTTACCTGGAGCATAAACTGGTGTTGATCTGCTGGGCAGGCTGATCTATTTCTGTGCTGTAAATACTCTGCATTTTTTTGCATTTACAGCATTTAAGGGGGTGTATCACTTAAAATTAACATCATTTGAGCAATGATTTGGATTTGAGCCCTGCATTTACTTCCCTTGTGGCTTAGTTATTGAGAGCTGTATATATATTTTAGAAAAACAATCTAGTGGACATTGGACTCTGAATTATGTCAGGAAAGCAAACAGTTTTGTCTGTGGTCCCAGAGAAGGAAGGGATGAGGCAAAAAAAAGGAAGGTGATGACGTGTTGATGATTCTGTTCAAACTAGCCCAGGGCCATCTATTAGAACAACTACAGGTATTCTCAGTGGCAGCGGCAATGCATAATTAAACAGCCCCGTTCTTGGCAGCATTCCTACCCTATACGTCAGGTTCTCATGTTTGTACAGTGGAAAACTGAAGCAATGATGTGTAAACAAATACAGCGTTGTCCTCGAGCAAACAGGAGACTTGCATACCAACTTATACACGTAACATCAGGCCAGTTTCATCTGACTTGGATCAGAGCCTGGAGCTGAATTTGCAGTGAAAACAAATGCAAGTGACCATGAGCACTCTTGGAAGGATGTCATGGGTTACTCTTGTTTGGCAGGGAGGGTGGTGAAAAGTTAGCTTCAATGAGAGTGGTGATGCTTCACGAATCTCAGCTTCAGTTCAGGAATTGGGAAGAGCCACAACTTTGTCTGACATGATGGATAATTTTCACATTTCCTAAATGAAAGGAATGTGCTGCATTGTTGGAGAAGCTGGCTCGGGAGGTTGAACTGTAGCTGCATTGTCTTTTGGGAAGCGGTTAAAGATCCCCTGGTGCTATTTTAAAGGAAAGCAAGGCAGTTATCCTGGCTAATCTTTGTCACACGAGCTTCATATTTGGTTGTAATCTGCTTTGTGGGGTCTTGCACTGCTCAATTGATATTAAACAGGCGATTGCACTTTGAGATTCTTGGAGGTGGTGGAAGGAGTGATATGGATAATAGTATTTTTAATCTCCAGATCACTTGGATGTGTGTCGGGTGACTTCAGTTGATGGAATTATGGAGAGTTGGCACTTGGAAAATGTCCATACATTATAACCCCATCCATGGTCCCTGCTAGGACTCGTCCAGGTTGCAAATAAACACTTCTACCTGCAAAAACTCCAATAACTCAGCATGCTCAGGACTTTTGTGTTGGACTGGTGGATTTTCTGGGCTAATTCCCACTATGTCCCTTTCCACCCCCTCCTTCCACCCCCCCCCCCACAAACACTTTTTTAAGATGTTCCACAGTATTATAAATTCTCCAGTAAGTTCGTTGAGTCTTTGGGGAGGGAGCATAGGAACCATTGAGCCTTGGGGAGCATGGAAGATGTCACTTGGTGAGCCAGGTGCCAATCCATCAGGAATTCCAAATGTCGGATAGTAGATTATCAGATTTTTACTGTATTGTCTGAAAATCTGCCCATGCCCTCAGTCCAGTGTGCTCATCACTCTTCTTGCCTCATCTCCGGGAACATGCATTTGCTTTCCTGATGTGTTTTGCAGTCCATCAAAGATCCCCACCATCCGGGCCATGCCATCTTCTTGTAGCTACCATCGGGCAGGAGGTACAGAAGCCTGAAGTCCCACACCACCAGGTTCAGGAACAGCTCCTTCCCTTCAACCATTCGGTTCTTGAACCAACCGACACAACCCTAATCACCACCTCAGTATTAGCAACACTGTGACCACTTTGATCACTTAGAACAAAAACAACTTAATG
This sequence comes from Pristis pectinata, assembly GCF_009764475.1. NCBI lineage: Eukaryota > Metazoa > Chordata > Chondrichthyes > Rhinopristiformes > Pristidae > Pristis > Pristis pectinata. The sequence goes on from NC_067433.1 coordinate 4,180,869, forward strand.
TCCATTTTAGTGCAAATTGTGTTCTTTTAAAATTGTGTACAGTTTGTTTTTTGTCAATGCTGCTTGTATGATGCTATGTGCCTGTGAAACTGCTGTAAGTAAATTTTTCATGCATGACAGTGCACAATTTTTTTAATACTTAATTTGTTTTCCAATAAATAGTTTTCTCACAATCAAATAGAAAATTCTGTGAAAACTATAAATGTGTTGAAACACTGGTGATTAGTAAATGAGTTTACTGCCCCATGACCTGTTGTTTTTGTATTAGTTTTGTCCTGTAGACTCTGATCAGTACAATGGTGTCCTGAACCAGTTTTCAAGCTTCAGGTGTTCTGTAGATTCTTGTAATGCCACACCTCTGGAAACCTGATCATCTTTCTCCTTTAAGAATCTAATTACTGTGGAGCTCACTTGCTCCAATTTCTCCCTGTCAGTCTCCCTCTGCCCATTAAGCACCTTGCGATCTTTTACTGGGTCATACTGGAAATGTGTGCTTAATATGTACCTATCCAAGGCAACCTGGCATGGTGCATGCACTGTCCTTGAGAGCGGGACCAAGCAATGGCACTGACGATCCTTGGAAGGGTGAATGGTGGTGAGGTGGGGTTTGGTAAATGTCAAATGGCAGCTGTGGATGTAACCATTGGGAACAAGGTGTGGTTGGGGCATAACCTGATTGGTTTGTTCCCCTGACTGGTCATCTGTCTTGTTGTCTAGTTTTGTTCAGCATGTGTTGGAGAGCTCGTTTCCAAGATGAGCTCATTCATGCAACATTAGTTAGCCAGTGAAGAAGTGAGAGGCAGTAAGGATAACAAGGCAAGTACCTTGCTGTTTTAATGAAACTGATTACATGCAAGCCTTGGTTATAGGGAAGTTGAATTGATTTGCATTGAGCTGACTTTTTAGTAGAAGTGACTTGATTGTGTTGTAAACCACAAAGGTTGTTTGCTGGTAACACATGGATAGTTTCCTGATGTATTGTAGAAGGGAGAGGGAAGTTACTGTTCTGAGAGAAACTAAAAGAATGATCACCACCCTTCAATATAATGACTAATGCTTGTGTTTTGGCAGCCCTCCAGAATGGGTCCAGCATTGGTCCTGATCTCTGGTGCAACACTGGTGTGAGACTGTTTCTGTACCTTGCTCGGTGGCCACTGATTTGAGGATAGTGAGGACCGACCACTGGGATACCAACAGGGGTCACTGATATAAAACCCTTAGCCAAAGGTCTAAGGGGCAGACGAGCAGAAAGAGTGGTGTAAACAGTAGTCACACTGGGTTCAATCCTGACCTCTGATGCTGTCTGGGTGGGGTTGCACATTCTCCCTGTGACAACGTTGGTTTCTTCCCACGTCCCAAATCAGGTGGGTTGATGGGTTAATTGGCCCCTGTAAATTGCCCCTTGTGAGTGGTAGAATTTGGGTGGATTTGCTGGGCCAAAGGGCCTGTCCCTGTGCTGTAATGACTATGACCGAGTGGTGTAGATTGGGAGCATTCGGCTGATTCCATGCATAACTTCAAAAACTGGTGCTGGAAGGGGAGCTTGCTGGGTTATAGCTTGCGAGATAGGGTTTGTGCGAGATTGCTCATTCAGATGCAGCACCATGATTTTGGTGTTGATTCACCAAATTGACACCTGGGTTAAACTGAGGGAAGACTGCAGTAATGTGGTATTTATTCCTATCAGTTGGCAAGATCAAGGAATGCTCCAAACAAGGTGTGTGTGTCTGTACCCTGCGTAAAAAGGGTGCAATCTTAAAATTATAACCAGACTTCAGCCCTTGCATGTGATGTAATCTCCACTAGGTTAATGAATACTTGAGCAGTGAACTGTACTCTGATAGGATGATGTAATGGTTTCTATTGGAGTCACACAACAATAGAGATTGTGTTCCAGTGGTAAGTCAATGAAGCAACGTTATCTGTAATAACACTTGGACTGCACAGCAAAAATAAATCCCAAGGAACAGTAGGTATCCTGCAACTGTTAGAATATTAGATTCATAATTGTACAACATGGAAATAGGCCCTTCAGCCCAACTCATTCATGCTGACCAAGGTGCCCACCTGAGCTAATCCCATTTGGCTCATCTCTCTAAACCTTTACTATCCACATGCCTGTCAAATGCCTTCAGTTTGGGAATCAGATTTATTATCACTGACTTGTATGACGTGAAATTTGTTTTGCAGCAGTACGGTGCAAAGACATTAAAAATTACTATAAATTACAAAAATAGTGCAAAAGAAAATGTTCTTGGATCATTCAGAACTCTGGCGGAGGGGAAGAAGCTGTTCCTAAATCATTGAGTATGAGTCTTCACGCTCCTATACCACCTCCCCAATAGTGGTAATGAGGAGGGCATGTCCCGGATGGTGAGGGTCCTTAGTGATGGATGCCACCACCTCTTGAAGATGTCCTCAATGGTGGGGAGGATATCCTGAAAGGGAAAATGGAGTGCCATAGAAAAGTTTGTACGCCACGTGGACTATAGTGGTTTTAGAAAGTAGCTGAAGTAGCCAAGCATGGGTATAAATGCTGGCCTTGCCAACAACGTGCACATCCCAGCTTTTGATTTTTTAAAAAAACATTGGATTAAGTTTCACACATCTGAGTAATGCAATTTCTTTCCCATGGAATTGTTTAGGAATTGGATCAGATTCCCCAGTTGAAGGGGAATGAGAGTTCATTCGTGAGTAGATCCCTGCCCCTTTTCTGTAATTATCAGCTTGAAATGTTGGTGATCGTTCAACATCTCGTACAGGGTCATGTCCTGCTGTGGAGTACTGTTCCCGCTGTACACTGAACCCTAGGGTTCCACCCTGGTGGAATAATAAATGCAATTCAAGGTTCAGTCTGTGGAGGAAAAAAACAAAACTGCAGTTGCTGAACATCTGACAAAATCAGAAAATGCTGGAAACACTCAGCAGGTCGGGCAGCATCTGTGGGGAGAGAAACATCAGAACTGGTTCTGAAAGGGCCCCTCCCCCTCCCCCTCCCCCTCCCCCTCCCCCTCCCCCTCCCCCTCCCCCTCCCCCTCCCCCTCCCCCTCCCCCTCCCCCTCCCCCTCCCCCTCCCCCTCCCCCTCCCCCTCCCCCTCCCCCTCCCCCTCCCCCTCCCCCTCCCCCTCCCGAGTCTTTTCAGCATTTTCTGACTTTACTCTGGTCTGTGGAGGGCTGTTTGTAGAGTTCTTTTTGCAGGTAAAATTGGGGTTTTTGGTAATATTATTGAAGCCTAAGCCGCTTAATGTGTACAATGACCTTTCCCTCCATTGTTTTAAAAGATTGAAATCACTTTTCATTAGATAGTTGGTTGAAAGTTAATGGGTTTGAACCACAAATGAAGGCAAACCTCTGTGTCCAATCCAGTACATAAACCACTGGACCACAGCACACGACACATCTCTTGACCTTGCTGTGATTGATCATCCTCTGTAGGGCAGTAACCATGATTTGAGCTGTTGTATTTCTGGTGATTCTCCTGACACACAGTTCCACTCTACTCAGTTTCCTACTCCACTCCTAAACATTGATTCTTAGTTTCCCTTAAGTGCTGCCTGACCTATTGAGTTCCTCCAGCATTTTGTGTGTTGCTCTTTCTGGACCATCTCTCCATCTGAAACAGAATCATTATCCACCAGTCCAGTAGTCTGATAAATCTGGACCCTAATTAAGGAAAAATCATAACTACAGAATAACAGCCATCCTGCTCTGATTCCACTAGGTGCTCCAGATAAATTTGTTGTGCCACCTGTTCTCTCTCAACCTCTTTGTGATCATCTTCAACCTCCTTGTATTTTCTTTCTGAACCCCTTCTGTACAGTACATGAGTTGTGTGTATAGGGGAGAGATTGCCAAGGTTATAGCCTGAGTTTGGGTTTGTGCAGGACTGCTCGTTCAGAGCCAGCGCTGTGATTTTAGTGTTTATAAGAAAAGTAGATAACAATGATTAGAACAGCCAGATGGCCATTCGAGTCATCTGTTCCATCATTCGATAAGTTCATAGCTGATCTTTTACCTTGGGACCACTTTCCTGCACTAACCCTATATCCTTCAATTCCCTGAATATCTGTTTTCTTCTTTAATGAAAAAAAGTTACTGGCTTGTCTCGGGTAGAGGATTCCAAAGATTCCCTATTATCTAGATGAATTCCAATTTTATCTCTATCCGGAATAGCCAACCCATTTTGGGACTGGCCATGGTTCTCAACACCTCCGCCAGGGGAAGTGATGTTTCTGGGCAATGATGCCTGTAGCCCTTTAAGTAAAGCTGTAAACTGTTCTGAGAAGTTGCCATCAACCCAAAAGGTTAACTTTCAATAGACACTGCCCGATTTGATGAAGGTTTTTGGCCTTTCCTGTTATAAATGGAAACAATACTCTGGTAGTCCACCTGCGTTAAGTTTTTGTTTTGCTTCATGTTACCATTCAGCCAATGGAGTCTATTCTGTTTCTCGTCTATCCCATTCCCCTGTAACTCCGTCTCTCCCATATGCCTATCAACTATTCTCCCACTAGCCAGCTATGTATTTTGGTGGCCAGTATGCCTGACAAACAGCGTGTCTTTGGGATGTGACAAGGAAGCAGAGCACCTGAGGGGAACGGATGGGATTACAGGGAGGATGTGCAAACTCCGCACAGACAGCACCGGAGGTCGGGATTGAACCTGGGTTGGTTGAATTGTCAGGCAGTTCTACCTGTGCTGCTTTGTATGTCCCAAGGATTGAAAGTTGCTGTAATTGAAATAAACTTTCTCTGAGCATTGCTTTTGCAATGTGCTGAAAACCCTTTTCAGACAAAACTGCATTTTCAATGGAAAGGTAAAGTGCAGAAAAATATCAAACCGAAATCTACTATGGTCACATCTCTTGTAGGCCAATCTCTTTGGAAATCCTACTGAAGGCTTTTCAATCTGACACCATTTCTTAAGTCTCTGTATATTGAATGGGTTTCATGTCTGACGTAGAAGATCACTTCTGCTTCAAAGATGCAGGGGGATTGTGCTTTTTCTTGCATTAAATAAAACCGTGCATCTGTAAATCCTGTGAGATTGATGGTTTCTCTTTAAATGCTACCCAACTTCAGCTTGTTTACAGGAATGTGTCAATACAGTTGATGGCAATTTAAATCTGCCATCTAGTCTAAATAGGCCCTAAAGTTCAGTTTTTGTCAACCCTGTCACTTAAGTACATTAGAGCTTCATTCCCCTCATTTTGTGATGTGAAGGAGACTGTTCAGCCCATCAAGTCTATGCCGGCTCTGAGGGCAATCTCATCAGCCTCGTTCCTTCGCTTATTTCTCTGTAACCTATTCTCAAAAGCCCATCACCCTGATCCTCCTCCCATCCGCCTACGCTGGAGATAATTGACATCGGCCAATTAACCTACCATTCCACACGTCTTTGGGATGTGGGAGGAAGCTTGTGTGGTCGTGAGGAAAACATGCAAACTCCACACAGACAGCACCAGAGGTCAGGATTGAACCTGGGTCACTGGAAGCAGCAACACTACCCGCTGAACCACGTACTCTCTCACATGATTGTGTCATCCTAGTCTGGGTGTGGTGAGAAATTGCTCTCTTTGAAAATTCTGTTCATGGAGATTCTGAAGAGTTGGTTCTGGAGGCTGGCTGCAGTGGGAATGCTGTATTGGAGCCTTTTTGTACCTGTGGTTTCAAATTAGAGACAGGAATATGCTTATTAGATGCAGGAGGAGGGAGGAGATGAGGACCTGGCCCAGGTACAAAATTAAAACCTAACCTATCTGACTTGATCCGTGTACTTGTTTTTTTTTCCTTACTTGACCCAGTCCTATTTGCAAAATAACTGGGAAGGGTGGGGAGGAAGACTTATAGTTCTGCACATTATTATTGCTGATGATCTGACATGGCAGATCCTCCTGACCTGGATAAAGAACAGAGCTGACCTGATCCAACCCAACCAAAATATTTTATCAGGAGACTCGCTTGACTTGACGACAACCAGATCCTGTTGGTCTTGGGCTGGGGAGTCTGGTTCTCGTAACTAGAGTGACGGTGAATCGTGGGATGGGATTGATTCTAGCTGCCCCGTGGAGTGAATGAGCAGGCTACATTTTTTTTTTTTGGGAGCAATAAATCTTCAGCCTTGCCAGTGAAATTATTTTTTAACAAAAACATTGCACTACGGCCAAGTTCAGAGCTTGTTCAAACCAAATCCATCTTTCTCTTCATTTCAGTAGAGGCCAGATCCATAATTATTTTGATCTTGAAAATAGAACATAGAACAGTACAGCACAGGAATAGCCCCACAATGCCTGTGCTGAACATGATGCCAAACTAAACTAAATCTATCTGCCTGAGCATGATCCATATCCCTACGTGTTCATGCACCTGTCTAAATGCCTCCTAAGTGTCATTGCTTTCTGGTGAGATTCTTCAATAGCTGCACCTTCACCTCTGCTGACGGTAGCAACCTCCAATTTCAACTCCAAATTCGCAGAGCTTGCTTCCCAGGGAGGAGAGAATTTGCAGGAGTCTGGCTAAAAAGAGCAGACAAGTGGGATTGATCTACCAACAGCCAGTGTGAACATGATGGGCTGAATGGCCACCTCCTGTGTTGTAATAATTTTAAGGGTCTATAATCTCGCTACATCTTGGTAGATATGACCACATGGCTACGTGCCATAGTATTCACAACCATTCTAGAGGTGTGACTACATTCTCGAGCTGCTCCCAAAGGTGAGTCTTGCATGTGACTCATTTTAAACTATTTTTAGGCTGTGAATTACTCCTCACTGCTCCTTAAAACCTATCTCTTTGTGTCTTTTTGTTATCTATCGTGCTTTTGTGTGGGTTGGTGGTAAATTTTATTTACTGATCCTCCTGTAGGGTGCCCTGGGAGGTGAGACTAAATCACAGGAGCTATATAAAAAAAAATATGGTAATTGTAGTGAATTTTAAATGTAATCATGGTTTCTGAAGTATGAATATATTTTAAGGTTAATACATGAATTTAAAAAGTCATTTAGCTGAAATGATTTGAACTTGTGAAGGAATTGCAAATTTTTTTCAATGCTGCTGGTTTCTAAAGTATTTAAACCAGGAAGATTTCTGTGGGTAAGGAATGTTGAGTTCTTTTGGACCCAGCGGGGAGTTGCTGTGGAATTTTCCCAACTCTTGAACATTAAAATAAAGCTCTTGAAGCCCAACGCCCATTGAACATAGTTTTAGGGCTGGACAACTCCCAATGGTTCATACCTTCCAGTCTAATCGAATTGATGCTTAGTCTCCAGAAAGTTTGCCTTTTTAAGCGTTGCTTTTGTCTTGGACTGGCCAAGTGAGAAGAGGAGCAAGGCACCAGGAAAATTCTATGTTTAAACATTCCTGGAAATTATCCATGTGAAGATGACAGCCCAAACTTAAACCCTTTGCCCTCTTTCCCCTTCTCTTCCCCTCAAGTTTATTGTGTGAGCACTTTGGCATGAAGCACTTGGGGAACTTGCCAGAAAGCTCAATAGAGGCCAGATGCACGATGACTTTGAAATTAAAGGGGCAGGAGGGAGATGTTTGTATCAACACTGGAGTTGGCTGTAGTGCAAAAATTCAGCTTATTTTGGGTTACAATCTTACCCACAGCTTGCTCCCTGAACCAAGTGTGCCAAATTAAACTCACCTGCATTTACTTCTCAATACTTAGCAGAAGTGGTTGGATTTGAAAGATGCAGACCTTTAAGAGAGCAACACAAAGTGCTGGAGAAACTTGGGTCAGGCACCACCAATGTCAACCGTCCCCTTCCCTCCATAGATGTTGCCTGACCCGCTGAGTTCCCCCAACGTTTTGTGTGTGGCTCCAGATTCCAGCATCTGAAGTCTTCTGAAGAGAATCGTTTAAACAGCCAGTATGCAAGGTAATCAAAATTTGTGTTGGCAATGTCTAATTGGACAGTACAAATTTATCTTTGAACTCAACTGTAGATGCTGGAAATCTGCACAGTGGCGCAGCTGGTAAAGCCCCTGCCTACAGCTCCAGTGACCCAGGTTCAATCCTGACATTGGTTGCTGTCTGTGTGGAGTTTGTACCTTCTCGCTGTGACTGCATGGGTTTCCCCCGAGTGCTCTGGTTTCCTCCCACAAGATGTGTTCTTTGGTAGGTTAATTGGCTGCTGTAAATCGCAGTGTTTTGGTAAGTAGTAGAATTTGAGGGAGAATAAAAATGGGATTGGCTTAAATGGGGGTGTGATGGTCAGCATGGACAGTGGGCTGAAGGGCCTGTTTCTGTGTCACATCTTTCTACAAAAACCAATGCCCACTCTATGCTTCTAGCACTTTTTTGTCTGCTGTAGGTTTTGGGGTCTACTAAGTTAGCGCCACTCTCATTTCCGAATTGCATGTTGTGGGTTCAAAGTCCACTTCAGCGGATGAAGGCTTAACCTCTGGTTCCTGGTCACGGCATCAAGTCCCACAGCAAAATCTTGGCCTGCTCTTCCTATACGATACTGGAGCAGTGAGTTAGCATTGAAGGTGCTGTTCTTTGAGACATGAAACCCTGTCCTGTCCCCAAAATGGACATGAAGATCAGCTAATCAAGGGGATTCATGTGGTGCAAGCTCTGCATGCCTGCTGAAAAGTGGAAGAGTCCTTGTTTTGGCCCTTTTCTGGGGCCCTTCCTCTCCTCTTTCTGGTATGTTGATGACTGTATTGGTGCAGCTTCCTGTTTTCAATCAGAACTCAAATGTCTCATTACCCTTGCCACTAACTTCCACCCCATCGAGCGCCATCTCTGATGCTTCTCCTTTCTTGGCTTCTCCTTTCTTGACTTCTCCATCTCCACTTCAGGAGACATCAGTGACCGACATCCATTACGAGGCCACAACAGCTTTCACCATGTCTGCAGCCAGACCTTGCAAAATGAGGCCTGAATCAGCAGCTCCTTCAGATTTCAACTTTCAAGCTTAGCAACTCCTGTAGTTCTTTGGCTAATAGTGAGCTCCAGTTCCTTATTCTTACTGCACCCTTAATTCTGTAAAAGTGACTGGATTTTATAGTCTTTCTGTGAAGATGGATGCAAAGTAATTCTTTAATTCCCCTATTTCTGCCTCTATCTTTTATATTAAAGCACTTTTTTTTTTGTTTCTCATCAGTGAACTTTTGTATTCGTCCTTATTAAAGGTTCTCCTTTGCCATGTTCCAAAATGCTCCCAGCCCTTGTGCCTACTGCTATTTCTGGCAACTTTGTAAGCCTCTTCCTTGGAATTAATGCTATTTCCAATTTCTCTTGACAGCCACAGATGCATCTATTTTCTTGTTGAGGTTTGCATGCCTTTTAAAGCATGATTTAAAAAAAAAATTTCCTTTTTACTTTAAATGCTAACCATTTGCTGTCTATCATCAAACCTTTTGGCGGCTTCTCCCAATCAGCCACAGCCAACTCTCCCTTCATGTCTTAGTTTCCTTTGTTTAGATGTAACATTCTACTTTCGTTTTGAACGACATCACTTTCAAACCATCATAATATGATCACTCTTCCCCAAAAGTCCCTTGACAATAAGAGTAGCAACCAATCCTTTCTCATTGCACAAAATGAGATCTAAAATAGACATTTTCCGAATCAGTTCTTGTACATTTTGATCTAGAAAATTATCCTGTAAACATTGTGAATTCATCTACCAGGGACTGGACAAATCAAATTTACTATAATATTTAGGTTCAAGTCTCCTGTGATTCCTGTTGCATTGCATCTAATTTCCTGATTTATGTCACATCTAATATTACTACTAGTTTGGTAGCTTATAAATAACTCCTACCTGTGCACTGGTATGCTGTTTTGCAGCTTGACCCAAATTGATTGAAGTTTTACATGGTCTTTCAAATCAAGATCACTTCTCACTGCACTAAATGTCCTCCGTGTATTAATAGTACTACACCAACGCCTTTTTTTGTGTCTCCTTCCTATTTAGTTCCCAGTTTTTGTTTCTGTAATAATGAGTACAGATCTATTTACTTCTGTTTGTACTATTAATTCATTTACTGTTAAACTCTGATAATCCACCATCTCATTGTCTGGAGATCCTGATGGTTTGACAACCTGCTCAGCAGGGCCTTGTTTTCCACATTCCCTTTAAACTTAGTGATCACTGGAAAAGTTATTACTACTGTGTAACAAGTGAATTGGTTTATTATTGTTACATGTACTGAGGTACAGCAGAAAAACTTTGTTTTGCATGCCATCCATCAATGCATTGAGGTAGTACAAGGGAAAACATCAACTTAATGCATAATAAAGTGTTACAGTTACAGAGTGTAGGCAGACAATAAGGTGCAAGGCCATGATGAGGTAGATTGTGAGGTCAAGGGTCCATCTTATCGTACTAGGGACTGTTCAATGGTTTTATAACAGCGGGATAGAAGCTGTCCTTGAGCCTGGTGGTACGTGCTTTCAGGCTTTTGTATCTTCTGCCCGATGGGAGAGGGGAGAAGAGAGAATGACCCAGGTGGGTGGGGTCTTTGACTACGTTGGCTACTTTATTGTGAATTAATGGGAATAACATCCAATTATCTGGAAAATCTGCCAGGCTGGCACCTCAAATCCAGAGGGTGTCAGACTATAGGAGTTTTACTGTACCTTAGTCATGGAGTAGTATGACACTATGACTAAGGTACAGTAAAACTCTACCTTGTAAATGCTGTAAGCATTTAGATACAGCTGTTAATTTTGTTACTGTTCCTTAATCTCTTTTGTTGCTTGACCTTGTGTTTTTCTGCTTACTATTCTAACTTCCCCTTCCGACTCTGGTTCCCCTCCTTCCAGAATTCCCACCCCCCCAAGAATATGGGTCCTGGCTCTACTGAGGAATCTAAAGCCCTCCTTCCTGCACCATCTCTGCAGCTGCTTGTTTATCTGCTCGATCCTCCCATTTCAGTACTTTTTCAGAATAGTTTAATATCACTGACTTGTATGTAGTGAAATTTGTTGTTTTGCAAAGACAAATTACTGTAAATTACAGAATAGTGCAAAACCAGGAATAACGAAGTGTTCATAGACTTCAGAAATCTGATGGCGGAGGGGAAGAAGCTATTCCTGAATCATTGAGTGTGGGTCTTCAGTCTCCTGTACCACCTCTCTGATGGTAGTAAGGAGAGGAGGGCATCACCTGGATGGTGAGGGTCCCCAGTGATGGATGGCACTACCTCTTAGAGATCGCAGAGTGATGTCCTCTTCTGGGGAGGGTTTGCCATATTTGTGGGTAGGTGGCTGATGATCATTTTTGTTCTAACCACTCTCTCCTCTCCCCCTCTCTTCTCCCTGCTAGATGGCATAAGCTGCACTCGAAGCCCGGGAAGAAGGAGAAAGAACGAGGGGAAATCGAAGTTGACATCCGGTTTGTTCGGAACAACATGACGGCCAGCATGTTTGACCTCTCGATGAAGGACAAGTCCCGGTCGACCTTTGGGAAGCTGAAGGATAGGTTCAAGGGAAAGAAGAAGGAAGGGTTCTCCGATTCCATGTCGGCAGTTGTTCCCAGCATTGGTGCCCCTGCTGACAGTGATGAGGATGTGGTTCCTGAGAAGAAGAAGAAGTCCAAGCTGAAGATGCTGCTACCTAAATCAAACCTGCAGCGGACCTCATTGTCGCAGTCCATGTCTGTCATACCCACTGGACCATCTTCTCCAACTGGTGTTGCCAAGAAAGCGAGGGCCTTTGGTGATGAGGACTTCACTGAAGTACAACTGCACAACTCTCCTGAAGGTAGAGCAGCAGAGTTTGCAACAAACCTTGCATTAATACAATCACTTTATAGTAAAGTGTCTCGACTGTCTTCATGGGAACTTTGCACGACATTTGTCTTCTCCCAGAGGCTTGTGAATCATTGGGAATCATCTAGCACATGGAAGGGGAGGTTGAATCACCAAGTGTATTTGAGATCACGAAAGCCAGATATTTTGGTTCGTGGGTGCCGAGAGTAATGGGGGACCTGAAAGGAAAGTGGAACTGAAGCCAGGGTTGGATCCACTTTGAATAGCAGAGCAAGCAGTGGCCAAAGGGTCTTTGTGTAGTGAGCTACATTGGGAGATATTTGGACAGGTGATACTGGCTTGTTTGTCATGATATGGGAGATGGTTAAGTTTGGAGAGACTTCTGTTTGGGTCCTTGGGTGTGGCTTCCACTGGGGGGGAAATGCAAGAGGCTGGGGAATTGGCTGGGGGGGGGGTGGAATGGTGGGAGGAGTGAGATTTTTGGTTTACATGGCAGGAAGGGGAAGGTGAGGCTGAAAAGTCAAAGTCGCATTTATTGCCATATGTACGTGTACAGGTGCAATGAAAAACTTGTAGCAGCATACAGGAACTTAGCATCAGAAAAGCAGCACTCAAGAAAAACAAATTAAACTTAATACAATTTTTACAAGAAAGGACACAATTGGAACAAAAGAAAACAAAGTCCTTTGTAGTGCAAAGTGGTCAGTGGTAGTGTTACTATACTTAGGTAGTGGTTGAAGGGAAGTAGCTGTTCCTGAACCTGGTGGTGTGGGACTTGAGGCCCCTGTACCTCCTGCCTGATGGTAACTGAGAAGATAGCATGGCCCACATGGTGGGGATCTTTGATAGATGTTGCTGCCTTGAGACAGTGCCTTCTTTAGATACTAATGGTGGGGAGGGATGTGCCCGTGATGTACTGGACTGAGTCCACTACTCTCTGCAGCTTCTTGCGTTCCTGTGCATTCAAATTGCCGTACCCGACCATGATTCAACCAGTCAGGATACTTTCAACAGTAGAAGATTTTATTTACGTGTCTAGTGATATGCCGTGACCAATGAGTGAGAATTTTAAGATCTCTTGAGCTGGGGCCACAATGCAGAGTTGATCAGGGGTTGGTGTCAGTTGGGGCACAGGCAACAGAGTTTGGACGTGCAAGATTGAAGCTTGCCTTGCAAAGTGTTGGAGTGCTTATCTAGAGATGCATGTACTTTTGTAGCAGAGTGGCAGTAATGGGTAATTACTCAGCTTATTAGTGCATTCATATACAGTGGAGTGATGGACTAATTTCAGTGCCCAAACTGAGTGACCCTCCAGGCCAGAGAGTCAAGTGTCTTGACAAGAAACCTCCCTAAAGGGAGACTGAGGAGGTGGTTACAAAGTGACCAGGCTAAATTGTAAAGCTACAGTGGTAACTCATGAATTACTAAAGCACAGGTGGACACATCAACAGATTCCACAACCAACCACCCCCCCCCCCCCCCCCCCCCCCCCCCCCCCAAACCTCGAAGGTAGTGTTTGCGAGTTGTTCACTGAATGAAGATATTTGAAACCAGTTGTCTCATTTTCTAGTCTGCTTTAGAGCAGATTCTGAATGAGTGGCCATGTTATTTCTGAGCCAGATATTGGCATTGCAAAGAAGATATCCTTGATGTACTTGCGAGAGAAAGGAACACTTTCAGGGTCCAAGGAGTAAACACTGGAAATGAATACAGGTCTGTGGTGAAAGAGCTGGATAGTGGAACTGATTATTTGCTGCCTCATTGAGAGCCATTGACAGAATGGCTGTCTCCTGTGCTGTATGGTTGTGTGTACGTCAATGAACTGAAGCAGTCTTCCTCCATTTGTTGGCAAAGAGCTGTATACTTAAAAAAACATGACTCTTCTTCCTGTTTATGATGCAAAATGGATAGCAACTTTCATATTAAGCAAAAGAAAATTTAAAAAAAAACTGCAGATGCTGGAAATCTCAAATTAAAACAAAAAGTTGGATCTACTCAGCAGGTCAGGCTGCATCTGTAGGAAGGGAAACAGTTAGAATTGATGAACAATCTTTGAACTGAAATGTTATCAGTTTCCCTTCCCTCAGATGTGGCCTGACCTGATTATTTCCACATTTTCTGTTTTTATATTATTTGGTATTAAGTTGCTTCAGTTCATTAAATGTTGATCTGGTCCCCCAGTGCCAGTGTCGAGAAACCTAGTCAGATGGTCCAGCCCAGTAAACATTTCTCACTGGTTACCGAGCAGGCAGGGAGGGGTCAATGATTGACGGAGAGTTAAATACCTTCAGAGGCCTTGGTTATGGAGGTTGTGATCTGGTGACTGCAGGGTAAAAAATCCCACTTGGCAGGGATGCAGTGGGACGAGGAATGATGTTGGCAACTTGTTGCTGAAGGAAATTATTACACAGTGCACAGCTGTCTGTCCCCGCTGTTACAGGCAGTGCAGAGAATGTTACAAGTACAGTGATTTAAAAGTACTTGTTTTCATCATAAGGTTCTGTATTTGCTTCTGAGGAAAAAAATAGTAAAGGAGAATTTTGCAATCGGACTACTTGCTGTGCTTTTCCCAAGTGCTTGTTTTTGGTGAGGGTAATGTTCACGTTACCATCATAACCAACAGGTGTTGCCCATCCCTAAATGGTCCCCTGTACTGAGGGGATTGTCAGTTAAGAATCATTTTGTTCTGGTTCTGTAGTTCAACACCTTCCCACCACCACCCCCTCCCTCTTCTTTCCCCCCCCCAAAAAAAAAACAAGGCAGGCACACAGTGATCAGGACTGTTTTCCTTCGATTCCACCCCCCCCCCCCCCCCCCCCCGCCCCCCAACAATTCAGAAGTTCCATTGAGCTGGCACTAAGCCATTAACTGAATTTAAATTCCCCAGCCACCTTGGTGGGTTTTGAACTGGTGTCTCAATGTGGGTCTTGGGGTTTGCAATTGCAGTGTTTATAACTGCTCCCTAAACCACTCCATTGATCGTTTTGTATATCTCAATCACGTCCCCTCTTGACCACCTCAGTTCCAGGGAAAAGAGACCCCATCTCTCCTAACTAAACACTCAATCCCAGATTGAGAAGGAATGTTAAAGATTACAGTGAAGTCAGGACCATCCACTAATAGCAGGATGGGCTCCATAGTTGTACTCAACTTAATCCAGGTTGAGTGTCATTAAGGGGTGCCTGACTCTTGATGCTTCTAAAACTGTGCTGGTGGCAATTTTTGCAGCCACTCTCCTCTGCATCCCCAACCCTGAATTGCTTCAGTCTGCACTGCCTCAGTTATATTGTAACTGCAAAATAAATGGGGAGAATAGGCTATTCAGCCCATCAAGCTTATCTTGCTATTAGTGGATGGTCCTGATTTCATTGTAATCGCTACCATTCCTTCTCTGTTTGGGATTGAGTGTTTAGTTGTGAGGAGAGACTGGTTCTCATTTCCCTGGAGTGCAAGAGGTGATTGATGTATAAAATTATGGGGTGTTGATAGATTAAACTACAGGAAACTCTTTTTCCCCATATCAGAGATAGATAAAACTAGAGGATGTAGATTTAGGATAAGTGGGAAGAGATGTAGAGGAGATCTGAGGGGGACCTTCACCCAGAGAGTGGTGAGTACCTGGAATATACTGCCTGAGAGAGTGGTGGAAGCAGAGACACTGGCAGCATTTAAGAAGTGTCTAGATGAGCACTTGAATCATCTGGGCATAGAAGGCCATGGACCAGGTGCTGGGAGATGGGATAAATACAGATGGGTGCCCACAGGTCAGTGTGGACATGGTGGGCCAAATGGTCTGTTTCCATGCTATTGGGACTCTGGAAAATATTGATGTTGCTTTACTGACTAAAATTGAGCCTTGGGAGGGGTGTACTACATCCTAACCTCTAGAGCACCAGGGAACGTGCCAGGAGATTAATGGGTCCACGTTGGGAGTATCATACGAGCGGCATTAATTGTCACTACTTAAATTTTCAGAGGAAAGCTCGAACAAGACCTTCTTCATACCGAAAATTATGACCCACAAGAGGACCTCAAGTGCAGATACCAAGCAGCTGAATCTTGCACTGG
The DNA here is from genome assembly GCF_009764475.1 of Pristis pectinata. NCBI lineage: Eukaryota > Metazoa > Chordata > Chondrichthyes > Rhinopristiformes > Pristidae > Pristis > Pristis pectinata. The sequence goes on from NC_067433.1 coordinate 4,196,666, forward strand.
GAGCCGGGGGGAAAAAGGACACTTTGTTGTTTTTTGGTGGTCTGAGGCCAAAGGGTGACCCAGTGTCGCAGTCCAATCTCTGCATTAATGGCAGCCACGTTTACACAGAGGAGCCAAACCCCGTTGCCCACTCGAAACCAAAGAGCGATCCCAAGTTGCTGTCGAACAGTCAGTTTTACACTTCTCTGGAGGACCTGCCATCCAAGATGTCCCCTACTTCAGTTGAGACGAGCAGTGGACTTTCTTCCAGCGTCCAAGTGCTGAAGTCGACAACTCTTCCGGCCTCCCAGAACTTTGGGAGCACGGGTGACCTGACCGTTGCCCAAAGGTCAGACAGGCCAAAGGAGAAAGATGTCAGTTTACCCTGGAGTGCTGGGAAGGAGGAGGTGGGTAAAAATGCGGAATCTGCCAATGTCGTTGGGGGCAGTGCAAAGTCACTCAACCCCTTTGAGGACAATGAGGATGAAGAGGAGAGGAAAGCTCAGCCTACTCCAGAGGTTGACGTGTTAAAAGTCGAAGCAGTGACCAAAAAGGAGGAGCACAAACGAGGAGGCATAATCCCTCTGTTCTCCAGAAAGACGGATGCTGTCAAAGCTCCTGGGACAAAAGACTCGCAGAACCCCTTTGACACGGAGGCGAAGAAACCACCAAGCTCCTCTCTGTGGCCAAGCAGGACAGCAGCAGTCAAACCCAAGTAAGCCTTAACAAATGTATTTACGAGTGGCCTTTGAGGGAGGTGGGTGTTTCTCATTTCAAAGGTTGGAAGAGATGTCGGTAGGCACGTGCCCGGTAGTTGCACCTTCATTTGGTTTCTTGTGAGAAGTCCCCCTAGACTTTGCGTTTTTAGACTTTTATCTCCTCTTATTGAAGCTCAAATCATGAAGAATATTTTCAAACAGTCCTCAATATCGACAGGAATGTTCCTCCTTTCTACTGGTGCCATAGTTTTTTCAGTCTTTCACAGGACATTGCTGTTGCTGCTAAGACCTGCACTTATTGTTCATTCCGTACTGTGCTGGGGGGGTGGGGGGGGGCGTGATAGAAGCCCATTTTTTGAACACTACATTTAGTTCTTTAAAAACTCTAGGCTGCACCTGGGATTTTGCATTCAATTCTGGTTGCCCCATTATAAGAAGGATGTGGAGGCTTTGGAGAGGGTGCAGAAGAGGTTTACCAGGATGCTGTCTGGATTAGAGGATGTGTGCTATAAGGAGCGGTTGGACAGCCTTGGGTTGTTTTCTCTGGGGCAGAGGAGGCTGAGGGGAGATAAAAGTTTAAGATTGTGAGAGGTATAGAGCAGGCAGCCAGTATCTCTTTTTCCCCACAGTTGAAATGTCTTGTACTAGAGGGCATGCATTTAAGGTGAGAGGGGGTAAATTCAAAGGAGATGTGTGGGGCATGTTTCTTAAGTGGTGGGTGCCTGGAATGCCCTGCCAGGGGTGATGGTGGAGGCAAATACAAAAGAGGCATTTAAGAGGCTCTTGGATAGGCACATGAATGTGCAGAGAATGGAGGGATATGGACCTCGTGTAGGCAGAAGGGATTAGTTTAGTTAGGTATTTAATAATTAAGTTGGCACAACATTGTGGGCCAAAGGGCCTGTTCCTGTGTTCTATGGTTTTGCTCATAGGGGTGTTGGGTATGGAGTTTCAAGATTTTGATTTGGTCACTTCACCACGATGCACCATTGGTTGATGTGCTTGATGGTGGATAAGGTTTTGATTCAATGGGCTGGATTCTCCTGGAAGAAGGTGAGAGGGGAAAGATTTAAAGGGGACCTAAGGGGTAACTTTTCCCCAGAGTGCTGGGTATATGGAATGAACTGCCAGAGGAAGTGGTAGAGACAGGTACAATTACAAGATTTAAACATCATTTAGATGGGTATTTGAATTGGAAATGTATGGGACTAGCTCAGAGGCAACTTGGTTAGTATGGATGAGATGGGCCGAAGGGCCTATTTCCGTGCAGTATAACTCTGATTCTGTAACTGAGCCCAACACTGCTTGGACCTTGAGGCTTGAGCAGCAATATTCACTGCAGAGCGGAGCCCTCTGTTGCACCCTGCTGCTGCTGGACTGGTGTAGGAATCAGAGTGAAGCATGGGAGGGGGGCCATTTGGCCCAGATTGCCCCCGCTGGCTGTGGGAGACCTGTCCAAATGCATTATGGATGGGGAGGAGGAGAAGGTAAACCACTAAAGTTCCTATGGCCTTACCCCCAAAGTTGCCTGCTCTCTCTCTTGAGGAAGCTTGTGCTGGATTTGTTGTGGGGTTTTTCTACCCCACATCTTTCTATGCTCCTCACATAAAACTGGTGGCCTGCACTGATGGTTCTATTAGGAGAACTGTGCAACACCAGCCATAGCCAAACTATGTCCCTTGTGCAAGTACTGCCTGTAAGTGGGACAGTATGGTGCTGAGATTGAGATAGGAGTTGTGTGTCTGGGACCTTGTGCATTTGAATCATGACGTGACCAAGCACGGGCATTGAAATCGGTAATTTGGTTAGTCAGCTGGCACTGAAATGGAAATCTGGGAGAAATTGTCACCATTTGGGATTGCAGGAAGGGATGGCCTTTGGAGCAGATTGTTTCTGTTTGGGGAAAAATCCAACTCAACATTCAATCATTAGTAGAATTGGATACGGATTGAGATCTGGTGGTGGGGTGAGATGGAAATTTAAAGAAACCAACAGTGAAGGGTGCCAGATGGTTTCTCATGAGAATGGAGCTATAACCTGCACCCACTCTGGCCTTTATAACTCCAGACCCCTGCCCCTTCCAGTCCTTTGGTCTGTCTATAATGGTGGTTTGCTAATGTACATCTCCAGTTTTTCTCTCCCTGCGCCCTCCTTTCCACACACGCCAATGTCCAACCTCCCAGAACCACGTGGCCTTGCGGGGAGCTCCATTTGTTGTCTCTGCCCCCTACAAAGCTCCATTCTCACCTTGCATGATTTTATTAATGCCCTTCCACCAACCGGAACTGGTATCTGTCCAATGCACCTCCCTTAGTGTGACCTTTTCCAGTATTGCATACAACTCCACTCTGGGTGTTTTCTTGGTGCTTGAGATGCAAAGTTCTGCGGGGACGGACTTAATACCCATCTTTGGGTTGGATTCCTTGCATTCAGGCTCAAGCAGTCAAACTATGGAATGTGAATGTGAGATTGACAGTTGTCTGTGGTCCTCTGTTTAGGTTCTAAGCACTTCTGTTCTATCCCACCTCTAAACCAAAGAACAGTGGTGGCTCCTTGAGTTGGACAGGAGCAGTCAGACCCCAGCAATTAACCAGAGCTTGGACAACTTGGCCTCGGGTACAGTTTTGTCCAAGTAGGGCTCTGTACATTTCCTGGTGGGATCAGAGGGAGGGGGAGAGAGGCGAAAGAATGGCAGAGGTTTGAGTGAACAGGTGACCATTCAACCTTGTGGGTGATCTCACTTCCCAGTTCTTGGTGAGTCGGGCTGTTCAGATGGAAGTGTGCTACTTCAGTACCGTTGGGGGAAGGGGGAGGATCATTTTGGTTCAATCCTCATCCCTCCTTGACATGTCATCGTAGCAGCATGGTGAGGAAAGGCTGTTTGTTTGGTGGCATCTTCAACTTCTGTGTGCTTGCTGCCTGGTTTTTGAAGTCACCAGGGTTGGCACAAATGCCAGGCTTGTTCCCAGCTTGATGACACCAGTGACTGCTCAGGCTTCTCAAGTCTCGAGCTGGGGGATCGCAGTATAAGCAGGCAACGTTGTCCACAGGCCTGGCTTCTGCTGCCATTTAGTCTTCTGTCAACAGCACCAACTTTGCACCTGTTATTCTGCAATGATCATAAATTGACGTGAATCAAGTGTGACTGGGATCTGCTCTGGGGAGCAAGTAGTTGGATTCTGTTCCACAACTGCAACCTGGATTGATTTTGTCTCGCCACTGGTAAACTACATCAGAATAAAGTTTTTGGAAAATTATTTCCAGCAAATTAAATGATGCATCCATAATGGTGAGAACAAGTGAAACTTTAAATCATCATGCCAGTGAGAATGGTATCCCCAATGTGACTACAGTAAAGCTGGACTTTCCTGTTGAAACACTGACTGTCAAGCAAACCAACAGTGGTGGCACTTGATGATCAAACTTTCACTGTACTAACTTAAGATGTGAATTTTTCAAATGCAGTTTGATTTTTGCATCTTGTTGAATCATTTATGCCACCAGAATCTGGTTTGGTCATTTTCTTCCAGTTTGTCCTGTATTTTTCTGCTTTTGTGCATTTTGGGATTTATTTTTTGTGGAGTGACATTGCTCAGGGTGAATGTTTGATTAAATGATTAATATTTGATCTGAGATGATGGAATAGGTGAGGTGGTGAATTGAGTTGAGTAGAAACATTCACCAACATGTCAAGTAGTTCCATGTAAAGGAATCCACAGATGATAGCTTTAGTAAAGGTTCCCTCTACTTTTTCCATTGGGGACTTTGCAGACACTTGGAAGGTACTGATAGTAAATAAAGTATTTTGCTTAATTAACAAGGGGAAACAGACCCTCTCCCCAAAACTACCCCAGAGACGGTGATGCTTCACCCAGCTGACTGGTATTTTGTCCTTTTTGCAGATTGGACGTGTCTCCAAAGGCCGAAACCAAAGCCAACTCTTTGTCATCTCCTTTGCTATCCCAGCCCCACTCTCCTTCCTCTTCTGCTGTAGATGACCCCTTTAGCTCAGCTCCTGCCATAGGCTTGAAGGGCTCTGAATTTTCCAGCCTCCATTTGACCTATAGCCCACCTACCCCAGGTCTATCTGCTCAAGCTCTACACTCTTCATTGAACGCCAAGTCGGACTCGTTGGAATCTTCATCTTGCGTAGATGAGCTCTGCCCCTCCCCTCCTCCTGATGTTGGCTCTTCTTCCACATCTTTAGATGCCCAAACAAGCCAGCTCTCCACAGCTGAGCTTGTTCAGGGAAGGTCTGGGGAAGTTGAGACACCACTCAGACAGGGCAGTAAGACGTCAGCCCAACGTTTGTTCCAAGAGTTGACTGGAAGGGAACTGGCTGCAAGCAGTGACCAGCCATCCTCGTACAATGGGGAGGATGACTCCAGCAGTCTGAGTGAGCGACCTAATTTATCTCCAGATGTTCCACTTGAAACTATTCCAGAAGGCAAGTTTGAGAACACTGAAGAAGTTGAGAGTGGGAGCAGTGAGCAGGAGATGGAGATGCCTGGGTGTAGTACTTCACAAGGAAAGATGTCTGTGGATCCTCCAGCCTTAATCGACCTTAATCCCGTCCCAACGTCAGAAGCCAACCTTTCCGTGGATCCACCCAAGGTGCCACCCCGCAGCAGTTTGCCCCGTTCAGGGATACTGTTGGCTCAGAAGCCATTGTTAGTCCAGAGGCAGAAGGTTCCGCCAACTCCTGCACCAAGGAGTGTGACCACAATAAACAAAACTGTTGCCAATGGTGCCTCATTCCAGTCTGCAGAGGGACAACCACTAGAGGACTTGATCTCTCTTCATTGGGAAGATGAGTGTAGTGAGGAGCCAGTAGCAGAGTCCACTATGGTTGGAGGGACTGATACCACTTTGGCTGTGGGGAATTCTGTTAATGACTTGCTGACTGACCAAAAGGAAGATGACTGCAGTGGCACATTGGTAGCTAAGTCTGAACCTACCACCATTTCAAGGGGTGGTTTTACAGAGGGGATCATTGACTACCCAGTTACCGTGGTGGAGGAGGTGGATGTGAACAGGGAAAGTCCTTCCAGTCTGTGGCCTACTGGACACCTGGCCCTTCCTGGGAAGCTGGAAAGTTCTACAGAAGACGCTTTTACAGACAAACAAGGAACAGAGGCTGGCAGTCGGTCGCCATCTCCAGAGCCTCTAACTCCACCTGCTGTGACCCTGGCTTGGGAGGTACAAGCACAGAGTCCTTTTGACCTGAAACCAGATCCAACTGAGAATATCACCAGTGATTCCAATGATCTGGATAACTTGCAGATTGTGAGGATCGAGACCAATGACAGCAGTGCCCACTTACAGGACCTGGTTAATGGAAGCAAAAGTGACTATGAAGTGACCTTCACTGAAAGGGAGGGAGAATCTTTTGATCAGAGCACAGCTCTTGCTGATAAAAGTGAAAGTGAAAAAGTATTCACAAAAGCTAATTTTGCTAATCCAGAACTAACAGCAGATGTTACCAAACTAAATACTCTAGAGGTTGGCCTTGGTACTTTACACTTGAGTGAAGAGCATGAATTGCAGACTTCTGAGAGTTCAGCTGTGGTTTCTTCCAGTTCTACCCAACTGGTTGAGTCTATTGACTTTGCTTCTGGTGAGGTTGAGGCTTCCCCTGCATCTTTGGATTCTGTTGGGTTCTTGGTTCCTCCTCTGTCTCCATCTGCTTTGTCACCGTCTGCATGCCCTGTGCGTGATGACCCTCCCTTGATAGAGCCACCAGCAGGGAGTTCTCACGGAGTGGAACACTCTGGTCAGAAGAAGCTGCTTCAGGCAAGGGTTTTGCCTACGGAGACACAACCAATTCCCTCACAGAGCAGTGGGTCAGCAGTGCCTTCCAAACGCAGGTGAGGGTTTGAGCTGAATTTCAAAATGCCCTTGAGCTTTTTTTTTAATCACTGCATCTCTAATTTTCTTAACTAATTATGGCCACATTTGTTTAGCTGAAATGGTATTTTCTGCCCAATGCTCAACCACTTAGGTCAGTGGAAGATGGGTGGTTGTGTTTGGATTGAGTTGGCGGGGGGGGCTGGGGGAGGATTGACTTTTATACTTTTTATACAAAGTTCTGAACTGGGGCACAATTGGGAAAAGTTTTTCATGGGATGTGCATTTGGTGGGGGCAATGCCTGCATTTGTTGTCCATCCCCAGCCCATGAGCTGAGGAGGCAATTAAAAATCAACCCACATTAATGTCTGTACTTAATCTGGCCACAGTGGACTCTTTTGACTTTTAAGAAATTTAAAATAAAAGACTCCAGATGCTGGAAATATGAAACAAAAACAGAAAATGCTGGAAAACTGAGCAGGTTGAGGAGCATCTGTGAGAAGAGAAACGGTTAATGTTTCAGATCAGTGACCGTTCATCAGAACAGGGAAAGAGATGTAGAGGGTAAAAGTGAGACCAAGGTGGTATTAAAAGGGTAATTTAAATTAAGACAACTTAAAATTGCCTTTTAATACCTTAAGCATAAAAAGAGCTGCTGGAGGAACTCTGGTTCTGGTTTCCATGTATGGAAATGATAGAACATTGCTTCCAACTTTTGGCTTAAAGTAGTGGTCCAAAGAGTTCATGCACATCAATGATTAATATCATGAGCAGATACAGGAAAGCTGTCCTTTTCTCCTAGAGGAGTAAGTGTACGGAGAAGTAGAGATCGCAGATGCTGGGATCTGGAGCGAAAAACGAGCTGCTGGAGGAATTCAGTGGGTCGGGCAGCATCTGAAGAGGGAATTGGGCATCAGCTGTCCATTTCTCCACAGATGCTGCCTGACCTGCTGAGTTCCTTCAGTAGCTTGTGTTTTGCTCCAGTTTCCAGCATCTGCAATCTCGCATCTCCATTTTTATTACACCTTGCCTCCAAGTTGCCTCAACTTGAAATTACCCTTTTTATACCACCTTTATTTCTTTCCCAGTTCTGACGAAGGATCTCGGATCTGAAACATTAATTGTTCCTCTTCCCACAGATGCTACCTAACCTGCTGAATGTTTCCAGTATTTTCTTTAAGAGATTCCTCTCTTACGGAAGTGGACCAGATGGGATTTTATGACCCATAATTTCATGGTCACCTTTGTTAATTAAATGGAACGTTTTAATTTGTAGTATTGGAGTTGTTACTGTAAATTTCAAGATGCTATGGTGAGATTTGAACTCTTCTTTGGATCACTAATCCAGGCCTCAGTGTACTATTCCAGTAATTTAACCACCAGGCCACTGTATTAACAAAGGCAGCATAAGTATGAAGAGGGAATCTTCTGAGCATGTTAATAGATATCATTTGGAATAAGCCCTTCATTTTACATTAACTCTTCTTGGGAGGAGTGTTCAATTAGTTCCAATTTGCTCTTTCTGCCTGGAAGATTTTTCTATTTTTTTAAAAAGTTACTTATCAAGTTCTATTCTGAGTTAATGTTGAACCTGTCTCCATCTCCCTGCCCAAATCTGTGCCTTCTGGTCTTGTTTGATCCACGTGTGCTTTGAGTGCAGCTGTTTTGCTTAAATCTGAACAAGAACTGGTTGGGGAGATGTCCAGACCTGTGGTTCTTTGCGCCAAGCTGCAGTAGTTCCATATGCAAATTCTGGCTCCTTGTTTTCTTGTGCTTCAGTGGCTTCTCCGGTTATGCTGCCTTGTAGCATCAACTATCTTAGTTACTGGATTAATTGGTTGCTGCCAATTACCCCGTATCATAGACTGCTGGTGGAAGAATTGGGTTGTTAATGAGCATGTGAGTGAATCGGTTACAGGGAAATAAGTGGGGGGGGATGTGACTGAAGGGATACTCTGTGAGCTGGCACAGATTCTGAGTTGAATATCCTTGTGTCATAAGGGAATATGAATAAATATCAAGTCCAGTTTCTTGGCATGCACCATTTTACAAATATTTGCTTGTGTGCACGAGCCTAGGTGATAGACAACAGTACGAGTAGGTTGCATTATACTGGACCATGATTGGAAGAAGTATTTTGCTCCATCATGACAATGTTCCTGCCACAGTTACACCTCTCCGTCTTCAGGACTTTTGACACTAAATTTGGATTTAAATACTGGGAGGTGTTCAGAGAAAGATTATTTTTGTGTAGAACTAGTAGAGGGCTGGCAGGATGTGTGGGTGGGGAGGGGTGGAGAGCTAGCATTGATCCAGGTAATTGGGAGATGAATGAGCAAATGATGACTAGACCCAATAAAAGCTTAAAGTTTGACAAGAAACTTGAAGTATCAGAATCTGCACAAATAAATCAAGTGCTCCACAGGGACCTGGTGCCTGCAATACTTGCCACGTGTCCCTGTGACTAGATAGAAATCTACACGTTGAAGTTTGCTGATAATAAACTTGGGTGCCATTTATAAACTGCATCAATGGAAGCAGTAAATGACAAAGAACTATTAATATTTTGGGGAAAGCTCTGGTTTCCATGCACGAAAATGATAGAACATTGCTTCCATCTATTGGCTTTTATACAGTAGTGGACTAAAGAGTTCATGTACATCAATGATTAATGTCATGCGCAGATACAGGAAAACCGTCCTTTCTTCCTAGAAGAGTAAGTGTACGGAGACTGCAGATGCTGGGATCTGGAGCAAAAACAAGGTGCTGGAGGAACTCTGGGGTCAGGCAGCATCTGAGGAGGCAAAGACTCAAGTCCTGATACAGGGTCTTGACCCGAAATGTTGACCATCCCTTTCCCTCAGATGTTGCCTGAGTTCCTCCAGCAGTCTGCTGTGTGGAGAAGTTGAAGTTGCCATGCAGCTGTGTAACAGCTGGAGAACTCCATGTCCAAGTACTGCGTCTAAAGGAGGGAACGTTGCCCTTGGTGGGAGTGTGGCCTCGATTTACCAGTTTGCTAGCTAGTCTTCCGGGGACTTCACGTAATGAGAAGTTAAGGAGTCTTGCTCCCTGTGAAGTGGCTGTTAGGGGCTGAATGGTTTCCTTGTGCTTTTGTGTTCCTGCTTTTTCTGTGTCAAAGGTTGGAATCTTTTCATTAAAAACACTGGACATGTTTTGTGCTGAGATTTCTTTCACCAACATGCAGTTGATGGCTAAAGAGAGCCCGTCCTTGCTCATTTTTGAGCAAATGGAAGGCAAAATCTCCTCTCACCTTTGTACGATGTTAGTGTTTTGTAACACTACTAGGGTGGCACAGGGACAGCAGGAAGTGCTGCTGCCTCGTGGCTCCAGCACCCTGGGTTCAATCCCGACCTCTGCTGTCTGTGTGGAGTTGCATGGTCTTGCAGAGAACATGTGAGTTTTCTTTAGGTGGTTTTCCCTCTCATCCCATGAAATTGGGGGTTGATGGTGTTAATTGGCCCTGAATTATCCAAATTTCGGGATGGATAGTCTGAGAATTGGGTGGGGGAATGTTATTGGGCATATGAAAGAGAATGGGTTGCAGGGAAATCAGGGAATGGTTTTGTTCTGAGCTAACATTTGATGGGTTGAATGGCCTCATTGTGTTGTAAGAGAACATGACTAAATTTTACGGTTAAATTATTTTTCCAGACCTCACCCTGTGAAGCCCATGAGTGCTATAGAGACGAGATTTAATGGGAAGTCTTCTGAGGAGAATTTGAAGAGTAAAATCAAGAATATGGATGTGTTGGTGACCAAGTCTTCTGTTGGACACTCATTAACAGTAAATGAAAATCAAACCATTCTCAAGGTGGGTGAAGATGGATTCATTTATTCAGTCAAAATTACTAATGTGTACAGATCATGCCTACTTTTTATCAAAGTGTGAAATTAGAAGCTGCTTTTCCTGAACTACACCACACCCCTGTAGTGTCAGCAGACTTGGAATGCAAAAGAAATACTGGTTTCCAGACCTTGTACTAATAAATTGTATTGCCTCTGGAAGGATTGATGTGGGTGGATTGTGTTTGCAGGTGAACCACTATTGTTATCAAGATGTGCCATTGACATCCCTGCCAGGAGCTGAAGGCAACAACCTGAGGGGTGGAGAATGTTAGTCCTTGCTGATCTTTATCCAGAAAGACCTGAGCAGTCTCTCCAACTTCACCAGCTTCCAGACATAATAGAATAATTTGGATAAGTGAGGTGTTGTATTTTGGGAAGACAAATCAGGGTAGGACATCCCCAGTGAATGGTAGGGCACTGGGGAGTGTTGTAGAACAGAGGGACTAAGGGTACAAGTATGTGGTTCCCTGGAAGCGGCATCGCAGGTAGACAGGGTAGTGAAGGTGGCTTTTGGTACACTGGCCGTCATTCAGGGCATTAAGTACAGAAGTTGGGATGTTATGTTGCAGTTGTACAAGACATTGGTGAAGCTGCACTTGGAGTATTGTGTAAGTTTTGGTTGCCCTTCTATAGGAAAGATGCCATTTAAGCTGTAAAGAGATCACAGGAGATTTACGAGGATGTTGCTGGGACTTGTGGGTCTGAGTTATGGAGAGAGGTTGGGACTTTTTCCTTTGGAGTGCAGGAGAATGAGGAGTAATATATAAAGGTGTATAAAATCATGAGGGGCATAGACAGGGTGTATGTGTACAGTCTTTTTCCCAGAGTTGGGGAATCAAGAACTGGAAGGTGCAGGTTTAAGGTGGGGGGGGGGGGGGGGTGTAGGGGAGCATGGAAGAGATTTAATAGAACCTGAGGGGCAACTTTTTTCACCCAGAAAGTGGTCAGTATATGGAACGAGTTGCCAGAGGAAGTGGTTGAGGCAGGTGCATTAACAACATTTAAAAGGTAGATGGCTAAGTAAGGTGTAGAGGGATCTGGGCCAAACACAGGCAAATGGGACTCGCTTAGTTGGATGTCTTAATCAGCATGGACCAGTTGGGCTGAAGGGTCTCCTTCTGTGCTACATGACTGACTCTAATTGTTTGTCACCATGTCACCTAACCATGTGTATCTGAGAAGCTGAACAGTAACTGGTAATTGAAAATCATATTCCAGGAAGGTAAAACTGGAATATAACAAAATGCTGGAAGTTCTCTGCTGGCAGGATCTCAGCACAGACTGGTTTGACCCACTGCGTCCAGGGACACACCTCCCCACTTACCAGCACTTGGTCTGTCGCCTTCCCTGCCTTGCTCATCCAGATGCTTAAATGTTGTGAGAGTCTCTGCCTCCTCCACTCCCTCAGGCAGTGTGTTCCTGATTCCAACCCCCCTCTGGGTGATTAAAGTTCTTCCTTGGATCCCCTTCCTACACCTTGCTGTATATCTATGCCCTCTAGTTTTGGATCTATCCAAACTTTCTTGGGTAAATATCTCCAAGCTATAGAAAATAACTGACATGTAAAAGTTTTTGGGAAGTTCTGAGCTCTGGATGTCGTTTAATGGCACACATTTACTTTGACCTTTTTGGATGTTTTAATTTGTTCAAACTGCACTCTTTTTATTTTGGAAACTTGGTTTACAAAAGGTGAATTTCAGTTTCAGAATATATTGAGGCTCCAATGACAACTGCTTCATATTGTTCTGAAGGTGAACTGCTGACTGTAACTAGGAGGGGATCTTGCTCATGAGAAAAACTTTGAAAGCAGCTCCAGTATCAATGCCCATTACTGAGCTGGGACCATGTCGTCACCAGGAGACATCAGTGTGCATTCATGAGCAGTGTTTGGGTGGGGAGGGAACTGGTGCTGCAATCTGCAGAGCCTATAAACAATACTCCCTCTGATTCCACTTAAATACAAGTCAGCTGTCTGCCAGCAGTAAGCCTGTAGTTGGGGTGATCATGAGGGTGTGTTGACCTACAGTGTTCCAGCTGGTAGAGCTGCCTAACAGTGCCAATGACCCGGGTGCAATCCCGACATCCAGTGCTGTCCATGTGGAGTTTGCATATTCTCTCTGTGACTATGGGAGTTTCTCCGGGTGCTCCGATTTCCTCCCACATCCCAAAGATGTGTGGGTTGGTCGATTAATTGGCCACTAAGTAGCCCCATGTAGGTAACTGGTAGAATCTGGGGGGATGAGAATAATTTGGGATTAGTGTCACTGGGTGGTTAGTACAGACTCAGTGGGCTGAAGGGCCTGTTTCAGTGCTATATGACTGTTTGACAGCAGATCTACCCATTGACCATGTTAGAGGAGTGTAGGGAACCTGGACTAATGAGTGATCTTTCACTGCAGGTAAAGAGAAGGTAGAGTTTTGGATGGGGAGAGGAAGCTTTTATTGGATGGGGATTAGTGCCAGTGTTGAACCATGAAATTGAGCCTAGTGAAAAGATCTGTTTCTGAATTCCTCTGCAATTTGATGTTTGTCTTCTATTGCCAGAATGTGGTGTAAACCTTAAGAGTTCTGTCAGTTCCTGTGGAGATAATGAATTTCTGACTGTGTTTACAGGTCTAAAGGCATGCAGTTAATTTAATTTCCTGCTTGGATGGAGCAGAAAGCACTGTGGATCTTGTTTTTATTCCTGTGGTTCACAACCTGATGCACTTGCCTTGTGTTTGAGAAAACCATATCAGCAAGTTGTTTCTGCAGGCAGACCCCAGAGTTACTGATTGTCCCTTCCCTTGATTGTGGAACAGCACTTGGTTGGGAATTGTATTGGGTTTTGTTCTAGACTTTTACACCAGACACAGTGAGGGCCCATGTTGTCCATTCTCCAGCGAGGGGCAGTGGCGGGGGTGCTTGTTAGGGAACTTGGTTCTGCAGCAATGTTTTTCAGTAGTGGGGAAGGGGAAAGGAGGATTCTTCACTCAAGGTGTAAAGCTCCAGTCTGATGGTGGTCTTCAAACAAAAACAGCCTGGTACCAGATTCTCCAGTGGTTCTGAAATGTCAGGTTACTGGTTTTGATGTTTCATTTCAACTGAAGCAGTTTATTTTAAGTCTTTGCCAAGTGGGGGGGGGGGGGGTGGGTGGCAGTTTTCCTTGTCTGTGGAGTCTAGCATTAGAACCATAGAACAGTACAGCACAATACGGGCCCTTTGGCCCACAATGTTGTGCTGACCTTTAAACCTCGCCTAAGACTATCTAACCCCTTCTTCCCACATATCCCTCTATTTTAAATTCCTCCATATGCTTATCTTGCAATCTCTTGAATTTGACCAATGTGCCTGCCTCCTCCACCGCCCCAGGCAGCGCATTCCATGCCCCAACCACTCTCTGGGTTAAAAAAAACCTTCCTCTGATATCTCCCTTGAACTTCCCACCCATTACTTTAAAGCCATGCCCTCTTGTATTGAGCATTGGTGCCCTGGGAAAGAGGCGCTGGCTGTCCACTCTATCTATTCCTCTTAATATTTTGTACACCTCTATCATGTCTCCCCTTATCCTCCTCTCCAAAGAGTAAAGCCCTAGCTCCCTTAGTCTCTCCTCATAATCCATTAGGGCTCACTCTCAAGGGGTTGACTGAAATGCAGAGAGATTTCCTGACTTGGGAGGTTGTCTCTCTCAGGAATTCTCCAGCTGAGTGGATTTGTATTCAAGATTGGGAATGATAGCTCTTGGGACGTTGAGGAAAGCAAGGGATATGTGGAATGGGCCGGTGTATCGAGCTGGCCACCTCTTGCTGAACACCCAAGGCAGACCTGAGGCTTCCTCCTGTTGTATTGCTTGTGTTGGTCGTTTTCAGGCACAGTAGATAGTGCCGGTAACTCAATCCTGAACTCTGCTGTGTGGAGTTTGCTCAGTCGGTTTCCCCTGGGTGCTCTGATTTCATCCCACATCCCAGGTGCTGGTTGGTAGGTTAACTGGTGACCACAAGCTACCTCTGGTGTAGGTGGGTGGTAGGAGTTGATGGGCATGAGTAAGAATGGGTTATGGGGAAATGGGCTCCTATGTTATAGGAAAATATGAGCGGCAAGACTTTGATCCTTGCACTTTAGTGAGATAGACCAATGCTGATTACATTTGGATTTTAGTTTTAAGGAAGCTTTATTTTGGGATTAAGCTGCACAGCGGCCCAGTAAGGTTTTTCTCCTAGCCTCGTCGAATTTGACATTAACGTTCTCGCCCTGTCATCCTCAGGATTATGATCCATCCGATCCGGCAGCTGCCTATTCCCAGCTCACCCACGACGAGCTGATCCAGCTGATCCTGAAGCAGAATGACGTGATTGCGAAGAAGGACGGCCACGTGCAGGAGCTGGAAAACTACATCGACAACCTGTTGGTGCGTGTCATGGAGGAAACCCCCAACATCCTCAAGGTGGCTTAACTAACCCATGAGGAAGGTGCAGAGACTGTGCGGCATGGGAGGGAGTTGGGTCAGGCACTGTGGCGAGGAGGTAGAAGTCAGCGGTGCTGCTCTATTCCAAGATTATGCCTTGCACCAACTATTCATGGGATTGTTCATTGTTGGCTTTCGGATAGACTGGTTCATGATCCACATACCACCCAGTGGATGAACGGGGCCTCTGCTCAATCTTGCATCCCCTTCAAATTTCCTCCATTTGGTGTTGACCAAGTGCCTTTAAACTTCCAGAGCAGTCACCCAAGTCTGATTACACTCCAGAATCATGTCACCTCACTTGTGGTTTCAGTGGTTTGCCCTGTCTGGGGTTGAGGGGCAAGAGAAGGGACTCGGGCAGATCTGATCCAGCTGGCCGCTTGCCTTTTGGAACTGGAGCATCCCTGCGGTGAAGTGGTTGTGATCTTAGTCCTGAACATCCCGTTGGGTTCGTTCGTTGTATTGAGTGTAACAGCCCAGACACACCGCGTTCGACCTGCACACGGTGCATTTTGACCCTCCCTATTCCCCATAGCAATCTGTGCGTCACCATGTTACAAGACTTCCCATATTGGTATAAAATTATGACACGCTTTTGTCACTGAACAGCTTTTTATTTGACACTGGAAAAATAAATTTGACATGCTGTAGTTTTTGTAAACAAAAACCTGAACTTGGGAAAGTTGGCAGTCAGCCAGCTGAGTTGCCAGGGGTTTGGGGTGGAGTGCAGTCTGTGTGTCAGGACTACATGTTAACCCTGGTCTGAAGAACATCTGAGTTGACTGGGGAGGAGCAGCCAGCAATATTTAGTATTGCCTTTACTGACAACTCGGGGGGGGGGGGGGGGGGGGAGGATATTACACATGATTGTAATGTCATTTATCTGAGTCGTTGTCTTTGGGGGAGGGAGAGATTACCCTGCAGGGTATTGAGGGAAAAGTTGATCTGTTGACTTTGGCTGCTACTTGTCCTGCCCATCGTCACCTTAGTATGGAGGCCGAGTCCTGTTGTAACCAAATATTTTGAGTTTGAAAAGCAGCAAAACTGCAGCTTCTGGGAATCTGAGATTAAACAAAAAATGGTGGGGTAATGGTTCAGGTCAACAGTCTTTCATCAGTGATATTTGACTTGATGGCACAGGATGGTGGGGGGGGGGGGGGTGTGGAAACAATGTTTTTCTTCACTTCAGGATCTGGGTGTTGCTGGCATTTATTGACCATCCCTAGTGGACCTTGAGAAGGTGGGGGTGAGCTGCCATCTTAAACGGTTGCAATCCTGGTGAAGATGCTTCCAGTGTTGTGGAGAGAGTTTCAGGGTCCAAAGCAGCAATGATGAAGAAATGGTGATATTTCCAAGTCGGGATGGTGCATGCTTGGAGTGGCAAATCCAGCAATGCCCACCAGTTACTGCCTTCAATTACTGACTTTCACCAGTGAAAAACAAAACCACTTAACTTTTCTGCTGATGGCTTAAAGTTAAAAAGTTAACAGATTATCAGTTGCAATAGAAAAATCAACATTAATTTACCTTCGTTTTCTTGCAGGATTGAATTTGGGGGGGGGGGGGGAGGTGGTTGCTGGAGGAGGGGAGAATCCTGCAGATGCTGGAAATCTGGAATAGAAACTGGAAAGGCTGGAGATATTCAGCAGGCCAGGCAGCATCTGTGGAGAGAGTATCAACGACTATTTTTCTCTAGCCACAGATGTTGCCGGCCTTGATGTGCATCTCTACTGCATTGTTTTTGAATCTAATTCCAAATTGTGTGGTCGTGGAACTGAAGAATCCCAGATGTTAGGCTGATGCACAGCTGAATGTAGATTGCCTACTATTTTGAAAGATTAAAGTAGATCACTTTTAAGTGAGTTAGGGGCATTCTTAATGTTGCAGGTTTGCAAGTGAGCAGTAATTATTCAATGGCTACACTTTGTATCATGTGAAACTGTGACTGGGGAAGAGAAGTTCCATTTTCCACAACCTGATTCACTCTGCCCTCTGAAAGCAATTTTCTTTCAGTCCATTACCTGAGTGGTTTGGATGTCACAAGTCTGAACAAAGCTGCTTAATTGCTGTAATTCCTGAAAATAATTTTGAAGCTTTATGCCTGATGGGAAGGGACAGATGAGAATTTGTAGAAATGATGAATCATTACTTTTTGGGACACTTTAAAGTCTAAATTTTAAATTTGTTTTTGTTTTGTACTGACTTTTTTCCCCCAAATAAGTTGACACTTCACTGCTGTTGCCTCAGTCCATTCCCTTAGGCCCTGCAGAGGTAGATATTAAATATGGTGCTGATTTTTGGATTGACCGACATGATTGGGTTTGGCTACCTGTGCAGTCACTCATCTATCTTCACCTGCCTGCTCAGCTGGATCTTCGGTTGGAAGATCACAAAGTAGAACACTCCAGACTATCACTCCCAACCTAGTAAACTCAGTCGGGGGCAGTGAACAGGGAATATCCATTCAGTGTTCTAGAACTTGGTTAATTCAAAAACCAGAGTAGAGCATTCCACATTGGATTGGATTTGCAACTATACAGTTTGAGGTAAAGGGTGTGATGTGTACATTTTGAGATTAAGGTACAAGAATAAAATGCATCTTTTTTAAAACATTTGCACAAGTGGGGTGATGACCTTTAACTAGGTCTGAGTTTTAACTTTGTATCTCTTGGTGATATATCGCATTTTGGGCTGAACTTGTACAGTAACATATTTTATGCAATTTAATATATTGGTGAGGTTTTAAATATATGAATAGGTACTATTGGGGTACTTGCAAATCATTGCTTTCCAAATGCTTCTGGATGGAGGTTATGTTTTATTAAGCTTTAGTGGAGTGTATGGGTTAGTGAAGCTCCCATACTGGGAGAATGCTCCATGAATGAATTTGTACTGTATAAGTTTTCATTTAATTTTCAAGTGGATTTTTCTTGATCTATTGCATCAACATCCAATTATGTAAATCTTTAATATAAGGGTGCAAATAGTAAAAAGTTAACAGAGTAAGGGAGTGAAGGCCAGTCTGGAGCCTTTGTGACCATAGGGATAGGAAGGAGTCAGTTTGGCCCTTAAAACTGCCTGCTGTTAGTGAGATCATGGTTGATCTGTGACCTAACTGTCCAACCGTCTCAAGTCGTTCAGTTACAGAAATCCCTTGCATTGGGATTGATTATAAATAATAGATTTACCATCAGTTTGCAAAAGTATTCCAAACTTCTATATTTTAGTGTAGACGGTTTCCCAGGCCTGTTGCAAATCTCCACCCTGTCAGTTCCCCTCAAACTTTGAATAAATCATCCCTGGCCTAAAGTCTAGTGACCAAATTCCTGATTTTTGTCCAATCTCTTGTTTAAATCAAAGCCTCTGTATTTCCTTGTGATTTATAGAAGGGGCTATTCGGCCCATCAAGTCCATGCTGGTTCTAGAAGCATTCCTGTTTTTCCACCATTGATTTTTTTTTTCCCCCATAACATTTCCCTACATTCCCATTACTCCCAGATTCTACCACTTACCTACACACTAGGGGCAGTCTACAGTGACCAATTAATCTACCAATCTGCACGCTTTTGGGACATGGGTCGAAACCGGAGCACCCGGAGGAAATCCACGCAGTCAGAGAATGTGCATAACTCCACACAGACTGCACCAGAGGTTACGATTGAACATGGGTCCCCAGAGCTGTGAAGCAATGGCTCCAGCCACTGTGCCACCCAATTTTTGCACCCACTCCTTCCAAATCCTTGACCAGACACTTCCATTAATGTACCTGTGAGTCGCCATTGTATTTAGTGCACAGGATGACATCAATGTGTGCAACATGTGTTTCTGATTTGCTGACATGCACATTAAATCAAAAGACCAGAATTTGACCTTTGGTTACTAATCTGAGGAAGGAATTCTTTTATAAGCAGAGTTCTTTTGAGAGAGTGGTCGAGGCACTTGGTGTGGTGGGGGATGAATTTGCGTTACCAGTGAAACCCTTGCTAATTTTGTACCAAGCATTAATGTTTGTATCTAAGGTGCACAAAGTAATCCCTGCCCTGTCACTGGGGCAACCAATGTATTCCTTATTATGACAGTTGTTCAATTAATCCCCTATGGATTACATTTTAATATTTTTAAATGCTTGAAGAAACTTTATTGGACAACTATGTATTGGAGGCGATCACTAGCTGGGTAGTTGAACTGGCTGAGTGGTGGATGGGGAAGAAAAAGCTTTGACCCTCTTGCACTGCACCTCAGCTTTGTGACTCTGGTTTGACCTGGCGGTTGTGGCTTCTGCAGAGCAGAGGTGATGGATGCAGATCTGGTTGCTTTCTAGGTTCTGCTTATAACTTGCAGGCAATGGGTTAATGTACAATTACTGATGCCAAACTTGAACAGTATTGGGGCTGGATTGTTTGGTAATGGGCTCAGGGGAACTCCTTGCCTGTCAAAATGGGCAATGCAATCTTGCTTCTGAAAGGAATTGGTACAATAATCTGGTCCTTGGAGTCTGAGCTCCTCACCAAAGATTTGATCATCTGTATTCTTTCTGCTGTGAAATTGTAGAGTACTATAACCTTGCTGATGCTGCTGAATACCTCATTACACTGGACAGAACACTACTGTATAGGACTCTTAGCAAACTGAAATCCAGTGGTTGGCAATTGGAGTGCAATCCACTGATAAGTAGGAGTGTGGCTGTTAAGAGGGGGATGTCTCCACCAGTGTTCTGCAGTCAAACTGAATCTCAAATCTGTCTCAAAGCTCTCTTCTATTAGTAAACCTGTCTGTTCTGATAAATACCATTAACTTTAAGGAAGGATTTGAACCCCAATAGACATCACAAGATCCAATATAGAGTGCCTACAGAAAAGGGTTTGGCATGAGTGGTAATTATCAGCAGGCAGAAGCCCCCTCAATAAAACTACTAGAAATGAATGGAAGATGAGCTATCTTGGTGGCACTGGTGGGGAGTGGGTGGGAATATTTTGTGGGATTTCAATAGTTTTTATCACCTATTGAATATACAGCTTGTGCATGTAAAACTTTATGAAAATGGCAATATTTATTTCACTGTGACTGCTTCCTCCATTATAACCACTGAATGAATGTAATAAATCACTTTCTACCACTTGAGGTGTGTTTTATAACTTGGAGCTTGAAAAATAAAATACTTTTTATGACAGGTGTTCTTGTATCATTTTAAACTGATGTAAAAGGTAAACATATCAGCAGTGTCTACTTTTAATCTCAAGGCTCTAAACTGCGGGGGTCTGATTGGGCAAATATACATCTGGGGTCAGTACAGAAAATGGAGACATTTTCATCAGGTTGGGCAGAACCTGTGGAAAGTGTGACTGGTGTGTACATCTCTCGCTAAAGAGCAAAGGGGAGATTCCATCAGCAAGAACTGCTGTCTGGGATAGTCCCCCACTGCCCCTTAAATGACACTGAAAGGATGTGTGATTGGGCAATTTTATGTACAGTTTGTAGAAAGGTCCCTGTTGTGGTGTTACTGCACTGTCAGCAAATGCTTTCTCTGCAAACAAGGCTGAGGGATGAACTAGGAAAGCTATTTAAAGTTGTGGGAGATGTTTGTCAAGGGTAAATTCCTTTGAGGGAGATGCCCCAACCAGGAGTCTTCAATACCAGATAAGTGACTGGCAAACCCAGTCAGGATTTCAGGAGCTGTGGATTAGTGGTTAGTATGACAATCTGTCCCATGGTGTGGTTGAGTTGATTGGATGTAAAAGAGCTGTATAAATGAAGGGGGGGGGGGGGGGGGGAGAGAGAGACTGGAGGATTGTGGATCTTTAGAAGCAGCAGGAGGGAATAGGGAGGAAGAACAGTTTTGGTGCAATGATTAATGGTTAAAACATGAGTGGTTTGTCAATGCGAATAGCTGTGCAATATTGAGGAGTCCCCAAAGTGAACCACACTGCTCAAACAGGAAACACCATGCCACTGTTTTCAAAAAAAAATAGGCCAAAGTGGTTTGTTGTAAACTAACCTTGGAGGTGAGACAGAGATGTCCATTGAAGGGAAATTACCTACTCTGACAAACTGCTTTCATGATTTTTAAATAGCTTCATCAGCTTATCTGGCCTTTTCTACAGTGACTTTTGTCTGTTCAGCATTTCCCACTGTTATGGATGTTAATTTTTTTGTGAACTGAATCTAACTTTGAAAGATCAGCTGTGGATGAGAATCCCTTCCATGCCAGTGAGGTAAACAGCTGCAGCCTATCCTAGCCTCGTCCCCTTGTTCATTTACTTCACTCAATGGTTACCTGTAGCACAGTGGTTGAGTTACTGGTTTAGTAACAAGAAGCCTGGACGTTGTTACAGGAGTTCACATCCCAGCTTATTAACTGAATTCAATTGTTTAAATGTGGAATGCTGTCTCACTTCCGGAGACCCAGGTTCCATCCTGGTTTCCAGTGCCGTCTATGGAGTTTGCATGTTCACCCTGTGACTGTGTGGGTTTCCCCTGGTGGTACTCCATCCTGAAGATTAATTGGCTATTGTAGATTAACCATAGTGTAGGTAGGTTGTGGCAGAAAGCATCAAAGGGGAGTTGATGAGCTCATGTGAGCCAGCAAGTCGCAGGGATACAGGGAGAGGAGAGGGTGGATACAATGGGATTGATTCTCTGGAAGCCAGCATGGACCCAAAGGACAGAATATCATCCAACTGTGATATGTACCATAGATAAGGTGAACAGTCTTTTCCCAGGGAAAGGGAACCAAAAACTAGAGGGCAGAGGTTTAAGGGAAAGATTTAAGATATCTGTTCTTCACACAGGGTGGTGGGTATATGGAACAAGCTGCCAGTAAAATAAAATAGTTGAGGCAGGTACAAATAACAACATTTAAAAGACATTTGGACAGGGATGTGGGCCAAAGGTGGGCATATGGGACTAGCTTGGATGGGGCATCTTGGTTGACATGGACCAGTTAGGCCAAAGGGCCTGTTTCTGTGCTGTATTACTCTGACTCCATGTAATATGATAAGAGGCAGGTGATTAAAAGCTTTGACAGGTATTTTATTTAGGTGTTTAAATAAAAGTGAGTTGGATTTATGCAGAGAGGAAAAACCAGAGATTAGGATCTTGGCAGTTGAAGGCAGGACTGCCAATTTGGAGAGATTAAAATCTGAGTTTCTGTTTGTATTACTGATAAAAGCTTACAGTTTGACCTCAGCAGCTTGACATCAAACATTCTGCTGGAGTGGTGTTATCAAAGTCTGTTTGTTTGACTTCCTTCAGCTGGAGGTTGGCGATCAAGCCGGTGGTTCTGGGACCTACCAGAAACGCTGGTGTTTGTGCCCGTCACTGGCAACGTACACGGAGTGGAGTGGACTGGTTGCAACATTGATATCCTGTGGAGCTGAAGAGTTTATCTTCCAGTGTTGCATTCTGATTCTAATAAGGTGTTGCCACCTGAAGGTGCATTATGGAACAGTAAGGAATTATAGAGGAATCAAAAACTTGAATGAAAGGCTGAGATTTGAGGGTCAGAGAGACACGACATGGAAACAGGCCCCTTTTGCCCACTGTCCACTGTCTATTAACTGCCCATTTACACTAATCTTGCACTAATCCCATTTTTTTATTCTCCCCACATACCCATCAACTTTCCCCCATTTCTACCACTCACCTACACACCAGGGGAATTTACAGTGACCAATTAACCTACCAACCCGCACATCTTTGGGATGAGGGAGGAAACACGTGTGGTCGCGGGGAGAACTTGCAAACTCCACACAGACTGCACCTGAGGTCAGGATCGAACCTGGGTCACTGTGAGGCAGTGGCTCCACTAGATGCACCACTGTGCCACCCAAAAGGAAATGAGGTGGAGGGATCTGGGGAAGGAATTTCAGATCACACGGCACAGGTAGCTTTGCGTGCTCTACAGTGTGTTAACGATGAGTTGGTGGTCAGCCTTGCCCCAAACCTAGGGGCATAACACAAGGGTGTGGAGTGTGGAAGCAGAGGGAAAAACATTGCAGATGCTGGAAATCTGAAATAAAAAACAAGAAATGCTCGAAACACTCAGCAGGTCAGGCAACGTCTGTGGAGAGAGAAGAAATGGGTAAAGATGGAGCTAAAACGAGGCAATGCACGGAGAGGAAGCTGTGGTCGGGTGAGGCAGCAGTGAGGGGCGAGTGTGCATGGGGGCGGGGAAGATTTGGTGAGCATCAGACACTCGCTCTGGACAAGGTGTGAATAGGAGAAGCCAAATAATTTTCCAAAATCGATGACAGAGGTAAAGCTGAACACTAGAAGTAGTTATTTTCTGACATTGTTGAGCCCAGTGTTGAGTGTGAAAGGCTGCAACGTGACAGTGTGGGAAGTTGGAAACAGACCAGTGTGAGAGCAGGACAACGAAGTGACTGGAAATGTGGGGCACACTGAACACAAGTTCTCAGAGTGCTCACCAATCTGCCTCTCTTCCTTCCCCTGAACCCCTCAGGCCTCTGGACCATCTCAATGCTCCTGCTCCCACACACTGGTCTCAGGACACTTCACCATACCTTGTGTCTTATTCCCTGCAAGCTGCTTACATCCAATTCCACAATTAACTTCCTCACCATTCCTCACGGTAGTGTAGTGGTTAGCGTAATGCTATTACAGCACCAGTGACCCAGGTTCAATTCCGGTGGCTGTCTGTAGGGAGTTTGTACGTTCTCCCCGTGTCTGCATGGGTTTCCTCTGGATGCTCCGGTTTCCTCCCACATTCCAAAGACGTACAGGTTAGGAAGCTGTGGGCGTGCTATATTGGTGCTGGAATCATGGCGACACTTGCGGGCTGCCCTCAGAACACTACACGCAAAAAGATGCATTTCACTGTGTGTTTTGATGTACATGTGACTAATAAAGATGTCTTATTAATGGTCCATCCCCAATCCCAATCCTGAACTGAGGAGACAGCTATGAGTTGGTGGGATGGGAGTTACAAAGAGGATGGATAGGTTATGGATGGAAAATTACCTTCCCTTAAGGATATCAATACACCATTGGGTTTTATGGCCATTGGTAACTTTGTTATGGATAATAGTTTTTTAAATTTATTTAATGATCTGAATTGGGGTTTGAACTTGTGTCTCTGGATCAGAGGTCCAGGCCGTCTCTCCACCATGCCCTCGTGATGCTTACAACACCTGATGGTCTGATTGGTAACTCTCCTCTGTGGCTGGGCTCAGCTCAGGACGCGAGAGAGAGGCTCCAGTCCCTGATCTCCCTCACTGCATTCTAGTGATCTCCGCCACTTGCACTCTCTCTCTGGGGCTGGACTGCAGTGTGCCTGCCACCTGCTGCTGACACACTGCAGTGCACGTCACAGTGGAGTTGCATGTGGCTCCCTGTGAACTAAACAGGATAATTTACACCATTGAAGAAAAAAACTCCAGTGCTAGAATAAGGACCGTAAACGTGTCTACAATGACTGTGAGGTGATAGATCAAATTCAACCCATAACCCCACAGTCAGTCCACATTGATAGCATCCTTATTGATACCTAATAGGAAATTCGCAGGGCACCCTTCTGAACAGAAGACCTGACAGATTTCCTCCGAGCTGGTACTCTGCCTTGTCATCAACTAAACCAGCTCCAACCACTAAATGAATCCAAGGTCTTCCTGGTCTGTCCGTCTCATGGGATAAAGCCAATAACAGGGCTCGGTAAGGCAATTCTAACGCACAGGGAACGCAAGTGGACACAGCCCAGTCCATCATGGGCACAGCCCTCCCCACCACTGACAGTATCTAGAGGAGGCGCTGCCTCAAGAAGGCAGCATCTATCATGAGTGATCCCCGCCATGGCCTCTTTGTGCAGCTACCATCGGGCAGGAGGTACAGAAGCCTGAAGTCCCACACCACCAGGTTCAGGAACAGCTACTTCCCTACAACTATCAGCTTCTTGAACTGACCTGCACAACCCTAACCCTCCCGCAGCAACGGAACACTACGGACCACCTCTTGCACTGCCATGGACTTGTCTTGAATTGTGCTTTGTTCTGTTTTGTACCGTCTTGCTTTAGCACCGTCCTTTTTCAGTGAATGAAACTGCCTTGGGGAGGATGGTTGTCCACAGAAGAGGGATCCTCAACAGCAGATTTTATCTCATAAGATATCGGAGCAGAATTAGATCATTCGGCCCATCGAGTCTGCTCTGCTATTCGATCATGGCAGTTTATCTTGAACCCCATTCTCCCAGTAACCCTTAATCCCCTTACCAATCAAGAACCTATCAATCTCTGCCTTAAATACACCCAATGATTTGGCCTCCACAGCCATCTGCGGCAACGAATTCCACAATTTACCACCCTCTGGCTGAAGAAATTCCTCCTCATTTCAATTTTAAAGGGACGTCCCTTTATTTTGAGGCTGTGCCCTTGAATCCTAGATTCTCCAACTAACAGAAGCATACTCTCTACGTCCACTCTAGCCGGGCCTTTCAGTATCCGGTAGGTTTCAATGAAATCCACCTCATCCTCCTGAACTCCATCGAGTACAGGCACAGAGACATCAAATATTCCTGGGATCATTCTTGTGAACCCCCTCTGGACCCTCTCCAGGGCCAGCACCTTTCCTAAGATATGGGGCCCAAACTACCAGCAGTGTAACACACGGTGAGTGAAGAGGTTACAACCCAACCGATGTGAAAGAATGGTAACCGATTAGAAGGCAATGGGGTGACATCTAGAGGGAGCAGAACGTTTGTTCACAAGTCAGCTTCATCCCAAATTAATAAAAAAAATCATTGGAAGTACCTTCATAAGGAGGAAGGAGCCAATCTCTTTGATGTGGTATTGAGTGGAATTCAGTAAAGATTGTCAATATAAACTTTGGGGAAGTTTCTATTTCATCTACCACATGGAGACAGGCTCCACAGCACACCGTCTGAGCAGACCATCGAGTACCCATCTACGTTTTGTTCTCACGTCGCCATCAACTCACCCCCTCCCTCCACCCATTCTCCCACCATCCACCTACACACCAGGGCAATTTACACCGGTCAGTTAACCCACCAACCCGCACATCTTTGAGACGTGGGAGGACACCGGAGCACCTGAGGGAAACCCAACTGGTCAGAGGCAAGCTCCACACAGACAGCGGCAGACATCTTTGACTACAGAGAGGTAAGCAGAGGGGAGTAATAGGCTTGGGGGGGGCGGGGAGAGGTAGAGTGATTGTCAGGAAGGGCAGAAACACAATAAAATTGAAGGTGAGGTTTTGTTTTTAGAGTGTTTAAGCTCTTAGTGTAGAGACTGGCATTGGAGTAGATAGTGATGGGAAGTGAAATGCCCATCAACGTGTGTGGGAAGCAGGTGAGAGTGAGGGGGTCTGAAGGAGATGTAAAGGGAAGCCAGTCATAGAATCATAGAACAGGACAGCATTATACAGGCCCTTCAGCCCACAATGTTGTGCCAACCTTTAAACCTCGCCTAAGACTATTTAACCCCTTCTGCCAACATATCCCTTACTTTAAATTCCTCCATATGCTTATCTTGCAATCTCTTGAATTTGACCAATGTACCTGCCTCCACCACCACCCTAGGCAGTGCATTCCATGCCCCAACCACTCTCTGGGTAAAAAACCTTCCTCTGATATCTCCCTTGAACTTCCCACCCATTACTTTAAAGCCATGCCCTCTTGTATTGAGCATTGGTGCCCTGGGAAAGAGGCGCTGACTGTCTACTCTATCTATTCCTCTTAATACTTTGTACACCTCTGTGACGTCTCCCCTCATCCTCCTCCTCTCCAAAGAGTAAAGCCCTAGCTCCCTTAGTCTCTCCTCATAATCCATACTGTCTAAACCAGGCAGCATCCTGGTAAATCTCCTCTGCACCCTTTCCTACGCCTCCACATCCTTCCTATAATGAGGTGACCAGAACTGGACACAGTACTCCAGATGTGACCTAACCTTGTGTGTGACAGTCCTTGGAAGTCAAAGTTGAGTTGTCATGTGCACAAGTACATACGTGCACTGGTACAATGGAAAACTTACCTGCAGCAGCATCACAGGCACATAGCATCAGATAAGCAGCACTCACAAGAAAACAAATTAAACATAAATTATACAATTTTTTTTAAAGAGGAAAGAACACAACTAGAACAAAAAAAAAAGTCCATTTTAGTGCAAAGTGATCAAAGTGGTCACAGTGTTGCCAAACTGGAGTGATTAGAGTTATGCCGGTTGGTTTAAGAACCAAATGGTTGAAGGGAAGTAGCTGTTCCTGAACCTGGTGGTGTGGGACTTCAGGCTTCTGTACATCCCGCCCGATGGGAGCTGTGAGAAGACGGCATGGCCCGGATGGTGGGGATCTTCGATGATAGATAATTATGAAATGGGAAGAAGCCAGGCAGCCAACTTAGAATATAAAAACGGGTGGCCGGTGTACAGTTGATGACCTTCTCCAGGTGATGGCAAGACAAGAAGCAAGACATCACAAGGAAGGTGACTGAGGTGATGGTGGAGCAGCTGTCCATATCTCTGACAATGGTCCATATGGTCCCCTACTGACAGCTGGTGTCTGGAGGAGATGACTGCAGCTGAGGAAGGAACAAGTTCAACCAGGGTCGGGGGCAGAACCAATATCTCAATGGTCCACTGCTACCCTCTCCGCGCCACTATTTCACTGCAATCGAGAGTCATGGAGACACACCACAGAATGAGACCACAACCCTGTTATTTCTGTGCTAGCTCTTTCAGAGCTGTGATGTCCAGGACCTGATCTTCTGACTTAATTCCTGCCCAACTCCCTTTTAAAATGATTGTAGAATAAACGATGGAATCAGCTTCTTCCACCTTTTCGGGGAGACTTCCTTATCCCGACAACTCTCTGGGTGAACATTTCTCTCAGCTTTCCTCCGACAATTAGCCTCTGATTTTAAATTGTGCTCCAGAAATAAGAAATAGGAGTTTGGTTCTTCGAGACCACGGCCACTCTTACCTCAGCTCCATTTTCCCTCACTATCCCTGTACCCCTTGATGTCCAGCGATCTCCTTCTGTTTTGAATGAACTCAGTGACTGATTCTCCACAACCCCACGAGAATTCCAATGATTCACTACCTTCTGCACAAAGAAATGTCACCCATCTCAGGCTACCTGTCACTCTGAGACTGTACCGCCTCCTTTTAGGCTTGTCGGCAGGGGAAATATCCCCCCAACATCCTGCCTGTTGAGTCCTATATGGTCTGCAAGGTTCAATGAGACCTCTTCTCATTCTTTGAAACTCCAGAGTAAGAGGCTTAATTTACTCAATCACTTCTTACAGGGCAAACTTGACACCTTTGGAACCATCTACTGAATCCTCACAGTGCTCCCTCTATGACAATTATATCCTTAAGTAAGGAGACCATGACTGTACACAATACCCCGATGTAGTCTCTCCAGTTGAAGTAAGACCTCTATACTCAGATCCTCTCACAGTAAAGGCAACGTACCAGTTACCTTCCTGATCACTTCATGCACCTGCATCTTAGCCTTCTGTGACTTGTGTACAAGGCGTCAAGAGCCCTCTGAACATGAACAGGGTGACACTATGGTAAAGTGGCTAATGCCACAGTCTCACGGCTGCAGTGGATGGCACTGCAGGTTGAGCTGCTGTCTCACAGTGCCAGAGACCTGGGTTCAATCCTGACCTCGGGTCCCGTCCGTGTGGAGTTTGCACGTCCTCCCTGTGACTGCCTGGGTTTCCTCTGGGTGCTCTGGTTTTCTCCCACCTGCCAAGCTCATGCAGCTTGGTAGGTTAATTGACCACTGTAAGTTGCCCCTAGTGTGCAGGTGAGGGGTAGAAACTGTGGGGAGTTCACAGGTGAGGTACCAGAAGACTGGAGGATAGCCAGTGTTGTGCCTTTATTTAAGAAGGCAGCAGGGTTAGGGTTAGAGAACTGCAGGTCAATGAGTCAGTGGTGGGAAAGTTATTGGAAGAGGTTCTGAGAGACAGGATTTATTTGCATTTGGAAAGGTGGCAATCACTAAGGATAGTCAGCGCGGCTTTGTGCATGGGAAATAGTGTCTCACAAATTTGATTGGGTTTTTCGAATAAGTGACCAAGGGGCTTGATAAGGGCAGGGCAGTAGATATCATCTACATGGACCTTAGTAAGGCCTTTGACAAGGTCCCATATGCTGGTCAGGACCAGAAGGTGAGGACACAGGGGATCCAGGGTGAGCTAGTGATTTGGATACAAAACTGACTTGGTGGTAGGAGGTAGGGGAAAAGTTGTTTTTCCAGACTGAAGGTCTGTGTCAAGTGGTGTGCTGCAGGGATCATGGAATATCGAACACAGAACAGTGCAGCACAGGAACAGGCCCTTCGGCCCGAGACGTCTGTGCCGACCATGATGCCAAACTGGACTGATCCCATCTGCTCACACGTCTACATCCCTCCATCTCCTGCCTGTTCATGTGTCTAAATGCCCCTTAAACATTGCTGTTGTATCTGCTTCTGCCACCTCCCTTGGCAGTGTTTTTACGTAGCCCCTTGGCTACGTAAAAAGCTTCCCTAAACTTTCCCCTTCTCACCTTAAAGCTATGCCCTCCAGTATTTGACATTTCCACCCTGAGGAAGACTCTGAATGTCTACCCTATCATAATGTCTCACAGCAGGAGGCTTCTGTGGCAACTTCTCTGTCAAATCCCTTCTATTACAAAACACTCCACGTCATACAGAGATTGGCGCATAGTGGAGAGCACAAAGCGTCCTGCGTTGTACAGATAGATTAACTGAATAAAAGCGTACATTCCTGCAGCAATACTGGGTGCTGTTGTTTGTCACATACCGTATATTAATGATTTGGATGAAGATGTAGGTGCCATGATTTGCAGATGAGATCAGAATTGGTGGTATAGTGGTGGGTGAACCGTCCCACTTCTGAACAAGATCCCCTTGTAATTTTTGATAACTTTCTTCACAGTCTACACTACCGCCCATTTAAGTGTCATCTGCAAACTTATTAACCATGCCATGTACATTCTTATCCAAATCATTCCGATAAACGATGAACAGCAATGGGCCCAGCGCCGATCCCTGTGGAACACTAGGTACAGGCCTCCAGTCTGAAGAACAATCTCCCACTATCACTCTCTGCTTTCCACCGTCAAACCTGTCAATTATGTATCCACTTAGCTACCCCTACCTGGATCCCATGGGATCTTACCTTCCAGAACAGTCTCGTCAAAGGCCTTGCTAAAGAGAAGGCGCTGAGAGTGGATGGATAGGATGAAGCGAATATCAGTGATAGGGTGATGCCAGGGTTGCCGTGGGGATAAGTTGTAGGGTCAGCCAATCAAAGGGGGGGGAGGGGCAGTGAAAGGGTGATATACATATAAATTGCTGCAATTTGTTGCAAAGATCAGGGCAGTGGGACATTCCTAGCCGGTCAGGATGCACTATCGGAGAGAGAAAAAATGGAGCCAATGCGAGACTGGTGCCATTACTGAAACCCTGTGGCTTCCCTCACCCCAGATCATGTACCACAGGTTCTCCTGGATCCAGGATTCCTGTGGATACTGGAATGAGGTAGCAGCCGATTCACATGGACACAATGTGCAGCTGTGCCCATGGGACAAGAATTCAGCCCACAACCATTTATAAAGTAATGACTGGTTGGATGTCCTGCAGCAATGGAAACATGAAGAATAGGAGCAGGAGAAGGCCATTCAGCCTATCAACCCTGCTCCACCATTCTATACAATCATGGTTGATCATCCACTTCAATATCCTGTTTCTGCCTTTGTCCCCATCTTTCTTGATCTCTGTGGCATGAAGAAATACACCTACCTCCTACTGCAATATATTTAACGACTTGGTCCCCACAGCGGTAGGGGCTTCCACACTTTCACCACCCTCTGGGAGAAGAAACACCTCCTGATCTCAGCTCCAAATGGCCAACCCAATATCCTGAGCTTCAGTGAGCACCTCTGTGGACAGTGGGGGAGAAGGGGAGAGAAACAAGAGAGCAGCAGGCAATGAAACCCATCAATAGTCCCAGTGCTAATACTATTACATGTCAGTCGTTATGTAGAATTATATACAAACTGTTCACTGTGCAGAAACAGGCAGGGGTCTCCACTCCACGTCAGCTTTCCCGCACCTTACATCATCTTGGCCTCTTTTCTCCCTCAGCTACTCACCTTCCTTCCTTGTACATCCTTTTACACTATTCCTTCTTTTACTTATTTTTGTGTGATTTGGCCAGCATTTAATGCCCATCCCTAACTGCCCCTTGAGAAGGTTGGGGGAGGTGGGGTGAACCGCCTTCTTGAACCGCTGCAGTCCTTCTGGTGAAGGTGCTCCCACAGAGCTGCCGGGGAAGAGGTTCCAGGACTTGGTGATGGTGAAGGACCTACAATATATTTCTATGAATTTAAGAAGGGAACTTAAGCAGGTGGTGGTGTGATGATGTTCTGCCAGCCCTTGACCTTCTTGGTGGGAGGGTCTGTGGGTTTAGGAGGTGCTGTTGGAGTAGCTTGGGCGAGTAACAGCAGTGCATTGTTATAGATGGCACACACTGCAGCCACTGTCCGCCAGTGGTGAAGGGAATGACTGTTTAAGTGGTGGATGGGGTGCTAATCGAATGGGCTGCTTTGTCCTGGATGGTGTTGAGTTTCTCAAGTATTGTTCAAGCTGCACTCATTCAGGCGAGTGGAGAGTGGTTCACTACCCTCCTGACCTGTGCCTTGCAGATGGTGGAAAAGTTTTGGGGTGTTGGGAGGCGAGTCACACACTATGGACTATCCCACGCCTTGCCTGCTCTTGCACTCATCATATTTATGTGGCTGGTCCAGCTGAGTTTCAGGTCAATGACGATGGTGGGACTTGCCAATGGTCGTACCACTGAGCGTCTATGTTGGTGGGTAGTCTCCCTCTGGTGGCTGATGGTCATTGTTTGTCTTACTTGCCATTTATCATCCCATGTTTGAATGTAGTCCGAGTCTTTGGAATCGAACATGGTGTGTAAAGATAGCTGGGAATGCAAGGGTTAATGACTGGCAATGTAGGGGTTAATGGTATGCTTCTCATTGTCAGCTTCTTCCCATGGTAAAGAATTACCTCAGCCATGGGGTGATTATAGTTATGGCTGAAAGTGAGGGCCAGGTGTGGGTAAGGAAGACATAGTTACTTTAGACAGATCTTGTTTCGCTAAAGCTTACTGTAAGCAATTACCGTAGTGAGTGCAACTTCCCAGCAAGGTTTCTCACAAAGTGGGTATATGATACACACTGAGGCATTTTCGAGTGGGATAAGAACAGAGCTTGGGCTACACTGTTTACTCTTTCTCTGTATCCCTCACTCTCACTAGCGTTAAACTAATAAAGCATTAATCGTAAGTTCTTTGGTTCTGCTGTTGTCTGATTATTACAGAGCGTGGGTCGACTTTTACAGGTGAACATCCCACTTCTAAACTTGTGATGAAAGGAAGGTCACTGATGAAGCAGTAACGATGTTGGATCTGGAACCCTGCCCTGTAGTGATGTCCTGGGGCTGGGATGATTGACTTCCAACAATCACCTTCCTTTGAGTGACAAACGGAGTCTTTCCCCTTTGGTGCCCAATGATTTCAACTCAACTATTCCACACCACACTATGCTCCCACTTTCTACCCTTCCTGGTTTCTCCTAAATTCTCTCTCAGATTTACATGCGACTCATGGTAATGTTGCAGCTATATAGGACCCTGGTCAGACTCCACTTGGAGTACTTGGAGTACTGGTCGCCTCACTACAGGAAGGATGTGGAAGCCATAGAAAGGGTGCAGAGGAGATTTACAAGGATGTTGCCTGGATTGGGGAGCATGCCCTATGAAAGCAGGTAGAGAGAACTTGGCCTTTTCTCCTTGGAGCGACGGAGGATTGAGAGGTGTATAAAATGATGAGAGGCATTGATCGTGTGGATAGTCAAGAGGTTTTTTCCCAGGGCTGAAATGGTTGCAACAAGAGGACACAGGTTTAAGGTGCTGGGGAGTAGGTACTGAGGAGATGTCGGGGTAAGTTTTTTACTCAGAGAGTGGTGAGTGTGTGGAATGGGCTGCCGGCAACGATGGTGGAGGCAGATATGATAGAGTCTTTTAAGAGACTTTTGGATAGGTACATGGAGCTGAGAAAAACTAGAGGGCTACGGGTAAGCTTAATAATTTCTAAGGTAGGGACATGTTCGGCACGGCTTTGGGTGCCGAAGGGCCTGTATTGTGCTGAAGGTTTTCTATGTTTTTATTGGCGGGACCCTAGTTCTGCCCTTACCACACACGGAAACATGTTACAGCCCAAGGGAAATGTGGTCGAACATGAACTTCCAAGAATAAAGCAGGGGCCAGTGAGCAAGCTGAAAGTTAAACTAGCCCTGTCATGTACGTGTCTTACTGACTGATACAAACGTGGGTGGATTGGCTTTGGATCGTGGCCTACTAATCTAATCCACTATTAGCGTTCCTCAAAAGCAACTCAGATCGTAGCAAAGTTCAGGTCACTGCTACGTGGTGGGTAGACACTTTTCTAATCAGTGCCAAAGATAGTAACAGGCTTGAGATTCCAGTGTGTTAATTAAAGTGCGTCCTGATATGAAATAAAGCATTGATCCTGAGGCAACTCTGGATAAACTCACTACCGAAGACCCTCATCACACCTCGCTCTTTCTGTTCATTTCCTCTGCTCTGATTTTCTACTTGTAGGCTCTGACAGCACGGAAACAGGCTCCAGGTCCACACCAACCATCAACCAGCCACTTACACCAACCCCACACTAATCCCATTTTATTCTCCCCCCAGATTCTGCCACTTGCCTACATGCTAGGGCCAATTAACCTGCCGACCTACACGTTGTTGGGATGTGGGAGGAAACTGGAGCACCCAGGGGAATCCCATGCGATCACAGGGAGAACGTGTAAGCTCCACACAGACAGCGCTGGAGGTCAGGATCAAAACCGGGTCTTTGGAGTGGTGAGGCAGCAGCACTACCTGCTGCCCAATTGATATTTGGATCCACCATTCAAAACTTTCCTCATTCTCCAGCCGGTCCTATTTCGGGCCAGGTTGTGCAAAGGACATTCCCCACCACCACTTAGGAGTCAAAACTAACACCCTGTCTAATCTCTCTCTCCACAGATTCTCCTCCCACAGACCTGCCAAAAATAACCCAACCAGCGACAAATGCCCAGGATCCTGCTGTCTGTATGGTCAGGACTGTGTCTGGTACCTGTACCCCTCCTGACCCCACAATCTACCTTGTTATAGCTTTGCACTTTATTGTCTGCCTGCACTGCACTTTCTCTGTAACTAACACTTTATTCTGCATTCTGTAACTGTTCTCCCTCAATGCACTGATGTGATGAAATGATCTGTATGGATGGCATGCAAAACTAAGTTTTTCACTGTACCTCAATTTAGCAATTTTACACTTCCCAAGGGTCCATAAAGCAAATGGATTGAGCTCTGAGGATTTTTTTTTGAAGTAATTCATTTATTGGCATCTCAACGTCACTGGACAGCATTCATTGCCCATTCCTAATTGTCTTTGAGAAGATGTTGAACCTTTTCTTTTTTGTATCTCTAAAAACCTCATACTAACCGATCTATAACAAGAATTTTGTCTATTGGTTTCTACTTGGCAGAGTGGCTGGAGTTACAGGCACAGTCCAACGTGAAACCCATTTGTAACAACTGATGCTGAAAGATGGCAAGCCAGATTCAACAGTGTGAGAGTGAACACAATACTTGTTCAAGGCAACAGTCACATATACCCAAGACACGCTTCCTGAATCAATCAGTTCAGGTCAGGGAAGAGAAATGTTAGCAAAAAACAAGATGCTGGAGGAACTCAGCGGGTCAAGCAGTATCTGTGGAGGGAAATGGACGGTCAATGTTTCGGGTCGAGACCATCTCCCTCCATAGATGCTGCCTGACACACTGAGTTCCTTCAGCATCTTGTTTTTTGCTCCAGATTCCAGCATCTGCAGTCTCTTGTGTCTCCAAAAGAAATGTTTCTCTTCCCATGGATACTTCCTGACCTGCTGAGTATTTCCAGCATTTTCTGTTCTTTTTTCCAAATTTCCAGCATCTGCAGTTTTTTTGATTTTTACTCCTGAATTGTTCAAAGCTTTCAAATATCTTATACCGAGAATCATTAATTTCAATTGTTAATTTGAAGTTAATATCAGAGAAAGAGAGAGTTGACTTTGCCCTGTCTGTAGGCTCCTGTACAGCTAAAACATGCAAGCAAGGAACAACACCTCACCTTCTATCTGGGCTCGTTGCAACCTTCTGGGTTCAATGTTGAATTCTCTAACTTTGGGTAACTCACTTTTTCTCTCTGTCTGTTTCAGGACCGGCCATTTCTGACCGTCATCATGCTGGCTCAGTTTTATCTTTCTGCTGGGTATAGTCTGACCTAGTAGGCATGTCCCAGAACCTCACCATTACACAGACAAGGAAGGCAAATGTACTTGTAACTGTCCACATTAACCCATTTGGTCTCACCCTATCAAAGATATTCCCGTTGTTCTACCACCTTCTCTGTAACCTAAAATTAACTTGTTTTCTCTTTCTCAGTTCTGACAAAGGGTTCTGGACCTGTTTCTGCTTCTCTCTCCACAGACGCTGCCTGACCTGCTGAGTGTTTCCAGCATTTTCTGTTTTTATTTCAGATTTCCTCCTGATTTTTTCTATTTTCTTTTGCATTCTCGGCTCTTCAACTAATGAATGAAAGGAACATGAATACGTGTCGTGACCACTCTAGTCTTCCCCTTATAGACTGCGTGCAGTGAGATTGGTGATGTGCTCTGGAACTGGAGACCCAGCAAGTGAAACTAGAAGCTGAACAACAAGCTGCAGCACTGGTACACTGCCTTATGCTTGGACAGATGTCTGTGGAACTAGCCCAAAGGGAGGATCTGGAGAGTACTCTGCTTGAATTCACAAGTACTACCAAGGTTGCATTTGGATCATAGCACAGGCATTCAGCCCGTTCTGTCTTTGATAGCTCATTGGAAGAGTGATCCAATTAGTGCCGCTCATAGAAGATTGAGCTGATTACTGCTACTCCGGTGAGGGGAGGTGCTGAGGGGAGGGGAGGAGGGGACGGGAGGGGCAGTCTGGAATCAATTTTAGATCTTTAGCAGGAATGGGTGTGTTTTTGCAGTAAATCTTGTGAAATGACCAATGATATTGATTTTTACGACACGTCAAGGTAATGATTCAGGGCTTATGAGATATGAACTATTGCTCATATCTGCTGCTTGATAACGATTGCCCTGATTTAAATTATGTTGAGTACGACCTTGATACCAGCTGACTACTGTACATTGTCACCTGTAGAACATTAACCACTCCCCTGATAAGTGTCTTCAAAAGAGTGCGATCTGCATCTGCTGGGGTCTTGGAAGGAGTGTGTCTTGAGGGAGAGGGACATAAAGAGTCATGGAGCTGCACAGCACAGAAACAGGCCCTTCGGCCCACCACGTCCATGCCGACCTTTTTGCCCGTCTACACTAGTTCCTCTTGCCTGTATTAGGGGAGAGAGACAGAGAGGGAGAGAGAGAGGAAGGAAGTAGGAGAGAAGGGAAAATACCACAGACCTAACTTGCATTACTACCTGCACTATCTGGATGCACCACAGCTTGGTACGGCAACTGCTCTGCCCAGGATCGCAAGAAACTGCAGAGAGTTGTGGACACAGTCCAGCGAGTCACGGAAACCAGCCTCCCCTCCATGGACTCTGTCTGCACTTCTCGCTGCCTCGGTAAAACAGCCAACATAATCGAAGACCCCACCCACCCAGGACATTCTCTCTTCTCCCCCCTCCCATTGGGCAGAAGATACAAAAACCTAAAAGCACGTACCACCAGGCTCAAGGACAGCTTCTATCCCGCTGTTATAAGACTATTGAATGGTATCGTAGTACGATAAGATCGACTCTTGACCTTACAATCTACCTTGTTATGACCTTGCACTTTATTGTCTGCCTGCATTGCACTCTCTGTAGCTGTGACACTTTACTCTGCATTCTGTATTGTTTTACCTTGTATGACCTCAGTGCACTGTGTAATGAATTGATCTGTATGAACGGTATGCAAGACAAGTTTTTCACTGTACCTTGGTACATGTGACAACAATTAACCAATTCCAATTTCATAACTTGTGGATATACAAAGTGGTTCCCAACCAGTGAATTATTTTTAAGTTAATTTACTGTTAGAAGGTAGGGACCCTGCAGTGAGGAACTGAGATCATGGTTGTCTATTTTCTAGGTGTTATGAGGTGCATTGAGAGCTCTGAAATAGTGTGTGCAGCACACAGGCATGTTAGTGGTACAAGTGGAGACCAGGTTGGTCAGTGTGTACACAGAGTGGGTCATGACATCAATGCTGGCCTTAATGCCAGCCCCCTGTTTTGCTCCTGTGAATGTCCTCTCTTGATCTTATACAGATCATACACCTTCTACAGCACGAAAGGCTTACCAGAACAATACACTTCTTAGTCTGTGTACAGATCCTACCTGGGTTACGAAGACCTAATTTACAGATACCCCAGACCTATGAATGAGCTGCCATAAATATTATTAAATTCAAATGAGAACCAGTCTTGAAAAAAATACCTATTGACATGCAACCTCCCTGCATTAATCAGACACCATTATCTCTTAAAAACACAGGCTGCCAGTTTC
Organism: Pristis pectinata; assembly: GCF_009764475.1. Lineage (NCBI taxonomy): Eukaryota > Metazoa > Chordata > Chondrichthyes > Rhinopristiformes > Pristidae > Pristis > Pristis pectinata. Next base: position 4,234,177 of record NC_067433.1, read on the forward strand.
ACTGCGGGAGGCCACTTAAGAGAATTGCTTTGGAAACTGACAACCAATCGCTTTCCTTGATACACGTGCAAGGATATTCCATTAAACAATGTGACATTGACTGATACTTCAAGCCCAACGAAACCAGTCTCTAAGCGTGGGACTTCCTGACTCTGTACATTGTAACTAGGCAGGGGAAGTTCAATACATAGAGGTTCATGTTAAATGGTTCTCATCAACACCATTCATTACAATACTGTGGAGGTTACCATATCGAGTGATTTTGTGTATTTTCTGACTTATGGACAAAATTGACTTATGGGCACCGATAAAAATGGAACCTGTTGTAACCTGGGGATGGTCTGTAATATGTTCATTGTGACACTATGAACAGAAAAAGTAAAACTGAACCAAAGAGATGACAGAGAGAGAGGCAGTTCTGATACAGACAGAAGGAAAGAGAGAGTTACCCAAAGTTGGAGAATTCCATATTGAGTCCAGAAGGTGAGGCATTGATCCTTAAACTCTTGCTAGGCCTTGATGTAACAGTATACCTTTCAGTAGAAGGATCCTTCTCTTTCAGAAACCTGATTTAAGTGTTCGACACAGATATCGTTGTCAACCAAACCGTTACTTGGAAGGAATAAAAATAGAAAATGACTAAGTGTCTTTGACCTGAAACAATAAACGTTTCTCTCTCTGCTGTCTGACCTGCTGACTGTTTCCAACATTCTGATGTACAGAGGGATCTTGGGTTCCAATGTTCATAGCTCACTGAAAGTGGCCACACAAATAGATAGGGTGGTAAAGGTGGTGTATGGTATGCCTTCATTGGTCGGGGCATTGAGTTTAAGAGTAAGGAAGTCATGCTGCAGCTGTATAAAACTTTGGTTAGGCTGCACTTGGAGTATTGTGCACAGCTCTGGTTGCCCCATTACAGGAAGGATGCAGAGGCTTT